>NC_045614.1:69833484-70458484 GCF_009829155.1 Mustela erminea | reverse complement strand
TACTGGGCATGTCCTTTGAGCTACAAACAATGGGACATGGTTTATCTGTACAGTGGGTGTTTATGTGTTGGGGACAGAGGCTGGATGGGGAAAGGAGATGCAACTGAGAAGCAGTCAGCACATAGCACAGATGTATCACAAGCCTCTAGTGCTTTGAAGACTCGGAGGAGCCGAAAAAGGAGGTGGTGGATACAACACGTGTTCTACCAGTGTTGCTCTGACTAGCATGGGCTGGGGGGTGGTGCCAGGCAAGAAACTATGAGGGCCTCATGAGTCATGGCTTGCACTGGCCTCAGATTTAGAAATACAGGACTACAGGTGACTTTAGGAGGCACTCATAGGGAGAGACCTTGTGAGCTCCAAGCCATGGCTTAGTTCCACATTCCCTGTGGTCATATCAGTCATTGGTCCTAGTTAGAAGCTTCAGAAGTGAATTTTGCTGATTGAGGCAGAAGAGAATCTGATGAAAAGGACACTGGGTACCTAGAAAATCAATAGACAGGTGACAGAACTGGAGGATAGCAGCAATGCCATACCTCCATAGCTGGAGCAATACTCAAAGTCGTGTGACAAAAGGGGTCTAGTGAAGCTTCCACTCTTGTGGCCATTGAACCCTCAGTGGCATTGCTACTACCTCCATGCTATAAATTTAAACTTGCAGCACAGGGAGAGAAAGAAGTCCTCCATTCCTGCTTCCAGCTTCTGGATCAAAGACCAGCATGGGCACAGGGTTGGTGGGTCCTGGAGATGGCCTGTGCCCTGGCTGCGAAGGTTGCTGGGAATGCCATTTCCTGTCATTGTCAGCATCAACAATGGCAAGTTGACACTGAGGACCATGAAGGCTCATAAAGTGGGGAGCTCTCCAAATACAACAGGGATTCAGGTAACAGGACAACGAAATAAAATGATCAATACTCACAGCTGCTCTGGGCAGGGTCAGGATGCTGATGGTAATAATGTTCTCTAATGGGTTTTGAGCAGTGACTCTATGTGCTAAGTGGTATAAAAGCAGAATCTCATTTAATCTTCCTGACAGATCGCCTGGCAATTACTAGTATTGTACCCACTTTACAAAAAAGGCAAATGCATTATAGACATGTCCTAGGTACACAGCTAGTAGGTGGCCAAGCTGAATTCCAGCTTAGGCAGCCTGTCTTCGGAAACTGTGGTCAACATCATTGAGTGAGGCTGGATGAGGAACTCTAGGCATATTTCTCTAAGTTACAGCACTGTAACCAGCTGTCTCTAAGACTCACCATTCACAGGGACAAATTATGTCACATTAATTGCTCATAGAAACTCCAGTATTTTGCAAACCCCATGTCAAGGTACTTCTGGGATTCTCCAAGAGCAGTGTATGTGGGCTACTGAGTCAGAACATGTTACTGGTGGCCACTGTGTTGTCACCATCCCTTGCCTAACCCAGCCTTGCTATGGGGGCTGCTGGCCATGCTGAGAAACTCTAGCTTGGGTTGCAGGGCTGCTAGTGGGAGTCTCCTGCAGCCCTTCTTGACAGCATTGGGGGCCCCCCACTCTTCTCCCATCTTTCAGACTGAGCCACCTGCTGCTACATGTCCCCCAAGTCTGCCACAACTTCCCAACAAGCCAGAGACCCTCTGGGACTGCTGGCTCTCATCTAGGTGAGGTCTTCAGGAACAGGTTTCTGCAGTTTACTGTAAGGGCACAAGAGGATGAGCTCCTCTTGACTGCAATCTGTGATGGGGCAAGTTTGGCAAGGCTACTTGGGCCCCGAGGAGCCTCAGATTTCAGTAGGAGGCAACAAGCCACATCCATTCTTCTTTGAGATCTGTACAAATGTCTGCACAGTGATGTCAGAACACCCTCAGTCCCAGGGGCACAAACCCCTTGGTGAGGCATCTTCCTTCTGCTCCTCTCCACTGATGACCCTACCTTCCCTTTTTGATATTTGGCTCAAACCATTCTCCCACCTCAACCTCATACTCATTAACTTACTTGGTCAACAGCAAATATTCATTTTGGACCAGTTATCTATAAAATAAAAAGATCTATGTAATAATACTATTTGTCTTGGTTTGGGTCTCTGGCAAGCAGAGATAAGACAAAGACTTGGGTGCATGTTGTATATTTGGAAAATGACCCCAGGAAACAGAAGTGAGAAAGCAGGGAAAGGAGTAGGGAAGGAGGGAAGCACCAACACTAAGGCACCTTATCAAGGTCAGTACTGCTGCAGTGGGAGCCCAGTTGTCGTGGGACCTCTGAGAAGTGTGCAGAGCCCCCCAGGATTGACCTTGAGAAGAAAAGTGGCAAGAGCACTTACTCATAGCTCCCAGATCTGCTTGATGGAGAGCTGCCTAGAGTGGGGTCAGGCACCAGGGATTACCTGCCCTGCCCTTCAGAGGACTGAGTTGGCTTCTGCAGCTTCAGTGAGTCTGCGAACTCAAGAGGCAAGCTGTGGGCACATGCCTGGGGGCCGTGTCCTAGAAGGAAGCTTCCCATTGCAGCCGGATTGAAATCAAGGGTGAGGTGAGGGGCCATGATGTGGGACACAAAACATAAGCTATGCTTCCCCATGAGGTTATTATGATTGAGTTAATTTATGTAAAATGCCTAGAATAATACCTGATCTTATACGGTTATGTTGTGATGACTGCAACATGCCTGGTGCTTCTCTGGCCTTGTGGGTATGTCCTCATGAGATTTTCCTTCAGTTCACAAAACATGCCTTATTTATGTGTCAGAACTCTGATTATTGTCATTGTTCAAGTCCTTCTCTCAGGAGGCTCTTGGACCCCATGTCAATGGGTTGCTTGGGGATGGGCAGGTGACATGGCCCTGTCCACATGTTAACCTTATTTGTATCTCTGTTCCACTGTGTGCCCTGTACTCAGATCCAAACAAAGGTTTGCAAGCTAAGGTTTGAGTCTTAGATGTGAAACAATCAAATCCAAGTTGTCCACCTTATGAATTATACTCTGCTGGGAAGAGAAGACCAAAGTCACTTAGCTTTTTAATAATTGATGGGTAAGATATTACAGCATGCTCAAAAACACACCTTCTAGATATGCCACTAAGTGGTTAGAGGAAGGAAGTTATTCTTGCCATCCCCTGAGGCCTGACCTTCCCTCACTAATCTCATGACCTAATCCTTTCACATGGGGGAGGACCAGAGCCTCTGTGTCCAGGCAATGAGTGTACCTTGTCACTGGAGCCTTCGAAGGTAAGTCCATCTCAGCCATTGTTTATCTGTCCAGCTGACTTGCCTGCAGTGCTAGGCCAGTGCCAAATAAGAATGTCTTGTCCTCCTACCCTCTCCTTGTTCCTAGCCTAAGCCTTGACCATGCCGTCCCCATAACTGTCTCTAAGATATGACACTTGATATGGCTCTTTGAGGACTGCCTTGGCCACCTTCTTGCTGGCTGGCTTCTGGGGTTCCAGCAGTGTCTATCTTCACAGGGGATCCCCTCAACTCAACTGTGTGATATATAACATAAGTGGTTCTTGGACTCTAGCTTAGCCCAGGCATTGGGAGTCTGGGGCCTTCTCTAGCTCCACCTGGGCTCTCACAATTGGGTACTGGTGAGGCTTCACATAGGATGAGAACCAGGATTCACTTACTTTTTGAAATGTTAATGTATTGGTATGAAAACATGCCTCTATTATTCCTTAATGCCTTAGCCACAATGTCAAGAACGAAAAAGCTCTGAAAACCAAAAGGTAGTTGTAATCTAAATAGCAGCAAAATCTGATCAGACTTATTTCATTTGCTAGAAATATCTCACCTGCACCAAGGGGAGACTATTTATAGCCTTTATTGATCTCACTTAGTGTGAATATGCATACACGCCGCTGCAAAAATATGAATGCCATTGACTAGGAGAGGTCCCAAAGACCCCTCGGGGTGTGGTATAAGATGTGGGATGTGCACCAAATCCAGCTTTCTAAAATACATTCTACATTCTGAAATGCACTTGGTTCCCAGCCTGCAGGACAAGGGACTGAGGCCTCTGTCAGGATTGTCCCAGGTAAGGCTATGACCTGGGAGAGGTGATCCGTGCAGGGAACAGGGTTAGCTGCAGCCTGAGTTAAATATCACTTGGTTCTTTAGTATAATTACAGTACCAGGACTTCTTAAGGACAGTCATACTGACATCCCCTCCATCAAAAAGATAAGAAAAACCATGCTTTCTGTAATCTACACCCATTAGTTCAGCATCCCCTTTAATAGCTGAACCCCCCCCGCCCCAAGAATGACCAAGGCCTTTTGCAGATAATATTTTGAGGTCTTTGTCTTTCCTTGTCCCCTCTTTTCTTTGCCCCACTTCTGAACTTTGCCCCTCCACTTTTTTTTGTTTGTGAGAGAACAGCTCTCTTAAATTACGTGACAATAAGTCTCGTTAGGTAATCAAAGAGAAATTGAAAGCCTGAATTACAGATTCAGAGCACCTTGCTCTGCTTCTAGTTCTGCTTCTACTGAGAACGTGATTCTGGGGATAAGAAGGAGGAGAAGGAGTCAATGCACAAGAAGCATCTACTGGGTACTGGGCACTTCCACATGGAATGGGCAGAGAGGATGTTTTGAACACAAACTTGGTGTCTCTCTTCTAGATCGTTTAGTTCTCTTATGTCTGGGCTACAAGGGGAGACAAGGATGTAGATTTAACTGGAAGTCTTAGCTCATGTTCCTTCAAAAGCAAACCCCAAGATGAGGATTCCAGAAGGTGAGGGGATTCTGAGGAGGTAGGGCCAGAGGGTGCCTGAAGTTTAAACAAATGGGGAAATCTGGGAAACAGCATAAAACACACACCTCAGGTTATCTGTCCTCCTCTTCCCCAAGTCCAGGTGTGAGGGAGCTAGTGTTTATACATGGTCTCAGAGAATCACAGATTGAGGACTTCTGGGGGCTGGGATGATAATGCCCCAGCACTTCTGGCCTGCTTCCTGGGAACAAAGCTGCTTTCCCAGGTTCTGGATAAAGGCCTCAAGCTCAGAGATAGAAACACTTGGGTTTGGAGTTGGTTGTTGCATATCATAATAATAAAGTCCGAGGAATACTGGCAGGGCACTGATCGCCTCTGCTACAATTCTTTTCACTAAAAATTTAAAGGAATTTTTGTATTTATTAGATTTATAAAAAAGGGAAAAGTTACTCCCCCGTTTTGATGGGGGAGTCAGCAGAACCTGGAGGAGCAGTAATGATGTTTGGTGAGAGGATCATTTGTGCCCAGTGATTGCTTAAGTAAAGGGAATGTGGTCCTCTCCTGGCCAGTGAGACACAGGGGAAAGCCTGTGTGCAGTGGAGGAGGAGGTGTGCCAGGAAGGTTTATGCTCTCCTAAGAAGGAAACCCAGAGAGAGATGGTAACCCTTCTTCCTGTGGACTTTGCCATAAGTGCCTGAGATTGCTATGCCATCTTCCTATCATCCAAAAGACAGGCCAGCATCAAAGATGGTTAAATGGTAGGATGGAAGGTTACTAGGTCTCCAAGGACTGTATCACCTGTCTGTTGATCTGTATCCACCTTCAGATTATATTGCCTCTGGACTTGCTTATTGTTGAAGCCAACTGTGCATTGGAACCCTCTGTTGTTTGTACCCCAAAGCACCTAACTGATAAGGTTGGAGTGATGTCCTTAGAACACCCACTAAGATAAGAAATCAGGGAAGAGCACAGAGTGGGCAGTGGGGGGCTAGACACTTTTAATAGGTTGGTGTGAAACATGCCTTGTAGCCCACCTGCAATGTCCCCAAGAATCTGTATTAATTAACTAACTCTCAATGAAATTGTAGCAGGCACTTGCCACATGGACAGTACAGGGACAGGTCTTTCTGGGAATAAAGGAGTCATATAAAGCACCATCCTTGTCTTCAAGCATCATAAAACTTAGTTGGTGGAGAGAAGACTAGAAATAAAACAAAATAAATGGTTTAGAGAAGGACATGATCAGTGCATGCTAGAGTAGGTAAAAGCTCTGTGGAGATGGGGAGAGCTGAGCTGGATCATCAATCAGGGAGAAGGACAAAGGTGAGGACACTAACAGCAATGTGCTCCAGATTACACTGCTGGAAGGTAGCAGGGCTAAGGTCCAAACTCAGGATGTGACTCCTTTAACATCTGAGCCAGTAACTACTACATCATGCTCCCAAGATGGGTATGTAAGCCTGGAATGCTGATTTACTAATGCATGATGAGAAAGAGAACTGGCCAGCATTATAACCCAAAGTTTGGGAAGCTAAATTGCATTCAAAAGGTCCTGGAGGGAGCTTGAAGCCAATCAACACACAGGACACCCCTGACTCTGGGACGGGGTCTCCTCGGGCTGGGTCTTGTGCCCCTGCCTATCATAGAAGAATGCCAAGTCTCAGGGCTCCTGTTTCAATCCTGGGCTGTTTATACAGTCCTTTTTATGACATGGTCACACTCAACTGGTTAGGCCTATTCAATGGTGGACTAGTAAATGCTTTTTCTCTAGTAAAAACAAAAAAACAACAGAAACAACACAAAACAAAACAAATCCTGATTCATAGTATTTGCCAAGTTCAATGGTATAAATATACCCACCAAGAGTGATTTCAAGCGACCAGTGGGACTAGGTGTGTGTACAGTGGTGCAAAGAACAGGTGTGGGCAGTCTCTAGTGCTCAGCTATGATAATGTCCAGATGCCCTAAGGGAATTATGTGGTGTTCCCAGACTTCTCGTAGCACATTTACCAAATTAGTCACAGCCATCGTCTGTGAAATTTTTCAGTTTAATTCTTGGGGAAAAGCCTCATTTTCAAGTTCTTGGAGAACATTGTATTTTTAGCCCCATACACTACCAAATAATACAGGCATAAGGTGGCCGTTAAGTGACTGGAAACTTGGTGGGCTCAAGAAACCCAAGAGAGATTTCCTTTTTATGTTGCCAAAAGTCAAGTCCTATGGGAAAAAAATGTAAAAAGTATGGTATGGCGTCTGTGGTGGACTAAAACCATGGGTAGCAATAACAACATTAGTGCATAAGAAGCTTCTGGAACCCTCAACCTCCACTCCACCTCACTTTACTGTTCTGCCCAATATAAAATGACAGGGGGAAAAAAAAAACCGCTGTTGCTTAGTAACGGCCTAGGATGCAGGGGGAGACCAGTCAATACAATTCTGAATTAAGGCAACAACAACCCACCAAAAAAAAAAAAAAAATCCATCTTGAGGATTTATAGGAAAACCAAAGCATACTTACAGTCTCATTGTTGGTGGGGAAGTCCCATTAGCTCTGGTATTGGATTATTTAAGGTGAAATATCTGGGATATGGATGTTTTTTTCTGGGAAGAATAATCTGCTCTGAGGCCTTCAAAATCAATAGGCCACTTTGAAGGCTGACTCAAGCCATTATTGGTAATGTTTTGGTTGTGTTTGCAAATCAATTCAGCAAAAAATAGGACCATTTAGTAGTTCCCATGGAGGCCCTATCTGTCAATCTTGCAAGGAAGACTTTCCATGCACTGAAAGTGTCAGCACCTCCCAAGGGCTGTGGGGAGCTGTATGGAGCCCCAAAGCTGAAACCAGCATGCAGGATTGAGGGTAGGTCTTCTACAGTGGCCAACGGTCCCATTTCACTCGGTACTCAAGGGTTTTCTGGGATGCTGGACTTTTAACACTAAAATCAGGATAGTTCTGGGTGAACTGGGGTGTTTGGTCACCCTAGATCCGTGGTTCTCAACTGGGGGTAATTTTGCTCCCAAGATGGAGGTGACTTTGCCCCCCCAAATGAATATTTTTAGTATATGTATGTCCCAAATATAATAAACAGATTCCTTACTTATCTGAAATTCAAATTTAACCAGGCATCTTTTTTATTTTTTATCTTCTAAATCTGGCAACCCTACTCTCAGAGGACACCTGGCAATGATTGGAGGCATTTTGGGTTGTCATAACTACAAACTGTGTGTCAGGGGGCAGTGCTTGTAGGCTTTAGTGGGTAGAGACCAGGGATGTTGCTAAACTTTGTATATGACACGGGGCAGCCTTCCCCCTGCCCCCAACAAAGAATTATCTGGCCAAAAATGTGAGCAGTGCAGAGGTGGAAAGAGCTTACCCCGAGATATCACGTAAGCAAGTGGGGCAACCATGTAGCTCCATCTTCCTTGGGGGAAAACCAGAGAACAGATATGGGCTTCTCTGATTTACACACACACACGCACGTGCGTGCGTGCGCGCACACACACACACACGGAAAGAGGTAATATACATTCCTGATCCTTAATGCTGTCAGTCACCTAGAGTCAAACAGCAATTGGAGCTTAAGAAATGACTAGCAAAAGGCTTTCCCTTTGCAAGGCTGCCCCTTCCACACTCAGGGAGAGCAAGGCAAGGTGTGCCAGGGAACAATAGTGCAGAGAAAAGCTGAATCATTTTGGTCTGCGGGGTGCCTCCATCTCCCCAGACTTTTGTGGTGACATTTCCTTGCACTCCTGAAGCTTGTTCTTGGCTTTGAAAACAGAGCTTCAGAATGTCTTCATTGTTTCACACACACCGGTACTGGCCGCGCCTGGAGTTTTCCTGAAGGAAACTGTAGCAGCAGGAATTTTGTGTAATGCCATAATAAGGGGGCTTTATCCTTTCAAAAATACATCCTT
Source organism: Mustela erminea (assembly GCF_009829155.1). NCBI lineage: Eukaryota > Metazoa > Chordata > Mammalia > Carnivora > Mustelidae > Mustela > Mustela erminea. The sequence goes on along the minus strand of NC_045614.1, from coordinate 70,449,890 downwards.
TCTCCTTGTTGCCAGCTCTCCCACAGCCCTCTGAAAAATGCTGCTCAGAAGTTACTGAGGCGTTTTTATGTTTTTCCTGTCTCTCTACAGTTCGTATCAAGCGACAGAGGACAACTATTCTGTTGTTCACACTCAGGCACACTAGCTCAATTGAATACATGAGTGAATCAGTGAATCCAAGTGTCAGTGCTGTACCCATTTCCCTATTACTTAAAAAATTAAATATAAAGGTGCCTGGGTGACTCAGTTGGTTAAGTGACTGCCTTCGGCTCAGGTCATGATTCCTGGAGTCCCAGAATCGAGTCTTGCGTTGGAGTCCATGCTCAGGGGAGGGTCTGCTTCTCCTTCTAACCCTCCCCACTCTCATGCTCTCTCTCTCAAATAAGTAAATAAAATATTTTAAAAAATTAAGTGTAAAAAAATGGTATCTGCTTAAAGGATTTGGTGAATTTGACTATTGTAGATACTCATACACATGGAATTCACATTTAATGGGGACAGAGTTTCAGCTGGGGAAAATGAAGGAGTTCTGGGCATGGTGAAGACTACACATCAGTGAAAATATATATAATGCCACAGAAAAAATGGTTAAAATGGCACATTTTATGTTATGTATATTTAACCACAGTAAACAAACAAACAAACAAAACCCACAAAGGACCGGTGGAATAGTATTCATCCAGGTATATACTAAGTATTCAATAAATGTTTACTGATTGATTACTTAGCTCGGGTTGGTCTGGATCTGTCTGCATATTTTCCCCCAGTACACTTGGCAACTGCCTTATCACCCCGTATTGTTGTCCTCAGAGGGACTGAGTATTGCCTGTGCCCTGGGCTTTCTATTCTTCCCTCCCGGTCTTATTTGAAGATGAGAATATGTTTTTTGTTTGGAAGTTACTCTTCATCTTCCAAAGTCAGATCTGCTTAAGTCTTCATCTCCTCCAAGTATGTATAAGATACTTTGAGCCTCTTGTCTTTCCCCAGAGTGTGGGGAAGGCATTTGCCATTCCAGTCTGAATTTGGGAGCACTGATCCATCACAAGACTACTAAGTCTAGATCAGCTGACAGTCCAGTGTGGTAACCGTTCCATAGATGATTCTGAAAGGAACTCATTTTTTAAAGAGATTTATTTATTTACAAGAGATAGAGTGAGAGAGCGCACATGAGTGAGGTAAGGAGCAGAAGCAGAGGAAGAGGGAGAGAGAATTCTCCAGCAGATCCCCTGAAGAGTGTGGAGCCCAATGTGGGGCCCAATCCCACAACCCCGAGATCATGACCAGAGCCAAAGTCCAGAGACTGATGCTTAACCGACTGGGCCACCCAGGTGCCCTGCGAAAAGGAAGTAGTCTTTTATTTCCAAAACGTATGCTCTCCATTCCACTGTATCTACCAGGAATTAGGCAGAACTGGGAAGTCTCCTTCCTGTTTTACATGGGAGGAGACAGGAGACCTGGGAACATAAAATATCTGTCCCACAGTCGTATCCTGACTGAGTGCAGAGCTGGTGCTATCTCTTTGACCAGCATTTCCTTCTCTATTTTATGCTTTTCAAGGGAAGAGGGGCTTCTCAGAGACACTGAGCTCAATTCTCTCTTTCATACATGCCTCTAAATCTCTGCAAAGTATTTGACTATTAAGTAGAGAAGGGGAAAGGCTGGAATCTGACCAGCCTCCACACCCAACACACACACAATCACACACACATACATGAATACACACATACATATACACGAACACATACGAACGCACATGCACATACACAAATGCACACATATACATAACATGCATACACACACACATGAAAAAACACATACACTACTGAACACATAAACACACATGCAAAGCAACTGTGAGACAACTGACAATGGCCCCAAACTGGAATGCAAGCTGGTTTTGGTGACTTTCTGGGTTCTCTCAGGAATTGCTGGTAAATCTCTGTGTGTGTGTGTGGTGGTGGGGGTAGGGCTATTTCAGAGGGAACGCCATGGCAGCCAGCTACACGGGATTTGAAGTAATTTCTGCTCAGCTGCTGGCTGGCATCCCTCCTGTCACTGCTCCACAGCTACTTAAGCAGTCTTTTCTAAACCTGAATTTAACTATGTCACCCTCTCTCAGGAACCTGCATTATCACCTTCAGGATCCAGCTTAGGCCTGAAGGCAACATAAAGACCTGGCCAGGCGCCCACTGCCTGCCAGCAGGCCAAGGTAGCTCTGACCCAGTGCTCCCCTGCTCTCCAGCAACTCAGAGCGACCCGCCCCTCCCCTCGCGGGGGCCTTGACCCTTGAATCATTCTTTCTGCACCAGCCTCTTCCTCACCTTCCCCCTGAGCATGAACCTGGAAGTCTTGCCTCCAGAACTGTCCTGACTCCTTTTGTTTTTAACATTATTGTCCATTCTGGTGGTCTGCTCACTTCCACTTCTCAATGGACCCAAGGATGAGGATGAGGACAGCATGTAAGTCCCTTCTGATTGCCCCAGTTCCTAGCCCAGGGCTGGCCCATTAGGCACCCTTGCAAGCTTACTGAATAAATAGAAGAATGAATGGATGGCTTGGAGCTCTGAACACATCCTTTTACAGAAACAGTGTTGAAAATGACTCTGTGTTCCCAGCAGGCCGCTGACCAGAGCTGACCTCTGGTTCCTGTGAGACTACAACAGTCTGGTTCCTCTAACCATCTGGAGAGGCAGCAGCAAGGTTGGGATCTCGATCTCAGTTCCAGGGACCAACTTGATTGGGTAGAAAGTCATTGCAATGACCTGGCCTGAGATTGGCTTAGGGCAAGAAGGACACCCCATTTTGGGCCAGTGAGACTCAAGGAGAGAGTAACTGGAGGTGCAAAGAAAGTTCTCTGAGGAGGCTGATGGCCAGTGGCCTCTGAGAGCCATCTCGAGAACAGAGAGGATGCAGGTATAAGATGACGCTGGTTACACAGAGAGCAGAGATGAAAGGCAGAGAGAAATCGGGTCCCTGGGGAAACTACCGGATGGATCCTTCAAATTGTTCACTTCTGACTTCTAGTATGTGCACTGGCGAGAATTCTGCTTCTGGGAGCTGCAATAAGCTGTTTTCTGTCACCCACAGCTGGAAGCAGGGCTGATCTCTGTAAGCTGAAGAAACAGAAGGTTTCTGTTATTAAGGTTGTTTTACTTACACACACCCCCTCCAAGGACGGGGAAGGACCTCACAAAGTGCTTGCGGGTGACATGTTTTTGTAAAACTTGCAAAGGCATGGCAGTTTAAACACAGTCCATCAAGCACACCTCGTCCCGCACCCACATCCCCTACACTGCCCCTGGGTGGGGTGCAGCTGAGGCGGCCAAGGCAGTTTGAGGACCCAGCCCAGGGAGAGAGGAGTTGGTCACTCATTTAGTTGGGTGTGGGAGGGCATGGTACATGGTCACTTTGGGGTTTAGCTTAAGTCATGCTGGATCACACCATGTGGGAACGACTTCTAAGAATTCTCTTACCACCCACTAGCTGACTCACCGGGGGCACCGCATCTCAAAGGTGCAGGGCCTGAGATTGTCACACAGTGTGAACATGGACCAGGGCACACAGCCCAGACCCACGTGGAGGGCAGAGGAGGAAGAAGATTCAAAATGTAGTCTGAGGAAACTCCTTTCACCTGCCAGATACATATGAGTGAAGGATTCCGTTCTCTGCAATGCCTCATCAGAACAGAATTTCCCTCAGATGTGATGGCATCAGCCTCCCAGGAGGCCACTTTGGTGGTGGTGTGGGTGACAGACTCATTAATGAGTGCCTCCAACTCAGAGCATAAAGATGAGCCACTACAGTAGAAAATCGAGGAAGCTTCTGGGTGTCTCAGTCGGTTAAGCATCTGCCTTGGGCTCAGATCATGATCTCGGGGTCCTGGAGGGGAGTCTGCTTCTCTCTTTCCCTCTGCCTCCTCCCTCCCACTTGTGGGTGTGCTCTCCTTCTCTCAAATAAATAAATAAATAAATAAATAAATAAAGTATTAAAAAAACAAGCCCCGCCCCAACAAAAACTTGAAACTTGAATCCTGGAAGGATTTCCAGCTTGGAGAAGATTCCTCAAGTTTGATAATCATCCTAAAAATGTCTGTGACCTTATCAGTAATATGTTGTAAAGTTACAAGAAAGCTTGATAAACTGTTGATTAAAAAAAAAAAAAAGAAATCTGCTCAACCATGTTAGAGAAAAAAACTTAAAGGTCTTTCTATTGGCTCTGTAGAAAAATATTATAAAAGTGTTGTCATGTCATGAAGCAGTCAGAAAGAAAGCGGATACATAAATGCAGAAAAAAATATTGTAGACAAGAGTCATGTGGTTATTTATTAAAAATAAAATGCTATTTTTTGGGATTTTGTGATGTTTGTGTTTCCAGCTTTCAGTATTTATAATTTGTTATTTCTTTTCTCATTTTCAGTATTTGTTGTCATGCCTAATTTTGTATTAGTAATTTTGTGTTGTTTCCTCAGGAGAGGTCCCTGAGTTGTATGAGCCTTAGGCCCCACAGCACATGTGTCTGCTATGTCTGCTGGCTTCATAACCTGGGCCTAATAGACACATCCCCTCAAGGGCCGAAGGGTAGAGGTCAGTGGGTCTGCGAACCTGGCTAGGTGAACCATTACATCCTTATTTCTACTAACCTCTAGGTAAAATTTAGCATTTCTATCAATTATCAACATATGCAACAAAGTGTAGTATTAGCAGGACTATCACCAAGAAAAATCACGGATTTTTTTTATATCATTAATGTTTTTGAAGTTCCCTTAAGATATCATTATGTTCACTGTTACTTCAAATAATAGTGACTAGACCTACCGCTAGACTTTATTTAATGTGTTTATATAGAAGCTATACAGTTGCTGTGTCACACGTTGTATCTCATATTTTAATAATGATTTCAACATAATTAGCTTTCTTTATAATCTGTTACTTTGTTTAATTCACCTGAAAAATTACTCTGAGAAGAGATCTATGGGACTGAGTGCCAGTGGGGTCCATAGCACTGGGAAGGTTAAGAATAGCCATGGTCAAGGAAGTCACAAGTCTAGAGAAATAGGGTAGTAGATGGGATAAGGAAAAGAAGAACAAAGTGTTGCCTAGATGGCTAGCTTTTGGCTCTGAGTTGAATTTTTCAACTCTATGTAGCCATGCATTCATTTATTCAAAGAACATTCAATGAGCATCTACTATGTGGTGAGTTAATCTAATCTAGTACTCCATTTATGAGGCAAGCAGCATTATTAAGCCATTTTATAAAAGGAGCAAGATTAAGGAGGTTAAATTACTTGCTCAGAGTCACATGGTTGCTAAGTGGGAGAATAGGACTTTGGTGAGGTGGGGGTCTGTGGTTGGGGGCCCCTCTATAAACTTCATCCCAAGCCAACTCTCCTGGTGAGGGATTGAGCGCCCTGACACAGGGAACATAAGGTTTGTCATTTCAAACATAAGGTTTGTCATTTCAGCCTATGGAGAGGGCAGGAGGTCTATCTGGAAGAGGTGACTTTTGATATTTGAATAAGAGTTGCCTGGTGCCTAGAAGGCAACTAGAGAGCTGATGCAGGCTGCCTGGGTGGAGAAGGAACTGGGAGAAAGGAGAGGGGCATTTTGGAAGAGAAGTCAGATCGAGGACTCAGGGAGCATCTTGGACTCCTCCTTTAACATCTGAGTCTGGAACTTGTTCTAGCCACATGGTTGGGAAGGGAGGGTTCTCTCTAGGCCACTTGGGGTGATCACAAGTTGGGACTGAAGTATTTCCCAGCACATGGGGTTTTCAGTGGGAAAACTGGAAAACTGGCAAATCAGGATGAATTGGTCACCCTAAAATCAGGAAGGATAGCTTTTCTGGCAAAAGAAACATTGCTCTCCTCTCCTCAAATTCAGGCAGTGAAGGTGATGTCCATCTGCAGCTCCTGGGTTTGCAGAGACGAGCGGTAGTCTGAGGTAATGGCTGTTCAGCTTCTCCCTCATTTTTCCACTTCACTCTGCTGTTGGATTAGAACAAAGCTCCTCCACTCTAGCTGCAACCCTGGGTTTCCTCCAGAATGCTCTGCAGAGTCTACACCCCAAAACTAATTGCTGGGTGCATGAGTGGTGTCATCGCCCGTGGGATGTTAGCCTCTTCAGTCATAAAAACCAAGGTGGCATATGGGGTGTCGCTTCAGGCCTTGTGGACTCCGTGGGCCAATACAGGTACCTACAAACCCCTTTAGTTCTTTCTCTTTTTGTTTTTTTTTTCAAGTCAAGATCAGATCAGCCTTTTCAAATGTCAGTGGGTTGCTTGTGAAAATGTTGACTCCTTGACCTATACCTCTAGAGATCTGAGTTTAACATGTGGGGTGTGGTCCAAGGAATAGCACTGGACACAAGTTCCATACAAGACACAAGTCACAAGAATAATGGCACAAGAGCCCTCAAACCCTGGAAAAGAGAATTTAAAATGAAACCAGAAATTCTACCTTTTGGAATTTATCCTAAAGGCAAGTACACAAAAATGAAATTAAGAGAATTATTATTTCAATGTGGTTAAAACAGAAAAACTTGGGGGGGAAACTAGACATTGATTAATAAAATTTGGTATTTCTGTACAATGAAATGCTAAGCAGTCATGAAAAAAATATTGTAGACTTTTATTGCACTGAAAGGTATCTAACATTTTTTTAAAAGGCTTTTTATTTTGAAATAAGTTTAGATTCACAGGAGAGCTGCAAATATAGTACAGAGAGTTCTAGTGTACCTTTCTCACAAGTTTCCCTGGATATTAGCATCCTATATTACCATGGCACATTTATCAAAGCCAGGAAATCAATCAGCATCCATACAACCTTATTTATTAAACTATGCACTTCATTCAAACTTTACCACTTTTCTGCTAAGGCTCTTTTTTTGTTCCAAGATCTAATCTAGACCACTATGTTGCATTTAGCCTTCATGTGTTCTTAGTTTTCTCTAATCTGTGACAGTTTCTCAGTCTTGTTTTTCAAGGCCTTGACAATTTGGAAGAGAACCTTTGGAGAGGTCTAACCCCATGACAAGTGGGAGTTGGGGGATAGCTCCCAGCCTCCTGTCCTTGAGGGACTGTTGATAGCATGCCTTATGTGGTCTCCCAGAATTCCCTGGGAGGGTTGGGCTTTTGGTTGCCCTCAGTGATAATCTGTGGCCACTCTGCATTGGCTGCCTTTCCTACCTTCCTACTGGTATCTCCTGGGACCACTGCCCAGATACACTCCATGCACTGCAGTCCTAGTCTCAGAATCTATTGCGGCAAGGAGGAGGGGGTTCCTTCCAGCTAAGGCAATACCATCATTTCTGGAGCTCAGGTTCAATTCTGTGCCCTGTATTCATGTCATCCACAGGAGGGCGCTGTCATAATCTGAGTCTTGCACACGTAGTCAGAGGGTTTATGACCAGACTAACCTGGGATTTTTAACTTGGGGAAGATTTTGAAGAGATGGGCAAGGTGTCTTCAAATGCCCAGAAGGTGCCTTATTTAAAGGTGAATATGTTCTCTCCACTCCAGAATGGGGCAACGATGGGAACTCTATAAGTAACAATGAGTGACTCTAACACACTATTAGCTTCCTTAGATTGGGTTTTATTCAACTTGCCATGTTCAGTAACCAACATAGTGACTGTCACTAAGCAGAGGCTTATGGGAGATGTTTGTGGCTGCCTCCCCAGGATCCATTCCCCCTGCCTCTCCTGCCAAAAGCATCTTCACTTTCCTTTAGAGAATTTATTCTTCCTCCATTTCAGGTTTTTTGGCTTGGGTCAGATAGACAATACCCCTTTCCAACCACAACTCCATATCTCATCCCTTTGGCTGTAGTGATTGGTCCAAGATAAGGGTGCCTGTCTCAATTAAAAAAAATTTTATTTAAGTATAACCAACATATAACATTATATTAGATTCAGGTGTATAACATGGTGATTCAGTATTTGTGTACATTGTGAAATGATCATCACAATAAATCTAGTTAACATCCATACATGACTCAATTTGAGCCAATAAGAGTGAGTCTTAGAATTTTGAGAAAGCTAATGAAAGAGTTGCTCCTGGTTCTTCTGGAGGATAAGATAGGAGGCCTGGAACCACAGCAACCATTTTACTTATAAAAAGGATAACCCAGTTAAAACCACATTGAGACACCACCATACACCAGTTAGAATGGCCAAAATTAGCAAGACAGGAAACAACGTGTATTGGAGAGGATGTGGAAAAAGGGGAACCCTATTACACTGTTGGTGGGAATGCAAGTTGGTGCAGCCAATTTGGAGAACAGTGTGGAGATTCCTTAAGAAATTAAAAACAGAGCTTCCCTATGACCCTGCAATTGCGCTACTGGGTATTTACCCCAAAGATACAGATGTAGTGAAAAGAAGGGCCATCTGTACCTCAATGTTTATAGCAGCAATGGCCACGGTCGCCAAACTGTGGAAAGAAACAAGATGCCCTTCAACAGACGAATGGATAAAGAAGATGTGGTCCATATACACTATGGAGTATTATGCCTCCATCAGAAAGGATGAATACCCAACTTTTGTATCAACATGGACGGGACTGGAAGCGATTATGCTGAGTGAAATAAGTTAAGCAGAGAAAGTCAATTATCATATGGTTTCACTTATTTGTGGAGCATAACAAATAGCATGGAGGACATATGGAGAGGAGAAGGGAGTTGAGGGAAATTGGAAGGGGAGATGGACCATGGGAGACTATGGACTCTGAAAAACAATCTGAGGGTTTTGGGGGGGCAGGGGGTGGGAGGTTGGGGGGTGTTGTGGGGGGCATGTGTTGCATGGAGCACTGGGTGTGGTGCATAAAGAATGAGTTCTGTTATGCTGAAAAGAAATTTAAAAAATTAAAAAAAAAAAAAAAAGGATAACCCAGGAGCTACCAGGATTGCTTGAGGACACATGGGGCAAAAATAATGGCAGACAAATTTTAATGGGAGCACCACCAGGTCCTTTATGGCATTTTTAAACTCTGGGATAAGTGTCACTTTAAAGTGCTTTTTTTTTTTTTTTTTTTTTAAATGCCTTTTGGGGGGTAGGTCAGTTTGATTGGGGTTTCTGTCACTTGTAAAATCATGTCATACAAAATGAAATCTATGAATCTGCTAAAATGAATCTATACTAACAGTTTGCTGATGGATGAGTGGTATAAAAATAAAGTGTATTTCAGGAAGGTTGAAAGAGAGCTTATTAAAACTCAGAGCTCTGAAACGTAGAACCGAATGCCCCCCTGAGGTAATATGCTTCATATTTCCAAGAGTATATGGATAGGCTGCGTCACCATTCTGTCAGGGGTACTGAAACAGGAATCCCCGTGGGAAGAGATGGGTCTATATGAATGCAGAAATAGAACCTGTTCCACTGTTAACATTCTGTCTGTGTGTAAAAGCAGCAAGACCCTACAGCAGATGGAAAGCTGAGAAGTGTTTCCTGAAGAGGCTCCACAACTTGAGGGTGATAATGTAATATAAAACTATGACTGAAGAGCTGATTTGGAGTCTTAGCTGGTCTCAGTCACTCCACACTCTTGGAATGTTCCAGGCTAGAGAAGGTAGGGGAGGAATTCTGAGTGTCAGTGAAGAGAATGTCAAATGGCATCAGAATTGGGTGACAAGGGGGCCCATAGATTCCATGGCTGAGTAAGACTAGGTGGAGGAAGCTGGTCACTAGCAGCAAGACCCATGTAAAGGTGTGGGCAGCTCACGGCCTCTGTCAACTCTTCACTTGCTGACAGGTATGCAGTAGGCCCGAGGCAAAGCCTATTCTTACCTCTGCATACACATCAGGAAGAGAGTTTGCTCAAGGGAGTGGATTACAAAATAAAGGGTGTATGAAAGAGTAAGCATCTACCAACATTTGTTACTGATTGATTTTCTTCCTTTCTTTTCAACTGGTTTCAAAACTTATAAATAATTGATAGTGGAATTAGTTGGTTCTTTTTTTTTTTTCTTATTCCGTGGGGTTTTATCTTGTTGCAATCTGGTATGTGCGCATATATGAAGCTAAGCCCATAGGCAAGGACTTAGAGACACAGAGGTCTGCCAGATCTTCTCTTCTACAAATCCTGGCTCTGCTGCGATTGTGGGCAACAAACTTACCTCCCTCAGTACTTCTTTTCTCATCCATAAAACTGAACCCACCTCACAGAACCATCGTAAGAATAAAATATGAAAGTTAGACAATCTTGGCATACCCTAAGTGTTCAAATAGTGAGAGACATAAAATATTGATCTTGACAGGCCTCTCTGATACATCAAAGGATGACACAATTCATCCAAAGCCTCATTCCATGGATTATAGAAGGCCCAAGTCTTTCTCAAATTCCCTGGGGTCTTCTCATTTTTCCAAGTGTCAGTCAAGAAGAGGCCAAAAAGACAGGTGGATTGAGGGTAAACAAACAAGTGTGGTGACAGGAGGTGACAAGAGGGAAAGGTGTGGACTGTGGCAAAGGACAGAGGGTAGGCCCTGCCTATGACAGCAGCTGCTCTCTGCTTCTAGTGGTTGCCAGGCAGTGGGGGTTGAGTGATGTTTGTATGACTAAAAAAAAAAGGCAGAAAGTCAAATGATTTTTTTCCCCTAAGTTCTTTTGATTTTTAAAAGCCTTCCAGTGGGGCGCCTGAGTGGCTCAGTGGGTTAAGCTGCTGCCTTCGGCTCAGGTCATGATCTCAGGGTCCTGGGATCGAGTCCCGCATCGGGCTCTCTGCTCAGCAGGGAGCCTGCTTCCCTCTCTCTCTCTCTGCCTGCCTCTGCCTACTTGTGATCTCTCTCTGTCAAATAAATAAATAAAATCTTAAAAAAAAAAATAAAAGCCTTCCAGTAATTAAAAAAAATTAAAAACTGTATAGACCAAACAAAATAGAAGCCAGGGTTGAATCTGACATGCCATCAGTTTGCTACATTTGCTTTGAAGTCTAGAGGTCAGTCTGTGAGCTCCAAATGTTAAGGCCACCTGGCCTCTGGCCGTCATCCCTGTTCCCATGAATCTCCATCCAACCTCTTGAATACTGCAAGGCAGGGACAAATACTTTCGCTTGTCAACAGCTGAAGACACGATGTGAAAACCGTCAAGGGCAAGAGAAACAAGAGCAAGCAGGGAGATCCAAGTTTTTGAAACCCTCCCCCTCCTTGCAGACATTCTGTCTTGTTGGAGGCTGAAAGTCAGCCTGTTTCAACTCAATTCACTTCAGTTAAATTTCCCCAATATTACCACATGATAAACACTAAGCTAAGCCTCGGGACTTTTTTGTCCTGCCTACTATGTGCTTGGGACAGAGTTAGATGTTTTAACCATTTTGGTTCCCAATGACTTAGTGTGATAGGAAAGTAGCCTTTCCATTTTACCTGGGGAGAAAATAAAGTCTCAAAAGTAGTGGGTGACTTGCCAGCCAGCGACAAAGCTGGGTTTCATACCCCAATCTGTAGGGCTCCAGACTCTTGGTTGACTTCGTCCCACCTCTGGTTTTTTGGACACAAAAAGTCAAGTGTAAAAATTGCAGCAAAAGCAATAAGCAATCACTTCACCAGCAGAGGTGAGCCAGTGATGTGGTGGAAAGAGGGGGAAGGAAGGTGTCTACCCCAGCCATCTTGTGTTTCAGTGTGGGTCACCTTGGGAGCTTGTCAGACCAGATTCTGGGTCCGCAGCTCTGGAGCGGGGCTTCAGGATCTGTGTTCCAAGGAAGTACCCAGGAGATGCCCATGCTCCTGCTCCATCTGCTAATCTTTGGAAAGCAAGGCTCTATCCCATGATCTCAACCTTTTGAGAAAAGCCACCTGTTAGGAATTGTGGAAAGGCAAGGATGTAGCTGGTCCATGTGAATCCACCACTATTCCTGGCAAAGCAACCCTGCCCTCTGACATTGTCCTTCTGAGGTCAGGAGAGTGGGACACGTATACCCATGGCACTGATATGAGCCTGTGAGTATGGGGCACCATTAAAGTCTTGCTATGATGCAGCTCAGGATGGCACCAGAGTCAGGATGAGGCAGGTGTGCCTCTGAGTCAACTGAGCGAGGTGGTTTATTGATGGAAATACTAAAAATAACTAAGGCAACTGTGGCGGATGCTGGTGGTGCCCACCTGAATCTCTTTCACTAAGAGGTGCCCATTCCGGCTGCTATACATACTGTTTCCAAGGTGTTCACAGCTGCCTCAGCAGAATGGGAGCTGACTCTCTCAGAAGGCTACCCTATCATGCTTCCCTTCCCTCTCTACTTATGGACAACCTGTAGCCAACAACTGACTGATGAAAGTACAAGAGCCCATTGCCCTTGGCCTCTAGGAGGGGCCAAGGCTGTGGGGCAATTAATGCTCTAGAACTCCTTATGGATAAAACTAAAGCTGGGTCTACTTCCTGGCTTAGTAGAATCCCCTAGCCCATCCTGTTTCCTTTGTTCTTCTTCTCCTGAAGGCATTCCTCTAATAAGCCACATATACCCAAATCCCTGTCTCAGGGTCTGCTTTTTCCTCTGGGGAACCTCTTCTAAGGCAGAAGCTCATGCAGGTGGATCCTGGATCCTCACAAAGATAACATGAGATGAATGTCCTTATCCCAATTTGACAAATGAACAAACTGAGGCTCAGAAAGAAGTCACTGGCTGAATACCCATGGCTGGTAACAGTAGGGCTGGGACTGGCATTTAGTGTGTGCTTAAGTGATTTGCCCTTGGGCCCACTACCAGTGCCTCTTTACAGTCAGCCTTTGACCTCTCATCTGGTGCCTCCCAGTGAGGCCTCGGTATGAACAGGACATGGCAGGAGCCTTTGGAGCTGGTCTTCTCTGTGGCCCTGCCCTTGGGCCATCCACACAGGTAAAGCTGTGTGGGCTCCTCGAAGGCTCAAGGGAGCAGGGACAGAGGGAAACTCTGCCTGCTCCAAACTGATTCCTGCACTCAAAGCTGATTCCCTTTAAAAATCTGAGTTTTGTGTTTTGTTTTTTGTTTGTTTGTTTTACCTTTGCCCAGTTTCTCTTATCAAAATTACATTTCCTTCTTTCCAATTCTTCCCTGGGCACGTCGTTGCTGGAGAGAACCATGCCTAGATTTTGCTGCATGCTCTGAAGGGAACCGGAACACTTGGGTGAAATGAGAGAAAGAGCGGGTCCACAGACACCCCCTTCTGATGGGTAGGTGCTCATGGTTGCCAAGAACTTCGAGGCTACTGTCCAATTTGGTTCTCAGGTACCATTTTAGAGATGGGACGCAGAATTCCTTAGGGTCTACCAAGCCCAGGATTCCTGATTTCAGACAAGGGAGGTGGGTGTAAGCTGCAGTGGGGGGCCACTCAACACAGTCCACAGTGGCAGAAACACAGCCCCAGACCCCAATCAAAGGGGATAAAGACCTCAGGCCAGAGACAGCAGGCGAGGAGGAGAGGTGAGGGATGTGGGAAGCCTGGGCTCCAGTGGCAGACTTCCAGGAGCAGGATCTTGGCAAGCTTCCCAGGCTAGATTCCACCCATGAAGGTCCAGGCCAGGAACCTCACTCTTGAGCTAGAGGAGCTGTCTGAGTTAGAAGCTTCTCCAGTGGAACCCTCCAGACTCAGAGCCCTGGCCTTGTCACCATCTTGTTTCCAGTTGCTTGAGCTCACTTACTCTGTGATATCCTGACCTAGGTGGTGGCCTTTCCCGGATGTCAAACAGCGACATGAATAGTTACTATAAGGCTTGCCTGCTAGTTTTATATCTTATCAGTGAGAAAATGTCAGAATATTTCAAGGCCGAGACAGGCAGGCATTTCGGGTGAGAGGAAGCACTGGGGACTTTCGGGATTAAGTTCCTGGATCTCGTCATGGCGGTATGTGTGCGTGGTCACCCTGGGCCCCTACAGTCTTGTATCTCTAGCTTTCTGAGCCACCCTACAAACTTGGTCTTTGGCAATCTCTGCTCCATTCTCTGTGGACATTGGAGGAAGGGGGTTTACAGCTTTCCAGTCAGGGCCTGTGTTAAGGACAAGATCTGGTCAGCTCCATAACTCTGGGTTTGAAAAGACACAAGTCACAGTGGAAATCCTGGGTGAGGATCGTTCTGTGGGAACATTAAGCATGCGCTACTTCATCCGACCCCCCCGGAGTTATTAGAACTGTGCCCTCCTGCCCTAATGAGAACCCCAAGGGTGTAGACATCTCCCCTGGCCTTGTTGGAACTGACTTTGAAGGCAGAAGAGGTTAAACATGTGTTTTAAGCTTCAGGCAATTAGTGCAACCTTGCAGAACCCCTGACACTGAGAGGATTTATACTGGATTTCTTCTAATATTAACATGATCAAATGCAGTTGGGCACCGGGGCACCTGACTCTCCAGGAAAGAATCTTCTGGTTTGGGACTCAGAGAAGACAATGTGGTGCTTGGGGCCCAGACCTTGCCAGGAACATATCATCAGGAAATGAAAGAGCCCAAGAATTAGAGCCTGTGCTTCTATTTTAAAAACATGCCCCAAAGGCAGGCTCTAAATAGAGAGCAGATACACACAGAACTTTATTCACAGAAGACCCTGAAGGAGACGGCAGACCCCAGCAGTCCTGGACAGGGCAGAGAGAGGCTGGAGGGCCTGGTGGTCATTAAAAGCAGTGGATCTCCCGGGGTCATCCAAGGCCAGCCACATTAGCATCTCTGGGAACTTGCTAGACAGGCACCGGTCTGGCCTCACCCCATCACCCCATCAGAGACTCTGGGGGTGGAGGACAGTAGACCTGTTTTCCTAGGTTCCGTGGCAGACTTCAGCAATGCCTACTTGCGTCTGAGAACCACTATTCTACATTTAACAAGGGGACCGGATCCAGCCTACAGATGCATTTTTATTGACTGGGGTAGTGTTTGAAATTGTTTGAACTGGTTTCCAGTGTTTCAAATGGGTATTTTTATACGAAAATCCACATTTCTGACTTTTCAGAAAGTGGGAGGTGGGAGGGGGTGGGGGTGGATCAGAAGATCTAGACACAGGGGACTCGCGTACCTGCTTGGCAATAATTATCTGGAGCTGAGAAGAAGCTAGTGCTCTTAGAAAGGGCACCAGCCCTCCTGGGAGCAGCAGCCCCTCATTACCCATCTCTCTTCACTCAGTCCCGTCTAGAGGTATTTGAGCTGTTGGCCCGTGACCTATATAATGTCTAGTGTCATCTCAGGCTGAAATTCATTCCACATGCATTTGCTGGCCACTTACTGGATAGGTTGGGCTCTCTGCTGTCCTTACAATCTTTTCTCCCTCACCCTTCCCATTGTCTCCCACCCCCAGCACAGACACGCCCATCCTCAGCTACCTGCACTGTTTTTGCTAAGATGGGGGTGGGGATGGGGAGAGACTTGGTTAGCATAATACCCAGAATGCAACCGCACGATATGAGTCAGTTAATACCAGCGAAAGAAAAAAGGTTTCTTTGTTTCGCCTACACTGTTCTCTGACCTCACTGTTGAGAAAATAAACTTATTATCATGTTCAGAAAAGAAGGGACACTGCCCTTCTGTTAGGCTTGAGAGGGTTTTTATCTACAGCTTGGGGGTCATCAGAAGCAGACAAGGTCATTCAGCAGCTGGGATGGCTGGGGACAGGTGACTGTCTTCTCTGTGTCCAGCACTGGGCCAGACTCTGAGATACCCATGAGGCCCTGAGCTGGGGTATGGATGGTCACTTCTGAATGGTGTCAACCCCACTTGCTTCCCGGAGTGGCTTCCTCCCTCTGCACTATGCTGAACTTCCTCTTTGGCCCAGGCCTTGCCTCCCTCCTAACCCTGAACTAATTTTCGTATGAGTGGTAGACTTTATCAAAGTCTGGTGGCAGCAGATTTTTTTTTAAATTACAAATGACTTAAAATAATACAGAATATTCTTGATCATAACAACCCTATATTCACCAGACCAGCCCTGCAATCTTCACCTCCCATCGCTGTTTTTCATCTTTGCCTTGCTACCTGTTCACCTAATTCTCTCCCAGCAGCAATTTCTGGGTTGGTTGTTTTTGTTTCTTTTTTTTTGTGCAGAGCATGTTTCACCGTCTCCTTTTAGACTACTCTCCAGCTGCCTCTCCCTCCCGTGAAGTGGTCCATCACAATAGTTGCCTGAACAAATTCAGCAGAGGGAGGCTGGTGCCAGCCAAAAGAGCAATACCTTGCCAAGACTATTTTGCAGTTGAATCCTCCCAGACTCGCAGAAGTCAAGCAACCTGGCCAGACACACACCTTCTGGTCCACCTGGTTCTTGCCCCCCAGGAAGTTGGAGACTCAGAAGGCTGGACCCCATGTGGCTTGGGTGAGGGTGGGAGGAACCTGCCCTGCTGTTCCCTCTTCAGAACATGAGGCTCCTTTCCTTCCAGGGCTCCCTCTTTTAAAGCAAGGTCATGGAGGGAAAACTCAGATGTGGCTGGCATCCCATTAATTTGCTCTTTGGGGAGAATGGTGGGGGGTGTTGGGCAGGGCCAGAGTGTTGGCTGTCAGATAGGTCCATCTCTGAAGCCATAGTCAGCCCAGCACATTTTTCTCAGTTTAACACACCACAGGGTACATTGTACCTCATAGCTCAGAATCAATAAAGTCAAGGCAATTTCCTTAACATGCCATCAATAAGAGATTATGGAAGGGGGAGGGTTTTCCTTAGAAGCTAATGCCTTACTAAAGTTCAAATGAGGCAATATATAGTAAAATAAATTCCAGCTCTATTTTCACTCCTTGCAATTTTAGTGGAGACTAAATGAAATGGAACTGTGTTGATCCTAACCCGTTCAATATATCTTCACTTCCTAAGAACCAAGGTCATTTTTACCTTCATGGGAAGGGAGGCAAAATATAAAATACTCACCCATACCGAACAGAAATGCATTTGCTGGTTTTTGAAAGCCAGGTAGATGACTGATATATTATGTAATTCATTTCATGGCATAGCCGAATGTGTTTTATAGATAGTGTTTAACCTTGCCAATTCTGCTCTGAGATAATCCCCCTTCTGAGGATAAAAATCATATATTTAACATAAAAGGAAAGGTTGGGCGAGGAAAGGAGCGTAATGTGTTGTGTTCAACAGATAACCAGAAGTTGCTTACACAGAAAGATGATCTGAGCAAGTTCATTACTGCTTTGCTTTGCCTTATTAGCTAATCATGTTGTTACTAATCAGAAGTGAGGTGATAACCACTTGAGTGGCATTGAATGATGCCAGTGTTGTGTCGCAAGGTGGAATGTGGGCACAGACCCTAGGCTAATCCTCCTTCCTGTTGCGTATGTGTTCTCTAACCTTGGTTTATTTCGGTAATGTCTTTGAGCCTCAGTCTCCTTGTGTGTGAATGGGAACAGCAGTAACCACGTAGCATTTAATGGTTATCCATTTCCCATTTCCCTTCCTCCTCCTTTCCAAAAGAACCCTGATTTTGTCCAGGTTTCCCAACCCTGAATTCCATAGAGGAATCTCCGTTTATCCCAAGCAGTCCCTCCTTGGCGAACGTTATTGGTCCAGGGAAGGGTGCATGTCCTTGTTGGCCCAATCAGATTGGAGGAGATGTATTTTAACTTTCTTTTGGTGTGTATGAACAAAGAAGCATATTTTCCCCAAAGGCCACTGGTTGGTATCTTGCAGCCACATGAGGAACTAGACTGATGTGAAGGCTGTAGTGAGAATGGCAAAGTATTGAGACAGAAGGAGGCTGGGCTTGAGCTGTGGCTGGAGACATCCTTCTTCTGGTCTCCAAGTAGAAATAAATGTATTATTTATTTTTTAATTATTATCTAAAAGTTAAATAAATAAATACAATCTTATTGATTTTTAATGTCATTTCGAGCCCGGGTTTTCTGTTATGCATAGTCCAATGCTTTCTAACTGATAAATGTTTCAGGGTACTATTGTAAGGACTAAGGGGGAAGGAGTCTATACAAAGCGATATCCAGTGAACATTTCTGTGATGGTGGATGTGCTGTATCTATACTCTCCAATATAGTAGCCACCAAACGCATGGCTGTTCAGCGTTTGAAATGTGACCAGAGAAACTGAAGAAATAAATTTTAAATTTTCATTAACTTTAATTAATGAAAATTAGACATTTAAATAGTTACATGTGGCTATGACTATTGTGTTGTACAGAACAGATCTACAAAATAATCTGGCAAAACATCTAGAGCCTAGTAGGGGTCCATAGATGTTGGTGACTGAAGGAGGACACAGGAAGATGTCAACACCAGAGCTTCTCTCGCTCAGTATTAGGTCTGTGAGTTGCACCCGCACGGTTACATATAACAGAGTGTATTCTTTTCCATTCCTGTATGGTATTCCATCATACCAGATGTACCAGAATTTATTTATCCATTCTAGTGTTGCAGGACATTTGAACATTTTCCAACTTGTGGCTATTATGGATAAATTCACTATAAACATCCTCGAACATGTGTTTTGGTAGATATACACAATTATTTTAGTGGGGTTTATACCCAAAAGTGGAATTGCTGGGTGGAAAGCCATGTAGGTTTAGTTGTAGTAGGGACTGTCAACATTTCTCAAAGTGATTACACTAATTTATACCCCCACTAGCAATGTGTTAAAGTTTCAGTTTATCCACATCCTCACCAAAATTTGGTAATATCAGTTCTTTTAATTTTAATCAGTCTTGTGTGTTTGGTGATTCTGGTGGAAGTATATTGCTAGATTTTGAAGCTCCAAGTCAGAGATTGGCATATAGGGCCAGCAGGCTAAATCCAGTCGGCTGACTGTTTTTGTAAATAAAGTTTTATTGAAACACAACTATGCTCATTCATTTCTGTATGTCTATCGCTACTTTTGCACCAACATAGCCAACTTGATATGCAACAGAGAATGCATGGCCCACAAAGCCTAGTTAGCCAGTTGGCTAGTTACAGAATAGCTGACCACTTACAGAAGAAATTTGCTGACCCTTGTTTAAAGCAAGTGGGTCATTTAGATAATCATCATAAACCTCTTGTTGCTGTCCTCTTTGCTTTATTTGCCAGTGAGGACAGGTGCTCACCTGGTATGGTGCTTTGTGGCGCCTTGGGGCTGGGATGGTTACAAAAAACTGGCATGTTGATCCCTGTAACTCCCGGGTCAGCCAGATACCGGATAGGGCAGGTGGAATTTCTGGGCAGGTCTTCTGTGATTTTGAACAGCCTCCATGGTTTATCTCAATGTGTTGTATAATAATTGCCTGATGTGTGCTGTGACTTGTGAAAGGTTGGGACACCTTCAGACAGTAGTCCATACCAGTTGTCTTTGTTATCTTGAGCCTATTCCCTAACACCCTCCCATTTGGCTTCTACCTATTTCTGCTCAGGGAAATCACAAATCCAGGTGTTTTTTGTTTTTTGTTTTTTTCCCCCTCAAGTCCTCATTTTTCATAATCTGTCTGTAGCGTTGGACAACCTTGCTGCTCTTAGTCAAAACACTTGCTGTCCTTGCCTCTAGTAATTATAATGCTGATTAGCATTCACTGAGTTCCTCCTTCAGGACATAAGTTTTACATAGAGCATCTTAACCGTTTCTCACAACAGACAGACATGATGAATACTGTCACCCCAGATTTACATGTGAGGAAACAGCTTCAGCAAGTCTCAGTTCCCAGAAAGGAAGTGGAAGAACAGGGATTTGAACCTTGATATGGGGGACCTGACTGCCAGTACTTCCCAGGTCAGTGCTACCTCTTACTGCATGATGCTGTTGTTCTTCCTCGGACGTTAAGGATCTCTCTTTTGTTGTGGCTTTTGTTCCTTCTACTGCCCCTTTACTGTTGTTTTCCTCAAGGTTCAGGCCTTAATCTCTTCTTCTTTATTACATACTCTTTTCTCTC
This sequence comes from Mustela erminea, assembly GCF_009829155.1. NCBI lineage: Eukaryota > Metazoa > Chordata > Mammalia > Carnivora > Mustelidae > Mustela > Mustela erminea. The sequence goes on along the minus strand of NC_045614.1, from coordinate 70,430,110 downwards.
ACGGTCTGGCTCACGCTTTTAATGTTAACATTGATCCTGAATGTGAATTAATATCGATTTTTCCAAGAGTGCTCGGGGGACTTTACATAGGGTATCTCATTAAACCCTCAACATAACCCTGAAAGGTCAATGCTGCACCCACTTTGAAGTTGAGAGGAGTCCTCTGACCTGGCCGAAGCCACTTAGTTGGAGGATGATGAGAGTAGGCAGCTCAAACCCAGCTGTGATGATACTAAAGCTCATGAGTGTCTAGGGCACTCCCCACCACATGGATGCCAGTTTGGGATGCCCAGCCACCTAGAGGCTGTGTCTGCTTATGTATTTCATTAAGACTTTGAATGCTGTATGTCTATAAACCAAACTCACTTTTCCTTCATCCTCTTGTACACCTTCTCTGTCTTACAGATTCCCTATATGTTGACATCTACAAGCGACCTTGGATTCCAGATTCCCCATTCTCTACCTACATGCTGCCAGCCAACCCCGGGCCTAGGCAGTGCTCTCTATCCCCAGACACCATGCCCAGCCATCTAGATCACAAACTCTTTCTCTGGGTCCCCATCCCTCCCTTTCTTCACTGTTCTTCCTGCAACCTAGTGCAATGCCCTCATGTAATGTCACCTACCTGCTTTCATCTATCCGCCCTGGGGTTCTACATATCCCACCAGGGCAGTGTTATCTTTCATAATAGTCCTCAAATTTGCCTGAGCCTCAGAATCAACTCAGAATCAACTGCAGTCTTTTTATCTCCCCCTGCACCCCAAAGTGGATTCCCAACCAGAGCATAGGATTCAGTGAATCTGAAGTAAGGTTGAAAGCTTGCATTTTTAACAAGAACCTCTGGGATTACAGTATAGGAGTTCCTCTGTGTTAGTCTGGGGAGCGCTGGTCTGCTGCAGCCCTTCCTCCACAAATGAGAGCTGCAAGCCAGAGGGAAAGGGCTGGCAGGACAACTGACTGGAGAGCTGTAAGCTTCTGGCACTCGACCCTTGTCTCTTACTTCTCTTGCACCCTCCTCTGGGCCTCCTTCAGTGTTTTGTTTGCATATATGGAGGCCTCAGTGATTGTAGAATGAGTGAGTGGATGAATCAATGCGTGAGTTTTAAAGGCCTCTGTCCTAACATCTCAATTATTCTCTGGTTGTAAAGTCAAGAGATGCCTGGTGAAGTTGCATGAATCCTGCCTTCCAGTAAGATTTCATAGGTACCAAGTGGTGAGGCAGAGGGACAGTCTACAAAATATCTGAGCAGCACTCTTCAAAACTGTCAAGGTCATCAAAACCAGGGAAAGTCATAGCCAGAGGGAACCTAAAGAGACAAGGCAACTCAGAATAATGTGGTATCCCAGGTAGGATCCTGGGACAGAAAAAAATACATTAAATAAATCTAAACTTTAGTTTAAAAAAAAAAAAAAAAGTGATAGAGTAGGAATCTAGCCTCCTGTCAGCACACAGGGAGGGACACCAGCATTTGGTATAACCTCGTTGTCAACGTCTCATTCATAAAGTTCATGATGGATGTGTTTACAAGGATTGACACTAGCCTGGTGAGAGCCCTGTTCCCTCCCCTTGCTCATTTTCTAGGATGGGTGCCCATGAAGATCTGGCTGGTCTGACCGTCTAGATGATGTTCATCACTGAAAGCTAGAAATTTGGCACTGAGGGTTGGTGGAAGGAAAGCATGATAATTTCAACAGAACCAGGCACCAAACCCAGCCCTGACAGCCACTGGCTATGTGACCTCAGGTGTGTTATCTTTTCCTTAGAAGTGGAGTGGTGGTGATGGTACCCTCTGCACAAAGCTCCAGGGAGCATCTGGTGAGTAGAGAGTCAGGGGCATTATAGAAAACACTTGGAAGATGATACTTTACTTAAGACACTCTTTGGTCAGGCATTGGGAGTTTCAGGCTTGTTAAAGATGACAATCCTGGGACCTCTCAAACATCTGCCGAGCTCATTTCCCAAGTTGGGCTCCATTAAATTCCCGCAGTGCCAGAGGGGCATCTCCTCCCAGAAGCCCCCCAGCCTACCACATTTAGCTGTGCACCCCCAGCCATAATGGAGATGTCTGGTTCTCTTTAAATGGAACATTCATCTGCCCTGCTCCCTGATGTTATTTTTATTGGTGTCTAAAAATAAAAATAATCATAATTTCCTAAACGGTAATAGCCTGACCCAGCCAGCATGCTCCCTCTTCCTCCAGGCATGCTGTGAAAGCCATTGACACCGTGTCCAGATTGCAGACCTCTGACCTGTCACCAGTCTGTCAGTGTCAGTGAGGCTGGGGAGAGAACAGGGACCAGCAGTCCAAGGAGGAAGCTTCCAGCCTGTGCTCAGGGTGCAGTCTCCAGGCTGGAACTCTTCCCCTCCCAGTTGCCCCTTCAGCCCTGGTTAAGGGCCTTGGGGAAAGAAGGAGAAAAAGGGAAGAGGAGAGCCAGAAAGGCAGAGAGTGAAAGAGAAAAAATAGAAAGAAGACTCTGACAGCTTAAAGGTGAAAGAGGTAGTTTTGGCAGATAAGTAACAAACGTGGTTTTCTCCTGCATGAACCATCTATGCAGCTGAATAGATTTAGCATCACTTGGTATCATTCTCTGATGTACTCCATGCCACATGAGGTGGTGTGGGGGGAAGATTTACAAGTGCAATTCTCGGAGAAGCTGTGCTGGGGAGTTATGGCATCTCTGTACGGTGCAGCCAGGGAGGCCACGAAAGTCTCATGCAATTTAAAACACTCCATAGATCTTTCTGGACACCTTTCTGATGTATCACCAGGCCATTAGCTATTCCAGCAGAGGCAAGGAATGGGAGGAGGACAGGAGGGGCAGACTCCTGCAAGATGGAACATTAGCATGTAGTTGTGATCTCCACTCTAAAGGCTTTGGGTCCAGCTGAGATGCTGGGTAGCCTCCTTGAAAAAAGTCAGTCTGAATCCAAGGGATCTGCATTTCCAAGGGCTGGTATACGTCTCAAAAATTCTTAATTACATAATACCTGCATGTGATCTCCTTGTAAAAGGAACGTTATAGCAATATACACAATCTGAAGTCCTATGCATGGATGACTTCCCAACTTCCTCCCTCTACCCCAAGCAATAACTATTGTTGCCATTTGAGTGGGCTTTTGATAGAACTTTACAGTGCATATCTGTGCATATATATGAATGCATAGAAAAATACAGGTTTTTGTGTGTGAGGTTCCGTCCTTCCTTCCTTGATTTTTCTTTTTCTCTTCCTCTGTCTTTAAAAAGATAGTTCTTCATGTACGCAGGTACTTGTTTGTCTACTTACATAAATGGTATCTTAGTGTATGCATTGTCCTGAAATTTGCTGTCTTCACTCAGTCAATGAGTATGTCAGTTTGGGGTCCACTGGGAGGCAGACACTGAGAGCAGTTAGAAGTTTAAGAGATGAATTGGGGGTGAAACCTAGGAAAGATTAGAGGGACATCCTGGGGAGGTACAGCATAGAGATGTGGATCTCATAGGGTCTCTGCCAGCTATTGGGGAACTCAGAGACTGCCCCCTAAAGGAGCTTCTCAGTTGGCAGATATGGTGAAGTCTTAGAATCCCACCATGCTCTGTCATTGACTGGGGGACACCCAGGAAAACCATGCCCTTAATTCAAATGCTGCAGTAAATTCCCAGAGCTCTGCTGCTGGAGGCCATCCACCCACTGGCAAGTCCTCTCTTATAAGCCTATGGCTGCTTTGTTGGTCTTAGAATCTTTTCAGGAGAGGTATGTATGCTTTTTCTTGGAGAATATTCCCCAGTATGGGTTGGTTACAATCAATTTAGCCATTCTCTCTGGATGGACACTTAGGTTGGCCCCTCTTTGCTATTATGGATGGTGGGGAGGTCATCATCCTTAAACAACACTCCATCCACAGCAGGAAACTGATCAGGGCTTCTCTGGGTGAATCTGAAGAGGAAGAATTTCTGACTCTAAGGCAGTCCACTATGAATTCACAGATTCAGACAAATTCCCTGTTCAGTGAGCCCTATATGATCCTCTGCAGGATGGGAGAATCTGTACTTTCCCATACCTCCAAGACATCTGGGTTTGATATTGGATTTTTCCCTCTGAGTTTAGCCTCCCTATATCAGGTCCCTGACCCTGTTTGTCCAAACTTTGCCTCCTGACACCTGCTGTTGCATCTTCGAAGGATTTTCATCTAAACCTTTATCCTGTTTGCCTGGTTGTACCTTGGCTGTCTGAGGTAGCAAATGTAAGGTTTATGATTACAGACTCTGGAAATAACTGATGAGCTTCAATCCCAGCTCCACCAGTTCCTAACTGTGATGCTGGGCAAGTTTCTGAACCTCTCTTTGTTCATCAGTTTCCCTATTTGTACAATGAGGCTAATAATAGTACCTGGTTCATATGGCTGTTGAGATGAAATGATTTACATGTGTGGACCGCTCTGCACCCTTCAGCCAACTCAATAAATATTAGCTATTGCTATTATCTGCCCTCTTGGCTGGGATCCCAGCCCGCTGACAATCATAAAGCCAGTATTCTGCTGCTACTTCTCATTTCCCAAGTGTCCTGCCCTTGCAAGTAGACTGACCAAGATCTGGACTCGCTTCTATTTCGGTCTAGGGAACATGTTCACACCATTGTCTCCACTGAGCTGGGCTACTCTCAGCCTGGGGTTCCCTCTCTCATGACTTCAGCTTGCCAAATACAGCAAAACCCCAACAGTTCAAATCTTGATCCTACAACTTGTGAGCATTAGCTCCCTCATCTATAAAAGACCATTGGCAATGTGACCTAGCTCACAGGGCTGTCATGAGGATGTGAGGCAATACCATGTAACAAGCACTTAAAACCACACTCAGCAAGTGGGATGAAGATGATCATCTCCTCAGAAATGGACATTTTTAGACCCTATTCATTTGCACATCCTGATTGAGGATCTGGCATGTCCATCAGTCAGGATGGGATTAATACCATCTAATGAATACCATCAGATCTGACTTGTGTTTAGTTGAGTCAGATATGTGATAACAGGGCTTAGTGCAAAGAGATGGAACCCAGAACAGGGCTATCCTCAGCAGTGATGACTTTCCCATCCAACTTCATCACAATGTCTACCTAGGTGTGCATATCCTATTCTTCATGCTGCAAGGACACCTCCCTACAAAGAAATGTGAAAGTGTCACGATCTCAATGGCACCATCCAGCTACCACCCACAGTGACTGTTCAGGATCCTGGGCCCAGCCTTGTCAAATTCAATTTTCAGAAAAAAACAAAAGCAAAAAAATGGACGTTGGGGCTTTTATGTAAAAACTCTCAATTTTATGACTTTGACAATGAATCCAAATGGATCTGGTCAGCCAGCTTATGCTTCTGCTTTAGGGCATTTCTGCAGTTTCTCCAAAACCAGCTATGTAACCTGAAAGCTGGTGGTGTTTCTCTCTAAAGCATATGATAGCTTCAGTTGGTAACATTTCTGTGGCAATTGTGGACAATTTGGGATTTCAGTGACCTGCATTAAATCCGTTCTCCTTTGGGTTCCCAGGTTTTATTTTTCCTGGGGTCCTGCTTGGCTTTTGGTAATTATGGCCTTTCTTCCCACCTCTCCCCCCCCCCCGCCCTCCCTCAAGGGCTGATGATCAAGGAGTTTGCCTGGCACATAATATTTGTTGAATGATTGCAAAGTTAGGAATCCAGATGCTTCTTTCCCCCAGCAACTCTTTTAGTTTGTATCTCTCTCCTCTTGGAATGAAATTAAAGCTATTTTTCAGGAACCTGTTTAACCAGATGGAGAGCAAAGCTTCTCTGGGACCACAAATCTCCCTTTGGGCCTCTTCTTTGTATCTGGGGTGGGGGGTGCATTTTTCATTTCCAAGAACTTTATTTACCAGTTGCCAAAGCTCCCTTCTTTCAGTTCTGTCTTTTGTTCATGTCTGGGCACCATCTTATTGCTATGCACTGAAAACTGAAGCATGTTTTACGTATACTTATTCTTAGGATCCTCCGCAGAATTCTGTGACAGCTTAGCCAGAGCTGCTGAGACTTAAGGCCTTCAGTTTGGGGGTTACACAGGGGCTAAGAGGGAGGGTATGCATCAGTGGCTGGGATTGCTGCTATCCTAATGTAGGGTGGATGACTTCTCCCATGGGCACCATGCTTAATTATCATCTTGATTTACTCTGTTCTGCTTGCACATGGAGGGGTTGAAGAGCCATTTAGGATAATTCTCAAACTTCTGTTTAGCAGAGGAAGTCTTTGCTTTGGGAGGTCAATATGTAAAAGGGAGGAAGGATAACATTGCATATGGGAGGTCAATATGTAAAAGGAAGGAAGGGTGAGCGGCTCTTCTTGGAGATCCTGATATGGGCAGCCCCTCCTCTGCACCCCTCCCAATTGGCGTCATCCCTTAGAAGTCCCCTGGACTTGGAATTTCCACAAAGGAAACAGGCATCCAAATCCATAGTGTTTCTTTTGACCATTCCTATACCTTCACGAATATTAGTAACTGAAGTGGACATTGTACTCTGCCCAGATCCACTCCCCTTTACCATATCCGTGTGTCTTTCCTTGACTTTGGTGAATTTTTGCTTACAACAGCTACTAAGTTCTGCTTTTCTCCACAGAATGGCCCTACAGTTCTGAGAGTTTATTTGCATATGAAGAGTTGGGAGAGTTACGGAGTTATACCTCCAAGGGCAGCCAGTAAACAATGGCTGGAGAAGGAATAGGAGAGCTAGGCTACTTTGCCTGAGGGAAGGCCAGTTTCGAGGTGTAATAGGACAGAACTTCCCAAGGGATCAGGCTAAAGCTGCCTTTGGAGGGGCTACACCTGAAATCACAACATAGCTTGACTTTCTCCTCTTCTTTGTACTTCTTCCCTGCCTTTCATACCAATCTCATCTGTGAGCAGTCCTTAATTAACTACCTGTGTCCAAATCCTTGTCTCAATCTTGAATGTCCCTCCCATAGGCCTCTGTACTTTCCTAAGAAGATGGCCTCCTGTCTTTGGCTAGTCTTCAGTCAGCTTCTTCACATGTACATTGGGGCTCAACCACCAATGGCCTTTGGGGATCCAGACAGCTATCTGCTTGGGCCTGTAGCCGCATCTCTCTTCTAGGTTGGTTTATTTCAGGAAAGTACAACTCAATGGCCAGCATTTGACTTATCTGGGAATTTGTTGCCTTGGAGACATGGAGCCAGGAGACTGAGGAGCCAGGTGGGTCCACATTAAAGAAAGGTGGTACCTGGGATCCTTTCTCTAGAATGGGAGGAGTGGCACTCTTTCATGTGGCCACTGCCCTCCTCAAAATCTGATGCAGATTAGAGTTTAGGGACAAGCCTTTCAAGCTTTTGATTAATAATTTTCTTGATGAATCCAAAATAAGGCCAGTGTCCTTTCCCCATCTCTACTGCTCCAAAGAGCGTAAGAGAAAATAGAAAATAGCCCTTGTCTGCTTGACTTTTACGTGGTTAATGTCTTGTGTGTACTTCTGATTGGACATGGTGGGGAGGGACACAAGGAAGGCAGGTATTACCCTTGGGCCCCAAACATCTATCCTGAGAGCCTCAAGACCAGACTGGGCCCATCTAGTGTGTTCCTGTGGACTCCTACTACATCATTTCACACACTATTTTGTAATTGCCTTTTACTTGTCTAGTGATGAGGGTGAATGAAGACCTCTAGGTCTGAGAGTTTGAAGTCATCAAATAATACTATTTAAAAGCAAATCATGGCGCCTTAATCAAGTGGTAAATTTGTACTTGCTGGCCTTACTTACTTGGCAACAAAGGAACAGCCCCAGGGTGAACATCAGAATGTAATTTGCAGATGGAAGAAAATAGGTCACTCTTCATACTCATAGACTGTATTTTTAAATTAAAAAAAAAAAGAAAGAAAGAAAAAGAAAGCCAGGGCATAAGCTGTCCGAAGTACTTATGGGAACAATGGGAGAAAATGGTTGTAAATCCAGAATGTGGTGCCCTTGTCCTCAGGCAGGCTATGGAGCTAATAGCCCCATAGCTCTAAGACCCAACCCTGGTCATTCCCCCACATTCATCAGGGTGATGGAGATGGGACCACTTCCCATACTAGGTCCTCCTGGGTGATCATCCTAGTGTCCTATAGTTCACTGACCTGCTCACATCTCATGCCTGTCCCCTCCCCTCCATTCCTGTGGCACCTGCTCAGTTTTGCCAACCTGGAGCTGCTGGCCACTCCTGTTTCCCTCTCTGATCTTGGCCTCTTGTTCACCCAGGCTTCCTGATCCCCAATTCCTACCACTACCACTCTTGGACTCCATGTGCCTTCTTTTCCAAGCATCATACTCTCTAGACTCCACTAATCTCAGAGGGCATCACATCATCCTTTCTTTGGCTAACTCCCCCACCTTCAGCCCACCCCATGCTCCACAAAACAATTCTACTTTTTCAATACTTCACTGGTCTGTTAAAGAGAATTGAGCCAGACTGAGGTTAAAGCAGGAAAAACAGACTTTATTCAGGAACTATTGCAACAGAAAAGAGGCCTCAGTATAGAACGGGGCTCAGTCAAAAGAGAAAGAACAAGTCGGGCTTGATAGCTGAGGGGCATTTTGAGAGGGTTGGTGGATGGAAATTATACTAGAGAAAGCATCAAGGGTAGGGGAATTCTTGCTAAACTGACCTAACAGGATTCTTGCTGAAGCCAGACCAGGGTGATCAGGCATCACTGGGGGGATGGTGGGGGTGGGAATTTGATCAGATATCAAGGGTGGGGGGCTTCCTCTCTAAACTGACTTAGCAGGCTTCTTGCCAAAACTGGGCTACACAGACCCAGCAAGGGTGGAGGCCAAGGTCAAAGGTTGAGAAGAGGGCTTAGAGGAGCCTGACTGAAATATGGTCAGGTGAGGATTTTTTTTTTTAAAGATTTTATTTATTTGACAGACAGAGATTGCAAGTAGGCAGAGAAGCAGGCAGAGAGGGAAGCAGGCTCCCCACCGAGCAGAGAGCCCGATGTGGGGCTCTATCCCAGGACCCTGGGACCATGACCTGAGCCCAAAGCAGAGGCTTTAACCCACTGAGCCACCCAGGTGCCCCCAAGTGAGGATTTTTGTCAAGTCTATGAGTGCTGCCAGGGGGCAGTTACACATCTCTGTTCCGTGGGCCCTCAACACAGATCAGCATCTCTCTGATGTCCCTAGTTCCTTCTTCCCTTCCTCTGCAGCTATCCCAAAACCATTCTCGAGCCTCCAGTAGACTGCGTTAGCACAGAAGGAAATTCCTCCCCTCTCTTCCTCATTTGCTGGGTGCTTTGTCTCCTCCTTCTCCCTCTTTCACCAACCTGCAACATGTCTTCTGTCTACAGAAACCAGGGCAAAGACTAGGCCTCATTTCTTCCAGGAAGTCTTCCTCTGATCCTCCCACACCCACTGGCCCACACCAGGCATTTCTACACCACCTCAATTTTAACTCCATCATATCACACTATAGTGGTTGAGTCACTGTTTATCTCATTTTCTAGACCGTGAGCTCCTTGGGGGGCAGAAATACCGTTTCGCTCATTCTTTTTTATATTTTCAATCCTTGGTGGAATGCCTGACACATAGTAGGAGCCTGGTGTGTGTTGAATGAATGAATCCCTTTTCTGTACAAAAATTAGTCCATTCACCTGCAATCTGGATCTTTTCTCTCCCTGCCTCCTCATGCCATCAATTATTCAGTCTCCCCACGGTATTTTGCATTCTACTATCATTATTGTCATTATTCATAATAATATTATTATAGTGACTATTTACTGGATACTTACTAAGTTCCAGGCACTTTGCTGAACACCTAAAATACATGCTCTAGTTTAATCCTTATAAAAGTCCAATGCGGGTACTATTATTATCCCACTTTCCAGATGACATTTAAATATAGTCTCCTTTATTTAAAGCATTGCCCTTCCTAGATGCTGTATTCCCTTCCACCTAATGCCGTTATGCTCTTTCATTCCATTCAAAGTGCCATCTGTACCAGCTGCCTGCACCCTCTGACCTCTCTGTCATTCCTATCTCACTGGAACGAAGCCCTGCCTGACTGCAAAAGCTCCCGCTGACGTCACCAGTGACCTCCATGAGGCCAGTACAGTGCCCGCTTTCACGCTTTATCGCCCCAGTTTCTCAGTAGCAGATGACACTGATGGCTGCTCCCCCTCCGTGCCTCCTCCCTTTCCAGCTCGCCTTTCCTCCGGGCTTGCAAACTGTGTGTTCCCAAGGGCTCCATTCTTTGCTCTTTCCTTACTTCCTTCAGGCCCCCTCTCCAGCATTCTCTGGAGCCTCATTTTCAAGTCCCTTTCTGCAGCCCAGACCCTTTTCCCCCAGCTACCCCAGCACTGTATGATCAAAGCTTGTTCTCCCTTCCCCCATAGGGGTCAAGATCAGCTCAGTGTGCCGATGGACCTGCACTTGCTATCTCCACCCAAACCCATCCCAGCACCTGCTGGTCCTCTGGTATTCCCTAAGTTGGCCAGCAACACCATCACCTGTCCTGAGGCCCAAGTAAACACATCCTCGAGAGTTCTGACTCCTTCCCTTCTCTTTCAGCTGCCAAATCACGTTTATTGTTTATGCCAGGCTTCTCTCATGTCTGTTTTTCTTCCTTTGTATCTTCTTTGATGTTGCCCCAGCAATAGTGAGCCAGGTGTCCCAGGAAGAATCAGCCACGCTCTCTCTCGCCTCTGAACCTCTTTTTTAACTTAAAAAAATTACATATATTTAAGGTGTACAACTTGATAATTGTACATTGCTAAATAATCATCACAATCAAGTTAATTCCTATATCCATCACCTTCCATAGTTACATTGTGTGTGCTGTGTGTATGTAGTAGTGTGTGTGGTGTGTGGTGTGTGATGAGGACACTCGGGGCCTACTCTCTTAGCCAATTTTGAATATACAGTACCGTGTTTTTACAATAGTCGCCATACTGTTCGTTAGATCTCCAGAACTTATTCACCCTGCATGACTGCGACTTTGTACCCTTTGACCAATGTCTTCCTATTTCCCTTACCACAAGCCCTGAAATCACCATTCTACTTTTGGTTCTTATGAGTCTGATAGTTTTAGATTCCAGATGTAAGTGAGATTATACAGTATTTATCCTCCTGCATTTGGCTTACTTCATGTAGAACAGTGATCTCTAGGTCCATTGATGTTGTTGTAAATGACAGGATTTCTTCCTTTTTCATGGCCAAATACTATTCCATTGTGTGTATAAACCACATTTTCTTTCTCCATTCATTTGTCAGTAGATATCTAGGTTTTTTCCCTATTTTGGCTATTGTGAATAATACTTCAGTGAATACAGGCAGGTAGGTATTTTCTTGAGATTCTGACTTCAGTTCCTTTGGATAAAGACTTCAAAGTGGAATTGCTGGATAATAGGATGTATCTACTTCTAATATTTTGAGAAAACTGTTTTCCATAGTTGCTGAACTCACATCACCACAAACAGAACACCAGGATTCTCATCTCTCCACATTCTCACCAACATGTACTATCTTGTCTTTGAACACACTTGCTACCCATCCTAACAGGTGTGAGGTAATAGCTCATTATGGTTTTGATTTGCATTTCCCTGATGATGAGTGATTTTGAGCATCTTTTCATGTGTCTGTTGGCCATTTGTATGTCTTTGGAAAAGTGTCAATTTAGATTCTCTGCCCATTTTTAAATTGGATTACATATGTTTTTGCTTTTGAATTTTATGAGTTTCTCATATATTTTGGATGTTAACCCCTTATGAGCTATATGGTGTGCAAATATTTTCTCCCATTCTGTAGGTTGTCTTTTTATTTGTTGATTTTTCACCTCTGAATCTTTACACCTACTTTCTCTTTCCAGCTTCATCTCTTTGCTCTTACTTTGCCATACTTCATTATAGAAGTTATCTCATTGCTTTACAAATAGTAGACATCTGTTTATAGTCTTTACTAGACCATGAGTATCCAGAACTCAAAGGCTTTGCCTCTCTATTTTTGTAATGCCAGCAGCAGTGCAGGATTAGCATGGCTAGGATATAACCTAATTTTTTTTTCCTCTATGCCCATCACTTAAATGAATGATCAGTTCTTGGAGCCAGAGGCAGATCATACAATTCCAAAAGCCAATTCTGACACTTAGGGCTCAAGACCAGAGATACCAACAAAGGACATTCTTGGTGCTCCTTTTCCTCTTACCTCCCAAAGATGGGCCTAGGCATTTTGAAAAATCATGGTGATGTTATCTGAGGAGAAGAAAGGGATAGAGTGATATATTTGAGGGGAATTTTCATATTTTACCATACTAGGTATCTCAAAATCTTTAGGTCTTTGGATTGAGCTCTTCAGCTAAATGGAGGTTACCAGCTACGAAGGCAGACCTGAATGTTAATGTCCAGTATTTGTAGTCAGCCTCTATACTTGACAGCTCAGGTTCTATGGAAGGAGAACCCTGATCACAGCACCTATAGTAAGTGAAAGCAACTATCCCACGCCAGCAGGACATGCTGCTCTGCCATTACCTGGGCCTGAATGAAAGTTATTTTCTGATTCCTCCAAGCTCTCCTGGTCTCCCAACAGGACAGAATTCCAGGTAGTTATTGGGGTCTGGGGATAGAGGGGGGTAGGAGCATCCAAAGTCTGTGTAATGTATTGCAAAGGATCTGTCTGAGGAAGATCTTTAGGTCCCTCAGAAAATCTGTGTCCCTTTGGACAAAACCTTTGTCCTCTTTAGCAGTGAGTTTCCTGGCTGGCAACAAAGACGGAAAGGAGAGTTGGACTAGGTGATTCTGAGGAGCTAGGAATCCATGGTATGCATGACAACCCCTTCAAACCATAAGCTTGTCTGGAGACATTGCACAGGATGGTAAATTATAGGGTGCGGTTTCTTCTTTCTCTTTACTTGAGAATTTAGTAACTGGAAATGGCCTATTCACCACCTTGTACAGGTGCCACCACCATGTGAACATGCCCAGGCTAGCCAGCTGCAGGATGAAAGACACGTGTCCCAGCCACCCCTGTCACCTAGCTAATAGCAAGCCCATATTGCAAAGAAGAACCACAGGCATGACTTGGGACTGTCTGCAGGCCCATGAAGGATCCCAGCTGAGACTAGAATAACTGCCCAGCCAACGTTGGCCCAATGAAGGGGACTCACATGGTAAACTACATAAACAGCCGTGGTTTTAAGTTGCAAGACTTGGGGATAGTTTGCTTTGCGGCAAAACTGGGTCATTGGCAGGAAAGGACCAGTGTTATTCCTGCTCCTGACCTTCATGCACAGCTCAGCAGACAAGGAGGTGGGAGAGGTAGATAAATATGCAAAACAACAGGGAATGGAGCCTGGTCTCTGGGTCATAGGTCACCCAAGAAGTGGACTGGGGAGGATGGAGAAGTGGATGGGTGTCACCAGTGAGTTCAGAGCTGAGCCCAACTGATAGTCAGCTGTTGGTGTGCCCGCAAAGCCCCAATCTCCCCTAATTTTCTCGCTGGGCAGATATATAGTTCCTTGACTCCTATTCTGGGCAAAGCAACAGACAGGGTTTTGTTCTGGAGTCTGAAAGGAACTTAAAGTTTTATAAGACAGCTGCTGAATCTTACCACAAGGGTGCTTAATTTCTGGAGTTTAGAGTCCAAGTGGGAACAATGACAGAGGGAAGAAAAACGTCTTTGGAGAGGACCTACTCAGAATTTCCAATGTCTTCTAGCTCTCAAGGGCACCCCATTAGGAGTAAGAATTTGCTCCAGCCTGGTCAGGGGATAGAATGGTAAATGCGAACAGCTGTTGCTCTGTAAGGGTCTGGTCTGGAAGGCTCCATGACAGGATTGAATGTTGGGAGTTTACATCTGCAAAGGGTCTTAAAGGTTGTCTTGTGAGAAATCTCTGTCCTCCACTTGAGTGCTTCATTTTATTTTTATAGTTATTGTTTTTACGGACACAAGCAAAACCTGAATATATTCTCCTGGGAAAGCAGTCCTACAGGAGCAGCATTGCCTCTTGGAGCCATGGCGCCCTCACCCACCCTTGCAAAGGCAGCCTTTGTCCACATCTTCTCAACCCCCAACTGTTTACATTCATATAAAAATGGATATATGTTCATGAATCTATTTTCCTATTGCTATATTATGGGATCATGCCAAGTACAATGTTTTTAATCTATTTTCTCACTGACCAGTATGTTTTGGAGATCTTTTTGCTGCGTGTATGGAGGTCAAATTCATTTTTTTAAAGGCTGCATTGTATTCCATTATATGGATTTCCATGTTCCCTTAATTACTTCATAACTGATAGGAAATGTAGGCTGCTTCCACTTTAGTTGGCTATCATAAACCTCAAAATAAGAAACACCTTTGTGCATAACTCTTTGAGCATATATGAGTATTTCTTTAGGGCAGATCCCTAGAAATGGAATTGCTAGAACAGAGGGCACATGTATTTCTCAGGTATGGCCTAATTTGCTGCCTGCTGCAGGGAAGTTATTCAATTAACTTTTCATTTCTTCTCCAATTGATTTTGGTCTATTCAGGTTTGGCCTCTTCTTTAGTAAGTTTTTAAGATTTGTTTTTTTTCCCCTGGAAATCATCTATTACATTTAAATTTTCATATTTCCTGGTAATTATGCTTTCTATTTAGCCCTTTTAAAATTAATTTTATTTATTTATTTGAGAGAGAAAGAGAGCATGAGAGAGATCATAAGCAGAGGGGAGGGGTAGAGGGTGAAGCAGGCTCCCTGCTGAGCAGGGAGCGGGATTTGGGCTTCCATCCCAAGGACCCTGACTGAGATCATGACCCGAGCTGAAGTCAGAGGCTTAACCAACTGAGCCACCCAGGTGCTCTATTCTGTATTTTCTCTTGATTAGATTTGCCAGAGGTTAATCTGTTTGTTGGTCTTTTCAAAGAATGAGTTTAATTCTTGTTAATTATTCTCTCTTTGGTTTTCTGGCCTGTTAATTTCTTTTATCATTATTAAATGCCCCTACATCTTTGGAACTATTCTGAAGAGCTTTTGTATAATTTTTCTGGTAGTATGTTTAATTCATTTAAAGATTTTTAGTTTTCTAATATGTGCATCTAAAGTTGAAAGTTTTCCCTTGAGAACAGCTTTTGATGTATTGTATTCTCATTTTTTTCACTTTTAAATAATAATTTCCATTCTAATTTTTTTATCTAAAAATTATGTTTGGAAATTTTTAGAAGTTTTTATTTAAACTCCAGTTAGTTAGCATACAGAGTGATATTAGTTTCAGATGTACAATATACTGATTCAATGCTTACATTCAATACCCGTGCTCATCACAATTACACTCCTTAATCCCAATCACCTATTTCACCCATTTTGTTTCTTAAATTCTACATATGAGTGAAATTATACAGTATTGTCTTTCTTATATTTAAAAACATCTTAATATTTCTAAACAGACAGAGTCTTTTTGGCTATCCTTATGAAGCTAATTTCTTAGTTTATAGCATTGTAGTCTGAGAATATAGCTTGTATGACTTCTGCTTCAGGGAATATTTTTTTCTAGAGTTTATTTGTATAAGGTGTGTGTGTGTGTGTGTGTGTGTGTATTTGGGTGAATGACTTAATATATGGTAAAATTTGTGGAAATTTCATGTTGGTTAGAAAAGAACGCTTTTTCTCTCTCTGTCTCTCTCTCTCATCAAGTTTATTATTATGGCATACAAAATCCCTATGTCTTGAAGGTTTGGGTTATTTAATGAGAGGGATAAACAAATCTTCCCTCTTTCCCACTCTCCTTCAGCTTTATTGAGATATATTGACATAGTGTTGTATAAGTTCAAGGTGTATGGTTTCATTTGATATGATATGATTTGATTTGATACACTTACACATCTGATACAGTTTTATATTGCAAAATGATTACCGTAATAACATTATCTAACACTTCCATCATAATTACCATTTTTTGTGGTGAGAATATTTAAGATCTAGTCTCTTAGCAACTTTCAAGTGTATAGTACAGTATCATTAGCTGTAATCATCACCATGCTGTACATCAGATCCCCAGAACTTGTTAATTTTATAGCTGCAAGTTTGTGCCCTTTGGCCAATATCTCCCCATTTCTCCCACCTCCCGTCCACGGTAATTACCATTCTACTTTCTGTTTCTATGAGTTTGGCTGTTTTAGATTCCACATATAAATGAGATCATACAGTATTTGTCTTTCACTGCATGATTCATCTCACTTAGCATAATGCCCTCAAGTTTCATCCAGGTTGTTGCAAATGGCAGAATTTCCTTCTTTCTCATGGCTGAATACTAAATTCCATCACATATCACATCTTCATCCATTCATCCGTTGGCACTTAGGTTGTTCGCCTACCTTGGCTATTGTGAATAATGTTGCAATGAACTTGGAGGTGCAGACATCTCTTTGAGTTTCTGTTTTCATTTACTTTGGATATATAACCAGAAGTAGTATTGCTGGATCATACAGTAGTTCTAGTTTTAATTTTCTGAGGAAACTTCATGCTGTTTTCTACAGTGGCTACACCAATTTACATTCCCACTGGCAGTACAGAAGTGCTCCCTTTATTCCACACCCTTGCCAGCGTTTGTTATCTCTTGTCTTTCTTGATGATGGCCATTCTAACAGTTCTGAGGTGATATCTCATTGTGGTTTTGATTTATAATTCCCTTATTATGAAGCAATGTTGAGTATTTTTCATCATGTACCTCATGGCCATTTGTGTATCTTCTTTGAAAAATGTCTGTTCAAGTCCTTTGCCCATTTTTAAATTAGATTGTTTGGGTTTTTTGCTATTGAGTTGTATAAGTTCTTTATATATTTTGGATATTAGCTCTTTGTCAGATACATGATTTACAAATATTTTTCCCTTCCACAATTTGCCTTTTCATTTAGTTGATTTTGTTGGTCATTTCTTTTGCTGTGCAGAAGTTTGATGCAATTCTACTTACAGCTGACTCTTGAACAAGGTAGGAGTTATGGGCACCAATCTCCATGTGGTCAAAAATCCATGTATAAGCTGACTACCCCAAAACTTAACTACTAGTAGTTTACTGTTGACCAGAAATTTTACTGAACCATAATGATTAATATATTTTTATATGTTATATATATATTTATATTGTATTCTTACAATAAAGTAAGCTGGAGAAAAGAAAATGTTTTTAAGAAAATCATAAGGAAGAGAAAATACACTCAGAATACTGTAGGTTTATTTATTGAAAAATGTCTGCACATAGGAAGGCCAGGCCGGCACTGGAATGGTAGGCAGCAACAGGACTAGCCCCTGGGAGATGATGTTCTGAAGTCTGGCGGCTTTGGTTTATTAGAGATAGCCACCAGGCAGGCTGTGGCTGGTGATATGGGCTTGGAGGTACAGTACAGCTGCCTCAACTGCCTGGAGGTATACTGGTTAATGTGGTATATCACATTATTGTTTTGTGTATGTTTACCAATCCTTGCATCTCAAGATAAATCTCACTTAATCAAGGTATATGATACTTTTAGTGTACTGTTAGATTTGGTTTGCTAATATTTTGTCAAGAATTTTTGCATCCATATTCTTTAGGGATATTGGTTTGTAGTTTTCCTTCCTTGTAGTATCTTTACCTGACTTTGGATTCAGGGTAATGCTGGTCCTATAAAATGAATTTGGGAGTGTTCCCATCACTTCAATTTTTTGAAAGAGTTTGAGAAGGATTGGCATTAATTCTTCTTTAAATGTTTGGTAGAATTCACCAGGGAAACCATCTAGTTCTGGGCTTTCTGTGTTGTGAAGTTTTTGATTACTGACTCAATCTTATTTGTTACTGGTCTGTTCAGATTTTCTATTTTTTCTTGATTCAGTCTTGCTTAGTTATATATTTCTATGAATGTATCCATTTCTTCTAGTTTAATCTGATTGTTGGTGTATAACTACCAGTAGTAGAATGTCAATACTTAAATATTTTGCCCATTTTAAAATTGGGTTGAACATTTTCTAACTCCTTCTATTAGTCAGTATTTTCCTGATACCAAAGCAGACAAAGACATCACGAGAAAAATTAAACTATCAGTAAATATCTCTTATGAATATAGACACAATAATCCTCAATAAAACACTAGCAAATTGAATGCAGCAACATATAAAAATAATTATACACCATGACTAAATAGAATTTATCCTGGGAATGCAAGATTGCTCAAATCCAAAAATCTATTAATGTAACATACCATATAGATAGAATACAGGACACAAGCCACATGATCCTCTCAATAGATGTAGAAATGGTATTTGATAAAATTCAACACATTTTTATAACAACAACAACAACAATTACCAAAGTAACAATAGAAGCGAGTTTTCTTAACCTGATAAAGCATATCTGTGAAAAACCATAATTAACAATACTCAGTGGTGAAGGACTAAAAGCGTTTCCTCTAAGATCAAGAACAAGACAAGGATGTCTGCTCTTGCCACTTATATTCAACATTGTACTAGAGCTTGATAGGCAATCAGGCAAGAACATGGATGGGGGAGGAGGGCATCTAGATTGGAAAGAGAGAAGTAATACTACCTTTATTTGCAGATGACATGTCTTGTATATAAAATCCTAAGGAATCCACTGAAGAACTGTTAGAATGAATAAACAAGTTGAACAGGTTGCAAGTATGAGATCAAAATTTTAAAAATCAATTGTATCCTTATATACCTGCAATGAAAAAGTTAAAAATAAAACTAAGAAAACAATTCCACTTACAATAACATCAAAATGAATTTAAAAGTATAAAATATTATTGGTATGCCTGCATGGCTCAGTTAGTTAAACATCTGTCTTGGGTTTAGGACATGGTCACAAGGTCCTGGGATCAAGCCCCGCATCAGGCTTCCTGTTCAGTGGGGAGTCTGCTTCTCCCTTTCTCTCTGCCATTCACTCTGCTTATGCTCTCTCTCTCTCACTTGATAAGTAAATAAAATCTTTTTTTAAAAAAAACTAAAATATCATTGAAATAATTAAAATTGGATTGTCTGTCTTTTATTATTGAGTTGTAAATGTTCTTTACATATTCTGAATAAGTTTTTTTTTATCAGATACATGATTTGCAAGTATTTTCTCTTAATCTGTAGCTTGTCTTTTCATTTTCTTAATGGTGTCTTTGTAGTGCAAACATTTTTCATGTTGATGGAGTCAAATTATAATTTAAAAAATCGATAGTTCTGTTGGTATCATATCTAAGTAATCTTTGCCTAACCCAAAGACATGAACATTTTCTCTTATGCTTTTCTCTAAAAGTTTTATAGTTTTAGCTCTGACATTTACGTCAATGATTTATTTTCGATTAATTTTTGTTTATGGTTTGGGATAAGGATCTAAAATCATCTTGCATATGGTTATCCAATCGTGACAGAATTATATGTTTAAAAAAAATCTATTCACTACTGTGACACATTATGCAAATATCAACATAAATGTAAGGGTTTGTTTTTGTATGATGTTTTGTATGTATTAATTCTGTTTGTGTCTACACTTATGTTTGCACTATACTGTCTTGACTACCATAGCTTTATAGTAAGTTTTAAAATTGTGACTTTAAACCCCTTCAATTTTATTCTTCTCCTTCAAGATCCTTCTGATTTATCTTTTCAGATAAATTTTAAGAACATCTTGACAGTTCCCCCCAAGAAAACAGTTAAAATTTTGACAGAAATTACAATGAATCTATAAATTAATTTGGGATAATTACAATCATTTTTGATCTTTCAGTCCATGAATAGAACAAAAATATTTATTTATTTGAATTTTTTTTAGTTTCTCTGAGCAACATTTTTAGCAGTTTTCTGTGCACAATCTTGTACTTATTTTGTAAAATTTATTTCTAAAATTGTAATGCTTTTTGATGTTATTGTGCATGGAATTATTTTCTTAATTTTATTCTTGGGTCATTCATTGTGAATATACACAAATACAATTGATTTTTGTATATTTAACTTGTTATTAGTTGCTGAACTTGTTGATTAGTTCTACTTTTTTGATTTTCTATATATAGGTATGTTGTCTGTGAATTAAAACTATTTTAATTCTATTTTCCAATTTGGATACTTATTATTATTTTTTAATCTAATTGCACTAACTAAAACCTCCAGTATAAGGCTGAATAGATGTGATGAAAACAGGCATCCTTGTTTTTGCCCCAATATTAGGGGAAAGAATATAGTCTCTTATCATTAAATATGGTATTGGATGTAGATTTTTCATAGATGTCCTTCAGGTTGAAGAAATTTCTTCCTTTCTTTTTTTTTTTTTTAAACTTCTTTTTTTCAGCAACAGTATTCATTGTTTTTGCACCACACCCAGTGCTCCATGCAATCCGTGCCCTCTCCAATACCCACCACCTTGTTCCCCCAACCTCCCACCCCCTGCCCCTTCAAGACCCTCAGGTTGTTTTTCAGAGTCCATAGTCTCTCATGGTTTATCTCCCCTTCCAATTTCCCTCAATTCCCTTATCCTCTCCAACTCCCCATGTCCTCCATGTTATTTGTTATGCTCCACAAATAACTGAAACCATATGATATTTGACTCTCTCTGCTTGACTTATTTCACTCAGCATAATCTCTTCCAGTCCCGTCCATGTTGATACAAAAGTTGGGTATTCATCCTTTCTGATAGAGGCATAATACTCCATAATGTATGTGGACCACATCTTTCCTACCCATTCATCCGTTGAAGAGCATCTTGGTTCTTTCCATAGTTTGGCGACTATGGCCATTGCTGCTATAAACATTGAGGTACAGATGGCCCTTCGTTGCACTATATCTGTATCTTTGGGGCAAATACCCAGTAGTTCAATTGCAGGGTCATAAGGAAGCTCTATTTTTAATTTCTTGAGGAATCTCCACACTGTTCTCCAAGGTGGCTGCACCAACTTACATTCCCACCAACAGTGTAAGAGGGTTCCCCTTTCTCCACATCCTCTCCAACACATGTTGTTTCCTGTCTTGCTAATTTTGGCCCTTCTAACTGGTGTAAAGTGGTATCTCAAAGTGGTTTTAATTTGAATCTCCCTGATGGCTAGTGATGATGAACATTTTTTCATGTGTCTGATAGCTATTTGTATGTCTTCATTGGAGAAGTGTCTGTTCATATCTTCTGCTCATTTTTTGATATGATTATCTGTTTTGTGTGCGTTGACTTTGAGGAGTTCTTTATAGATCCAACCTTTTGTCAACCTTTTGTCTGTACTGTCATTTGCAAATATCTTCTCCCATTCCGTGGATTGCCTCTTTGTTTTGTTGACTGTTTCCTTTGCTGAGCAGAAGCTTTTGATCTTGATGAAGTTCCAAAAGTTAATTTTCACTTTTGTTTCCTTTGCCTTTGGAGATATATCTTGAAAGAAGTTGCTGTAGCTGATATCGAAGAGGTTACTGCCTATGTTCTCCTCTAGGGTTCTGATGGATTCCTGTGTCACGCTGAGGTCTTTTATCCATTTCAAGTTTATCTTTGTGTACTGTGTAAGAGAATGGTTGAGTTTCATTCTTCTACCTATAGCTGCCCAGTTTTCCCAGCACCATTTATTGAAGAGACTGTCTTTTTTCCACTGTATATTTTTTCCTGTTTTGTCGAAGATTATTTGACCATAAAGCTGAGGGTCCATATAAGGGCTCTCTACTCTGTTCCACTGGTCTATGTGTCTGTTTTTATGCCAGTACCATGCTGTCTTGGTGATCACAGATTTGTAGTAAAGCTTGAAATCAGGTAATGTGATGCCCCCAGTTTTATTTTTGTTTTTCAGCATTTCCTTAGCAATTTGGGGTCTCTTCTGATTCCATACAAATTTTAGGATTATTTGCTCCAGCTCTTTGAAAAATACCGGTAAAATTTTGATTGGAATGGCATTAAAAGTATAGATTGCTCTAGGCAGTATCGACATTTTAACAATGTTTATTCTTCCGATCCAAGAGCATGGAATGGTCTTCCATATTTTTGTTTCTTCTTCAATATCTTTCATGAGTGTTCTGTATTCCTTGAGTACAGATCCTTTACTTCTTTGGTTAGGTTTATTCCCAGGTATCTTTTGGTTCTTGGTGCTAGAGTAAATGGAATCGATTTTCTAATTTCCCTTTCTGTATTTTCATTGTTAGTGTATAAGAAAGCCACTGATTTCTCTACATTGACTTTGCATCCTGCCACGTTACTGAACTGCTGTATGAGTTCTAGTAGTTTTGGGGTGGTGTCTTTTGGGTTTTCCATATAAAGAATCATGTCATCTGTGAAGAGAGAGAGTTTGACTTCTTCATTGCCAATTTGGATACCTTTTATTTCTCTTTGTTGTCTGATTGCTGTTGCTAGGACTTCTAATACTATGTTGAACAAGAGCGGTGAGAGTGGGCATCCTTGTCGTGTTCCTGATCTCAACGGGAAGGCTGCAAGCTTTTTCCCATTGAGGATGATATTTGCTGTGGATCTTTCATAGATAGATTTGATGAAATTCAGAAATATTTCCTCTATCCCTATATTTTGAAGCGTTTTAATCAGGAACGAATGCTGGATTTTGTCAAATGCTTTTTCTGCATCAATTGAGAGGACCATGTAGTTCTTCTCTCTTCTCTTATTGATTTGTTCTATCACATTGATTGATTTGTGGATGTTGTAACCCAGGGATGAATCCCACCTGGTCATGGCGGATAATCTTTTTAATGTACTGTTGGATCCTGTTTGTTAGGATCTTGTTGAGAATCTTAGCATCCATATTCATCAGTGATATTGGTCTGAAATTCTTTTTTGGTAGGGTCTTTGCCTGGTTTGGGGATCAGGGTAATGCTGGCTTCATAAAAAGAGTCTGGAAGTTTTCCTTCTGCTTAAATTGTTTGAAACAGCTTCAGGAGAATAGGTGTTATTTCTTCTTTGAAAGTTTGATAGAACTTCCCAGGGAACTTGTCAGGTCCTGGGCTCTTGTTTTTTGGGAGGTTTTTGATCACTGCTTCAATCTCGTTAGTAGATATTGGTCTATTCAGGTTGTCAATTTCTTCCTGGTTCAATTTTGGGAGTTTATAGTTTTCCAGGAATGCATCCATTCATCTAGGTTGCTTAGCTTATTGGCATATAATTGTTGATAATAACTTCTGATGATTGTTTCTACTTCCTTGGTGTTAGTTGTGATCTTTCCCTTTTCATTCATAATTTTATGAATTTGGACTTTCTCTCTTTTCTTTTGGATTAGTGTGGCCAATGGTTTACCGATCAAAAAACCAGCTTCTAGATTCATTGATACGTTCTACTGTACTTCTGGTTTCTACCTCATTGATCTCTGCTCTAATCTTGATTACTTCCCTTCTTATGTGTGGAGTTGGTTTGATTTGTTGTTGGTTCTCCAGCTCTTTAATGTGTAGAGCCAGCTGGTGTATTCTGGATTTTTCGATTTTTTTGAGGGAGGCTTGGATGGCTATGTATTTCCCCCTTAGGACTGCCTTTGCTGTATCCCATAGGTTTTGGACCGAAGTGTCTTCATTCTTTTTGGTTTCCATGAATTGTTTAAGTTCTTCTTTGATCTTCTGGTTGATCCAAGCATTCTTAAACAAGGTGGTCTTTAGCTTCCAGGTGTTTGAGTTCCTTCCGAACTTTTCCTTGTGATTGAGCTCCAGTTTCAAACCATTGTGATCTGAGAATATGCAGGGAATAATGTCAGTCTTTTGGAGAAATTTCTTTCTATTCTGAGTTTGCTAAAAGTTTTATCATTCATGGGTGCTGGATTTTGTGAAATGTTTTTCTGCATCTGTTGAAATGGCCAAACAGTTTTGGTCTCTCATTCTATTAACATGGTGTATTACATTAATTGTGGAATTTTGGGGGGTGTTAAACCAACCTTGAAATATTGGATAAATCCTGTTTGGTTGTGCTATATTATTTTTTACATGTTGCTGCATTCAGTTTGCTAATAATTTCCTGAGTTTTTTTGCATTGTACATTCATAAGGGATATTGGCTTTACTATCAGGATAATCTTAGTCTGACAGAATGAATTGGAAAGTTTTTTTCTCCTCCTTTATTTTCTGTGTAAGAGTTTCTGAAGGATTAGTATTAATTCTTCTTTAGATGTTTGGTAGAATTCACCACTGAAGCCACCTGGGTTGGTACTTTCACTTGTTGGAAAACTTCCAATTACTACTTCAATGTCTTTACTTCTCTTTAAATCTAGTCAATTTTTTTTTAACTTCTTGAGTCATTTTGTTAAATTTTTGCCTTTCTAGGTACCTCTACATTTCAACTAAGCTGTCTAATTTGCTGGCATACAAGTGTTCATAGTATTACGTTATTTAACATTTAAACATTTAACATTAAAAGTATTTCCTGGGCATGGACATCTTTGCCTTCTGTTGCAAATAATGTCAATCCCTTTCAGCAGTAGATCTGCCAGTCTTGTGGCCTGTCCCACTGAGATAGAATTTTGTGCTACAGGACTGGAGTTGTGGGAAATAGGAACTGCTGAAAACTAAAAGATTCCTCCCATTTCTATAAGCACATCCAATTTGTTGTATGCTTTGGTCAATCTTCAGAATCATTAAGGGTTGTTTATTAAAATTTTGTTCAGTTTTATTACTTCTTTTTGGTGAAAGGATTTTCCAAGTTTGTTCTTCAGCTGTTTTGGAAGTCTTTCTCCCACCTCCACCATTTGCATTTATTTCAGTTATTTATACAAATGCAAAGTTATTCCTGCTATCTTATTTTAGTTTTATATTTACCACACTTCATGGTCTCATTCCCTGCAGGTTGCTTTTTAGCGAATTGACTACATTTTATTTAATCCTTTTCCTTCTTAATGATGCAAGAATTTAGAGAATATTTTTTGTCTTCTGGCAGTTATCTTTAACTTCTAAATAAATACATGAAAACACATTTTTCTATCCACACTTAAAGTTAATAAGGGTCTATATAACCTTTCCGAATAAAACATGACCTTAGCATGTTTTTATTTTTCTAGTCTCTCCACCAACTCCCTACTGCCCCCACTGCAGTAACTTCCCTTGTTAAGACCATTTAGCATTTTATCTTTAATCTTAATTTTTATTATTTTTGTTAAGTAATCAATGCCTTTTTTAGGTGGCTGTGAATTTTCTTCATTTTTTTGCCACCATTCTTTTTTCACTGCCACCCCCACCCCAGCCATCACTCACATGGTCATTGTCTAGTCTAGACTTTGCCATCTATAATAAATGAATCAGTACCTAATTCTCTAATTTAAATATCCCAGTATCTGAACATAATTGCCTTTCCTTCTATGTCATTACTCTGGTTCTGTCTTGGAAGAAGATATCTGATTTTACTGAAGCTTTCAAATCTTTGACTTTATCTTTTATCACCATCCTTCACTGTCTATTTCCCTCCCTGCTCCCTTTAGATTATAGAGACAATGCAGTATAACTATCTTCTTGTAAACACCCTTTGGCCCTCTCTCCCTTCATAATTACTCCTGGAAAAACAACCCTGTTAAACCCTAGTTTTCTGCTTTCTCCATGTTTGTACCCAAGAAGCTGAATAATACTGGGAAAATGACATTAAATTACTTCAAATTTGTGGCTTTAGATCTCACGTGGGCACTCAACACATCAGACATGCCTACTATTCTCCCCCAATAAGGTTATCCTTCTACCCTCTCAAACAGCTATTTCACTTCTCTTCTACCCTTAAGCCTCCAATATCCTCTCACCTCATAATCTCAGCTAAGACCTCAACTCCAACTTCATAGAGAAAATCAATTAATTAGAAGGAGAGTGACCTTGTCCTTCTACCTTTTGTCTGACATTCTGCCTGCATTTGTACCCCAATTTATAATGGAAGATTTGCACCATGTCCTGTTTGAGGTCTGTGTTTCACCCTGGTTCCCTCTCTCAACTCAAGGATTCCCTATTCCCATTATCTCCTTTCGGTCCTCTATCAGTACTTTTTCCCTTTCAACTAGGTCATCTCAGACACACATACTTTAACATCTCCCATCTTAAATAAAATCCTTTTCATCTAATATCTCCTTCTAGCTTTCCCATTTCCCTGTTCTCAGTCATGGCTAATTCATCAAAACATGTAAATATAAGCAAATCTTTAAAATTCCTTGCCTACAATTTTCACACCAGTTACTCCAGCCACATTCAATCCACACTGACAGGGCTTTTCTTAAGGTTGCCTTTGACCCACATCTTGACAAAGCTGAAGGTCAGTTTTCTGTTCCCATCTGACTTCTCAGCGGCATCTGATCCAATGGACCCTTCGCATCTTTGAAACACTACTTCATCTGATTCTGAGATAACACATTCTTCTTTTTTTTTCCCTCTCTGCCCCACTGCCCATGCTTCCTCAGACTCTTTAGTTGGCTGCTGCTTCTGTGCTAGATCTTGAAATGCTATGATGCCCAAGTTTCTTTACTTGGCCCTTTTCTCTATCTAGACACTATGGGTGGTGTCCTATAGTCTCAGGTATATATACATATATGACTCAAAGTTTAAATAGCGACCAGATCTTTCCTCTGAGTTTTAGACTTATGTATTCAACCATCTACACAATGTTTTCACTTGTTTGCCTATCAAACATCTCCTACTTCATGTATTCAAAGAGATGGTTATAATATTCTCCCCCATACTAGCCTCAACCATTCCCTCTAGGTCATCCCTGTAGTACAACATGTCACCACCCTCTATCATTTTAGTCCAATTTACCTTCCTCTCTCCCCAAACAACTTTAATAATTTTAATAACCTCCTTAATTATCTTACTATCTCACCCTTGTCTCCGTAACAGTCAGAATAAAATAAAGACTGAAATGTTTTAGGTCTAGAGAAAAGTAACTTCCACATAACCATAATTCAACATAAGAAATAAAATACTACTGAGATAGTTGAAGCCTCCATGATATCCTCTCTTATTCCCCTGTCTGGGAATTACTGTCCTTTTTAATTTGGTAGCTATTATTTCCACACATGTATTTATATCTTTATACTCTAATATATATATATATATATATATGTATAAAGTATATATATAAGAGTATATATATACTCTCTCTCTCTCTATATATATATATATATACACTCTGAGTGTGTATATATATATATACACACACAGTATTATATATATATATAGTCTATATAGACTATATATATACTTTATATATACTTTATACTCTAATATATGTATACTTTATACAGCATATATAAAGAATATATATAATATAATATATAATATGTAATATTTTTATATTTTTATATATAATTTTAAATTTAATTTAATTTTAAAATTTTTAATTTTATATATAATTTAAAAAATATTTTTATATTTTATATATAATATATATTATATATAATATATTCATATATATAATATATATAATATATTCATATATATACACTCTAGAATATAAAGTATACATATATATAAAGTGTCTGTATATACTTTATATATATACTATAAATATATAGTAAATTATATATTTATTATACTATAAATATATATATACTTTATAAAGATATATATTCTTTATATATATATATATACTGTGTGCATATATATATACACACACTCTAATATATATATATATTAGGGTATTAAGTATATATATAAAGTGTATATATATACTTTATATACACTTTATATATATACTTTATACCCTAATATATATATGAGTGTATATATATATGAATATATATTTATATCTTTATACTCTAATATATATATACTTTATACAGTACATTTATATATATACTGTATATATATAAATATAGTATATATACTGTATATATATAAATATATATATCTAATATATATATTAGAGTATATATATATATACACACACACACATATATATATATCCCTAAGTAATATGTACTTTTGTTTTTCATGCTTTATAACACTTTAGAAACATTATGCACCTAGAAAATAAGAATATAGTTTGCTTCAGAAAATAGTTCTTTGACTTGAGAAGTTTCTAACCTGCTAAACTCAAGCCACTGTGTGGAACTTTTTATCCCTTGGCTTCATATGTTTTCCTTAGGGATGCCTGTGACATTCCAAATGACTGCAGTTCCCTTTTTTTCTGACCTCAAGATAATGGCATCCACATTTGAGCAATTCACGTATAGACTTTTGACTCTTATTTTATGAACTGACCCACCCTTGGCTTATTCTGATTTTTCCTCTGTCCCCACTTTTCACTGACATTACTTGAAATCATGCATATATTTGTATAAGTGACTACAAAACTTTTTCTAATAATTGGGCAAGGCCTAGGTAAGTAAATAAGTAAGTAAATTTGACACATCCTAGAAGAAAGAGAAGAATTTGATACAGACCCCTTGCATGGTTGTCGTAGAAAGCCTTCTTTTTTTTGCATTCAGGATTTTGTGCTACCACAACTGACCAGGTCACCTTGTACTATCACAGAGGCTAATCTGATGTTTTAATAACATTTTAGGATTAACTGCATTATTCAAAACTGCATTGTAAAGCACCACAATCCATAAACCAGCTGCTTAAACACTTTATCATGCAATGTCAACACAATGACATTCCACATCTCCCTTGCCATTGAAGTAGGGAGGTGCAGTAAGGACGTAGGAAGTTTCTCTCAGAATTCATATTTATAATATATTTATGGTCACCTCCATTAAACTTTATGTTTCTTTGAAATAATTCTAGTGTTCAGTTTCTAGGAGAGGTGTACCAAGGAAGGCTGTTGTTTTGTCAGAAGGTGAGTCTGTGGGGCACCTGGGTGGCTCAGGTGCCTCTGAGCCTCTGCCTTCGGCTCAGGTCATGGTCTCAGGGCCCTGGAATCGAGCCCTGCATCAGGCTCTCTGCTCTCCAGGGAGCCTGCTTTCCTCTCTTTCTGCCTGCCTCTCTGCCTACGTGTGATCTCTGTCTGTCAAATAAATAAGATCTTTAAAGAAGAAGAAGAAGAAGAAGAAGAAGAAGAAGAAGAAGAAGAAGAAGAAGAAGAAGAAGAAGAAGAAGAAGAAGGAGGAGGAGGAGGAGGTGGTGAGTCTGTAGGAAGACAAGGAACATGGAAGTTGTCTTCAGACATAAAAATGACTACCACAGGGGAAAATGACCAGACTTTTTCTGTGTGGCCCCAAGAGCCAGAAGCAAGCCGTTAGGCTGGGATCAGTAATGGAAAGAAACTTTCTCATGGTCAAAGCCTGCCAAAGATGGAATGGCTTAAACTGTTTGTTGTTATTTTAGGTCTTGAGACAAATAAAATTGAGAATGTTAGTGTGATCAGCTGTGTCCTCTGGCTGGTAAAAACAAAGACTCCATCAGCTGTGAAAAAAGAAGATACTACCAGTGCTAAAATGTTTACAGATATTCCTAGTCTACAACTATGAATTAAAGATGACAAATTCTGAATGCTTAAGAATTTCACAAAGATTAAAAAAAGGAATTTCATGAAGATATTATAACAGTGTGGACATTTGGGGGGAAGGGCATGAGAGACTCTCAAAGAGTCTCATTATCCTCATTTATTCTGTTTGGATTTTTCTGAGATGTATGCTAACGAAGGGGGCTGTGAGCAAAGAAGGTTCGAGGACTCCTATTTGACTCTGCTACAGCTCACTTGGAGCTCAGCCTCCTACTTGGAGTGAACCAATGGAAGGGATGAACAAGAATTCATCTATTCTGGTATCTGAAGTGCTAACCAAGGACAGCATGCCCAAGAATTTGTGAAAGGAAGTGATTAGACACTGGGTGTCTGAGATACTGGGTAAGTCACTGCCAATATATTTCATTCTGATTTTCGTATTAATGGCTAAATGTGTATCTTATCTTTTAGTAATTTGGAATTCTGGCAGTCTTATTTGAAAGGCAGTATTTCATAATAAGCATTAATACTTGTGAATTTGAATTTCATATTCTAACCTGCCTTTCACACTTTGCACATGTCCAGTGGCCATGGCCTCCAATGGCCAGAGGTGGTGGAAAAAGACCAAAGCGGCTCACCTCAGTAGCACTGTGCATCTCTCTCTCGTCTACCCTAGATCAGCCTGGGGCACCTGCTCAGGTGTATCAAATGTGTATCAGTGTATCAAATGGCACCGCCATTTTGATACCCACTGTCCAGGCTATGCCATGGAGAAAACCTTGACCATTAGGGGGATAGAAGCTGGCTTTCTCTCCTTCTCCACTTGCCTTTCCCAGTGCTCTACTCCTATTACTTAGGATAGTTTCCCCAAATGTGCCACTGGCATGCAAGCCCTGGTCCTGGGCTCTGCTTTTGGAAACAAACTAGGTAAAGATTAGCACCAATTTGTTTTATTTAGGGGCAAGTTCCTTTCGTTTGCTGGACTTCTGTTTCCTCTTCATTGAAATGAGAGAATTTGGTTTATTCATTCCTTCCAGCTGTAAGAGTCTACAAAATAGAGGAAAAGTGTCAAGAATTTCAGGAAATCCCATCTTCCTCAATAATTCTTTTATCAACATTCAAGTGATTTAACCACAGTTCAGATAAGGTTTCCATAGTTTTAAATACTTCCATTCTTCCTTGTGTGGGTGCCACAATGACGGTTTTGTGGCTTTTTATCTCCCTAGCCTTCAGACCTTATCCTAAAATAGCAAGAAAAAAAGTTTTTAGGGACCTTAGCAATGCCAATGGCTATAGGTAGCTCCTACTACTTTCCTATCTTTCACAATTAGTGCTCTGCCAGAGAAGCTCGGAATGGGGTTGGGTCTCTGTAAGTGACCACACGTTGCTGAGCCCAAGAGTCATGAAGGGCAGGGCAGAGATGATATGCTGTCACCAAACACTGGCCTTGGATCACATGGACCAATGAAAGAATGAAGATGATGAAGCAGCTCTCTACTCAGAAATTTCACCCTGAAGGAAGACCTAGGAAAACTGGAATGAACACATTTTAGGGAATAGAAGATTCCCATTCAGAACAAATTTTAAGGCTATTTAAGGTTGAGACAAAATACTCAGCACTAATAAAGCAGTTTGTTGCTTATTGATTGGTTGCTCCTGCTTTGAATAGCACACATCAGGAGAAAGGTGGATTGTGGTCAGAAGTCAGATTTTTTATGCTCAGTTGGAGGGGGGCGTTGTCATGGTGTCAGGATGCTTGGCAGAACTTCCATCTTCTAGGGAGTGTGGACCACAACTGATGACATGTGCACAAAGGCAACGTTGCAGGAGTTTGTAGGGGTGGGGTGGTAAAGATGCCAACCAGTGGAGGTTTCTTTGTCATAATTTCCAAATCTAGCTACTTTCCTCAGTCCAGGCACCATCAGCTCTCTGGTGAATGGCCTTTTCATTGGTCTTCTTGTTCTCACTTTGACTTGTGCCCCTCCTCCTCCATTATTTCTGTATGTAAGAGCCAGTGTGTTCTTTCAAGTGTAAGTCACTTGAAAGAAAAATAAAAAATAAATACAATGTAAGTCACATCATGTCTGCCCCCACCCAAAATCCTTCTAGGGAGTCTCACTGCCTTAGAGCAAACTACAAGGTCCTACCTGATCTGCCCTAGATCTTCAATCCCACCCCCTCCTTTTCTCCCATGCTTCAATCATGCTGCCCTTCTCTCCCTTCCTGAAGCATTCAAAGTGTCTTTATTCTCTTGGGACTTTGTGCTGGTGACATGCTCTGTTTTGCTCCTGAGTTTCCCTGCAGCTGGCTCCTTCTCACTAGTCAGGTACCAATTCAAATGTCACCTCTTTGTGAAGCTGTTCCCTGATGCTTTGAAATCCTTGTATTACATTGCCTTGTTTAATTGACTTTACAGCATTGTCACTATCTGGAAATATCTTCATTATTTATTGACTTATTGTTTTCTTTCCTCACCTAGTAGAATTGTGCTCTAGGAGAGCAGGGGCCTCTGTGTTTTGTTGGGCACTGAGTACTCAGCAGTATGGATTGTTCTTGGGATTTATTAGCTGCTCAATAAATCTGGGTTGAATGTGCTAACTCTCAAATGTTCTCAAGGGTCATCAGTAGTGTTCAGAAGGATCAAGAGTCTTCCCAAGAAAGAGTGCTCCCCATGTCCAAAGGGGTGTGTCAGAAGGAATTCGAAAGATGAAAATCTGGGTGATGTTGGAGATGAGGAGGCACTCTTATTCTCAGTAATTCATTCTGAGGAAGGCTCTTGTGCAGTGAGAAGCCACAAACACAGGAGGCCAAGCTCTTTGTATCTGATAACACTCCATACATAGCCTATCCTATTAGTATGGATATGTAGCAGAACTTCTGCCAGCAGACTGCTCTGAGGCTGACTAACTGGCAGACTGTGTGCTCTTAGGCACAACCTGAAGGTGCACAGGGTCCTCTACCACCAATTCCCAGGTATTTCCTATGCAGCACTTGGGAGGTCAGGAAGAGAATGAGGGTCAACTGGACATTGACTTGGTCCCCAGAGGTTGAGTGAGGAAAGGGACCATCTGACTGTCCCCACCACCTCTTTTTGGGCTAGACAGAGCTGGCCTTGGGGTCGGCTGTGAACCAGAATTTGCTGCAGCAAGAACTTGGTAGCCCAGCTTTTAATTTGGATCCATGAGAGGGTTGAAGTGATTGAGGTCGAGGAAGTGGAGCTTGAAGAGTGGGGCAGACACCCAGGTGTGCTGGTCCTTTCATCTTCACATCAAATGCTACCTGGTGAGTTACAGGGCACAGACTGAGGGAGGGGGGCTGAGGGTAGGCAGCTGCTGCTCAAAGCAGAGATGGGGCCCTATGGCTGAAGATAGATCCTGGCTTCCTGTCAGACAGCTGGCTGTAAATAACAGGCTGCAATTTCCTGGGAGGGGCAGACAGGTAAGAGTCTCTTGATAGATGAAAGAGCTGGAGCTGGAGGTGATACACAACAGAAATTTAATAAATAATTTATTATTCATTCATTCATTTGTTAATCTAACAAGGATCTATATAGCCTTACTCCTCAAAGGGTGGGCCGTGGCCCACAGTGTCAGTATCATCTTGTGAGAAGCTGAGAGCCAGGGGGAGCTTGTCAGAAATTCAGATCCCAGGCTCACCTCAACCCTGATGAACTAGACTCAGCATTTGGATAAAACTGTCAGGGAATTCTTAACCATAGATAAGTCAGAAGGCTTGAGCTACAGGATAACTGTAATGGGCCACTACGGGGTAGGGCCCTGCAGGGATGCTAGGATAGTGCATCTGGCAAGTATCACGTCCCCACTATGAGTGCTTGGAGGGGGAGCTCCTTCTGCAGGTGTTACTTCTGAGAAGACACATTCCACACCTGCTTTATGCCTTTCCAAAGTTCCTATAACATCTGTCCACTCTAACAGGATAAGAACCTAAGTGACGATAGCTCCCAGGAATGACAATACAGCAAGGCGGGTATGAGTGCCTTTCTTTAATGGGGTTTGAGATAAAGCCACTGGAGGCCCCAGTCCCTTCTCTCATATCCTCTCCCCAACCCCACTGAAATTCCCAAGATCCGCTACCAAAGAAAACCTGCTCTTCCTGAATGAGAGTCTATCAGGAATCACATACAGTCTGCGTGAATTTAAATCAATGAACATGGAGCCCTGGGTGTTATACGCAAACAATGAATCATGGAACACTACATTAAAAACTAATGATGTACTTTATGGTGACTAACATAACATAATAAAAAAATAAATAAATCAATGAGCATTTGCATTTCTACACTCTAGATGGCTGTCACAGCTACTAAGCTGAAGGTAACAAACACGTGGGGGGAGGGGCATTTGGGAGCAGAGCGGTCACATTGTTCAGGTAAATTCTGTCATCTTAGAATGCAGGTCAAAATGAGCCGCCCCCACAAAACAGGCCTGAAAAGCAGTTTATAGTTGACAAAAGTACTTTTTCCCTCATGTACCTGTTTTGTACTGAAGAAACTGAAGTTCAAAGGGATTGTGACTTGCCAAAATTGTATGACCAGGAAGTGGTAAAATTGAGATTCCAACCTGATTCTTTAACTAAAAAAATTATATTCTGTATGTACTGTTAGGCTCCTTCTATAGGCAGGAGAATTCTTGGTTATCCAAGAAGCCCCAAGTCCCTCATCTCTTTTCATTTCTTGTTAATTCACACAAAAAGAAATTTATCAAACACCTTCTTTATGTTGAGGAAAGGGGACAGCTACAAGAATAACATCCATCCATCTATCTATCTATCTACCTATCATGATCCATCCATCCATCCTTCCATCCATCCATCCGTGTACCCAATTGCTGTCTTCAGCCTCAAGAAACTTACAGACCAATAAAGGAGAAAAGACATACTGAGAAAACTGTATCACATGCAGGCCCCTTTGGTAGAAGCTAAATTTGCTTCAACACCTGATTTCTTGGCCCTGTAAAGACTCACATCTTCTCAGCGATGAAGACCAATTCTAGAGTTCAGTCTCTTGAGGCTCTTTACCGCCAGTTCCTGAATTCAGTGTGCTAACAACATTTCATTCTGTGCCAGTGGACATGTGGAACTAAGCCACTGCACCACAATCCAGAAGGAAAATTCACTCGGGCATTTTGTGAGTTTAGATAAGGCATCGCCAAGTGGAGAGTCACAGAGGAGCAGTGGCATTATCGGAGTGTGGCCGCCCCAGCCCCATCTCTCTGCCCCTCACCCCTTCTCCACTCAGGGAAGCTCCAAAGCTTCTCTTCCTCTTTTAGGGTGAGTTGTTCACCCAGTTCCTAACCCCAAAGCTATACAACCACATATACCATGGTGCTCAGAGGAAGAAAGAACTTTCTCTTTGCCACCAGGACTTTAAAGGCAGTTGATATTTTATCTTTAAATAAACTCTTTTATTGACAGACAATATCCCGGCAGAGTGTACACATGAGAAGCATACCATTTGATAAATGTGCACAAAGAAAACACACCTGCATAACCAGAGTCCAAACCAAGGAACAAAACAAAAGCAACATCTTAGAGCCCCTAAGACAGTTGGCAATTTAAATAGCAAATTTTTCTTCGTGTTACAAATGCAAGAGAGGAACACAGAAAGTGCCATGAAGGGGGAGCAATGCCCTACCAGAAGGAGAGGCTAGATACTTTGTTCTGGCAAGAAGGAGAAAAGCAGACTTCAGAACTGTACCCTGCAAGACAGGCAGTGTTGGGTTAAAAAGAGAAAGGGGCAGGTGTGCCAAGGGGCCGGGAACCTTTGAGCGAAAGAAAGAGCCTGGAGGGCTTTAGCAATCCGCGAGAAGCCCTGTCTGGTCCGTGTCTGGAGATGGGGGAGGGTGGGGAGGGAGTGCTGGAGAACCTCAGGCTGGGACCGCTGGTGCACCCTGTGGAATGGCAGAGTAGGTGGCTGTTGTGGGATTTTAGATACATCTTTTAAAACTCTGTATTGCAACTGGGGGGAAAAAAAAATGAGATGTCTTTAAGCAAAAAATAAATAAATAAAAAGCAACATATTGCCTCAGGCATTGCTTGATCTCTGGCTCAAATGATGGCTAAGAATAGGTTTTCTCCCTCCTGTTATTTTATCTTTATCCTTGAAATTGTTACCTTTTAGTTTGGGTTCCCCCAAAGTGGATCTCAAGGCAAGAATCTAACTATAATTTGGGACATGCAGGAAGTGCCAGTCGGGGGTGGGGGGCATTGCTGAGGAGGGAGAGAAAGGAAGCAGCCAGGAAATCTCTATGCCCTGAGCTTGATCCCAGTGTGAAGCTCTGGGAAACCACGTAAGCGTAGGCATCCATGCTCCCTGCTCCAGGGATGATGCACTGGTGGCGAGCTGCGTCAGGAGAAGTAATTCCCAGGCACTTCTGGCTGCTGTGCACTCAGGGAACACAGTCTTTGGGATTTTTGAGAAAACCCATAGACAGAGAGGCAGTTGGGAGCGGCTGGTACCCCTCAAGTGTCAGGCCCCATGGATAATGGCGGGGCTCTTACAGCCCCAGCCTCGTCTCCATTCTTAGCAGGCTCTGCCTTCCCACTCACAAGTAACAGCCATTTCTTGGGGCTGGAAATGGAGAGATTTTTCTCCCCCAGTAGGTGAGCAGAAGGCTTGATCTTGGCTTTCATTTCCTCTAACTTGGGCCACTTGAATCAATCCCTGAGGCTGGGGGAGGTGATATCTTACAAGAGAATCCCCATACCATTAGTTGATATGGAGGGAGGGGGGAGGAGAAGCAAGTTCACACTCAAATGAGGAGTCGGGTGGAGGTGTGATGGAGGTGTCCTGCTGGCAACTAACTGCTGCATGGTCTGGGAGCCCGAGAGCTGGATTGAAAGCGTTTATTTGGGCGTCTGTCTTCATTTGGGTCTCTTCAAAGCAGATCCTGAGGAACCCTGGGTGCAGGTGGAGGAAAGGAGAACAATGTGAAGGGTGTTAGTGAGCATAGGCTCACTACGGGCATCTGGGACTTGGACCTGCTGGGTCTCTGAGAACCAGAGAAGAACATACTTCAGAAATCTCACTGGTGTGTGATGCCTCTGCTCACTAGCTCCCATCCTCATTGGCTGAGAGACTTTCTGAGGCATTTTACTCCTTAGTCCTTCCAACCTGACTGGTCTGTGGACACAACATGTGCTCGTGGCCAGAGGATGACCTCAGGCATCCATCAACAATGCGGACATCAGCTGGCAGCAGGAATCCTCCAGGGCCGGCTGGGGGGGATGTGGCCGGGACATTATTAGCATGTGCTGCTGGGTCCTTTCTGTTCTTCTGCTGCCCCGGCTTTTAGTACCCATCCCTTTTCCAGTCTTTGAATTCCCCGCTCTGTTCCCAGGCAACCCCAGAGCCCCCATCTCCTGTAATCCCACTATCTGTACCTCCACACTGGCTCTGGATGTGAGCGTTTTAGATGAAAAATGTAGTTTTTTGATAAACTTCCACATTAAGAAGAACTAAGGAATAAAAGTTAGCAGGGGGAGTGTCAAATGTTAATCGGAAATTTTCCCTGGGAATGGAAATGGCAGTTATGTGGGCAGAAAGAAAATTATGTGACCTTGGCCTGTATCTATTAGTTTAATTTAATCAGTGATTCTCAAGTGGCCTGGAGAGGGCTTTAGGATTTCTGAGGAGCTTCTTTCTAACCAGACAGACTTCCTCCACTGAATCTGGCAGGTTCCCCTTGCAGAGGGTTGGGGGTGGAGATAGGACCTCCTCCCTGCCTTCCTGGTGAAGAATCCCTGTGGGAATCTGGGAAGTAACCGTTGGGCAAACATTGGAAGGCAGATGATGCGGAGGTAGAAGCAAGGCTGAGAACCGCTGGTTCAAAATATACCTCTGGATCCGCAGGTGCAGGAGAGTGGGAGGGGCTCGTGGAGAGAAGATATCGGTCTGAATTCAGAACTAACTAAACACTGAGTTTCTCTATACCTGTTTCACCGTCTGTGAAATGACAATGAAAATGCAAATTGCATGGGAGTGTTGTAGGAATTAACAGAGTTTCTGGCACAATGTTTTGATTGTAAACTTACTTACTACTTGTTTTGGAATCTACCTTCTGAATGGTCTTTAATTCAGAGCCACCCAGTGAGATTATGGAATAGCAGTCCCCTGAGCCCCTCCCTTCCGCCCATATTACTGACCCTCCTGTTGAGCTCCTGGTCAGCATCTGCCCATGGATCTTAGGCTCCTCCACTGTTGCCAAAGAGTCCTTAAAGTGGTGAGATCAGGGTTGGTTTCCCTCATCTCTTACAGAACCACCTCCCTCATCTCTTGCAGAACCACCTCCCTCTTTTATCTGGTAGGCTTAGGAGAGTAGGGGCACTCTGGAGGCTGGTTCGAATGTCCCAGAGGGCCACAGAAGAGTATGGATAAGGTCTGCTTGTGAGTCTTGGGACAAAAGGTAAATATTCAGGAAAGGCAGAAAGTAGAAGGTGATTACCTTCCCTGGGCAGAGACAGGAGAAGTGAGAAGCATGACACGATCACCTCCTCAGAGACACCTTTCTGACCCCCACTTCTCTTCCCTAGGTGAAACTGAAGGCATCCCCATCTCCATTTGAGCTGTACGGGGTACACTTTCACCAAAGAACTGCCAGTCTCATCTATTACATGCATGTTTCTGCATGACTATTTCTTCCTTTCCTATGTGCCTTTAATTAGTATTTAAATCATTGTCCTAAATCAGTGGGAAGAGCATATGACTCTTGACCTCTGGGACGTGAACTGGAACCCCATACTGTGTATAGAGATTATGTAAATAAATAAATCTTTTTAAAAATTCAACATAATATTTTTAAAATATTATAAACAAAGAAAATAGCATACGCACAGAGTAACACATAGAAGAAAATTTCATTTGTATTCCTAAAATGACGCTGGTTGTTGTAGATTCTCCAAGAAGCCTGAGTGAGTTGACAATTTCTCCTAAACCCAAATACAAACATAAATGCTGTCAGAGTGAAAAGCCACTTGCTGCCATTTGGAGGGGTGGAAGTGGGTGGAAATTCCCAGGAATTCCCTGGGTGACTCCTGCAGAGGCATTGCCTTAAGGAGACTGACCCCAAATATAGCAGGTGCAGCTGGCCCTAGGCTGGAAAAGTATTCCTCAGCTATTCTTCACCCCTAACCAGGAGGGGCTCTGCCCAGTGTCAGGCTTTCCTTTTTTGCCTCCTGGATTAGTGTGACATGCTCTGAGACTTTTTTTTCCCTTCAGAGTTCCATGTGGCAAAATGAAAAGAAAAATTGCTGATCCCTCTTCCTTCCCCTACTTGCTTTACCCAATGATATCCAAGGACACATTTTTGCTCTTTTTCTGTACTTGTTCCATGCACGTACTAAATACACTAGGAGCCCAAGCAGAAAGCTCTTGCAGCAAGAGCCTGTCCAATTAAAGTCCCACTAGTGCAGGGCCTCTGGGAATACCTGATGCATAAGAGCTCTGCCAATGAGACAAAGATAATGCAAAGTTAGTCCATCTAGTATATTTCACTGGTCACTTCTAATGCTGAAAGAATGGTACAACCGTATGCACAATCCCATCAGGAATAGGGTGAGAAATAAATGAAGAAATAATTACACAATGTTAGTTACATGTTAATATATTAATGTTTGTATATGGAGTGTATGTTCAGAATAGTTTGCAAATATTCCACATTCAAGGGTTTTCTGTGTGTAGTATACACTCATATTTGAATCTTTCTGTAATAGGATTTGCAGAAAAGTGGAGAAATGATTGGACCATTCAATAAAAGATATTAAAAAGAAATGATATACTTCTATACCATATGATACACAAATACACTAAAAGAGTATTAAGAAGTTAACAATAAAAGTATAAGGGTATTAGAATAAAACACAGGATAGTTCATTAAAAAAAAAAAAAGTTTGCATGTGGGCTTCCTAAGAAACAAACCCCCAAAAGCCATATAAGAGGAAAGTTAAGAAATTTTATGTGATAAAAATGAAAAACTTGTAAACAATAAAAAATACCATAGACAAAGTTAGATGGAAAGTTATAGGCCAAAGAAATATTTGCAATATATTTAATACAAAGGGATTATTAGGTAGAATGGAGTGTGTGTGTGTGTGTGTGTGTGTGTGTGTGTGTGGTTATGTGTTACAAATCAATAAGAAAAACTGTTAGGGTGGAAAAATAGACAAGCGATATGAATGGACACTTTAGATGCAGATATACAAATGGTCAAATATATATGAAAATGCTCTAGACTGAAGTCATAATTAAACAATAAAGATGAGGTACAATTTGACACACATAGAATTGGAAAAGTTTAAAAGATGGACCTATCAGTAGAGGTTCTTAGTTGCCAAGAGAATTCAAACCAGAGAGTTTAAGCAGGAAAGAAATTCCTGTGAGGGAAAGATATCCGCTAGAGATAAAATTGTAGGATGCAATGCTGGAACACACCAGATCACACTATGGGGGCCATTCTGGCTAAGATATCCCTGCTGCCCACACTTGATTCAGACTTTGCAACTTGCACCGGAGATGTTAGGCCCTAGATGCCATCAACTCTGCCTCTGAAACTCCTGTAGATCTAGACAGCTTCACAACCAACCTTGTCAAAAGAAGAATTTCATGTTCACCTATTTTTTTCACATTTCCCACTTCTGAACAGAAGACTTGAGTGCCCATTTCTGATTGGTGGAATATATGTCACATACCAGCAGCTTAGATACAATGAGGCTGAGAAAGCAACACTTGATTTCTGTAATAGGACAAGGGACTCATTATTATATCTTCAAACACGGGAAGGATAATCCAAAGATGGTGTGGTTCTAAGTTTCCACTTTGAGAAACTAGAAAAAGTAGAGCAAAGTAAACCCAAGACAAGCAGAAGGAAAGAAAAAATAAAGATTAAAAACAGAAATCAGTGTAATTGAGAATAAAAAATAAAAGAAAATGTCAATGAAACTAAACTCTGGCTCTTTGAAAAGTTTAATAACACTGATAACCTTCTAACCAGACTGACCAAGATAAAGTTTGGAAGACATAAATTACAAATATCAGGAAAAGAAGAGGTGATATCACTATAGACTCTGCAAATATTCTAAGAACATAAGAGAATATTATGAATGACATTCTGCCCATAAATTTGATAACTTAGATGAAATAAACAAATTTTTTGAGAGACACAAACTAGCAAAGCTCACTCAAGAAGAAATAGATAACATAAATAATCCAACACTTTATTAAAAAATTGAATTAGTAGTAGTTAAAGGCCTTCTAAAAAAGAAAACTCCCAGCCCGTATGTCTTCACTGGTGAATTCCACCAAACATTTAAAGAAGAAATAATATCAACTGTACACTAATCCTTAGAGAACATAGTAAAGGAAGGAATACTTCTCAACTTATTTTATGAGTCCTGTATTACCCTGAATAACAAACTAGAAAAAGATATAGTAAGAAAAGAGCATTATAGAACAATATCCCTCATGCTCATAGATACGAAAATCCTCAAAAAAATACAAGTAAAATAAACCCAGGAATATATAAAGCAATAATACACTATGTCTGACAAGGATCCATCCTTGGAATGTTAAGTTTGATTCAATATTTAAAAATCAATCACTGGGGCACGTAGGTGGCTCAGTGGGTTAAGCCTCTGCCTTCAGCTCAGGTCATGATCTCAGGGTCCTGGGATCAAGCCCCGCATTGGGCTCTCCACTCAGCAGGGAGCCTGCTTCCCCCTCTCTCTGCCTGCCTTTCTGTCTACTTGTGATCTCTGTCTGTCAAATAAATAAATAAAATCTTAAAAAAATAAATAAAATTAAAAAATAAAAATCAATCACTGGGGGTACCTGGGTGGCTCACTT
Organism: Mustela erminea; assembly: GCF_009829155.1. Classification (NCBI taxonomy): domain Eukaryota; kingdom Metazoa; phylum Chordata; class Mammalia; order Carnivora; family Mustelidae; genus Mustela; species Mustela erminea. The sequence continues at coordinate 70,388,980 of NC_045614.1, read as the reverse complement.
GGTTAAGCATCTGCCTTCAGCTCAGGTCATGATCTTCAGATCAGGTTATGATCCTTGGAATGGAGACTCGCATTGGGCTTCCTGCTCAGTGGGGAGTCTGCTTCTCCCTCTCTCTCTCCCTTCCTCACCCCCCATTTGTGCTCTCTTTCTCTCTCAAATAAATAAATAAATAAATAAATAAAATCTTTAAAAAAATCAATCACTGTAATTTACCATGTCAACAGGCTAAAGATTTACCATATGATAATCTCTATAGATGCAAGAAAAACATTTAACAAAATTCAATATTGATTCATAGGCAAGAGCTCTCAGCAAACTAGGAATTACCTCAACCTGATCAAAGACATCTGCACAAAAACCTCTTAGCTAATGTGTACTCACTAGTAAAGACTGAATATTTTCCCCTAAGGTTGGAACAAGACAAATATCTCTGCTCTCATCTCTCCCATTCACATTGTACTGGCGATCCTAGCCAGTGCAACAGTTCCTCTCTAACAGAAAGGAGATATGATAAACCGTCTATACTGACAGATGGCATGATTGCATAGAATATCCAAAATAATCTACAAATAACTACTAGAAATAGTAAGTGAGCTTAACATTATTGTAGAATACAAAGTTAATTAAGAAATCAATCTTATTTCCATATGCTAGCAATGAACAATTGAAATTTGAAATTTATAAAAGTATCATGCTGGAGTACCTCGGTAGCTCAGTTGGCTCAGGTCATTATCCCAGAGTCCAAGGATCGAGCCCCATGTTGTGCTTCCTGCTCAGCTGGGGAATCGGCTTCTCCCTCTCTTTCTCCCTCTGCTCCTGCTTGCATACTCTCTCAAATAAATATATAAAATCTTTTTAAAAAAAGTATCATGCTAATAGCACCCAAAAACATGAAATGCTTAGGTACAAATTTTACAAAATATGTTCAGAATAGGTGTGCTGAAAAATACAAAACACTGGTGAAAGAAATAAAAGAAGACCCAAGTAAATAAAGTCATATCATGTTTATGAATCAGAAGACTTGTTATGGCTTAGGTGTCAATTATCTCTAAGCTGACTTCTAGACTCAATGCAATTCCAACCAAAATCCCAGCAGGATTTTTTTTTTAAGACACCGGCAAACTGATTCTAAAATATATATAGAAAGGCAAAGGAACTAGAAAAACCAAACCAATTTTGGAAAAGAACAAGTTTGGAGAACTCACACTACTGGATTTCAAGACTTATTATAAAACTACAGTGATAAAGAGTATGTTATTTGTAAAAGGTTAGACACAAAGATCAATGAAACAGAATAGAAAGTCTAGAAATAGATCCACATATATGCTTGTTTGGTTTTGACCACAATTACAAAGGCAATTTACTTGGATCCAAGGTAATCTTTGCATTCATATGCAAAGAAATAAGAAACAAAAAACCTTGGCCCAGTTTAAAATACACACAAGAATTGAACAGATGTTTTACAAAAGTAAATATATAGATAGCAAATATGCACATGAAAGGCATGGTATTATTAGTCATTAGGGAAATAAAAATTAAAATCATGAGATACCCCTACTCACCAATCAGAAGGAGAAAAAAAAACAAAGAAAAAAGAGAAAGAAGAAACACCATTAATACCAAGTGCTAATGAGGATATGGAGAAACTGAACCCCCCTTCTGTGGTCTGGGGGAATGCAAAAATGATATAGTCACTTTGGAAGATAGTTTGGCAGTTTCTTATAAAATTAAATACCATGTTTACCTAAGTGAAATGAAAGCTATGTTGACCTCTACACAGATGTTTATTCACAATCATCAAAAACTAGAAAGAACACATATGTTCTTCACTGGTTGAATAAACTGTAGTACTTTCAACTCAGTAATAAAATGAAATGAATTGTTGATACCCAATAACATGGATGAAAGCCAAGTGCATTTAAAAAGCCAGACTCAAAAAGTTACATATTCCATGATTCCATGGCAACTTGGAAGAGGCAAAACTATAGACATATGAAATATACTAATAGTTGTCAGCGGCTTGGCGTGGGGGAAGAGTTGAGTACAAAGGGGCATGTATGTATTGTTGACATTGATGAAACTGTTTTTATCTTAATCCTGGTGGTAGTTACATGACTGTATGCCTGTGTTAAATTTCACAGAACTGTTTGATAAAGTTACATGTAGTAAATTTCACCCTCCCTCCAAAAAAGTTGAAGACCACAGCATAACCAAATTCACTGTAATAGGGAACATCAGTATCCCACAAAGCAGAGTAAAGGGAATTCAGAGGTGCTATTAGCCAGAGTATCAGTTAATGAGCACTTCTTGGACAGCAATTTAGCAATATATCTTAAAAACATGCACTACTTAAAACAGGCAGTTCTGCCTCTGAGAATGTATCCTACAGACATCCTTGGATAGAGTAAGGCCTATGGGAAATGCAGTTTACCTGGTATCTCCTCATCTTGAGACAACCGAGAAATGCCATCCCTGATGTGGATACTTGGGGAGACAAGTGACCACCCCACTCATCTTCCCTGAGGTCATACTATTAGTGTACACCAGCCAGTCTTCCAGTTGCTCCAGGGCTTGTTGTGACTTGAAGACCCCTACCCCAGCAATCTTCAAATAACGACTTCTAGGAGCTGGTATACAAATACCCTTTTTCTCTCAGAGGTATCATTTCTACATTGATTCCCAGAATTCCTCATCAGGATTAACTTTCAATGATCAAACATAATGACTGGTTTAGTAACACATCTCTTATTTACTTCCTTTTCTTCCCTGCTTAGATTATGTCTCAAATAAGGGATTATATCTGGGATTATGTCTCAAATAAGGCAATTCTGCTCAAATCCTTGTCTGGTGGTTTGCCTCAGGTGGAAACCAAACTAAGACAATGAGGTCATTCTGGAAGAATGGCAGTAGTGACATGGGTGGCTTCCTGATTGGCGAGTACCAATCAAAGGACCAGACAGCAAAAGGACAACTGCTCATGAGCCTATGTGGGACCCTTGCAGTTTGGAAGAGTAGGAGGTGTGCAGATTTTGATGAGGTGTGCAGATTTTGATGAGGTGTAGGCTTGTGCCACTGAAATGTGAATTATTACTTGTGTTTGGGATCCCCGCTTTACTCACATTGCCATCGGTGGGACAGAGCCACATGCCTTATGAGAGTTTCTCACAGTCCCTGCTTTAAATTAGACTAGGACAGCTGAACTTGTGGGCTTACTGAAGAGGCACTTTTCCCAAGCACCATCAGTCACTGCTCAGAGATTTAAATTTCACAAATGGAATCTGTGCCCTGTGAACTACTGCCATTTAAGTTGGATATTAATAATTTGTGCCCCTCCACTACCAAGAAGAGTTTTGAGAAATGACTGCTTATGTTGTAAATTTTAGAACATCCTGGGTCAATTCATCTTCTAAAGTTAACTGGTCAAAGCAACTGCTGTTCACAACATCAAAGGTTAAGTTTTCATAATCCATAATAGACTGGCTCCAACGACAAGTTTCAAGCCTATCTGGTGATGCTTCATTCAGATCTTTTTCTTTCACAAATAGCAATCATTGCTGAATCAGTTCAAGTCAAATAGACTCCTTATGAAGACCAGACTGTCTGAAAAGTGATTTAAGGTTGAGACAGTCCTTGAAGACATACTGATTCTCTGCAAGTGCACTGCATTCTTACCACTAACAAATATCAGAATTTCAGGCATAGTAGAGGTCAACTAGCTCATGTGGATCAAATGGCACCAAGCCACCTGCCATGCTGGTCCCATATTGCATTGGGCTATCTTCTCCAAGACACAGCTTACACGATCATCGATGAATGCCATTAACTGTGTTGCTTCACAGCACAGACTGTGTTAATTGGCAGGTGCCTTTATAGGTGTGGATGGGTGGAAAGTAATGAAACTTGTCTCAGCAATTCAGTTTATTCATAAGTTGTAGAAACTAATCTTCTGAAAATGACTTGTAAGAGAAAATGTTGTATTACTATAGAAGGTAATTTTTTGTGATACTCATCCAGGCATTGCTCATCCAATATTACTGCCAGGTAGTTTAGAATAGAGCCTAACATTTAGCATGACTGGTCAAAAAATTTCAATGAGAAATCCATATAGTATTCTGCAAAACGTGTGCAAGGGAAGAATGGAAGAATTTCTTGGTATAAATTTATCTTGATAACAATTGATATATATTTAACCATCTTCATAGAGAAAGGATGTAATTCTTGTTAAAACAGTAGTCTCAAGCAAATATTTAGAGTTAACAAAATTTGTCAGTGTGTATGAGGACTGTATTGCACAAGCCAAAACTTTCAGAAAAACTCAGACCCTTAAAAAAGGTCATTCAGAGGCTGGGTCAACTGGGACAGAGGGAAGCAGATGGTTGCTCAATCCTACCAGCTCTCCTTTGAAAAACAACCTTTTGTTTTCCCTTAATTATAAGTTTCTTTGCTTATAAAAATCTGGATGTGATTTCATCCTTTTATGTCATCCAGGCTGGATACAGAGCAGGGTGAAAGTGGTGAGTACCCACTTGTAAAAATTTAGACAGGCTTGGGGTGGGATACAGGGATACCTCAGAAACATAAGCTTGTAGGAAACAGAGATATTCAGGGACATATGAGAAGAATGAAGGCTGAGGTAAAGGACAGGACTCTAGGGTAGAGGCTTCCAGGGTGACCAGATTTTGGCAGATGTTATTAGGAGAGTCCCAAACAGCAGAAGCAGTAGGTGGTCCTCTCAGTAGTGCTGAGCCCACTTGGAGATGAGTTCACTAATCAGATTAATGGACCCTGCTGAACCCGCACTGGGCCATCTCATTCCCCTCTGGAATGAGGATATGGTGGGCCTTCAGCAGCTTCAGGCCTCAGGTTAAGAAGACTGAAGATTAGCACCAGGCTTGTAGACAAGAGAAGGTGGGAAGCTGGCCCAACACCATGGGTATGAGAGCAAGGTTGATTCAGGGAGCACTTTGGTGGCCTGAGGACTCATCATAGAAAGTAATAAAATTGTGGCTCAGCAGGAGTCATTCCAACTCCACATATTGGGGCTGGGCTGCTGAGATGGAATTTGCTAAAAGGTATGTCACTGACTTGGTCTGCAACTTGAATGATTCAGGCTTTACATAAGAAGCCCAATTATGGCCCAGATGCACATAGGGATGTCTGGTGAAGCAAGGACAGCACAATATGCTAGCCCTCAGACTTCTCCCTGCCCTGCTCTGCTCCTGCGTGCAACCTCAGACACACCCACCTCTTTGTTTTTCCTTTACAAGTTCAACAACTTCCCGCTTCAGGGCCTTTCTACTTGCAATCCCCTCTGCTTTACTACTTTTCTTCCACACATCCTCTTGGCTCACTCATCTACTCTATTCTGGTTTCAGCTCAAATGAACTTAAGGAAGGTCTTTTTAGACCATTTTTACTAAAATTGCATGTTTCCTTTATCTAGCCTTTTACCCTGGATTTATTTTTTATAACACTTATAATTCCTTGATAATATATCTTCAATTTATGATATACTGTCTCCCCACTATAATAAAAACATTATGGAGATAGTACTAACTGTGCCGTCATATCTCCAATGTGTATAAACAGCTTCTGTACAGAAGAACTCAAGAGATATTTGATGAATGAATGAATGAATGAATGAATGAGCTGTACGTGTGTCTACCATATGGAATGACTGTCAATAGTGCCCACCACCAGCCCACATGTAACATGGTCAACACAGTTAATGAAGTGAGACTGCCTAAAATTGTCGGTGGCCCTAAGAAAGGACTGCAGGGCTCCAGCAACCTGGTTGCTGAAGTGTTGTGAAGAGAGGCTTTCAGCTCACAGTGAATCTTCCCACTGCCTGGTTCTCTCCCCAGTGGGTTCTCCCCATCTTTTGTGGACAGTGGCAGCCCTGACTGACACCAACACCTCCACAGGAGATGGAGACTGCCAGCTTCCGGGCAAGTCACAGCCTTGGAAGCAACCTGGGAACAGGAAACAAATCCCTTTAATTTGTATTCTCAGCAAGATTCAAGATGACATGGCACTGATGAAAAGGGAGAAATTTGAAATTAGATAGATTGCTTTCTGATGAAAACATGAATTCCCTAATTTAGAAAATCATCCTGGACAGCATGAATAACATAGTGGATAAGGCAGAAAAGAGACTCATTGATTTTGAAGGATGGTTTGATAAATTATCTGATTAGTTCAGAAATGTAAAAAGATTTCCTATAAGTGTAAAAAGATTGAGATCATGAGCAAAAGATAAGAGTCATGAAAAATTGATTCAGGAGGTGTTATAAAAGCCATTTTCCAGAGCTGAAAAGACTAAAATCTTTAGATAAAAATTGGCTTACCAAGTATTGGAGAAATTAATAGAAAGAAAGAATACACACTTAGGAATCCCTTGGGAAAATTTTGTTTTAATTTAAGAATAAAGGGGAAAAATCTCACAAGCAACCATGGAGATAAAACGAACAAAATGATGGAATTCACAGCTCACCTTTTTCCTGAGACTCTAAAGATCAAAGGAAAAGGGGCAATATTATAGATGGCCATTGAACACATTTGAGGCAAGAAAAATAGAGAAGATCCAAACAAAGTTTCAGGGGGAATACAACAGTTCACGTCTCTTCTTCATTCTGCTTTCCCCCAAAATAGCCCAGTGATCTTAGAAACAAATCACAACAGAGAACCCAGTATGAGGAAAACACAATATGAAAGAAACAAGGTGAGCAGTAATAGAGTTTAAAGTGAAATTATTCTCTAAATAATCAATTTAAACTACAAAAATGACTTTGAATTTAAATTGTTAAATTTTTAATTTTATAAGGAAACAATGCTAATATAAAAATAATCATGAAAAGAAAGATATTGACAGGGGCACCTGGGTGGCTCAGTGGGTTAAGCCTCTGCCTTCAGCTCAGGTCATGATCTCAGGGTCCTGGGATTGAGTCCCCTCTCTCTCTGCCTTCCTCTCTGTCCAATAAATAAAATCTTAAAAAGAAAAAGAAAGAGATTGACAGTTAAACAATTAACTTGGGTTTAAAAACCAAGATTATACCAAAAAACCAAAAACCTTGGGAAGTTGGAGATAGACATGGGTGGGGAAAAAAAGAAAGTGTATTAGGTCACCCATTGTCTGTGCAAAGAGCCAGTAGGTCCTTTCTCATTCTTGACATTGATAAAAGAATACAGGATCAACTATTTTTTGAAGTGTAAGGGTAACCATTAACCTAGGAAAAATAGAATTCATAATGTTCAAATCACTTGGGTAAAAAAGAACAAACAAGCCACTTGGAAAAAGATGGGAAATAAAGAAGCAAAATGCCTTAAAATTCCAAACAGTTTGCAGAAACTACAATGAAAGCAGTAAGACCACCTATGTCTATCGTGGAAACAAATCAAAACAAAGATCCCCAGATTGGATCTAAATGTGGATTATTCCTAAGAAACACATCTAAGACAATGACAGAGAAACTAAAATGAGTTAGTAAGTAAATAAATAAATAGACAAATAAATGAAGGTGTAAGAATACACCAGGGTATGACACACAAATAAAATCATCTGGTTAAAACACAAGATAGGGGGATGCCTTGGTGGCTCAGTTGGTTAAGCATCTGCCTTCAGCTCATGTCATGATTTCAGGGTCCTGGGATCGAATCCCACATTGGGCTCCTTGCTCAGCCAGTAGCCTGCTTCTCCCTTTGCCTGTTGCTCCACTTGCTTGTGCTCACGCTCTCTCTCTCCCTGTCTCTCTCTCTCTCTCTCATTTTCTGACAAATAAATAAAATCTCTAAAAATATTTTAAAGGGAAGAAAGGCTTGTTCCTTTTATTTTTCCTAAAGATTTTATTTATTTATTTATTTTAGAGGAAAAGGGAGAGAGCACACAATGGCAAGCAGGGGGAGGGGCAGAGAGGGAGAGAGTCCTCAAGCGGACTCTGCACTGTGCTTGGAGCCCAACATGGGACTCAGTCTCAGGACCCCGAGATTATGACCTGAGCCAAAACCAAGAGTTGGCCACTTCACTGACTAAGCCATGCAGGCACCTCACCCCATAGTTCATTTTAGCAAAAGCATCACATTTATGTGGAAGAAATGTATTGATGAGCCACTGTCGTGGCGTTGGGAGCCCAAGGGCAAGTTTAGGTCCCAGAATGTGCTCACTAAATTCTTGTGTAGAACCCTGTAGAGGACTTACCTGTGATCCTCAGACACAGGTAGAGAGAGAAGGCAAGGAACCAGCAGGCTGCCAGTGGGCTGTGCTCTACTCTGTTACCGTCTTCCTGTGCTCCAAGCAAGGTCAGTCCAGGTAGCCAAAAGACCTGTTGAATGCTGGGTGCCCATGGGCTCTTTCTAGAAATGGGTAAAGGAGCTTGTTTTTATGTCTGAGTGGATGAATGGTGAGATACTTAAAGCAAACTCCAGCTGTGAGGGAGACTATTAGCAGGGCCCCAGCATTTGCAGCAACACTGAGGAGGTCTTTGTTGTTCTTCCTGGGGTACAGGTGGAGAGGTCTGACTCAGATTTCCTAACAGCGGACTTACACCAGTGAATGCACTACCGTGGAGATTTGGGGAACCCAAACACCAGACCACAGCAGAAGTTGAGGACTAGAATGTAACAAACACAGGCACAAAGCTCAATCGTGGCATTCATTCCCAGGGATGGCAGAGTAAAGAGCCACAGATGAAGAGTTTGGGTCCCTGGTAGCTGGGCTGCATACGGAGATCCCCATAAATGAGCGGCACTCAGGTTGGGCCTGTGCCCTCAGTTGAAGTAAGTGTGCAGCACCGTGTCAGCGCTTGGCCCAGACCCCTTCAAATCCCTTTCTACCCCTTCTGGGTGCTCCTACCACTTCTATGTCTTCCCTGTGATTCCATTGCCTGTAGCGAGAGCCTGCAGTGATTTCCTGAAGTTCCCTTCAGACTGGTAGAGCCCACCCAGTGCAATGGAAAGAAAGGCTAGGAGTTCCGGGGAACTTACTTCTCCATCATGGCCCATAGCCACTGGCTAACGGGTGCAAGAAGATTCAAGTCCATTCCCTTTCAGAGGTGTAACTGTACCTCAGAGCAAAACTTATACTCTAGAATTCCCCTCAGGATCAGGCTGAAAGTATCTTTCATGGGACCTTGCCTGAAATCTCCCTGTGTTTGTTGTCTCCTGACCTTCTGGGTATTGCATTGCCCCAACTCTCTTGTCAGATTCTCATCTCAGCATTTACTTCTGGGGAATCCAACTAAAACAGGTGTATCTGCCTCATGCAGATCTGGCTATTCCTACCAACCAACTTCCTCCCTTTGTTTTGGTTTCCTGACAGAAAGCAACCTCATGACTAGTAGACCCTTTTACAGGGAATGAAAGAGTTGGCCCATGAACACCAGCATTAGGATGCCTCTCACCTTAGTACTTTGCCCTCAGAGGATCTGTAATAGTAGGGGGGCCCTCATACTTAAAGGTGCCATGTTTCACTTGGGATAAATCTGGTTGATAGAATATTATTTTTTATTTTGAGGGAAAGAGGTCGTCCCCCCTGTATCCACCCCACCACCAACGAAGCCTTAATCTAAGCTCTAGAGTGACAGTGTTCCCAGTATTTGAAATTAGAGGGCTGCCAGTTGTATGAGTTAGACTATTAGATTAGAATTCCAGCTCCCACACTTAAGCTACTACTCTGAGCCTCAATTAACTCATCCATCTTTTTGAAAACCTATAAAGCTACTATTGAAATTTTTAGCTCTTGGAGTCTCTCTTCATTGACACCAGGTTTCTCTTCTTTGAGACAGACAATTCTTTGTTTTGGGGAATGGTGCTATGCATTATAGGATGTTTAGTAGTATCCCTGGTCCTCTACCCACTAGATGACAATAGCATCGCCCTCTCCCCTCAAGCTATAATAACAAAAAATGTCTCAGATATCACCAAATATTACATGGGAGAAAAACTGCCTCTAGATGAGAACTATCCATCTACAAGGGCCCCTGGGTCTGTGGCTGGTGCTACCATCACACTCTTTGGAATGAGAACCCACTTTCCCCTCCTCTTTTGAGGCCAAGTTTATTAATGGGGTGAGGTAGGGATTTTTGCTTTGAAAACACAAGAGACTTCAAAGGCCTAGTCTCTGAGAGAGCACACCAAGCTGGCATTTTTGGACTTCTCTATCTCTGACTTCAGTAGCTCTCTCATATATCCTAGACAAGGTTCAAAACCTTTGTAACTGCTGCAGAAGGAGCATGCTCTGAATAGAGTCTCCACCATCATTTTCCATCTCTTTGGTAATAGGAAGAGCGATTTACCCTAGGTATTCCATATTGTTGAGGGCCTCCCGTTAGGCTGATGAAAATGGGCTTCTAAGTCTGTAGATGGATCCCCAAATGCACCCACTAGTTTTCTCCCTCAAGGAATGTAACTCCTCCTTGCTAAGGAAGCAGAATTAAGAATAGGATAGAACCTCTTTCATGAGCAAGATTTATAACATGACTGATAGAAAATGTGATCCAAGTCAGTGTAGCTATTTGTGATTTCCATTCCACATGAATCTGTTCAGAATGTTCTGTGTAGGGGTGCCTGGGTGGCTCAGTGGGTTAAGCCTCTGCCTTCAGCTCAGGTCATGATCTCAGGGTCCTGGGATCAAGCCCCATGTCGGGTTCTCCACTCCATGGGGAGCCTGCTTCCCCCCCCCGGCTCTGCCTGCCTCTCTGCCTACTTGTGATCTCTCTCTCTCTCTCCCTCTGTCAAATAAATAAATAAAATCTTAAAAAAAAAAAAAAGAAAAAAGACTGTTCTGTGTAATTCTCCTTGGCCATGAGGGGAATGTAAAAAGCACATGGAGTTTGCTGTTAATGGACTTATTATAGCTGTGTGACTTTGGAGAAGTTTCTTAACCTCTCTGAATCTCATTTTCTTTACCTAAAAATGAGTACCTATTCATGAGCATGTTGGTGTTTTACTTTTTAATAAAATGAGATAAAATATGCAAGATCACCTGGTAAAATATGTATCACAGAACTGTCAATCAACAGATGGCAATTACTCTGTCTTTTATGATGCTGGCCAAGTTCCTTCATTGATCTGAGCTTTGATTTTTTTTGTTTATAAAGTGAGAATGATAATACAAATTTCCCTGGGGTCCTATGGAGTTGAAGTAATAATTTAGATGAAAATCTTTTTAGAACTGTAGAGTTCTATAAAATATGATTATATCTACTACATAACCACTATGGATAACACTGGAGCTTATAACATGATGAGCACTGGCAGCTTGCCTGTAAGTTCTGGTGCCAGCAAAGGGTAGAGTTGTGCTCTTTGACCACCTCAGAGCACCTGCTTTTCTCACCTTAATACTAATGCAGGTATTTTCGAGTAAGTACTGGGCCTGAGTGAAGTTTCCAAAGTACCCCACCCTAAATCAAGGGGCCATCCTCTGGTTCAGAATCCTGAAGGGCTTAACTTTTCTGATGGGGAGAAAAGTCCTATAGTGTAAAATATCTTCCTTTGATACTCTGTAAGAGCTAACATTTTTAGAGTATTCACTCTGTGTCAGTCATTGTGTTTCACTAAAGATATTGTGTGAATTATCTTACATGATCTTCACATGATCCCCTAAAGTGAGCACTATTATTATCCTTAATGAGTTAATTGAGGCTCAGAGTAGTAGCTTAAGTGTGGGAGCTGGAATTCTAATCTAATAGTCTAACTCATACAACTGGCAGCCCTCTAATTTCAAATACTGGGAACACTGTCACTCTAGAGCTTAGATTAAGACTTTGTTGGTGGTGGGGTGGATACAGGGGGGACGACCTCTTTCCCTCAAAATAAAAAATAATATTCTATCAACCAGAGTTATCCCAAGTGAAACATGGCACCTTTAAGTATGAGGGCCCCCCTACTATTACAGATATTCAAGAATAATCTGAACAAATAGCCATCAGAGATATAGAAGGGAGAATTCTATTTGGCTAGGTTTGTTTTTTTTTAAAGATTTAATTTATTTATTTCACAGAGAGAGATCACAAGTAGGCAGAGAGGCAGGCAGAGAGAGAGGAGGAAGAGAGCCCGATACGGGACTCGATCCCAGGACCCTGAGATCATGACCTGGGCTGAAGGCAGTGGCTTAACCCACTGAGCCACCCAGGCGCCCCTGGCTAGGGTTTTGATTATACAAGAATGTAAATGTGCCAGAAACATCAGGTTTGGGATTCTTGCAAAACACAAAATGTATGTGGCATACAGTCTGTATGGGAATGGTATCATAAGTAGGAAGTCAGGTTCTCTTTCAAAAAGAAAATGGGATTGAATATAAGGGATCATGGGTACAATCAAATCTAATACCAAAAGATCCAAGATAGCTAAGGAAATGGATGGATTAAAGTTGAAAAAATGGGAGCTAAAATGAGCACCCAGAAATTAAAAAGAGCTAGATAAGTCTGAGCAGGCAAGGAGCATTGCCAACCCTAGAGATCAATTTAGATATGTAGGTCTACATTTACTCTCCAAGGGTGGGCAGGAGTCAGATCCTACTCTGTATGTTAGGCCATGAAATCCAAGCTTCATCTTGCAGGCAAAAAGGAGCCACAGATGGGCTGTAGTTAGGTGGTTTCATGTTGATAAAGTTGGAGGGTGATCAGAGAAGGTCTGATCCTCTGGTCAGACAGTGATGCTTATGATATTGGTCACAGGACTTCTACCCGACATCTCATTGGCCAGTCCGGGCTTGTCATCCAACATGCCACTGATCTGCTTCTGTCAAGTTCATCCATAGGTTTCATCCTGAAAAACTACAGGTAATTTTCTATTTTCATACTACTTTACTTCTCAGCAGCATTTTACACAGTAGCACTCTCCTAGGTTGGTTTCCATGATAGCATGTTCTCCAGGATGCTTTATTTTTATTCTACAATATTTAAAACCCACAAAAAGCATAGAAAGTTTACACACCCATACACCTACTACCAAAATCAAGTAGATGTTTACATACTGCAATTATTAATTCCAACTCTATTGCTTCTTGTATCTATATTTTTTCCTTCTGGATTCAATTTTCTTCATCCTAAAGTACATACTTCTTTCTGGTAGAATCCTCTCAATTATGGTCTAAATATGTTATTTTTGGCCCTTTCTTGAATGACATTTAGCTGACTGTAGATTTTAAATTAAGGGTGAATTTTCCCTTAATTATTTCTTTATATAATACCAATCCTCTATTACTGTTGAAGGTCTATTGTAGCAGTAAACCCTCCTCATGGACACTGTTTTAGAAAACAAGCAGCAAGATGACAGACCTAAAACTAAAAACAACTAGTTATAATATAATTAAATGTAATGGCTTAAACCCTCCCATTAAAGGCAGTGACTTTGTTTGGATAAAAAGATGAAGATACAACTAAATTCAGCTTAAAATAAGTGCATTTTAAATATAAAGATACAAACAGGTTAAAAATAAAAGAAAGAAAAAATTATATCATGTTAACACTACCTCCCTATCTCCCCTCAGAAAAGATTGGAATGGCTATATTAAATGTTAGACAAAATCAATTTCAGAACAAAGACTACTTCATAATGATAAAGGAGTCATTCATAAAGGTCATTCACAAACCTAAATGTTCATGAACCTTACAACAGAGCCTCAAATAGAATTTCAAGGATATAAATGATACAATTCACCATTATAGTTGGAGATCTTAATAACTAAATAATTGATAGAACAAACAAATAGAAAATTAGTAAGATATAGGAGACTTGAACAACACTACCAATCAGCTTTACCTATTTGACACACTTATAGAACATTCCACTCAACAATGGAATACATTTCTTCAAGTACACACAGAAAATTTACAAGATGGACAATATTCTGGGGGCGCCCAGATGGCTCAGTGGGTTAAGCCTCTGTCTTCGGCTCAGGTCATGATCTCAGGGTCCTGGGATGGAGCCCTGCATTGGGCTCTCTGCTCAGCAGGGTGCCTGCTTTCCTCCACCTCTCTGCCTGCCTCTTGCCTACTTGTGATTTCTCTCTCTCTGGCAAATAAATAAAATTAAAAAAAAAAAAGATGGACAATATTCTGGACCATAAAAGAAGTTTCATTAAATTTTAAGAGATTCAAAGCAGATGCAATATTTTCTGATCACATTAAAATTAAATTAGAAATCAATAACAGAAAGATATCTGGAAGATATCTTGGAAGATATCTTTGGAAACTAAGTAACACACATCTAAATAACCCATGGGTCAAAGAGGAAGCCAGAAGGGAAATTGGAAAGCATTTTAATTTAATGAAAATGAAAACAATAGCATACCAAAATTTGTGCAAGCCATTAAAGCCATACTTATAAATTTATACACTAAGTGCCTACGTTTGAAAAGAAGAAAGGTTTTAAATTATTGACTTAGCTTCCACATTAAGAAACTAGAAAAATGAGAGCAACTTGAGACCCAAAATAGGCAGAAGAAAAGATGGAGTGAAAAATCTATGAAGTAGAAAACACCAAAAAATGAAGAAGATCGATTAAACAATAATTAGTTTGAATTACCAATAGTAAGAATGAGGGAGCTGCCATCACTTCACTATTATGTTTTAAGTATTAAAACATAATAAATAAATATTATAAATTCACTTTATGTTGAAAAGTTTGACAACTTAGATGAGATGAAAGGAACAAAGGATAAAACAACCAAAGCTTGCTCAGGAAAAATACATATTAACAGCCCTAAATATATTTAAAAAATTAAGTTTATACTTGAAAACGTTTCCCTAAAGGAAACTCCTAACCCAGAAGAATTCACTGGGAATTCTATCCCACATATAAGAACGGAATATTACCAATTCTATACAAACTCTTTCAGAAAATTGCAGAGAATGGAATACTTTGCAACTGACTCTACAAAGCCAGCCTTACTCTAAAGCCAAATGAGACAAAAACTTTCAAGAAAATTACAGACCAATATCCCTCATGAACATAGCAGCAAAAACCCTCAAAAGAATACTAACAAGATGAATCTAGCAACATATAAAAAAGATCATCCATCACAAACAAAAGATGTTTCTCCCACTTGTTTTGTCACTCAACACTGTTACTCAACATTTGAAAACCTTAAGGCTACTCCTACACCATACGTACCCTTGAACTTTATTTGTGAAAACCCACCAAGTCTTTCTATGACTTATTACCACCTTACCTCTTCTTTCTTTGCAGTACTGTTTGGTTATTAGACTTGGACCCTTGGTGTTTGCTGAGGAATCTATCTTGTGTATACCCTTTGGTTTTTTCCAATTCTGGATATCTAAATTCAGAGCCCAAGACCAGTCCCAAATTCAGCCAGCCAGAGTCTCATCCATGTCCAGCCTATTTACAGACAAGAATAAGACCACCTTAATTTACAAATGCAGGGCTTTGATAAACAATATATATAAAACACCTAACACATGGAAGACACCCAAGGAACTTCACTTTCCTTTTTCTCTTCTAGGGGAAAGGTCTGGATGAAATCTGAGTGAGGCAAGCTGCCTATTATGTTAGGCTTCCAGCTCTATGTTGCAAATCCAGATGTGGGAAGCCCATTGCTCTTCTTAAACATCCAGCTTGCTGGATAAAGTTGCAAAGTGCTGTTTGGACTGTGCTGGAAGATGAGGACTATTTTTGGTGGAGAGTAATTTAATCTCATTACCACCAGCAGTCCATTTAGGGCTGATGGTTCTGCCATAGATTTCAGACCCTATCAACAAGATAAGGTGCATCATTTCCGGGAGATGTATGATTGCCACTGCAAAATTATTTTTAGGAAGCTGTCTTTTTATTTTGTCCAGAACATTCACCTGAAAATAGCTCTGAACATTGTGGAGGCTGCACCTTGCAGAGTACTGAACTAAAAGTTCAAGCCTAAAGATTTATGGAGAAGATTTTACCTCTAATTCCAGATTTTGTAATGATACAAAACATGTTGATAATAAATAGCAGCCATAAGAGGCTTGAGAATATGGTACAAATTCAATCCACTCCCTGCCTTTTATCCAGAAAGAATCTAAGTATCCTGTTCCTTGAGGCAGCGACTATTTCTTCCCCTCTCTGTTAATAGTGGACTTTCAATTGTATTCCACTCACAGGTTGCTTTCCTTTTCTTCCTTGCTGACAGAATCCTAATTTTGTTCAGGCAGCAAATCATGAAAGCCAGTCTTGGCAATGCCAATCCTTTTTGCCAGTCTAAGGGAGCCAGGAAGCCAGCATGGGAGCCAGGGTTGGCAAAGGAGATGGAAGGAGATGCTTCTAGAGACTTCTGCAAGAATACAGAAGAAGAGCAGTACATGAAGAAAACCCTCCCCTGCCACTTCCTCAGTCTTAATTTTGGAGCAGGATGGGGATTTGATGTTTGAGGGTGCAGCAGCTATCTTGACACCAAACCACAGCCTGGGGAAATGTGAGGCAGAGGGGAAGCATGGGTACTAGGCTTGGACTACCTTCCTTTGGATTTTTGATGGTTAAATAATAAAAGTCCTGGTGGCCTAAACCACTGCAGCCTGGGCTTTTACTATTTGTAGCTAAAACAATTCTGAGATGAACACCTACTGATTTTCCAATATGTGTTCTCTCCATCTTCCTTAGTATGTAAAACAACAACCCTCCCCCACCACTATCACCATTTTCTTCTGGGAATATGGTCACCTGGATTAATGCTCTATTTCCCAGTCTCCATTTTAACTAAGTATGCCCATGTGACCAATGAGATTTTAGCAGATTGTGTCAGATGAGAGCCATTGGAAATCATCCTTAAAAAGAATTGGTTCATAGTATTCCATTGTGTATATATACCACATCTTCTTTATCCACTCATCTGTTGATGGAACTAGAGCGTATCATGCTTAGCGAAATAAGTCAAGTAGAGAAAGACAACTATCATATGATCTCCCTGATATGAGGAAGTGGTGATGCAACATGGGGGCTTAAGTGGGTAGGAGAAGAATCAATGAAACAAGATGGGATTGGGAGGGAGACAAACCATAAGTGACTCTTAATCTCACAAAACAAACTGAGGGTTGCTGGGGGGAGGGGGGTTGGGAGAAGGGGGGGTGGGGTTATGGACATTGGGGAGGGTGTGTGCTTTGGTGAGTGCTGTGAAGTATGTAAACCTGGCGATTCACAGACCTGTACCCCTGGGGATAAAAATATATGTTTATAAAAAATAAAAAATTTTAAAAAAAAGAAAAAAAGAAAAAAAAAAGAATTGGTTCATATATTTTGCTCCTTTTGCTTCATCCCCATCTTTATGTAGGCACTTGGAATGAGAATGTGATGGTTGGAGCTTTAGCCAGCATCTTGATCTGTGAAGATGAAAGCCTTATCCTAGGGACAAAAAGTGGCAAGGTGAAAGAACCTGTGTCTTTGAGGTGTTTGCAGGCAAGAACAGCCCTAGATTTGCCCACCTCCAGACTTTTGTACAAGAGACAAGTCAGTCTCTATCTCATTTAAGCCATTTTTATTTAAGTTCTCTGTTCATGCAACTAAATTTAATCCCAGGTGATAAACTAAATGGGAAGCTGCTGGGAATACCCCAGAGCCATTGTACTTCATACCCCAGAGTCTACAGCAGCCCTCTAGTTTCTAGAAGAGAACGAAGGAATTAACAGTGAATGGCAATTACTCAACTCTTATATTGTAGCACAAAAGTAGCCATAGATAATATGTTAAACAAATGGGTATGGCTGTGTCTCAATAAAACTTTATTTACAGAAACAGTTAATTTGGTTAGATTGGGCCTGTGGCCAGCTATTTTAGATGCCAACCATTGTGTTAGATACTCATTTGTTAAGCATCTACAATGTGCCTGACATTTGTCCAGATGTTTCAGAACACTGCCCACAATTATTTTGATCAGATTCTGAAAGTCTCATGCATGGGGACACTGACCACTGGAGATAGTAGCCACATAGCCACACTCACAGTCAGTAACAGTGCTAATAACAGTGCTGGGATGTGAACCCAGACCTGGTTTCTAAAATTCATGCCCAATTGAATATATTACTCTCATATTCTTTTCCATGAATGAAATTTCTCTTCTAGTAACTGTGGCAACTGTACCTGTGAGACTGCTAGTGGGCACACCTGACCACATTTCAGATGCTCCCCAAGGACCAGAACAGTGGGACACACCAGCAAAGCTCATGGAAGGAGGCGCAAACATAAACATTGTCTCATTTAACACATTTCCTGCAGACAGAACAGTCAGCTTCAAGTTATGGGTGGGAGAGGAAGGGACAGACAATAGAAGGAAAAAAAGAGAGGCACGAGGCTCTGAGGAATTCCACAGCAGAATAGACTAATTATAGTGCCTCCTCCTGAGAACCCAGTAGGCAGGAAGTTGGAAATTCTAAACCTACCAACAGGGACCTACCATTTGCTGACCCCTATATTAAGGGCTTTCCTTCTGTGGTCTTATTGAATCCCCCAAAAAAGTCCCATCAAGTTGATACCAGGAACCTCCTTAATGGTACCAGAGGCTCAAAGAGTTCTTGGTAGTACCAGAGGCTTAGAGAATTGAGTACATGGCACAAGGCCACCCAGCTTGTGAGCAAAGCTATGAATTAAGTGGGCATCGGTCTCAGTCCGAAGCCCATCCTGTCCCCAGCCCCATGCCTTTCCAGAGCTACTCTTGCAATGGAAGAGGAATAGGGGCTGCTCTGGGAGTGTCTTGTCCCTCTGGCCATACCACTCTGATCAGAGTGTTGTCAAGTCAAGTCCCCTGTTCTCTCTGCTCCTTTTCCTTTGGGTAGAGCAGCGAAATATGCAGAAATGGAGAGAGCAGTGGCTTCAGTGGGAAGGAGCATAAGGTTTAAAACCATGTGTCTAATCAACACACCATCCTTAGGCTCTCCTTCTTGTACTGACTGACTGCAAATCTTGATAGAGTCTGGCTGCCTGCAGACCCTAGAATACCTTTATGATGCCTCTGCAACTGCCTACCACAGTGGGATGGACCTGGGAGCAAACCCAACCACCTCTGTTCTACAGAAGTCTTGGTGAGCAGGGACAGTCTAATACGGCCAGCACCAGAGCCCTGAGGTAGGACAACTTTCTTCTTAGAAGGGCCCCAAGGGATGGGGAGCATTGTCCATGAGGACTAAGGGCTGGAAAGGCAAGGGCAGAATTGGGTGAATGTAAGGGTGGTGTGCCCAGTGTGGCACACATGGATCTTTGTGCCATTTCGGCCCCATCCTCACCCCTCCCTTCTCCATCCTTGACCTTACCTCCTGTAGCCTCCTAACTCTGCAAGAGCTCTCATCTCCGATTTTCTTTTCCTAGTTACAGCCTTGCATGTTCAAAGGCCCTTGAGCACTGCTCAACTCCCTCAAAGTTTCTAACTTCATCTAAACATTCACCTTAAATGTTCACTCTCTTTCTTCCAGATGTTAAACAGAGCTATCAGAACCAGGATGTCTTTGGGGATGCAGCAGCTGTTTCTTCAAGTTGCACATTATTTGTGATGGTCACTCATGTACTGCGACTGTGGGGTAAACACCTTTGGTCAGGAGACAGAGGTAGGACCGGGGAGGTTGGAAGTAACCAAGCTGGTGGGAGTTTGCCACGGTGTCTTAGAAACAATATGGTTTAAGCCCAGACAACCTGAGTTCAGTGCTGGGATCTGACTGCTTTGAAGTAGGGCATGTCACTCAACCTCGGTGTGCCTCAGTTTCTGCATCTGTAAAGAGTGATAATAATTTCAGGATTGTCATTAGATTATAGGGAATATGGGGAAGGTGCTTTGCACACTGTAAATAGAATTACAAATGTAGCATGTGATTTCCTATGCACAACACTTAGCAATTTGGGTAATTAGAGTCCTATGTTTCTGTAGCAGGCAATGCTTTTGATGATGAACAGACCAAGGACTAGATTAGACAAGCCCAGGCAGCTGCTAGAGGCTGTGAGGGGCACAGGGTTGTAGCAGCTTCTGTTCAAAGACGTCTCATTTTTCTAGGCTTTTGTGTTTTCAAGGAGAAGCGGTCAACTTTTTTTTTCTTTAAATTTCTCTCGATTCACATAGGGATGCTAATTGGTGTATATTCTGTGTAATGGGAAAATATTAAGATTGTCAAGATGGCAGTAGGGAGAGAGGATGCAGAGAAAAAAGGAGGGAAAACTCACAGTTTATGGAAGTATGAGTACCCACGTCTTGGGTTGTTTTTTTGGTTTTAAACCTAATGAACAAATAAGAAAAGAGCCCACTTGAAGTGGTCCTCACCCCCAGGATCTTTATGACCTGCTCTTGACTCAAACTGATTTCAGCTGCATGTACTTGTGAGTGTCTGGGAGTCCCTGTGCCCTTTGGCCTGAAAGGGTTGCAGAAGCCTCCAGAAGCCTCCTCCATGTCTGTCTGTGTCGACTATGTTTCTGGTTTTTTTTGTTTTTTTTTTTTTTTTCCAGCCTGTTTCCTTTTCACCTCTGTCCTCAGCTGTCTGGTAGGCCTGACTCATAAGAAACCACAGCCAAGACACCTGGTGGTCTGAGTCACTGGCTATTGGAGCATCTCTTTCTTAAAAAAAAAAAAAAATACAGGCAAAAGTAAGTGCCTAAGTAACTACTGCATTTTGCAGGACATTTCATCTAAGTAGTGCTTTCAATGGTTAGCTCTGGGAATTCCCCACATGTGTCAGATGACTTCTCATTGGCAACTGTGATATAAGCAAATCATTTTGTCTCCCAGCAACAGGCTTCCCTCCTCCCTCCCTTTTCCTTCTGCAAGTAGGTTTGGGTGGAGAAATGAGGACATGGTGTGCTGCCTGGTGCACATGGAGGACAGACCAGTAGACCCAGGAAGGTAGATGGAACAATTTCAAAGGGGAAAAGGAAGCACAGGGCATAGAACTCAGCCTGGAGATGGTCCTGGGCACAGGTGTGAACAGACCAGGTGAGCTGCTGAGGGGAGACTTCCTAGGCAGGATCAGATGATTCTTTGCCTCCCTCTTTCATGGTCAAGTGACATGCTCCCTTAAGCAGCAGCTCTCCTTTACCCCTGGGACCTGCAGAGGCTGCACAGCTCCTCACAGACCCATAAAAGTACCTTGCAGGAGGAAGTACAGACAAAGGTATGGGTTGGAGATGGAGGAGAGCCATCCTTTTCTTAGGGCCCGTACACCCATAGGGGGCACTAATAACAGTGCCCTTCCATGCCAGTGTCATTGGAACTAGACTCATTAGTGTTCTTTTGATGATCCCTTGGTGGGAGGACACCCCCTTGGGCACAGTGGGGACCAGAAGATGCAGAAGGGAGGCAATATGCTTACAGACAATGGTTTTTGTACCTTGTGACATATCCCCTCAGCCCACCTACGAATTCAACTATAGTTCTGGTGGTAAGCTCAAATGTGGGCTCACTTGAAAATGTCCACCTCAAACATGAGATGAGCCTTCCTGTTTTTCTGCCTCAGAGCCATCTATGTCTAAAGCTGGAGACCACTCAACCCTCACACAAGCACAGCATGGAAATGTGGGGAGGTAACACCCCAGGAGTCACCATCAACTAGTGGAGAAGGAGAGCCTCTCATCATTTGGTTGGAACATTCTGGAAGGAATTCTGTACACTTGCCGATGTCCCAGAATTGAGACTCTGTTGCCCACAAACAACCCTGATAATATACATAGAGCATCTTTTCCTCAATCCTGGGCTTGCTCACCGCCTTTCCCTACACCCCTACTTCCTGGGATCTCCTCCCAAATAAACCAGTCCCGTCTCAGGCTCTGCTTCCGGGGGAGTCCAAACTAAGACAGAAATGGCATCAACATCTGAGGATTTGAAATGAAAGGTGCTTAAAGGTCTTGTATCAGCTTCTTGGGAATGCAATCTCTTACATTTTGGTATTGCCATTTATACCTAAACCAGAGAGGAGGCGAGTTCCAAAACCAGCTTTGAAACCCCTCTACGCCACAGGAAATTGCTGTTGTCAAGTCAGGCTGTGAAAAAGACTTAGTGACACAGAAAGCTCAGAGGACCTAGTCAGGGGAATTGATGGGGTGACTCAATTTATCATGTGACAAGAAATTCTAGTTTTCCTCAGGAGAAAGCTGCTGGATATTATTATTTTTTCCTCAGTCATATGGTTCCATTTTTTTAAAAAATCCACAGTTCTAGAACGGTGAATGGCTGAGAAAAGACTGGGGAGAGTGAAGTTGTAATGTGAACCTAAAAACGTTTATAAAAACTTTACATTCATAAAAGCACATTAAATTAAGAAAATAACAGTGGAATTTAAACCTTGAAAATTGAAAATAAAAGTTAATAGTCAATTAATTTTTCATGTCTTTAATTTCAAGATAATGTACTGAGATAATGGGCTGATGTACAAAAGAGAAAGATTATTTGGGGAAGAGGCATTCTTAAGATTCCTTTTATCTTCTGAGTCACTTTTGATCTTTATATACCCTATTGAAATTCTTTCTATTGCAGAAAGTAAATACATCACAGATGGAGAGAGACTCGTGTATTTGGTAAGGTGTGGTAACTCCCACCCAAATATTTCTTTTCATTTTACTCTGTTCATTAAAGGGCCAGCTAACATGTTAAGTGTGTTTGTGTGTTAGAGACAGTATTCACATGTTTTGTGAGACATTTACAACACAACAACTCTGAATATACGTGATATTGTCCAGTTCTTTGGACAAGAAAGCTGTTAGGCATGCACTATGATATGATTCAGTTTTAAAACTTTGAAAGGTTGGGGCGCCTGGGTGGCTCAGTGGGTTAAAGTCTCTGCCTTCGGCTCAGGTCATGATCCCAGGGTTCTGGGATCCAGCCCTGCATCGGGCTCTCTGCTCAGCAGGGAGACTGCTTCCTCCTCTCTCTCTGCCTATTGTGATCTCTGTCTGTCAAATAAATAAATAAAATCTTTTAAAAAATTAAAAAAAATAAAACTTTGAAAGGTTTTTCATATGGATCTATTCCAACATTGCAGAAAAAACTTGTCAGACCATATGAATTGCCTTTTGGTTAAAATCATGTTCGTTTTAAAGCATTAGTATAAATGTTGTTAAAAAACCAATTTCGGGGTGCCTGGGTGGCTCAGTGGGTTAAAGCCTCTGCCTTCAGCTCGGGTCATGATCCGGGGTCCTGGGATCAAGACCCGCATCGGGCTCTCTGCTCAGCAGGGAGACTGCTTCCTCCTCTCTCTCTGCCTATTGTGATCTCTGTCTGTCAAATAAATAAATAAAAATCTTAAAAAAATTTTTTTTCAATCAATTTTGTGTTTGAGAAAGTGGTATTTATTCTCAGGGAGAAAATAATTCTTTTCTTTAAGGAAATCCTTTAATGGCTCTTTGGTTATAAATAAGCTCCCTGGCTCTTGTCACAGCAAAAAGAGGGAAGTTACTTTGCTTAGATCGCTTAATATTAAGAGACTTTAAATTTTTCCTTGGTGAGTTCAAGTCAGAAGTTAGAGTGCCAGCAGTAGGATACACCCAAGGCAGGGATGGTCAGTTTTAGGTTGTTTTTTGTCTTGTGCAATAATTCCTCTTTGTTATTCTCAAACCTTCAGTGAATCCCATTACCCACAGAGCACTGTATTAGCAGGGAAATGAAGGCGGAGAAAGCAGCCACGTCAGCGTCTTGGCAAAGTAATGCCAAGAGAACACAATAGCCAGCAGAAGCAGAGAGTAGACGGTCAGAAGTCAGTAAGACAAAGCTGGAAGCAGTTTAGAGTGAGATGCATCTGTAATTCTCCACCTCTAGAAATATTCAGGAGGCAGCTGAATTTCTTACAGGGTGAGTCTGGATGAGGTTTCAGTTTTCCTTGTTTGTTTGCTTTTTCCTGGAGATAAGAAACAGAGACTTAGTGAGGTGATGAGAGTTACCAAGGGAACATGTGCCAGCTGATTCATTCCCCCCAAAAGGTAAAGAAATAGAGATTTTGTGGGATCTTGAGCTCACTCATCTTCTGCATCACCTTAGAGGCCATTAATTTGGGGCCATTTTTATATTCAAGTTTATTAGATAAATGGAATTGAATCTTGATTTAACTTCTTTTCTTATTCATCAACTTTTGTTAACCAACTGTACAACGGTGGTGACTTCTAATGGTTAACCCAGCCTAAGTTTTTAGTAAATGTGTTCTAATTTTTCAGACTCCCTCAAACAATTAAATTACTGGAAGTATGCGACAGGATGTAAATGGAGTTCTTGGAGCTTGTTCACAGTGTTCCATTAAAACTGAGACCCTTGAAGTCCCCATCCCAAAGCATTGATCATGCTGTGAATACACCAGCACCATGAAGCAGCTTACTTGAGGGTTCCAGGAGCACTAGCTATGCCAGTTTTTAAAATCCAAGTGGGAGGTGTTTCTGGAAACATTGGAAATATGGAGCTTTCTATTATAATCCTCCTACTAAGTCTAGCTAAAATCTCTGGCATGACATATAAGAGAAACATAAGGAGACTCTGAAAGGTGGACCCTGGCTGGGGAACCTCAAGGAAAGACAAGGTGATGTTTCCCTGGGTGTCCTTTGGCCTCAAAGATCCCAGACTGGGGACAAAAGAAGCCAGCAACTCAGAAATGTCAATGGTTGCAGACAAAAAGAAGCCCTAAGAAAATTGTGCTCTTTCCAGCCAAAGGAGTAGGAAAGCGACAGTCTTAAAGACAGAAAACTTTTAGGCAAGAACTGTCTTCTTCCAGTCAAACATCACAGAAAGCACCGTAGCATCACCTCACCTCTTCTAGCAAAGGCCAAGTGGAGAGTCTAGATTTCCACCCTCACCAGGCTGTCACAAGGCACTTTAACCCTCCTGACAGAGTGGTGCCACAGAAGTTAGGGAGTTGGGACTTTCATCTCTGAGGTAAAGACACTGCCCGCCCCCACCCTCTGTCAGTGGAGATCATTCGAGAAGCCTAGATTTCCACTTCCACTGGTCGATAATGAGGTGCCCCTCCCCCTCCTCACTGGGGAGTGTCAGAAAAAACCTGGTGGAGAGTCAGGACTTCTGCCCCGGCTCAGCAGTAATGAGTTCACCCCTGATGGGGGACAGTAACAAAGTGCCACCCCCGTCCCCTCACTCAGGATAACAGCAGAGGCCCAGTGCTGAGACCGAACTCCTACTCCTGACCAGAAGCAAAAAAGAGATTCCTCCCTCCTCCTGTTTTGACTTCCACCCCCACCGGCAGTAATGAAGTGATATTCCCCTTTCCCCATGAGAGCAGAGTGAGAAGAATCTTTCTAAAATACATAATTTAAATGAAATCTAGAGTCTTATTACAGTACACCAAATGTCCAGGTTTCAACTGAAAATCAACTCTCATACCAGGAACAGGAAGATCTCAACTTGGATAACTATTATACCAAATACTGAATACAAATATCAACACAAGATATCAATACAAATACCAAATGCAATACCAACACCAACACCAAGATGACACATGTTAGAATTATCTGACCCAAATTTAAGAACAGCCAATATAAACATGTGTGAGAAATTATGAATATACTTGAACAAATTAAAAATTAGAAAATCTAAAAAAAAAAAAAACAGAAAATCTTAGCTAACAAAGAGAAGATATAGAAAAGAGCCAAATGAAAATTTGAGAACTAAAATATACAATAACCAGAATAAAAACTCAGTGGGTAAGTTCAACAGGAGAACAGAGAGGTTAGAGAAAAGGATCAATAAACTGAAAGGTAAAACAACAGAAATTAAGAATCTGAACCATAGAGAAGAAATAGACTGATGACAAAATTCACATGATCATCTCAGCAGATGCAGAAAAAGCAGCTGAAGGAATTCAATACCGCTTCATGATAAAAACACTCAAAAAAGAATAGAAGGAAACTTTCTTAACCTGGTAAAGGACATCTATGAAAAACCCATATCTAACATACTTAATGGTGAAGGATTGAATGCTTTCCTCCTAAAATCAAGAACAAGTGGTTCTTACCATTGTTCCTCAACTTTGTACTGCAGGTTCTACTCAGGACAATGAGATATGGACAAAAAAAATAAAAGGTATCCATATTGAAAGAAAAGAAGTAAAACCATTTTATTTGCAAATGACATGATCTTTCATACAGAAAATCCAGGGAATCTAGTAAAAAATGAATAAAGCCTCAGGGACATGTGGTACTATGAGGAAAAAAGCTAGTTCTTGCTTTTGCAGTGTTAGAGCCCAAAAAGAGAGGAGAAAAAGGGTGGAGCTGGAAAAGTATTTGAAAAATGAAACAACTGAAAATTTCCCAACTTTAGCAAAAGACATAAACCTATATAATTAAGAAACTGAGCAAATCTCTAATGGGATAAACCCAAAGAAATCTGTGCCAAGATTTCTGAAAGCTAAAGACTAAGAAATCTTGAAAGCAGCCAGAGAGAAATGAGGTGTTACCTGGAGGGGAAACAATTCAAATGACAGTAGCTTTCTCATCAGAAACCATGGAGGTCAGAAGAAAGTGGCACAATATTTTTCAAGTGCTGAAAGAAAAGAACTGCTACCACTGAATTTTATATTCAGAGGAAATAGCCTTTAGGAATGAAGGGGAAATCAAGACATTCTCAGATGAGAGAAAGCTAAGAGAATTTGTCACCTGTGGACCTACTCTAACAAAATGGCTAAATGTAGTTCGATAAAAAGGAGGAAAACAATAAAAGAAGAAATCTTGGAACATCAGGAGGAAAGGAATAACATAATAAGGAAAAAATATTGGTAAAGAGGCTTCCTTTCTCTTCTTATGCTTTCTAAATTATGTTTGATGGTTGAAGCAAAAATTATAGCATCATCTAATGTAGTTCTCAAAATATACAGATGAAATATTGGAGGAAATTATAATACAAATGGGAGAGAGTAATGTGACATGAAGTGAGGAGTACGTTTTATACACTTCACTTGAACCGGCAAAATGTCAACATCAGCAGAATGTGAGTTACACATATATAATGTAATACCTAGAGCAATTGCCCAAAAAAGTATGCAGAGAGATACACTCAAAAACACTATAGAAAAGTCAAAATGGAATGCTAAAGAAATGCTCAGTTATCCCTCAGGATGGCAAGAAAAATAAACCAGAGCAAAAGAAAAACAGAATAAACAGAAAAAAATAAAATGGTAGACTTAAGTCCTAACATATTAATAGTTACTTTAATGTAAATGAATAGGGATGCCTGGGGGCTCAGTCAGTTAAGCTTCTGATTCTTGATTTCATCTCAGGGCATGATCTCAGGGTCATGAGATCAAGCCCTGCATCAGGCTATGGAATCTGCTTGAAATTCTTTCCCCCTCCCCTTCCTTCCCCCTCTGCTACTTCTCTTCTCTCTCTCTCTAAAGTAAATAAATAAATGAAAATAAAATCTTTTAAAAATTTAAATGAACATACACAACAATTAAAAGAATTTGGTGGAGTAAATCTTTTAAAAAAATGTTGAATTAGGGCGCCTGGGTGGCTCAGTGGGTTAAGCCGCTGCCTTCGGCTCAGGTCATGATCTCAGGGTCCTGGGATCGAGTCCCGCATCGGGCTCTCTGCTCAGCAGGGAGCCTGCTTCCCTCTCTCTCTCTCTGCCTGCCTCTCTGCCTACTTGTGATCTGTCTGTCAAATAAATAAATAAAATCTTAAAAAAAATGTTGAAGTAATATATACTGTCTAAACTATCATACAATCTCCCTGATACGAGGAAGTAGAGATGAAATGTGGGGATTTAGGGGGTAGGAAAATAATAAATGAAACAAGATGGGATCAGGATGGAGACAAACCATAAGAGACTCTTAATCTCACAAAACAAACTGAGGGTTGCTGGGGTAGGGAGAGAATGGTGGGATTATAGACTCTGGGGAGGGTATGTGCTATGTGAGTGCTGTGAAGTGTGTAAACCTGGCGAATCGCAGACCTGTACCCCTGGGGCTAATAATACATTATATGTTTGTAAAAAAATTTTAAAAATTAAAAAAATATATATGTATATACTGTCTATAAGAAACCGACTTCAAATATGATGGTATAGATATGTTGAAAAGATGGAAAAAGATATGCCATGCAAACATTAATCAAAAGAAAATGGGGGGTTGCCTGGGTGGCTCATCTGCTAGATGTCTGCCTGAGCTCAGGTCACGATCTCAGTGTCCTGGGATTGAGCCCCATGTCTGGCTCCCTGCTCAGTAGAGAGTCTGCTTCTCCCTCTGCCCCGGCCCTACCTGTGTTCTTTAGCTCTCTCTCTCTCTCTTTCCTTCTTTCTCAAATAAACAAATAAAATCTTTCAAAATAAAAAACAAATCAGGAATTGTTATATAAATTTACCAGAAAAAGTAGACTTTAAAAAAACAAAGATAATTATTATAGATAGAGAAGAACATTACATAATGATAAGTCAAGCTACCAAGAATAGAGACCAATTCTAAACGTATATGCTTCAAACACCTGAGCAACCAAATATGTAAAGCAAAAACCAATAGAGCTGAAAAGGGAAATAGACAAATCCATAGTTTTAGTCAGAGACTTCAGCATCCCTTAAAAACCACACATAAAATCAGCAAGAATATAGAACTCAACAGCACCATCATCCAACTGGATTTTATTGACACACATGAAACACTTCACCCAGCAATGGCAGAATGCACATTTTATGCTCAGAGAAAACATACCAAAAGAGATCATACTGTGATCCATAAAAAAAAATATAAACCCAAGGTAATCCCATTTGGAACAGCGTGGATAGACCTAGAGGAGATTATGCTAAGGGAAATAACAAATCAGATAGAGATAGACAAATACCACATGATTTAATGTATATGTGGAATCTAAAAAACAAAACAAAACAAAACAAACAATCCAGAAACAAACTCATAAATACAAAGAGCAAACTGGTGTTTGCCAGAAAGGAGGGTGGTGGAGGGAAGAACAAACTAGGAGAAGGGGTTTAAGAGGTACAAAACTTCAGTTATAAAATAAATAAGTCACAGGAATGAAAAATAAACCTCAACAAATTCCTAAAAATAGATATAATACAGACTATATTTTCTGACCTCAAGGGACCATACCTCAATTTGGGGTCAAAAAGTAAATATCAAGAAAAATGTTAAAATACATTGAACTGAATGAAAATGAAAATACAACATATTAAAATTATCAGCTAAAGCTGCACTGAGAGAGAATTTACAGCAGTAAATGCTCACATTAAATAAGAGAAATCTCAAAACAGTAATTTACATCCCCACCAGGAGAAATGAAAAAGAGCAAATAAACCCAAAAGTAGCAGAAGGAAGGAAAAAGAAAGTTAAAAGCAGAAATCATGGGGTGCCTGGGTGGCTCAGTGGGTTAAGCCTCTGCCTTCAGCTCAGGTCATGGTCCCAGGGTCTAGGGATCGAGCCCCACATGGGGCTCTCTGCTCAGCGGAGAGCCTGCTTCCCTTCCTCTCTCTCTGCCTGCCTCTCTGCCTACTTGTGATCTCTATCTGTCAAATAAATAAATAAATAAAATCTTTAAAAAAAATAAAAGCAGAAATCAATGAAATCAAATGCAGAAAGACATTAGAGAAAATCAATAAAACAGGAATCTGATTCTTTGAATAGATCAATAAAACTGACAAACCTCTAGCAAGAATATCATAGAAAAAAAAAGGGGGAAGATGCAAATTACTAGTAACAGGAACGAAATACAGGACTATTAATGTAGAACCTGGAGACATAAAAGAATGACAAGAGAACACTATGAACACATCTACACACATGAATTTGACAATTTGATGAAAAAACAATTTCCTTGAAAAGTACAGTCTCATCCCATACGAAGTATATTATTTGAGTAGCCCATAACAGTTATAACAATTATGAAAATTAAGTTCATGATTTTAAAATGCCCAACAAAGGGGCACCTAGGTGACTGAGTCGGTTAAGCATCTGCCTTTGGCTCACATCACAGTCTCAGGGTTTTGGGATCCAGCCCCACCTGGGGCTCCCTTCTCAGTAGGGAGCCTGCTTCTCCCTCTTCCTCTCCCTCTGCCCTGTTTGTGATTGGGGATCTGACTCCTGGTTTCAGCTCACGTCATGATCTCCTGGGTCATGAGTTCAAGTCTTGTGGAGGGCTGCACGTTCAGTGGGGAGTCTGCTTAAAGATTCCCTCCTTCTGCCCCTCCCCTGACTCACGAGCACACTGTCTTTTGCTCTCTAAAATAAATAAAGAAAGAAATTTGGGGATGCCTGGGTGGCTCAGTCAGTTAAGCATCTGCCTTCAGCTCAGGTCATGCTCCCAGCTCTGGTCCTGGGATAGAGTCCCACATCAACCTCCTTGCTCAGTGGGGAGCCTGCTTCTCCCTAGGCCTACTACTCCCCTGCTTGTGCTCTCTCTTTCTCTCTGGCAAATAAATAAAATCTTTTAAAAAGTTAAATTAAAAACATAAATCTCTAAAAACCTTTTTAAAAAATCAAGTGCATTTCTATATGCTAGTAAGAAACACATAGAAACTGAAATTAAAAACAATACCATTTAAGTTTAAAAAAAATGAAAATACTCAGTTGTCCATCTAACAAAACATACATGGGACTTGTTTACAGAAAAATACCAAACACCAGAAAGAAATTCAAGAAGATCTAAGTAAATGAAAAGTCATAGTGTGTTCATTAATTGAGAGGTTCAGCAGAATAAAGATGCCAATGTTCCCAAATTGGTATGCAGGCTTAACTACCAAATCCAAGTGAATCTTTTTTCTAGACATTGACAAAATTATTCTAAGCTTTATATGCAAAGGCAAAGGAACCAGACAGTTAAACCAATTTTTTTTCATGTGTTCTGACAAATTCTTTAAAAAAATTTTTTTGTATTCAAATTCAACTCAATTAACATATAGTGTATTATTAGCTTCAGGGGTAGAATTTAGTGATTTATCCATTGCATATAATACCCAGTGTTCTTTCATCAAGCGCCCTCTTTAATGCCTATCACCCAATTACCCCATCCTCTCACCGCCCCCACCCCCTGCCCTCCAGCAACCCTCAGGTTTAAAAAGGAAGAAAAAAGTGGGATGAATCACCCCATCCAGTTTTAAGGCTTATCATATAGGTATAGTTAAGTGCTCAAGACTGTGTGACATTGGTGAAATGATAGATATATGAATGGAATGAGCTAGAGAGGCCAGAAATAACCCCACACAAGTAGAAGCAACAGATTTTGGAGAAAGGGGCAAAAACAATTCAATGAACAAAAGACAGTCTTTCTAATAAATGGAGCTGTAACAATTGGGTATCCATAGACAAATAACCAAACCAAAACAACAAATATAAACCTTAGACTTAAACACTTCACCTTATGTAAAAATTAACTGAAAATCAATTATATATTTAAATGTAAATAAAATGTAAAGCCATAAACTTTAAGAAGGTAATATAAGAAAAAGTCTTTAGGACCCAGGTATTGGTGAAGACTTCTCAGACATGACACCAATTAGTGCTACATAAAAGAAAAAAAACCCAACAAATTAGACTTTATCAAAATTAAAAATATTATAAAATATTCCATTAAGAAGAAAAGACAAGCGACCAAGTGGGAGAAAATATTTGCAACCACATAGCTGACATAAGACTCATAGCTAGAATACATGAAGAATCCTCTCATGTCAACAGTAAAAAAAAAAAAAATCCTAATTAAATGGACAAAAGCAAGATACCTCTATGACTCAGTGGGTTAAGAGTCTGCCTTCGGCTCGGTACATGATCCCAGGGTCCTGGGATCAAGTTCTGCCCGCATCAAACTCCTTGCTCAGCAGGGAGCCTGCTCTCCCTCTGCCTGCTATTCCCCCTGTTTTTCTTCTCTCTTTCTGTCTGACAAATAAATAAAATAAATCTTAAAAAAATAAAATGGGCAAAAGACACAAGGTATTTCATCAAAGAGGCAAATCACACAAGAAAAGTGTTCAACATCACTAACTGTTAGGGAAATGCATTTTAAGAACATGACGATTTATCACTACACAGAAATTGAGCTAGGTAAACCAAAAAATGGTGATAATACCAGATGTGAGCAAAAATGTGGAGACACTGGATCTCATACATAGCCCCTGGGAATGGAAAATGATACTGTCACTCGGGAAAATAGTTTGAAAGTGTCTTAAAAAACTAAACATGCACTTAGCAGAAATTGCACTTCCAGAGAAATGATAGCTCATGTCTACACAAAATCCTCTACACGATAGTTCATAACATAGCTATTTATTTGTAATAGGTAAAAATGAGAAATAACCAAAATGCCCCTCAATGAGGGAGCCGTTAACTCTGGTAAACAACCACCACAGACCCATCATCAATAAAAAGGGATAAAATATTAATACACACAGCAAGCAGGGCAAATCTCGAGAGCATTATGCAAATGGAAAAGGCCAACCTCAAAATATTATATATTGTATGACTCCATTTATGTATTATTCCCTAATGACAAAATCAGAGAGAGAGAAAACAGATTAGTGGTTTCCAGGGGTAAGGATGGTGGAAGGTATGGTGGGGGTGACTATACAGGGCAGTAGGATGGTGATCTTCGCAGGGAATGGAACATTTCTATATCTTGATTGTGGCTGTGCTTACAGAAATTTACATGGGTGATGAAAGGACATAAGACTATACATATACATTGTACCAATGTCAATTTCCTGGTTTGGACATTGTACTACAATTATTAAGATGTAGCCCTTGGGGGAAACGGGTAAAGGGTACACAGCACCTCTCCCTACTACCTCTGCAACTTCCTGTAAAACCATAACTATTTCATTAAAAAGTTTAAAAAACATCATTCAAACTTAAGTCTACAAGAAACCAAAAGGGTTGGTATTCTTAGCCTCCGTGCTTTGTTTGCAACATCTCTTCTTCATTGTGGATTGAAGTGTGGCACCTTGCGAAAGTGTCAGGGACTCAAGATTAAATGGATGCTTGCTTTGTATTCCTAAGGCTCCAAGCAGCTTTGAAGTGTTTGGTCCCCAGTGGGGTCCGAAGTTCAGCATACACAATGCCACACCTGTCTGGACACCCAGGGGCAGACTGAATGACCTCTTGGGGACCCTCCTGTTGAGGAAATTCCTCATGTAGGAGAAGAACAATTTCCAGTAGAACAAGAAACAAGAAAAGTGAAGGCGTGACAGCAGCTTCTTTGAACAACATCTCCCAGTGGAAATAAGCTCTGCTTTCCAGCCTCTGGCCATATTCCACCTTCTATACTCGGAGAATTCTCTCGTAGGTGCACCTAGTTCAGATAAGCTTCCCAGAGTTTCTCCAAGCCACACCTTAGTCTGTCACACCCTGTAAACTTGGGAGTTTTGTGGGGCTTTAGGTGAGTAAGTCATCTGTTGGCTGAGCCCTGCTGGCTACAGGGCACACTATACTTTAAACCCTTTAACTGAAAGGGAGAATAAATTAAGAATTGTGTACCTGGGGGGCGCCTGGGTGGCTCAGCTGTTGGGCATCTGCCTTCCGTTCAGGTTATGATCCCAGGGGTCCTGGGATCGAGCCCCGAATCAGGCTTCCTGCTAAGTGGTGAAGCCTCCCTCTCCCACTCCCCCGGCTTGTGTTTCCTCTCTCACTGTGTCTCTCTCTCCCTCTCTGTCAAATAAATAAATAAATCTTAAAAAAAAAAATTGTGTACCTGGTGATCTTGCTGTCCACACTCAGTCCCCATGCTGGCAGGCCACATGCTAGGCAATGGGATGCAGAAGTGGATAAGGCACTTACTGTCCTGCCTTCATGGAACTGGGTAGGGAAAACAGACAGTAAGCAAATAATCACAGAGAAATATGTAGCACCCCATGCCTTCCGGAAGTTACTGCCAAGAGAGGGGTAGCAGAAAAATAAACCATGCAAGTTCCAAGGAGACTGGGAGAAGCTCCTCTGGAGGTGTCCCTTCAGTGGAGAGACCCGTGATGGACTCAGAAGAATGGAACTGTGCTCCAGGTGGAGAACCAATGTGTGACAAAGGGCAAGGAGGAGTTCGAAGCTCTGAAGAACTGGAAGTGGGCTGGTTTGGTTGGAGAAGTGGTGCCTGTGGATTGTGGTGAGACATGTTCATTGCAATGAACAGTGAAGACAACCTGCTACTCTGAGGGTCAGTCTGGTAGCAAGTATCTGCTGAGACCCCACCGGCTGAGCTACACTTCTGGTAGGGTGCAGAATAAGGTTTGGGTCTGCTCTTAAGGAATTTCCAAGCCCTACAGGAGAAGGAAAATGGGCTTCAAGGACATGAGCTGTTTTCAATTTACAAAAGGGTGAGTTGGCATTGGCAGACTGAAAATAACACCAAAAGGTCTGACCAGCCTCTGCAGCTGTTTTACATTACCGGGGTACAAAGGTCTGGCCTTGAATGTCTTATTTTTTATCTCTCCTAATATTCTTGCTTTAAAATGGGGGGGGGGACCCAAAAACAACCAAAACAAGAAAAAAAAACCAACAACTTAAAAACAGTCTTATTTACTTTATCCAAGATTAAAGAGCTTGAACCGACTTGGACAGTCTAAATGGATTTTTAAGTGCTTTATGGCCAAGTACTCCTAATTGCTAAAATGCTATACTGTGCTTCCATGACTCTGTGCAGGGCTTGTGTTGTCCAGGTTTGCTTATTTACTCTCCTTGTCAGAGGTCAAAAGCTAAATCTCAGATTAGAAGATTTTAATTTCTGAAACTGAGGATTGAAGCAAATTCTCCAGAATGTGTCATACTTAAATTTTCGTCCTTGGGTCAGCTAGTCCAAGGCCTAACATCTCTAAATCAACATTCAACCCACGAGAAACCAGTATGGCAGTGAAGGGAAGGAGAGGGAAAGATCATGGTCTCTGTGCTTTGGAAACGTGGAACCACCACAGAGAAGTATAGGGATGGGGCAAATTAGAAACTATAGCCTCTGCTTCGGCTTCCTATCACCCATCTTGGAAGCAGCCTGGGATGGCAGAGACCCAGATTGTGAATGCCAGTCCTCGTGTGGTGGGACTATGTGACTCTGGGTGGGACGCTTTACCTCTGTGAGTCTCAGGTGCCTCACTTGGCTCAATGCTCAGTTACCAACTCTAAATCACAGCACTGAATGCTCAAGCACTTCGCAAGTTCTCAGGGTCAACAGAGTTCTTGTGAGAGTCCCTTCTCAAGAGAGATGGGTCCCAGATGGCTGGCTCTGTTGGAGGCTAGAATCACCCACCAGATGAGGCAGCCATTCACTCCGACCGTCCAGGCAATGAGTGATTCCTGAGCAATTTCACTGAGAGATGATCCAGTGTTCTTTGTTCTCTGGAGAATAGAGCCAAAGCCTATTCTAGGAAACTGTAGGGGACACAAAGGAGCCAAAATTCAAACTAATAAGCAAGGATGATTTTTGTCAGGTAGGTGCAAGGGGTGTGTGTAGTGGGTAGGCAGTCCTTTTGGCCCTTCAGAGGGGATCACAGTCCAGCAAGAAAGCAGACTGCGACTCTAATCAGAATGTGGGGTATGGCGGGGGAGCAAGGCAAGTAGGAGACTCGTTCCAATAACTGGAATGGACAGGAGCTGGCTGAGGATACAGGATACAGTCTGAGCCAGGCCTTGAAGGATGAGTGAACCCAAGAGGATTTGAGAAGAGGGATGGGGGAGAGGACTTTAAGCTGAAGCAGCTGCATTTCCAGGTGTACAAGGTGTGCATACAGATGTTGTATCTGGGGCAGTAAGTTCCATCTGAACAAGCTGTTGAGTACCGTGGGACCACCCTGAATGAAGTGGGGATTGAACAGCCTGTATTTAGTATATAGGTGTTTGTTGGACGCTTTTTCATCATCAAGGTAACTCAGCAAAACTGACAGAACATATATTGGTATGGATCTCTTTTCATTTATTTTTTCATTTATTTAAAATGTGGCATGGGATGCTCTTTGAATCTTTGTGTTCAGATCAGCAGAAATCAGGAAAGTTGTCTTTAGTTATGAGTTCAGTTTTTGCCTTGGTTTTCCACC
The DNA here is from genome assembly GCF_009829155.1 of Mustela erminea. Lineage (NCBI taxonomy): Eukaryota > Metazoa > Chordata > Mammalia > Carnivora > Mustelidae > Mustela > Mustela erminea. The sequence goes on along the minus strand of NC_045614.1, from coordinate 70,353,094 downwards.
CCAGGGAAATCAAGATTCTTACCACGGATTTTAGTTCTGTATCCTGGATTGCTACTGTTCCTCTTAGCATTTTCATCTTTTCTCTTAATTCTGTGTTTTGAAAGCACTTGCCAAACACATCTTCCACATTATGGATGTGATTTTCTGCATTGTTGGCTCCTAGGGCTGGATTGGGGCTGGGGGCAAGGACCATGAAGGGATAGCAGAGCAGAATTTTTTTTTGTTTGTTTGGTAAGTAAGAATACTGAGATTTATACCAACTCCAACCTCAAAGGTCATTTCTGAACCTCACGAGACAACTTCTCAGGCTTGCTCTCCCCATAATTGATCTTATATTCCACAGTGCTTGATTTTGTCTTTCTGTCCCATTCCTCTAGTCTCCTCAGACCTGAAATCTGGCAGTGGGTTAATAATGACAACTCATAAATTAGTGGTTCTCAACCTTGACCACAAGCTATGTTTACCCTCATCTACCTAGGAAGATTAAAACATGTTGATGTCTATCCCCAACCCAGACTTTGTTGGGGTGGGGCCTGAGCCAAGACTATGGAGAGATAGCATACATGAAACACAACCCCCTTCCATCCCAGTCACCATTCCCACCAGCAGCATTCCATGCGGGGACCATACCTCCCTACTCACACCAGCACTCTTGTCTCCACTTTTCCACACATCTGCTCTCAAGAAGTCTCCATCTCTCCAAGCAGAATATAATGAAGTAGGGACAACAGTTGTTTTAATGACTATGTAGTCTGAGGACTGCATCCCAGTTTCCTGAGCACTTGTGTGGTTTTTAAAAAATTTTCATGTATTTATTTTAGAGAGAGAGAATGGCATGAGAATGGAGAAGTCAGAAGGAGTAGCAGACTTCCCACTGAGCAGGAAGCCCAATGGCGGACTCAATCCTGAGACTCCAGGATCATGACTTTAGCCTAAGACAGTTGCTTAACCAACTGAGCCACCCAGGCTTGTGTGCTGTTTTTTGTTTTGTTTTTAATCAGAATCTCAATATGAGAAACACAAATGTGTTTGTTGATTGCATTTCTTGTTGTCTTTTAGTATAGCATTCTGTATTCACAAATGCTCCTCTTTTCTTGCAGATTTACTTGGTCAAAATTGAACAGTTCTGAGTGTGTCAGAGACTTAAAATCCATGCCAGAATCTAAGAGCAATCTAGAGAAGGTCATCATATTCATATTCGACAATGACCATCACCCCTCACAGAATGCCCTAGCTGAAGATTCATGTGAGAAAGATGATTTTACGCATAATGATTATGTCTAGTTTCCCAAAATCTTTAGGCTTATAAAAGTTTGACCTTATGCACTCTTCTTACTTTTCAACTATATGGTATCACATTATTTTTGCTCCCTTTCTATTGACTTTTACTCACTCAGTTCAGAAAAGATTTACTGGTCACTAAATCATGCAGGGCACTGTGGGATACCTAGCAGATCAACAGATCTGCAACAAATCAGCAGATCACCTGCTAGTTGATACCTAGCAGTATCAACAATATCTCTACTTCCAAGGGCTTCCAAATTTCTTTAAGAAGATACATACAGACACAAAGAATAAGTTAAATACACAGATACCACACTTACTCTACCAGGAGTATTTGGTATGCCTGTGCCCTGGGGAAGCCTGCCCCTCTCTGTGCCATGTCACAATTGTGAATTTTGGCTATGTGAGTATGGGAGGCCTGCAGCTATTGTGGTTAGTTTTCTGGGGCTCTGGTCTCCCAGCCACAGTGCCATTCAGGTAGACACCTTGAGAGTAGGTTACAGGTAAGGGAGTTGCAGCAGGGCATGCATCTTCAACATTTCTAATGAGGAAATGTTAATGTTTCTTTTCTTCCCCCTTCTTATTAAGAATGTGTGTCTATATTCCGAAGGTTCAATGAAGTCTATTCGAGAAGTCATTGAGCAATCTATTTCTTTTCATCTCAGTGGAGTGTTTGATGATAGAGCCCTCCCTGTCCTCTAGGAAGGGAGAAAATTATTTTTGTTTACTGATGATCTGAGATGTGGTCTTAATAGCTCTTCAAGGTCCACTGTGGAAGTAACAGATGATGCTGCATATGTGGAGAATAGAGGGCAGAGGATGAACAAAGGAACAGAACTTTAGACATGGGCCTGATGGTGGACAGTTGTCCTCGAAGGAGGAGACCTTCTGGTAGGGAGTCCTTACCAGTTCTCCTGCCAACACATCTGTCAACTCTCTGAGTTGAGCAATTTCTCTGATGTCATCTATAGCAACATTTTTCTAGATATGTCTCCTAAGGCAAAGGAAACAAAAGCAAAGATGAACTATTGGGACTGCATCAAAATAAAAAGCTTCTGCACAGCAAGGAAAACAATCAACAAAGCCAAAATACAACCTACTGAATGGGAGAATAGATTTGCAAATGACTTGTCTGATAAAGGGTTAGTATCCAAAATATAAAAAGAACTTATACAACTCAACACCAAAACCCCACAAATAATCCGATTAAAAAATGGGCAGAAGACATGAACAGACATTTCTCCAAAAAAGACATCCAGATGGCCAACAGAAACATGAAAAGATGTTCAACATTACTGATCATTATGGAAATGCAAATCAAAACTGCAATGAGATATCACCTCAAACTTGTCAGAATGGCTAAAATCAAAACCACAAGGGTTAGAGTGGTTCTGGAAAAAAATGAATACTTGTGCACTTTTGTTGGAATTGCAAACTGATGCAACCACTGGGGAGGACAGTATGAAGATTCCTCAAAAAACTAAAAAATGGACCAGTAATGACACTACTAGGTATTTAACAAAAATGAAAACAAAATTCTTAACAAAAATGAAAAATCTCTAAGTGATATTTTCTATGAATAAAGCCATTCTTGGACACCTGGGTGACTTAGTCAGTTAAGCATCTGACTCTTGATTTCAGCTCAAGTCATGATCTCAGTGTCATGAGATTGAGCCCCAAGTCTGGCTCTACTTTCAGCACAGAGTCTGCTTGAGATTCTTTCTCTCCCCGTCCCTCTACCCCTCCCCTCTATGTGCTAGAGTGCTCTATCTCTCTCTCAAATAAATAAATAAATCTAAAAAAAAAAGCCATTCTTGAGGACACTAGAAAACGTAATGTTTGGCAGATTTTGTCAGAATCATAAGGTTATCCAACTGATCTACAGGGAAACTCTCTAGTGAACAATCCTGCACATGGATAATCAGACTTTTAGTGTTTTATTTCTAAATATAAAGTCAGCAAATGATCACTAGACCTTGCCAGTTGCTACCACCCATTCTCCCTTCTTTGATAAGTAGGTTCTGTTTGGGTAGCCATGTACCTACGCTTCCCTTCCCAGACTTCCTGCAGATAGAGTTGGTCATGTGGCACATGCTTAGTAAATGAGATATAACACCACATTTTCCTGCAAGGGGTTTCTAAGAAAGATCTTTGAGAGTATACTAAACTACATCCACATTTTGTCATTTAATTTTTCCTCTGTTCTAGATCTTTCTGGAATGTGGATGTGATGCCCAGGGATGAAGGAGACGTCTTGCAGCCTAGTAGGGTAGGGCAAGCAGTTAGAAGGAGGCTGGATGCTTGATCATCTTATGGAGAAGTTACAAGCCCTTAGACTGTCTTGTGAGAGAATAATCCTTATTTAATTAAATGACCACAGGTGGCTTTCTGTTGCTTTCAGTCAAGCCCAATTCTAACTGACTCAACTTGAACAAAGATACCAAATGAAACCAACAAATAAACAGGAATCTGGAGATCAAAAATAGTGCCAGGAATGGACAAAAACTCCAAAATAATTCAAATAATTATATTACCCCCAGAGGTGCATTCATTTACCAATATCTATAGGGTGCCTTTTAAAAGGCTACTATGAAAAACTGGATAAGAGATAAAATAAAATGTTATAGCTACAAAACAAGAATAGAACACTGTGAAAAGAGATGATAAGAAAAAATAGAATAAAAGATGAGACCTAAAGGATCAGTTTAAGACATTCAGCATCAAAATGATGAGTTCCAGAAAGAGAAAAAATCATTGAAGCTAAAATGTAAAAGAATACTTCAATGAAAATTCTCAAACATATAAAGACCCGAGTTTCCTTATTTAAAGACTACATGAAGCAAAAGTGAAAAAAGAGCCTACCAAAAGCAAAACATGAAATTTCAGAGCTCTCAAACTCTTCCGGGAAACAAAGTCAGAGAGATTAAAAGTCAGACTGGCATGGGTCTTCTGAAGAGCAACTTTGGGTCTGAGATGCGGGAGGATCACCTTCACGAATCTGAGAGAAAGTAAACCGCCTAGGAGTCTATTGCCAGCCCAAGTCTTACGCAGGTATAAAGGAGAAAATAAAGACATGGACTAAAAAACACCCTGCAAATCACACTTTCCTGGGAAACGGCTACTGGATGAGCAGCAGCAAATTAAAGGAGTAAACCAAAGAAGAGGAAGGCGTAGCATAGGATCTAAGAAATGTGCTCCAATCCAGAAGAATCTCTGGCTGAAGAATTTGTAGCAGGTCATGGGAGCTGGATTAGAGAACACGGGCTCCAACAGAGAAAGCCAAACAAAGAGAATGAAGGGAACTGTTTACAGGAAGTTTATCTGATACGAAGGAGCACTACAAAAGAAAACACTGCTTGCCTTTTGGTAGATCAGATTCTGTGTTTGGGTAAGATACAGGTCCATAAAAACCAGGCAACCACTAATTTCAGAAAAATGAAAAAAAAAATGTGCAGGGAAAAAAATAAAACCTTCTCCTTGCCACCCCAATGAGCATTATTTTTATAGCCACAATATGTAAATACTGACTGCTACCCAACAATACAAAAAATAATTCTATAAATGTTTTTGGAAGGATAGGAGCTGGGAAGTGGGTTTTGGGGGCATCACAATGAAATTTTGGCTCATTTTAACAGGATATTAATAGATAAGTTCTAAAAACTGGGGAATTAGGACATAGAGATATGAAAATATTTAGAAACCTCCAGGCTAATATTGGGAGAAAACAGTTCAAGATACTGGGAGCAGGCTTGAAGAAGGGTTGGGATTGTGGGGGGCTATTCTTCTAAATCTTTTGTCACAATGTAATTGTGAGATGATTTGCCCGTGCTACACTTTCTTTTTTTAAAATTATTTTCATTAACATATAATGTATTATTTGCTTCTGAGGTACAGGTCTATGAATCATCAGTCTTACACAATTCACAGCACTCACCATAGCACATACCCTCCCCGATGTCCATAACCAGCCACCCCATCCTTCTCCCCTAACCCCCCAGAAACCCTCTGTTTTGTGAGATTAAGAGTCTTTTACTTTTTTGTCTCCCTCCTCCACTGCTTCAGATGATCCCATCCTCACCTGTTACTGGAATCTTGACTGCAGCTCCAAGTCTTATACACAGGATCTGGCCAGCTTCCTGCAGGTGCTGCCTGAAAGTAGCTGGCCTAGGGCCCATGCGTATCTTCTTTCTTCCCCCTTGGGCTTCTCTGCGAAGCCCCAGGCAAGAGCCACCTCGCTTCTGATGGATGTTCAACCTGGAAATAGAATGGAATTAATACCCGCTGAGTCACATCTTTGACCAACTGCTGGTGGGGGGACGGATCCCGAGCTGCTGGAAGCATCCTTCCCTCTTTCTTCCCATGGGTGGACAGAGCAGAGACATATTCCTGCAGCCGTCCAGGTTACCCCCGATAGAAAAACTGGTCACCTGCGGTCATGGCCGAGATCTTTGAACTGCTCTCCTGCCTTCCCTGCCTCACTTCCTGTCACTTATCCCATCCCTGGGGTCAAATCCCCAGTTTGCCTTGGTCTCAGGCTTTCCTTTCCTGCAAACAGCAGTGAGGACAACACTGATTAAAAGCTCTTAAATAAAGGCCAAAAGAAATGAAAATGAATCAAATAGTCAATTTTTAAAAATATATCTATACAGAACATAATAATGTAACAAGGAAATGCAAAGTGTTAATTTGGGTTTTTGAAACCGAAGGTAAATACTTGAAAGGGAAAGCTGATGGTTTGGAATCTATAATTATGGGCAGTCTCAGCAAAATTCAAAGTTGAAGGGGGAAGGAAATAACAAGTAAAGAAATATTCTAAAGTTTCCTTCATCATGGGAGCTGAGCTGGTAAAATGTCTTGTGGAGATGGAGTGGCCATTATTTAATTTCATGTAGCACTGGAAGATAGAGGATTAAATATGATAATATTTACCTACCATCAGAATGGAACACAGTAACAGCTGTAGGTGAATGGTGGCAAGGGAGATAATATAGGAAAAAAAAATTTTGGGCCAGGCCATATGCAAGGAAAAAAGTAGATATACCAGGACCAACAATTAATGAGTTAAAAAATATTAAAAAAAAAAAAAGAAAAGAACTAAAAATAAATATGTCCCATAAGCCAGTAATCATAAATGGTCTGAATTCTTCCTTTAAAAAAGTAGACCCTCGGGTTAAAAAAACAAAATGAAATTTTCATCTACATGCAGTTTCTAAGAAACATGTCTAAAAATAAATACTAATGAGGAAATGTTTATTTTAATACTCAATGCTATACCAGCAAAATGTGAAACATTGAAAAACAAGAAAGGTAATATTTCAATGTAAAGATAATTCAAGACCTGAACAATTAAGTGAAGAAAAGAATTATATTTTTCTTATTAAAGATACAATCCTTGAGGAAGACAAAACCAGCAAAGACTCTACAAGAATTTTTTTTTCTGCCCTAGAAAGCATGTTTAAAAATCAACACTTACTTGACTTCAAAGAGAACAGATTCTCTCCAATAAGGGGCTTCACTGGTCTCATTTTGGAACCACATTCCTACACCCCTCATAGAAGTCATTTTTGTCCCTTCCCATCTGGTCCTGGGAGGGTGCATGGATCAAGCCTCAGGATGGTAGTGAGCAGGGGCAGAGTTGGGGGTGGAGCAAAGGGAACTAGTGTTATCCAGTGCCTACCATGTGCTGACACACCTGTGTGCCCCCAACCTTTTCTCTATTTTCTCCTTCAGTTCTGAACACAGCCCTATAGAGCCATTGCCAGACATTTTGGGAGTGATTGCTGGTTATTCTCACCATTCCTCATTCTCACCGTTCCCTGTTTGGACTCAGATCTCCATCAACAGGAGCAAGCCACGTCCCTGCTCTTTGTTGGAAGGATTTGCTGTATCCTCCGCCTCAGATTCAAGATCCCCTTCCCATCTCTGGGTGGCTTTTTTTCACCCCCATTGTAAAATAGGAACTGCCACACTGACCCACTTCCCAGAAGGGCTGTGAGATGTAAGGACTAATTACAAAGGCTAATAAAATATTTACAGAGCCTATGGCACACTTTGGATGTGCAAGGGCTTACTTAAAAACATTGACAGTGCTGGATAAACACTGCATGGAGCCTAGTGCCACTCTGGAGAAGAGTAAACAACTTGCCAGGGTAATTTCAAGCTCTATTAGATGCTTGCAGCAAATATCACTGTTATCCAAGAGGAGAGAAAATCTGCCACACAGGAAATCTTGACTGAAGGCCACAGCCCAGCCATGCAGAGCAATGTGGTTTGATTAAAATGAGCAGTGACCTTTTGTGCAAGCACTGGTATCTCTGGGCTTTTTCAGAATTTGAGAAGGTAGAACTGAGTCAGTAGCAGACAGCCTCGAGATCAAGCTCCAGGGCCTGGCCTGCTTGGTAAAGAAACCCCACTCCAGGAATCTGAAGCAGAGGCGGCTCTGGGGTGACCAGGCCCCAGAAAGGGAGGACGTCTTGGTGAAAAGTGTAGCTGCATTTTGGATCTTAGCAGAGGATGGTAGAAATAGCAAATAGCCTGGCCCATTTATGTAACAAAAAGAAAGCCATTGTATCAGGGGTGCAGACCGGAAGACAGAGCCCATGCCAGGAAGTTGGTGCAGGGGAATAGAGGTAAGAGAAAAAGCTGAAATGATACTGGGGGGACAGTGGGATCATCCTGAGATTGGCAACAGTGGGCAATTGCTATCATCTAGGGCCGGGGGAACAAAGGTGGTGGAGTTGCCGGAGCCCAGATGTGAGCTGCACCCACAAATAAGACGCAGTCACCACCAGAGACATGACTCAAAGCAGAAAAGGGAGGGCAGAAATCCTGGTATGTGGAGTAGGCATGGTGGATACCCTGGCACAGAGCAGAGCAGGGGAGGGCTCTGTGAGCCAAGGCCAGATTCCCAGCACAGAGCAGGGCAATGGAAGGTGGGACCAAGCAAGGTCAGCTAAGCCAGATAGAATGCTAGACTCCCACTGAAGAACAATGGGAAACATTCATTGGTCTTTAAGCCAGGAGTGACTTTCCCCATCAGGCACACTAGATAAACAGCAGATCAGGAGCAGACCTCTGGCCTCCCAACTGCCTGCCTAGCTCACGAGTTGTCACCTGGTGAGCCCCATGCCTGCAGCACCCACTCCTTATGAGAGCAAGTCTGTGGGTCAAGGGATAGGAGTCTGATCACTTAACACAAGTTGTAAACTCCCAAGGCTGGTGGCCTCTGGGAGCAGGTTGAGTGCTCTCTCTCTTTCTCTCTGAATTTGAGTTCTAGCTTTTTACTGCTTCAAAGACCTGGTGCCAGAGGCAATCTAGTTCTAACTGGTTAGCCACATTCTCATACCATGTGGGCATAGGAATTCCAGCTCCTAAAAGTCACCTTCACTTCCACCACAAATTGCTCAGCTGACAATAGGGTCAGTGAACGGGGCAACGTGTTAAAAACAACAGAATATGTGGATCAGTTGGGTGATCCCGGGAAGCAATCTAGAAAGTTCCAGACAAGCTCTCCTTTCATTTTTCCTCAGTAAGAACAGTGTTTGAAATTGTAAACTGCCTTATGAATCAAATAAGAAGAGGTAAGTTCATGGGGTGTTAATTTAATGGCTCACTTGGGCTTTGACTAATTTTGTTCTGTGACAGCATGATAATTTTAGAAACTTCAAACTGGGAAGTAAAAAGTAACTCATTCCCATTCACTCTGTGTCAACAGAAATGAACTGCTGGGAACTGAGTGTTCCTTTAGGTGGGCAGGGAGATGGGGGTTCGGAAACTCTTAGAGCATCAGGGAGATAATTTACAGAAGGTTGTCTGATTTATTGGTGACAGGACTGGAGCCCTGAATCCAGGACTTGGGCCAGAGTTGTGCCTGGGACTTGGGGATACCTAGCTGTTAATAGTGTCCTCCCCTCACCCTCAAATTCTGTTCTGAAGCTCCTTTTCTTTCCAAAGAGCTTCACAAGGGTATTTTTTTCTGCTTCCCCATCCCCCCTTGGACACAACACTGGTATTGTTTGTGGTGCTCCAAGAGTTTTGAGATCTGATTCTTAGTCAGGAGAAGCTCATGTGACTCAACCATTTTATCTGAAGGTAAAATGAGGGAATGGATTTTCCAGTGCCTAGCACAGTGCCTGGCGCACAGGAAGAGATCAACGATGCCCCCTTCTTTCATGGTGGTGTTGTTCATCAGCCATTATGCTGGATAGTCTCTATTTGCTTTTCCCAGCAGGCAGATCCTAATGCCAGGGATCCCTGGCATCCCTGTTTTCTGTTTAGCTATGGGAGGCACTGGCTGATGTGGTGGCATGTGTGGGAGTGCTGGCCTTCTCCTGCAAAGGCTAAAGCTCTTGTGCAGATGATTTCTTTCTCCCTTTGCCACCTCAGGATTCCATAGTGGCTAGACACAAGTACTTCACCTACCCCCTTGGCTTCCCACCCTCTCCATATTCTCAGAAATAACCCTTTTTTACATTCTTGTTAACTACCCCATTTGAGTGTGCCCTCCTTTTTTTTTTTTTTTTTTTTTGGACTGTTTAACCTAGTAATTGATTAAACTATATTTCAGGGAAGGAGCCAAGATGGCGGAGAAGTAGCAGGCTGAGGCTACATCAGGTAGCAGGAGATCAGCTAGAGAGCTTATCTAAACATTGCAAACACCTACAAATACAACAGGAGATCGAAGAGAAGAAGAACAGCAATTCTAGAAACAGAAAATCAATGACTTTCTGAAAGGTAGGACTGGTGGAGAAGTGAATCCAAAGCAACGGGAAGATAGACCGCCGGGGGGAAGGGCTGGCAAGCAGCGGAGCAACGGAGCACAAAATCGGGACGTTTAAAAGTCTGTTCTGCTGAGGGACATCGCTCCAGAGGCTAAACTGGGGTGAAGCCCATGTGGAGTCAGGGTGGCCCCAGGTCGCTTAAGGCCACAGAAGGATCGGGGGTGTCTGAGTGTTGCAGAGCTTGCAGGTATTAGAACGGGGAAGCTGGCTACAGAGACAGAGCCGAGGAGTGAGCTCTCAGCTCAGGGTTACCTTGAACCGGTTGCAGCCTGGGTGAGCTCGGAGCGCGGCTGGATGCCAGGGAGACGGGAGTTATTGGGTGCTATTCTCTGAGGGCACAGTAAGGAGTGGGGCCCTGAGCTCCCGGCTCCTCTGGGCCGGAGACTGGGAGGCTGCTATTTTCATTCCCGTCCTCTGGAACTCTACGGAAAGCGATCAGGGAACAAAAGCTCCCAAAAGCGAACCCAAGCGGATTACTCAGCCCGGCCCCTGGTAAGGGTGGTGCAACTCTGCCTGGGGCAAAGACACTTGAAAATCACTACAACAGGCCCCAGAAGATCAACAAGAAATCCAGCCAGGACCAAGTTCACCTACCAAGGAGTGCAGGTTCAATACCAAGGAGAGCAGCAGAATTCCAGAGGAGGAGAAAGCAAAGCACAGAACTCATGGCTTTCTCTCCATGATTCATTAGCTTTGCAGTTAATTTAATTTTTTTTTAAATTTTTTCTTCAGCTAATTTTTTTTAACTTTTACCCTTTTCTTTTTTAACTTTTTTTAACTAGTTTACGTAATATATATAATTTTTCTTTTTTATATTTTTTCTTTATTCGTTTTCATTTTTTAAACCTCTTTTCATCCCCTTTCTCCACCTCACAATTTAGGGTCTCTTCTGATTTGATTAAAGCGTATTTTCCTGGGGTCTTTGCCACCCTTTTAGTATTTTACTTGCTCCTTCATATCTTATCTGGACAAAATGACAAGGCAGAAAAATTCACCACTAAAAATAGAACAAGAGGCAGTACCAAAGGCTAGGGACCTAATCAATACAGACATTGGTAATATGTCAGATCTAGAGTTCAGAATGATGAGTCTCAACGTTCTAGCCAGGCTCAAAAAAGGCACGGAAGATATTAGAGAAACCCTCTTGGGAGATATAAAAGCCCTTTCTGGAGAAATAAAAGAACTAAAATCTAACCAAGTTGAAGTCAAAAAAGCTATTAATGAAGTGCAATAAAAAATGGAGGCTCTCAAGAGTCAAGATGGCGGAGAAGTAGCAGGCTGAGACTACTTCAGCTAGCCGGAGATCAGCTAGATAGCTTATCTAAAGATTGCAAACACCTGAAAATCCATCGGCAGATCGAAGAGAAGAAGAACAGCAATTCTGGAAACAGAAAAACAACCACTTTCTGAAAGGTAGGACCGGCGGAGAAGTGAATCCAAAGCGACAGGAAGATAGACCCCGGGGGGAGGGGCCGGCTCCCGGCAAGCGGCGGAGCAACCGCGCACAAAATCAGGACTTTTAAAAGTCTGTTCCGCTGAGGGACATCGCTCCAGAGGCTAAACCGGGGCGAAGCCCACACGGGGTCAGCGTGGCCTCAGGTCCCGCAGGGTCACAGAAGAATCGGGGGTGTCTGAGTGTCGCAGAGCTTGCGGGTACTGGAACGGGAAAGCCGGCTACAGAGACAGAGCCGACAGTAAGCTCACAGCTCGGTGTTACCTTGAACCGGTCGCAGGCTCGGAGAGCTCGGAGCGCGGCCGGAGGTCAGGTAGACGGGAGTAACTGGGCGCTGTTCTCTGAGGGCGCACTGAGGAGTGGGGCCCTGGGCTCTCGGCTCCTCCCGGCCGGAGACCAGGAGGCCGCCATTTGTATTCCCCGTCCTCCAGAACTCTACGGAAAGCGCTCAGGGAACGAAAGCTCCTGAAAGCAAACCTGAGCGGATTACTCACGCCGGCCACTGTTAAGGGCGGTGCAATTCCACCTGGGGCAAAGACACTTGAGAATCACTACACCAGGCCCCTCCCCCAGAAGATCAACAAGAAATCCAGCCAAGAACAAGTTCACCTACCAAGGAGTGCGGTTTCAATACCAAGGAGAGCAGCAGAATTCCAGAGGAGGAGAAAGCAAAGCACGGAACTCATGGCTTTTTCCCTGTGATTTTTTTTGGTCTTGCAGTTAATTTAATTTTTTTCTTTTTCATTTTTTGTTTTTTTTCTCGCCTTCTGGTAAAATTTTTTTTTTAACTTTTACCTTTTTCTTTTTTAACGTTTTTTAACCAGTTTATCTAATATATATATTTTTTCTTTTTTATATTTTTCTTATTTGTTTTTTTTTAATTCTTTTCTTTTTTTTTCTTTTTTCTTTCTTCCTTTTTGAACCTCTTTTTAGCCCCTTTCTCCCCCCTCACGATTTGGGATCTCTTCTAATTTGGTTAAAGCATATTTTCCTGGGGTTGTTGCCACCCTTTTAGTATTTTACTTGCTCCTTCATATACTCTTATCTGGACAAAATGACAAGAAGGAAAAATTCAACACAAAAAAAAGGACAAGAGGCAGTACCGAAGGCTAGGGACCTAATCAATACAGACAATGGTAATATGTCAGATCTAGAGTTCAGAATGACAATTCTCAAGGTTCTAGATGGGCTTGAAAAAGGCATGGAAGATATTAGAGAAACCCTCTAGAGAGATATAAAAGCCCTTTCTGGAGAAATAAAAGAACTAAAATCTAACCAAGTTGAAATCAAAAAAGCTATTAATGAGGTGCAATCAAAAATGGAGGCTCTCACTGCTAGGATAAGTGAGGCAGAAGAAAGAATTAGTGATATAGAAGACCAAATGACAGAGAATAAAGAAGCTGAGCAAAAGAGGGACAAACAGCTACTGGACCACGAGGGGAGAATTCGAGAGATAAGTGACACCATAAGACGAAACAACATTAGAATAATTGGGATTCCAGAAGAAGAAGAAAGAGAGAGGGGAGCAGAAGGTATACTGGAGAGAATTATTGGGGAGAATTTCCCCAATATGGCAAAGGGAACGAGCATCAAAATTCAGGAGGTTCAGAGAACGCCCCTCAAAATCAATAAGAATAGGCCCACACCCCGTCACCTAATAGTAAAATTTACAAGTCTTAGTGACAAAGAGAAAATCCTGAAAGCAGCCTGGGAAAAGAAGTCTGTAACATACAATGGTAAAAATATTAGATTGGCAGCTGACTTATCCACAGAGACCTGGCAGGCCAGAAAGAGCTGGCATGATATTTTCAGAGCACTAAAGGAGAAAAACATGCAGCCAAGAATACTATATCCAGCCAGGCTATCATTGAAAATAGAAGGAGAGATTAAAAGCTTCCAGGACAAACAAAAGCTGAAAGAATTTGCAAACACCAAACCAGCTCTACAGGAAATATTGAAAGGGGTCCTCTAAGCAAAGAGAGAGCCTACAAGTGGTAGATCAGAAAGGAACAGAGACCATATACAGTAACAGTCACCTTACAGGCAATACCACGGCACTAAATTCATATCTCTCAATAGTTACCCTGAATGTTAATGGGCTAAATGCCCCTGTCAAAAGACACAGGCTATCAGAATGGATAAAAAAACAAAACCCATCTATATGTTGCCTGCAAGAAACTCATTTTAAGCCCGAAGACACCTCCAGATTTAAAGTGAGGGGGTGGAAAAGAATTTACCATGCTAATGGACATCAGAAGAAAGCAGGAGTGGCAATCCTTATATCAGATCAATTAGATTTTAAGCCAAAGACTATAATAAGAGATGAGGAAGGACACTATATCATACTCAAAGGGTCTGTCCAACAAGTAGATCTAACAATTTTAAATAGCTATGCCCCCAACGTGGGAGCAGCCAACTATATAAACCAATTAATAACAAAATCAAAGAAACACATAAACAATAATACAATAATAGTAGGGGACTTTAACACTCCCCTCACTGAAATGGACAGATCATCCAAGCAAAAGATCAGCAAGGAAATAAAGGCCTTAAATGACACACTGGACCAGATGGACATCACAGATATATTCAGAACATTTCATCCCAAAGCAACAGAATACACATTCTTCTCTAGTGCACATGGAACATTCTCCAGAATAGATCACATCCTCGGTCCTAAATCAGGACTCAACTGGTATCAAAAGATTGGGATCATCCCCTGCATATTTTCAGACCACAATGCTCTAAAGCTAGAACTCAACCACAAAAGGAAGTTTGGAAAGAACCCAAATATATGGAGACTAAACAGCATCCTTCTAAAGAATGAATGGGTCAACTGGGAAATTAAAGAAGAATTGAAAAAAATCATGGAAACAAATGATAATGAAAATACAATGGTTCAAAATCTGTGGGACACAACAAAGGCAGTCCTGAGAGGAAAATATATAGCGGTTCAAGCCTTTCTCAAGAAACAAGAAAGGTCTCAGGTACACAACCTAACCCTACACCTAAAGGAGCTGGAGAAAGAACAAGAAAGAAACCCTAAGCCCAGCAGGAGGAGAGAAATCATAAAGATCAGAGCAGAAATCAATGAAATAGAAACCAAAAAAACAATAGAACAAATCAATGAAACTAGGAGCTGGTTCTTTGAAAGAATTAATAAAATTGATAAACCCCTGGCCCGACTTATCAAAAAGAAAAGAGAAAGGACCCAAATAAATAAAATCATGAATGAAAGAGGAGAGATCACAACTAACACCAAAGAAATACAAACGATTATAAGAACATACTATGAGCTACTCTACGCCAATAAATTTGACAATCTGGAAGAAATGGATGCATTCCTAGAAACATATAAACTACCACAACTGAACCAGGAAGAAATAGAAAGCCTGAACAGACCCATAACCAGTAAGGAGATTGAAACAGTCATTAAAAATCTCCAAACAAACAAAAGCCCAGGGCCAGACGGCTTCCCGGGGGAATTCTACCAAACATTGAAAGAAGAACTAATTCCTATTCTCCTGAAACTGTTCCAAAAAATAGAAATGGAAGGAAAACTTCCAAACTCATTTTATGAGGCCAGCATCACCTTGATCCCAAAACCAGACAAGGATCCCATCAAAAAAGGGAACTATAGACCAATATCCTTGATGAACACAGATGCGAAAATACTCACCAAAATACTAGCCAATAGGATTCAACAGTACATTAAAAGGATTATTCACCACGACCAAGTGGGATTTATTCCAGGGCTGCAAGGTTGGTTCAACATCCGCAAATCAGTCAATGTGATACAACACATCAATAAAAGAAAGAACAAGAACCATATGATACTCTCAATAGATGCTGAAAAAACATTTGACAAAGTACAGCATCCCTTCCTGATCAAAACTCTTCAAAGTGTAGGGATAGAGGGCACATACCTCAATATCATCAAAGCCATCTATGAAAAACCCACTGCAAATATCATTCTCAATGGAGAAAAACTGAAAGCTTTTCCGCTAAGGTCAGGAACACGGCAGGATGTCCATTATCACCACTGCTATTCAACATAGTACTAGAGGTCCTAGCCTCAGCAATCAGACAACAAAAGGAAATTAAAGGCATCCAAATCGGCAAAGAAGAAGTCAAATTATCACTCTTCGCAGATGATATGATACTATATGTGGAACACCCAAAAGACTCCACTCCAAAACTGCTAGAACTTATACAGGAATTCAGTAAAGTGTCAGGATATAAAATCAATGCACAGAAATCAGTTGCATTTCTCTACACCAACAGCAAGACAGAAGAAAGAGAAATTAAGGAGTCAATCCCATTTACAATTGCCCCCCAAACCATAAGATACCTAGGAATAAACCTAACCAAAGAGGCACAGAATCTATACTCAGAAAACTATAAAGTGCTCATGAAAGAAATTGAGGAAGACACAAAGAAATGGAAAAATGTTCCATGCTCCTGGATTGGAAGAATAAATATTGTGAAAATGTCTATGCTACCTAAAGCAATCTACACATTTAATGCAATTCCTATCAAAGTACCATCCATCTTTTTCAAAGAAATGGAACAAATAATTCTAAAATTTATATGGAACCAGAAAAGACCTCGAATAGCCAAAGGGATATTGAAAAAGAAAGCCAACGTTGGTGGCATCACAATTCCGGACTTCAAGCTCTATTACAAAGCTGTCATCATCAAGACAGCATGGTACTGGCACAAAAACAGACACATAGATCAATGGAACAGAATAGAGAGCCCAGAAATAGACCCTCAACTCTACAGTCAACTAATCTTCGACAAAGCAGGAAAGAATGTCCAATGGAAAAAAGACAGCCTCTTCAATAAATGGTGCTGGGAAAATTGGACAGCCACATGCAGAAAAATGAAATTGGACCATTTCCTTACACCACACACAAAAATAGATTCAAAATGGATGAAGGACCTCAACCTAACCCTAACCCTCTTCGACCTCAGCCACAGCAACATCTTCCTAGGAACAACGCCAAAGGCAAGGGAAGCAAGGGCAAAAATGAACTATTGGGATTTCATCAAGATCAAAAGCTTTTGCACAGCAAAGGAAACAGTTAACAAAATCAAAAGACAACTGACAGAATGGGAGAAGATATTTGCAAACGACATATCAGATAAAGGACTAGTGTCCAGAATCTATAAAGAACTTAGCAAACTCAACACCCAAAGAACAAATAATCCAATCAAGAAATGGGCAGGGGACATGAACAGACATTTCTGCAAAGAAGACATCCAGATGGCCAACAGACACATGAAAAAGTGCTCCCTATCACTCGGCATCAGGGAAATACAAATCAAAACCACAGTGAGATATCTCCTCACATCAGTCAGAATGGCTAAAATCAACAAGTCAGGAAATGACAGATGCTGGCGAGGATGTGGAGAAAGGGGAACCCTCCTACACTGTTGGTGGGAATGCAAGCTGGTGCAGCCACTCTGGAAAACACCATGGAGGTTCCTCAAAATGTTGAAAATAGAACTGCCCTATGACCCAGCAATTGCACTACTGGGTATTTACCCTAAAGATACAAACGTAGTGATCCAAAGGGGCACGTGCACCCGAATGTTTATAGCAGCAATGTCCACAATAGCCAAATTATGGAATGAACCTAGATTTCCATCAACAGATGAATGGATCAAGAAAATGTTGTATATATACACAATGGAATACTATGCAGCCATCAAAAGAAATGAAATCTTGCCATTTGCGACAACATGGATGGAACTAGAGCGTATCATGCTTAGCGAAATAAGTCAAGCAGAGAAAAACAACTATCATATGATCTCCCTGATATGAGGAAGTGGTGATGCAACATGGGGGCTTAAGTGGGTAGGAGAAGAATAAATGAAACAAGATGGGATTGGGAGGGAGACAAACCATAAGTGACTCTTGATCTCACAAAACAAACTGAGGGTTGCTGGGGGGAGGGGGTTTGGGAGAACGGGGTGGGATTATGGACATTGGGGAGGGTATGTGCTTTGGTGAGTGCTGTGAAGTGTGTAAACCTGGTGATTCACAGACCTGTACCCCTGGGGATAAAAACATATGTTTATAAAAAATAAAAAATTAAAAAAAAATGGAGGCTCTCATTGCTACGATAAATGAGGCAGAAGAAAGAATTAGTGATATAGAAGACCAAATGACAGAGAATAAAGAAGCTGAGCAAAAGAGGGACAAACAGCTACTGGACCACGAGGGGAGAATTCGAGAGATAAGTGACACCATAAGACGAAACAACATTAGAATAATTGGGATTCCAGAAGAAGAAGAAAGAGAGAGGGGAGCAGAAGGTATACTGGAGAGAATTATTGGGGAGAATTTCCCCAATATGGCAAAGGGAACGAGCATCAAAATTCAGGAGGTTCAGAGAACGCCCCTCAAAATCAATAAGAATAGGCCCACACCCCATCACCTAATAGTAAAATTTACAAGTCTTAGTGACAAAGAGAAAATCCTGAAAGCAGCCCGGGAAAAGAAGTCTGTAACATACAATGGTAAAAATATTAGAATGGCAGCTGACTTATCCACAGAGACCTGGCAGGCCAGAAAGAACTGGCATGGTATATTCTGAGCACTAAACGAGAAAAACATGCAGCCAAGAATACTATATCCAGCTAGGCTATCATTGAAAATAGAAGGAGAGATTAAAAGCTTCCAGGACAAACAAAAGCTGAAAGAATTTGCAAACACCAAACTAGCTCTACAGGAAATATTGAAAGGGGTCCTCTAAGCAAAGAGAGAGCCTAAAAGTAGTAAATCAGAAAGGAACAGAAACAATATACACTAACAGTCACCTTACAGGCAATACCATGGCAGTAAATTCGTATCTCTCAATAGTTACCCTGAATGTTAATGGGATAAATGCCCCTATCAAAAGACACAGGGTATCAGAATGGATAAAAAACAAAACCCATCTATATGTTGCCTACAAGAAACTCATTTTAAGCCCGAAGACACCTCCAGATTTAAAGTGAGGGGGTGGAAAAAATTTACCATGCTAATGGACATCAGAAGAAAGCAGGAGTGGCAATCCTTATATCAGATCAAATAGATTTTAAGCCAAAGACTATAATAAGAGACGAGGAAGGACACTATATCATGCTCAAAGGATCTGTCCAACAAGAAGATCTAATGATTTTAAATATCTATGCCCCTAACATGGGAGCAGCCAACTATATAAACCAATTAATAACAAAATCAAAGAAACACATCAATAATAATACAATAATAGTAGGGGATTTTAACACTCCCCTCACTGAAATGGACAGATCATCCAAGCAAAAGATCAACAAGAAAATAAAGGCCTTAAATGACACGCTGGACCAGATGGACATCACAGATATATTCAGAACATTTCATCCCAAAGCAACAGAATACACATTCTTCTCTGGTGCACATGGAACATTCTGCAGAATAGATCACATCCTGGGTCCTAAATCAGGTCTCAACTGGTATCAAAAGATTGGGATCATTCCCTGCATATATTCAGACCACAGTGCTCTGAAGCTAGAACTCAATCACCAAAGGAAATTTGGAAAGAACCCAAATACATGGGAGACTAAACAGCATCCTTCTAAAGAATGAATGGGTCAACCAGGAATTTAAAGAAGAATTGAAAAAATTCATGGAAACAAATGATAATGAAAACACAATGGTTCAAAATCTGCAGGACACAGCAGAGGCACTGCTGAGGGGAAAATGTATAGCGGTACAAGCCTTTCTCGAGAAACAAGAAAGGTCTCAAGTATACAGCCTAACCCTACACCTAAAGGAGCTGGAGAAAGAACAAGAAAGAAACCCTAAACCCAGCAGGAGAAGAGAAATCATAATGATTAGAGCAGAAATCAATGAAATAGAAACCAAAAAAACAATAGAACAAATCTACGAAACTAGGAGCTGGTTCTTTGAAAGAATTAATAAGATTGATAAACCCCTAGCCAGACTTATCAAAAAGAAAAGAGAAAGGACCCAAATCAACAAAATAATAAATGAAAGAGGAGAGATCACAACTAACACCAAAGAAATACAAACAATTATAAGAACATAATATGAGCAACTCTACACCAAAAAATTTGACAATCTGGAAGAAATGGATGCATTTCTAGAGACATATAAACTACCACAACTGAACCAGGAAGAAATAGAAAACCTGAACAGACCCATAACCAGTAAGGAGATTGAAACAGTCATCAAAAATCTCCAAACAAACAAAAGCCCAGGGCCAGACGGCTTCTCAGGGGAATTCTACCAAACATTTAAAGAAGAACTAATTCCTGTTCTCCTGAAACTGTTCCAAAAAATAGAAATGGAAGGAAAACTTCCAAACTCATTTTATGAGGCCAGCATCACCTTGATCCCAAAACCAGACAAGGATCCTATCAAAAAAGAGAACTACAGACTATTATCCTTGATGAACACAGATGCAAAAATTCTCACCAAAATACTAGCCAATAGGATCCAACAGTACATTAAAAGGATTATTCACCATGACCAAGTGGGATATTCCAGGGCTGGTTCAACATCCGTAAATCAATCAATGTGATACAATACATTAATAAAAGAAAGAACAAAAACCATATGATTTTTTCAATAGATGCTGAAAAAGCATTTGACAAAGTACAGCATCGCTTCCTGATCAAAACTCTTCAAAGTGTAGGGATAGAGGGCACATACCTCAATATTATCAGAGCCATCTATGAAAAACCCACTGCAAATATCATTCTCAATGGAGAAAAACTGAAAGCTTTTCCACTAAGGTCAGGAACATGGCAGGGATGTCCATCATCACCACTGCTATTCAACATAGTACTAGAAGTCTTAGCCTCAGCAATCAGACAACAAAAAGAAATTAAAGGCATCCAAATCAGCAAAGAAGTCAAATTATCACTCTTCGTAGATGATATGATACTATATGTGGAAAACCCAAAAGACTCCACTCCAAAACTGCTAGAACTTATACAGGAATTCAGTAAAGTGTCAGGATATAAAATCAATGCACAGAAATCAGTTGCATTTCTCTACACCAACAACAAGACAGAAGAAAAAGAAATTAAGGAGTCAATCCCCTTTACAATTGCACCCAAATCTATAAGATACCTAGGAATAAACCTAACCAAAGAGGCTAAGAATCTACACTCAGAAAACTATAATGTACTCATGAGAGAAATTGAGGAAGACACAAAGAAAAGGAAAAGTTTCCATGCACCTGGATTGGAAGAACAAATATTGTGAAAATGTCTATGCTACCTAAAGCAATCTACATATTTAATGCAATTCCTGTCAAAATACCATCCATTTTTTTCAAAGAAATGAAACAAATAACCCTAAAATTCATATGGAACCAGAAAAGACCTCGAATAACCAAAGGAATATTGAAAAAGAAAGCCAAAGTTGGTGGCATCACAATTCCGGACTTCAAGCTCTATTACAAAGCTGTCATCATCAAGACAGCATGGTATTGGCACAAAAACAGACACATAGATCAATAGAACAGAATAGAGAGTCCAGAAATAGACCCTCGACTGTCAACTAATCTTTGACAAAGCAGGGAAGAATGTCCAATGGAAAAAAGACAGCCTCTTCAATAAATGGTGTTAGGAAAATTGGACAGCCACATGCAGAAAAATGAAATTGGACCATTTCTTTACACCACACATGAAAATAAACTCAAAATGGATAAAGGACCTCAATGTGATAAAGGAATCCATCAAAATTCTTGAGGAGAACACAGGCAGCAACCTCTTCGACCTCAGCCGCAGCAACATCTTCCTAGGAACATCCCCAAAGGCAAGGGAAGCAAGGACAAAAATGAACTATTGGAATTTCATCAAGATCAAAAGCTTTTGCAGAGCAAAGGAAACAGATAACAAAACCAAAAGACAACTGACAGAATGGGAGAAGATATTTGCCAACGACATATCAGATAAAGGGCTAGTGTCCAAAATCTATAAAGAACTAACAAACTCAACACCCAAAGAACAAATAATCCAATCAAGAAATGGGCAGAAGACATGAATAGACATTTCTGTAAAGAAGACATCCAGATGGCCAACAGACACATGAAAAAGTGTTCTACATCACTCGGCATCAGGGAAATACAAATCAAAACCACAATGAGATATCTCCTCACACCAGTCAGAATGGCTAAAATTAGCAAGTCAGGAAATGACAGATGCTGGCGAGGATGTGGAGAAAGGGGAACCCTCCTACACTGTTGATGGGAATGCAAGCTGGTGCAACCACTGTGGAAAACAGCTTGGAGTTTCCTCAAAATGTTGAAAATAGAATTACCCTACGACCCAGCAATTGTACCACTGGGTATTTGCCCTAAAGATACAAACATAGTGATCCGAAGGGGCACATGCACCCGAATGTTTATAGCAGCAATGTGTACAATAGCCAAACTATGGAAAGAACCTAGATGTCCAACAACAGATGAATGGATAAAGAAGATGTGGTGTATATATACACACTGGAATACTATGCAGCCATCAAAAGAAATGAAATCTTGCCATTTGCGATGATGTGGATGGAACTAAAGGGTATCATGCTTAGCGAAATAAGTCAATCGGAGAAAGACAACCATCATATGATCTCCCTGATATGAGGAAGTGGAGATGCAACGTGGGGGGTTTTGGGGGTAGGTGAAGAATGAATGAACCAAGATGGGATTGGGAGGGAGACAACCATAAGTGACTCTTAATCTCACAAAATAAACTTAGGGTTGCTAGAGAAAGGGTGTTTGGGAGAGGGGGTTGGGGTTATGGACATTGGGGAGGGTATGTGCTATGGTGAGTGCTGTGAAGTATGTAAACCTGGTGATTCACAGACATGTACCCCTGGGGATAAAAATGCATTATATGTTTATAAAAATTTTTTTAAAAATCTAAAAAAACAAACAAGAAAACTATATTTTATAGTAAAAATCCAGTTTGCAAATTCCCAGGGTCTTTGGTGGCCGCTTTGCCTGGCTGTGGTCTGCTCACATCTGTGTCTTTGCTATTTCATCTTTTCAAATTCCTCATCAGACAGGTTATAGGAGAGGAAGTTGGGAGAGTTTACATCAAGGAGTGTGATCAGACATCTGACTTATGGCCTATGATACACATTTTCTGGAACACGGCCAACAAAGGATATTCTATCCCACTGTGGCCACAAGTACGGCTCATATACAAATGCTGAGCTCAAGAGTCCCATACATCTCTCCTGTAGCCAGAGAGTATGAAGACAAGTGATAGAACCAGACCATTCACTATGATTTCTGGGAAACTGAGCATTGGATACAAGCACCCAGAGACATGTCGGGCACATCATTGACACTTGACACCTGTTTGTAAACTAAGAAATGAATTCTGACATATATCCACATTCCCTTGGGAGGGGGCATATGGGGCATATAGTTTCTGATGAAACCATCAGCTTCTTAAGTGTAAAATGTGCCCCGTGTGTGTCCACTCCTATGTGTCCAGCCATTCTCTGTAGAATGCAATCCTTAGACCTTTGGTGGCCATTGACAGGAGCATCCAGCTGGGTCTCTGGTCTTCAGCTGTCCTTTCTAAGGGAATATACCATGCATTCTTGGGGTTGGCATTCCACTGCAAACCTCAATTTCAGCTTCTGAATTGACTAAAAGACAAAAAGGATGAGAGGACTCAAAATCTGCAGCTACCTCTAGAGCTCTTTCCTGAAGAATGTTGACCAGTTCTTGTCCCCAGGATGACTCTTATTGCAGTAAGAGCCTTTCCCTTGGAGGATGTGTTTCGTAATGCTATTTGAGTGTTAGGGAATTACTGAGGAAAGAAGATTTGCTTTAGGTGAAGGATCTTTGGTAATGATGAACTAGCATGTTTTCTGGAGCCAACAGTCTGCAGGAAGCTGCTCAGAAAGTGCATTTGTGCCCTACGCTAATGGAGTTGCTGGTAGAGAAAGAAGAAGGTCCTGGGCCCTTGAGCAAAAGTGGATGTGATCTTTTGCCCTGTGACAATTTTCAGACAAACACTTATAACTACTACAAATTATCCTCATCGTCACAATTCCAGCAGATAAATGGGACTTTACCAACGAGTACCTGAAATCTCGCCTGGACTGCCCACCTCATTCAACTGAAGCAGCCATTTCTATGGGTGCTTAGGAATAGGTCTACGAATTTCGGCAGAACAAGCTGGTAAACCAGGGGCCCTAGAAAGCTGAATTTACCCTTGGCCATTTTCCTCTGCTTGCTAGAATCAGCACTAAGACCTTCTAGTCAGGTTGGCACACTTCACTCTGACCAGCTTGATTGGTCTAGAGTCCTATTGTGACAGCGGTTGTGATGTTCTAGACTTTCTTTTCAGAAGAATGTTGTCTTAGGGTTCTCCAAAGAAACAGAACCAATAGAATATACATGTGGAGTGGGAGGGAAGGAGAGAGGAGAGGTTTATTTTAAGGAATTGTCTCACACGATTATGGGGGCTAGCAAGTCCAAATTTTGTAGGATACACTGGCAGCCTGCCAATTCAGGCAAGAGTTAATGTTACAGTGTTGAATCCAAAGGCTGGGAACAGGCAATATTTCTATATTGTGCAGTCTTAAGGGGAATGCCTTCTTTCTCAGGGAAACTTAGTCTTCCCTTGTAAGGTCTACAAATAACTGGATAAGCCCCCCTACATTAGGGAGGGTAGTGTACTTTACTTCAAGTCTACTGATTTAGGGGGTCCTAAGTGGTTCCGTTGGTTAAGTGTATGACTCTTGATTTTGGCTCAGGTTGTGATCTCAAGGTTGTGAGATTGAGCCCTGCATTAAACTTTATGCTTGAGATTCTCTTCCTATGTCTATCATCGCCACTCTCTCTCTCTAAAAATAAATAAATCTTTTTAGAAAGATCTATTGATTTAAGTGTTACTCTTTACTCAAAAATCAAATGGTTGTTAATGTCAATCACATCTTAAAAAATACCTTCACAGCAACATCTAGACGGGTGTTTTACCATACAACTGGGCACCATAGCCCAGCCAAGCTGTTGCATAATATGAACCATATTATCTGACACAAATCTCCCCAAATAGGTGTACGTTCCAACAGATATGTGCCCTTTACAGAGAACAGTCATTCTGAAGAGAGTTGGCAGAAGGAGATGTACATGAGCGAATAAGGAGAAATGTGTATGTTTTAGCATGATCTGGATCTTAGTGCCCCATTTTTTCTATTAATAAAAGTCACAGCTCATTGGAACTGTTAAGTGGATGAGTTTCTTGCATGCTAAAATTGGCAGTGCCCCCTGAAGCTCTAGTATCCCTTCTCATTTTGTCCTTGCTCTGCACCCCTGTCCCACATCCCAGAGAGGAGCAGCATAGCAGCTGGGCTGTGTTCCCTAACAGTTGAGGTCACCATTTGTTAAATATGGGGCTCACATGTATTATTTTATTTTATTTTTAATTTTTTGGTCCTTCAATCAATGCTCTCTATTAAAATATAATCATATTCTTATTTTACAGATTCATATTAGGCTTTCAATTAAATTAAAGGTGGCCTTTCTTCTCTTCCATCCATGACGAAGAGCAGAGACCCTCTTCCCATGCATATATACACCATAATGTTAAATAAATCACGTTTTCTTTCCTGGGTTATCTTTAACTTTTCTATTTAGAACCAACATATGCAAAATAATTCAGGTTGGCCCACTGCATTCATCTAGGATCTAAATAAATGAACACTGCTTTTTCTGACATTTTTAATGAAGCAGGAAGGCTCTAAATAAAGTCCCATCACATAGGGCAACTGAGAGCATCCAGGTGCCTTAAATCTGGGGCTCACATATATTATTTTATTTTTTATTTTTTGGTCTTTCAATCAATGCTATTTTATAAAATGTAATTCATATTATTATATTACAGATTCATATTCACTTTTCAATTAAAACAAAGGCCTTGATTCAAAAATGTTAACAAAAGCAGATAGTAGACATTTATACATTGACTCTAATTTGAATAGATTATAGTAGTTTTTGCTTTATAAGATAATATCACAATGTATAATATTAAAATTTAAAGTATTCAATTATGTTATTGTCAAATGCCATCATTTTTTCAATGACAAGCTTCCCTGCATTTTCTTACATTATCTAATTATATGTAAACAGATAACCTAGGTTGAAGTTAAAAATTTTAACTCTTTGCTGATCACTAACCTACAAAATGATGGCAGTTGCTCTTTGTGAAGCAGCAACAGCTATCTATTCAAACCAGGAATTGTGTTGTTTTTAAACAAAATTTATATTAAAATGTACTGGGTGTGGTGAAAAAATATGAATACTGTTTTTCTGAAAATAAATAAATTAATTTTTTAAAAAATGTAACAAAAGTACAGAGAATTTCACAGAGCCTGTATGTAACTTGATGAATGTTGATTTTCATTTTAATATTTAATTTTAAGTGACTTCGGGTTGGCAAATTATTCTAGTGCATCTTTCTGAAACACCAATAGAGTTAGACTGTATTTTGCTTATTCAAAAATATAGAATGAGGCGTCTCGAAAATTTCTTTATCTTATGTTACTTGTGCGCCTTAACTTTTAGTGGCTGGGAATTAGAAAATCCTAAAGGACACCCGTCAGCTGCCTAAGATCACTCACCCTGGACAGTTATACATCTAAGAAGTGACCTTTTATTGTTTCTCAGTTGTTACATGTTTTTTTTTTTTTTTCCATTTCTTATAGCGGCTAGCATTAATCTAATGTGTAGGTCAAGCCACGGAGTTCTGATTTTACTCTAAAAATTTTATTTTGAATTCTGTTTTGCTCTAAGTGTAGTAGAAAGTCGCTGAAGGATTTTTAAGCAAGGAGATGATATGACCTGATTTTCACCATGATTACTCTGCCTGAACAAATGAGGAGGTCTAAAATTCTATACTAAAGAAGGCAAGAAATGATGATGGCTAAGATTAGCGGTTGCAGTCAAGAGAGAGAAATTTGGGTGTGTGGGATCACCAGGACTCAATGATGGTGGGTGGGAGAGAGAAGGAGAGAGAGATGTTGAACGTCCGTTCTGACTGGAGCATGTGGGTGCTCTGCCGGTGAACTCTGGGAAGAGTCCTGACTGGGATGGGGACAGGGAAGTTCAGAGTGGGTAGAGCAGAAGCAGGGACACTTATTAGCACACCATCTTTGACCATGTTAGTCTTTACTGTGGAGCAAATCTTCATGGGATCCTGTAGTGACATTAGTAGATCGAGTCTATGGTCTGCATGGCATAGGGCATCTTTCCATTCTAAGTAGCAAACTCATCACGCCTTTCATTCACTTGTTCATTTAGTCACTCAATTGGGCACTGGGCTGGGGACAAGTCTTGCTCTTGAGGAACTCAGAGTCTTCACATTCTCAGTCTTCAATTATTTATGTAAATCTATCACATGGAATCAGTAGCCAGAAAAAGGTGGCCAAAGAATCTGACAATGATGAAAAAAATTGTTTCTGATACAGAGAGGGTGGTGTGAGGGCCAAAATTGGAAAGAGCAGATCTGAAAGCAGAGAGGGGAAGAAAGGCTGGTTTCCCTCAGAAATTTACAGGGTTTCCACTTATGCAACTTTATGCTATGCTTAAAATATGGGAGAGAGAAATCAAAGCCCAGATGAACAGGGAACCTCCTTCCCAACACACACACAAATATTACAACCAGAACAGCCTTTGACTCAAGGTCCATTCACTCTTCCCTGCACTCCATCATGATGCTTCCTTAGAGTGGGAAAAGTGCTGTTTACAAACTAGGTCAGAGAAAAACAGTAGAATGTGGGGATTGGAAGAGGCTGCAGCAGCAGAGGGACAGAGGGACACCTCTTCACCTGAACAGGTGTTCAAGGCTGCCTGACTGTCTAAGATCCTACTGGGTAAGATCCCAGTGACTGGAAGTGATTTGGTTGAGTTCCCAGGACTGAGCCAGAAGGTCACAGCAGGCTGTGTCCTATGGAGCCTGATGGCCAAATTCTGTTTCCAAGTCAGAGAGGAGCGTGTTGGGCTGGAAACAAGGACATGCTGACAAGGTCAAAAGACAAACAGGCAGTAGACGAGTTGTGTGTGGAAGACACATCTGGTTCCCAGATCGCAGGGCCTATGTGGATGTATTATGGGGCCTGTTTAGATACAGTCAGAAGCAATGTCAGAGCCCAGGAGAGATTAGAAAGCTAATTCTGGCATGTCTGTGGTCATGTGTGTGCACGCGTGTGTTTGTGTGTGTGCCCATGAGCATGTGTACATGCTAACACACACATACATGCTCAGGGTGTGTTCAATGCTAGGGTGGGATTGAGGATGGGTAGAATGAAAACAGGGGACTATTGGAAACAGAAAGCAGATATACCACTAAGACAGCTCGCCTGGGAAAGCACTTGTTTCTGCCCCAGCTGGCTCTGCTTCACTAAGTCTTTCTGTTTTGTTCCCAAGATTCATCGCATGCAGTTCTTTCTTGCACTAGTCTTACAACTAAGGAGGTATACGGAAGACTTGGGGCTGCTTCCAGCTTTCCCCAAGATAGAAAGGGCCCCTTAAGCCTTTGCTAGAAAGAATCAGTGGCAAAAACAGATACTGTGCTAATATCAAACACTTGGATTCTCTTTGTGAAAGGTGGTCTGTTAAATACAAATATGCTTTAATGTTTCTACCTTCTGTAAGACTTTTCATGAATTTATGATTATATATCAGAAAAGTTCTGCTTATATATTCAGTGCCTTGATTTTCAGATTGGAAAAGGGGGTGTCTCAGCCCATAATGGATTCCTTAAGGATTATATGCAATTTAACCCAAAGTGCTATGATGTGCCAACCACTTAAAAAATATTCTTTTAATCCTCTAACAACCCCACCAAGTAGGAACTATTATCATCAGATGAGGCCACTGAGGCTCAGTGAGGTCAGATAACTTGCCCAAGGTCACACAACAAGGTGTGGCGCAGGCAGGATCTGAATCCAGGCCACTGGGCTCTAGGGGCCTAGCTCCTAACTGTGCATCTTCTTTCAAGGGCAGGAAGGGCCTCTGCTCTACCTCCTTGTGCTGAATGATTACCAGGCTGTCTTCTGCATTAAATGGGGAGCTCAAAAGCTGAAGCTGTTTCTCATTTCTCCTCATTCCTCCAGCTGGAGGGCACAGGGGCTGGATGGCACATGAAGAAAGTCCACTGAGGCTTATTACCTGCCTGTCATTGGACCTGGGAAGGCCTGCCAAGATGATCTGACACATTCCCTTGCTCCTGGCATCATTGTCTTGGATTCTACACATAGCAACCTTACCCATTCCTCCTCATCCCCATGATGGCTTTTTCTCCATAGTCTAGTCACTTCTACACAAGCTCCCCTGGCAGACCAAGCTCTGGTACATGACCATGGGCATCTGTCCCTTCTGTGCAGGGCCAACAGGAAATATGCCACATCACTGAACAGTAAACAATTCTGAACTTCAGCCACATTTTATCTGGGCCGGGCACCAAAGCAGGCTGTGGTCTCTTGTCACCTCCACAACAAAATTCTCTCTGGTTAAAACAATGATTTATCAAGTGAGCCTGTTGCTGGGTCCACTGTGTTCCTTTTCTTTTGGGGGCTCAATAGGTAAAATCCATTGGTGAGGCAGAATGGCAGATTAGACTTACAGTTTTGGACATAGACACTTCCCTGAAAGAAGCGTTCCATGCTGCTTGGGTTTTCTCCAGAATATAGCCCTGAGGCCTAATCTGAATAAGAAAAATAGATCATCTTTTTTATTTCATTAATAAACTTGGAAGAGAAGAGAATTTCATGGTAAGGTCCTAATCACATTTTCAAAACGGTGGACCTTAACCAGCTGAACAGCTGACAGAAAGGAGGAAGAGAGTGAGTGACATTTTTTGACCTCATACTTTGTGCAGACTTTTGCATATGTTCCTTTAAAAGTCATAATATAGAGGGCACGGATTGCATGGAGCACGGGGTGTGGTGCAAAAATAATGAATACTGTTATGCTGGAAATAAAAAAAAAAAAGTCATAATAATTTTACGAAGTGATTGTTGCAAGGCACAGTCAGGGGGAAGACTGAGATTTGGAGGTTTTGTGACCTGCCCAAGGTCACATGGCTAATCGGTCACAGAACTTGAATTTGAACCCAGGTGTGTGTCACCCCAAAATTCATGGTGCTCATACCACACAGAGCTACCACAGACCTTTACTGAGCCACCTACAAAGAAGGATTTTTCTAGATCGCTGCAATAGATGTCTCTAACCTTTAAAAACAGCACAAGCTTATAAAGAAAATTCTCCTATTCTGAACACTTCACATCTGTTCCAAGATTTATATGGTAAATAGCATAGTGGTATATTATGTTTTTGAAATATTATATTTTTGAAAAGCTATCCTGACCTGACTTAACAAAAATAAACTGTACCGAGTAAAGGTGAAGAAAGGTAAATGTTCAAACAGTTCCATCCCATGTTTCAGAATTTTTCTTTCTGATCAAAGCTAACAAGCAATGTAGTCAAACAAAGAGACAAAGTTAACTATTAACTTTGGGGTGAAAAGTCAATGTACATTCTTTGTACTACCCTGCCCACACTCCAGCAAATATTAACATATATGGGCAAGAACACTTTCCTGTGACTATGCAAGTATGTTGTATACACTTGAGAAACACCTGCAGTGAAGGCATTGTTCAGGGCTAGGCCCTTCTGTTACAGAGGCCTGGAAAAAGGACCTGCTTAAGGTCACTTGGCCACTTACAACTAGGAGCACAGAGGAGAGTGGACCCTGGCATTCCCACCCTTGTGTGATGGTTGGATAGGTCCATCTTGGTTGCACAGAATGCAGTACACAAAATGACTGCTTCCACTTTTAAAAGAATGATGAGTTCATCATCCTTCTAGATCTAACATCATGCCTGAAATGAAAATCAAATTTTCACAGACCCCTCTGACCTTTCGCCTCCAGTAGTATAATCTGGGGGCCAAATGGTAGATGACCATTGATGTCATTACTTTCTAGGCTTGAGTTTGCAGATGGGTTTTCTACAAGCAGCATGGTGTAGTAGAAAAGGCATGGGGGCACCTGGGTGGCTCAATTGGTTAAGCATCTGTCTTCAGCTCAGGTCATGATCTCAGGGTCCTGGAATCGAGCCCCACATTGGGATCCCTACTCAGTGGGGAGTCTGCTTCTCTCTCTGCCTGCAGCTCCCCTTGCTCATGCTCTCTCATTCTTGCTCTCTCTCTCTCTCTCTCTAATAAATAAATAAATAAAATCTTTAAAAAGAAAAGAAAAAGCATGGATTTGTCATCAGTCTGAGCTGAGCCTACGACTTAGCTCTGCCAGCAGGCAGATGAGCAACAGGGTATGTGGCCTCCCCTGCTGGATCTCAGCTTTCTTACTGATAGAATGGAAACAATATTATGTAATAATCCCCATGTGTTGAATACTGCCCCCTCCGTAATTCACTTCCATTCAGAACCTCAGAATGTGATCTTACTTAGAAATAGGGTCTATGAAAAGGCAATTAGTTAACAATCAGGACGAGATCATACTGGATTAAGTTGGACCCTAAGTCCAATAACTGATATTCTGATAAGAGGAGAAGACACAGAGAGACAAAGGTGAAGCCCAGGAGGCAGAGGTTGGTGTTATGTTGTCACAAGCAAAGAAACTCCAGGAGCCACAAGAAGCTCAAAGGGTCAAGGATGGATCATCCCCTAGAACCTGTGGAGGGATCACAGCCCTTCCAACTCCTTGGTTTTGGACTTCTGGCCTCCAAAACCATAAGAGAATAGAATTTCATTATTTAATACCACCAAGTTTGTGGTCATTTGTTATGGCAGCCCAAGAAAGCTAATACACTATGCAGAGGAGTCAACAGAGTGCTTATCACATAGAAAATAATTGAAAAATGTCAATAACAGTTATTAGGCACACATCATAGTGTTCAACCAGCAATTTGAGTACTCTGCAGTAGGTGACAGAAGTGTCACAATCCCAAAGTCTAAACGAGCAAGACTAGAAACACTGCTTTGATTTTTTTTAAGATTATTTATTTATTTATTTATTTATTTGAGAGAGAGTGCTTGCATGAGTAGGGTGGAGTAGGGCAGAGGGAGAGGGAGAAGCAGACTTCTCACTGAGCAGGGAGTCCGATGCAGAACTCGATCCCAGGACCCTGAGAACATGGCCTGAGCTGAAGGCAGAAGCTTAACTTTCTGAGCCACCCAGGCCCCCTTCGAATCACTGATTTGATTGATTGAGAATCTTCATGTTTTTCTATTCTTTTTTTTACCAAACCACTTAAAATAGAAATAATTTTATTTTTGAAACAAGTAAATTTAACCATACAACATAATACTAAACTTTGAAGGAACCCATGACAATGCAAAATTCTAAAGAAATAGATATCTGGGTTCTGTAGCTTAAGCTACCTGGTTTTATTTCTGGTTTTAATTCAGATTTCCTTATAAAATGTCTTTCTTGCCCTGAGAAAAGATAGGATATTGGATAATACAAGTCAGGGGACTGCCTTCATTAAATGGTTAGAGGAGGAAGAGTCAGGAAAAATCAGAAAAGCAACAAGTAGAAAGATTGTGTTTGAGAAGTTGAGTAGAGTATTTCTAGAAAAGGCCAATAAACAGGCTGCACAGTACAGGGAGGATAAACACAACAAGAGCCATGAAATACAACCACCAATGGTAAATCACAGCCCACCTGGCAGTGTTAGAAAAAGCTGGAATATGTTTCAGAGGCCTCAAAGCCTTAAAGCCTAGAATTTCCCCGGAGTCCACAGTTTACACTCTGTTTAAAAAAAATCAATGCCATCAATATCAAGTAGGCTTTAGGGTCTGGGGCCCTCAGGGTGATGATATTAGAACTGAGGACCCACCCAATATGAATGAGATAATGGCTGCAGCAGACCTTCTGGGGGAGAGCGGAGTTACCTTGTTCAATAACCCCACCTACTCCCCTGGTCACCTCCCTGACCCTGCCTGTGGAAATGGGCCATGTCTCTACCCGTACCTTCACCTTCTTCTGCCCTTAACTATTCTTCAGAGGTCCACATGTAGATGTTTTACCCAAGCTGAGCGAATCAGAGTCTCTATCCTGGGAATTTGAAATCTGGAACATACACAAATATGGACTGGCAGTCTTTCATGCAGAGTCACATTAATGGGAGACACTTAGAGAGATAGCCCTGAAACTCCAGACTTACGCTGCTATGTCCTCCACGCAGCTCTGATTCCAGTCTTCATGGAGCTAGGACTTTCCCTGGTTTCTTGGATTCCATGAGCCACTTTAGCATTCTTCCAGTAAGTTCTTTTTTTTTTTTTTTTTTAAGATTTTATTTATTTATTTGGCAGACAGAGAGATCACAAGTAGGCAGAGAGGAAGGCAGAGAGGGGGATGCAGGCTCCCCACAGAGCAGAGAGCCCGATGTGGGGCTCGATCCCAGAACCCTGGGATCATGACCTAAGCCGAAGGCAGAGGCTTTAACCCACTAAGCCACCCAGGCGCCCCTCTTCCAGTAAGTTCTTATAATTAACTAATGACTTCATACCACAGGCTCATACCACAGCCTGCAGGTCACACCCAAGGTATGAGTTGTATGGATGGCCTCTCATCACCAGGCAAAGGTTGTACGTGGAGGGAGTGTTGGCAAATAAGCCAGTAAGGAAGTGGGGAGGGTGGGAGTATCTTAGCAGCTGGCCCAGAATTTCAGGTAACACTTCAGTGAACATTAATAGTAAAATGAATAGGGTAACATTATCTTAGTAGCTGGTACCAAACTTCTCTTACTTAGAGAACTATCTTTGTTGTTAAAAAACAAAACGAAGTTTTCATAAGGACACGGGGAAAATTTAAAAGCCTGTTGATGTTCAGAGTCTCTGCTAGATAGGTTTGCTGAGGGCAGCGAGCGTAACAGAAGGAGAATATTTTTGAGTTCCCACACATTCTTCAAGTTATTTATGGTGGCAAACCATGGGAGGAGGAGACAGAAGGAAGCAATAAGGGGTTTGAATTCTGTGTGAAATGGGGTGAGACCCCCTTCTTGAGATCTAGTCTCCCCAGTCCTTAGTGAAATTCACCAAATACACATAGGCTGGATGTGAACCATTGTTTGTTGTTGGAACGAAACTGAACTTGTGTTTCTCATTGGGATTGAGTGTTATAAAATATCCCATGAAGTTGGAGCCTGTGAGGCAGTGGACCTATAAACACAGAAACTCCCAAGAATTAGAAGAAGTCTGGGAGAGGGTTCTAGGCTCTTTGTGGAGGTAGAATTGGCCTGGAGGAGATAGGAAGATAATTTCAAAGTGATTTCCTCAGCCCTCCATGTGTAAAGAGGATCTCGAATGCCAGCTGGGATTCAGGTAACAATGATACCTCTGAGTGAGTGAGTGTTAATCTCATTCCCTGGAGCATGTGGAGCTATTCCTTTGGCTTCCCAGTACCTCATGTACCCTTTTCTGAGAAGAACGTGATGCAGAAAGAAAAACCTTACCAAAACAGTGTGTGTGCCTCAAAGCAAAGAAAAGGTAAAACCCTACACAAATATTTCTCTCAGAGGAAAAAGCAAATGTGATTGAGTGGAATCAGGATGGGAATTTCCTGGCTCTTTCCTCAGCATTTGGTGATAAGCTGGTGAAATGGCTTCCTGTGAACTGCAAGAACAAGGATTGAGATGAAAACCTTTGCCTCTGGCTAGAGGAAAGTGGCTGCTGGAAACTCCTGGAGATGCCTCTAGTGGCCAGGTCACAGCTGTCAAGCATAGCTACAGAACACAGTGCTGGGCAGGCTCAGACTCACTTGAGCTGACAGAATCTTGCCATAGTATAGGCCCTTCCACTTTCTGCCCTAAGGCTTCTGCCAGGCCAGGCTCACTCTCTCTCTGCTTGTGCTTGAGTGTACAGTGAGTCCTGCAGGGGCAACCCCCAATGAGGGGGAAGCTTGTGCCTAAAAGCCTGACTGGATAAATGTCCATCCTTTGGATGCATAGCTCCGGGAGAAATTTTTTATGACTCCTTGGAGGTCCCACTGGAACTGAGCCCAGTTGTGCACAGTGGTGCCTCATTTCTCAATGCCCTTTCTTAGCTCTTCCCTTTCCCCAATCTCAGTCTCCCACTCTCTCCCTTCTGCCTCCTGGGGTCACCTCCCAAATAAATATTCTTAAGTTCTTATCTCAGACCCCACTTTCAGAGAAACTCCAGCTAAGATAAAAACATGAAGTCATTTTGATAAGATAGGAAGGAGACAAGTGGATTTTGTTCTGATATCAGAAGAACAATGAAGGTGTCAAATGTTCTGATGTCAAATGAGATTGCCAGTCAGATGTCCCAGAAACTCTAAAAATAGGAGGCCCCAACTTCAGAAGTCCACGTTCATCAACAAAGAACTCATACACTCTGAGCTCATGTCAACCCTCTCAGGCACCTGAATGTTTACCCTGTAATTGCTGCCCACCAGTGGGTATAGACTTGTTCCTTTGTTTTAGATGGCAAGTGGAACCCTCTCATTCCACTTGTGGCCAACGTCTTGCCCATGAGAAATGCAGTGAGAAGTAAAGGTGTAAGTAATTTTGAAGGGTTTTAAAATGATATAGAGCTCTTAGAATGCAACTGGGAGAAGCCAGCTATAATGTAAGATCTCCAGCTAGTCTGAGACTCCTATGGTGTGGAGAAGCCTAAGCTAGCCATATGGAAAGATGCTGAGCAGACCCCACTCTTCCAGTTGTCCTAGCTGAGTCTCTGAGCATGTGACTAAGCCATCTTGGATGTAGGATGTAAGCCATGTTGGATGTAGGCCCAGTCAAGTCTTCAGATGACTTCAACTATAGCCACCATGTGACTACAACTGCATGAGAGAGCCCAAGTGAGCACTGCCCAGCTGGTTCCAGCCAATCTGCCCAGTAATGAGAGGTAATGATAAATTATGGCTTCGAGCCACATAAAAAGTGAGTTAATGTTCTTGTTTTGGTTTCGGTTTTGGTCTCTGACTGCCATGAGAACATGCCTTGGCTAGCCTACTGGAGAATGAAAGATAGTTGGTACAAAAGCAAGTTGCACCAGCCAAGATCATTCTGATCAGCCAACAGCCAGTTATCTGTGCAAATGTGGAAGATAGAAAAAGTATCAAATGGAATTTTGAACATGTCCAAAGCATCTCCAAGTTAGAATGTTGAAAGTGTCAGCTGGCTCTTAACTAGCTGTTTATGATAACCTACTGCAAGAAGAAATGGACTCTCAAAAGTTTGCAGGCCAACTTCAGAGGGAATATACCAATACTTGATTTGAAAAATAAAAATCTTTTTCATCTCTAGCCTCTTCAGCAAGGAAAAGATCAAATTAAGACATGGCATCAAGGTAATATGAAATCATGGATGCAGTTATGAGATGCTGAAAGAATTAAGGTAGTTTCTGATAAGTCCACTCAACTAGTCGTGAGGGCTTCCAGGAATTTTAAAGGCATTGGCTTACAGCAAATTACATACCCAAAATAGCAATGATTAAGTCTATAGAGACTCATCTTGAAAAAGATTATGGATATGACCTTGTTTATTCTGATTACTTTGTAAATGAAATAGCACCTGCACGCAATATATATTTGTTCAGTGGATGAGTGAATTAATGAATGAACTTGAAGGGAAAAAATTTTAGTATAAACAATACATCTGCTCAAAATCATTCATTCATTCATTTGTTCATTATGCAAATCCATATTGTTTGCCTAATATGTGTCCCCACCATTCAATTTGTTGGGGACACAGCAGGGCACAAAGCTCCTGTCCTCTTGACACTTACATTCTAAGTAGAAGAAACAGACATACATGTAAACAGTAAAAAATGAAACTTCATAAAGTGGCAAGTGGTATGAAGAAAACAAAGAAAGTGAAGGGGGAAGAAATTGACCAGGTTAGGAAGGTGGTGGTTTGTATTATATAGCCTGGTTAGGAAAGTCCTTTCTGAAGAGGTGACATTTGAGCAGAGCCCTGAATGATGACAGGAGGGAGCTAGGCTCTCAGGAAGGGGAATCGGGAGGGTCATGGAGAATTTACAGATACAGGCAATGGCAGGTCTAAATGCTGAGGTGGGTCCAAGGATGAGTCTTATAGTTTATCTGTTGCAGGGGTAAAGTCAATTCTGGATTATCTATTTTCCAGAAGTTGATGAGGACCGTCCTATTGTTTGAATACTTTGCAATACGTTTCAATACAGTCAGCTTTCCTTTGGTAAGTGATGGTGGCTTCTGGATGTAGAAGAGGAGGAGTCTGGAATAAGGGAGAAATTTATGGGGTAGGGGAACTGAGAAGGATGTTGTGTGTATTTAGGTTTATAATTCCCATATGAGTAGCTGGAGGGTTTTAGCTGGAGGGTTTTAGATTACACACTTGGTTTGGGATTACTCAAGTTTTAACCTCCTTCCACTAAAGCAAGCATTTAAGAGTGGCTGGTTCACATCTTCAGGGATCTGGTCTAAGAGAAGCACCCAGCAGGACTGGCTATGCTTCCCACTTTAAGGATGGGGACCCAAATGTTTCTTTTTAAAAAATTTTTAATTTAAATTCAATTTATTTTCGGGGGTAAAATTTATAGTGATTCATTAGTTGCATATAACACCCAATGCTCATTCCATCAAGTGCCCTCATTAACGCCCATCACCCAGTTACCACTCCCTCCACCCACCACCCCTCCAGCAACCCTATTTGTTCCCTATAGTTAAGAGTCCCTATGGTTTGTCTCCCTGTCTGTTTTCATCATATTGTATTTTTTCCTTCCCTTCCCCTATGTTCATCTGTTTTGTTTCTTATTCCACATTTGAGTGAAATCATATGGTATTTTTCTTTCTTTGACTTATTTCTCTTAGCACAATACACTCTAGTTCCATCTACATTGTTGCAAATGGCAAGATTCCATTCTTTTTGATGACTGAGTAATATTCCATTGTATATACAGCATCTTCATTACCCATTCATCTGTCGATGGACATCTAGGCTCATTCCATAGTTCAACTATTGTGGGCATTGCAGCTATAAACATTGGGGATCCTGTGCCTCTTCAAATCAGTATGTTTGTATCCTTTGGATGAATTTCTAGAAATGCAATTTCTGGGTTGTAGGGTAATTCTATTTTTAACCTTTTGAGGAACCTCCATACTGTTTCCCACGGTGACTTCGCCAGTTTGCATTCCCACCAACAGTGTGGTGTGTGTGTAGGGAAGGTGGGTATTGGATGTTTCAATTAGCATCCTGAGAATAACAAGAGATGTTAGATATAGAATTCAGCCATTGGAGAATCTACTCCGTATGAAAGCCAACCTCCAGGATGGCCCCATTAATATTAATGCCCTCATGTGGCACCTGCTTACTGAATCAGGTCTGGCCTATACGACCAGGAGATTATGGGGAAAGTGATAGGGTGTGGCTTTTGAAGATAGGTCACAAAATGTATTGCAGCTTCTGCTTTGGGATCATTCACTCTAGGGGAAGCCAGACCCCATCATGTGAGGACTCTTATTCAATCCTGTAGGGAGGCCCTGATGTTAGGGTAGCCAGATTTAACAAATAAAAATATAATTTGGAAGGTGCCTGGGTGAGCCAGTTGGTTAAGCCTCTGCCTTCAGTTCAGATCGCAATCCTAGAATCCTGAGATCAAGCCCCATGTTGGGCTCTCTGATCAGCGGGAAGCCTGCTTCTCCCTCTCACTCTGCCTGCCTCTCTCTCTGTCAAATAGATAAATAAAAATCTTAAATATATATTTGTGACATAGTTATACTAAAATTTGTCTTTATTTATTTGAAATTAAAATTTAATGGAGTATCCTGTATTTACCTGGCACCCTACCTGATGGAAATGAATGAAGACTCTCTGGACATCAACGGCCACCCTCCAACTGGCAGCCATGTGAGTGAATCACATGTGATTGAGTGATAAGATCACATGTGATTGATCTTAGATTGATCACATGATCAATCACATGTGAGTGATCTTAGAAGTGGATCCTCCAACCCCAGTCAAGCCTGTGGCTGTTGTAGTCAAGGCTGGAATCTTGACGGCAACTTCTTGAGAGACCTCCAAGTCAGAACCACTCAGCTAAGCCACTCCCAAATTCCTGGTCCACAGAGACTTTGGGAGGAGGGGGACACAAACATTTAGTTGTGGCAGAGCCCTTCCTCAGTGCCAGGGTCAGTCTGTAAAGATGACTAAGGCCGAGTTTCTGGCCTTGAGTTGCTCAGAGTCAGGTGGGGAAGGCAAACATGATTTGTTTATACTATACCATGATAAAGGTACAACAAACAGCCTGCAAGACAGGGTGACTCATTCTGTCAGGGTTATCAGGGAGGTTATCAAAAGACATGAGTGTTGGGGTCAATCTTTCAGGAAGTTCTAGTTCCCCAGGCAGATGGGAGAAGGGTGAGGAAACCAGATGTTCCTTCTAGGCAGAGAAAACAGGGAACTATAGGAAATTACTTTCAGGGAAACAGTGAGGATATGAACAGGAGCTCCAAAATTGAGGCTGCAATAGGAGGCAGCCCCAGACAGAGTCCAATACTGTTCCTGGAGGGAGAGCAGAGTGGGTGGTCTGTTAGGAGACTGTTGTCCCGGACCAGTACAAGACAGTGGTGTTTTGGGTTTGTGTGGTAACCCTGGGATGGAGAGGAGACATGATAGAACTGACAGGCTTGTTTGCCTGGTACCTGGTAATAGCAGCTGCTCAACGGAGTTGTTTGTGGAGTGAGTAACTGATGGGTATGTAGGGGCTGACTCAAACAGGACTGTCTGTGTCTTGATTTGGGGGACTATGGCTGGCTATTCCTTAAAATAGGAATTAGAGGTGGATTTTTGCATCATGCATGTGGGGCTGTAAACCAAGAAGTTCAAGTAACTGTAATCCTGAGGTTGGAAACCTCTCTTCTATCCAGAAAGCATAATGTGTGACTCTGGCAGTGACCCCAGATGTTTTCCAGGGAATCTGACTGGGATGGTGCATAGGAGCTCTGCAAAGCTTCACCTTCCGAGGGAGGGACAAAACGATGTTTTTTCAGTTCAAATGCTGGGCAGAAAGCCTCCAGATGTCATTAGAGGGCTCAGGGACTTCGTGAGAGAAGGGACAGGGACACTGAGGTTGAATCCACAGTTCTTATCATAGTTGCTTCATTCCTCCTGAGTGTGATTGGTTGTGAGAAGTACATTTCTTTTTCAAAGGGCCAGGTGTGTACGTGTGCATGTGTGAGCACACAGTTTTGCTTAGAGCAGGGTTTGACACAGAGCGTAACGGGATCTTTGCTTTAGAAGTCTGGTGATGGATTCCGTGCAGAGTGAACCAAGACACAACAGAGAATGAGACAGAGATTTCATGGAGCTATCCTCCAAACAAAAGGAAACTAACACTTATTAGACATTTCCGAGGAGGGTCCCTGGCTGGCTCGTCAGAAGAGTATGCAACTCTTGATCGCTAGGTTGTGAATTTGAGCCCCACGTTGAGGGTAGAGAGTACTAAAAAAAAAATAATAATAAATGTAAACAAACAAATAAATAAATAAAATGTGGGAATTAAAAAAAAACAAAAAACATGTCTTGGAGCTATCCATACATGATCTCATTTAATCTTCATAGTAATTCCCAAGTTAAAGGTGAGTATCTCCATTTCTCAAGGTTACATAAGGTAGAAATGATCGAACCGAAATCTGCAAAACTAGGGTTCCAACTCCATGGTCTCAATGTTGTCATGATTTCCTCAATCTTTTTTTTGCTTTTGAAGGTTTTAGAAGTCCCTCCCCTCCTCTTCCATCTGCAGCTAGAGATCTAGGTCTAGGAAGGCCATCTCTTTATGCCTCTGAGCTAACATGGTTGGTCAGGCTGGATCACAAGGGAAGCCAGATGGTTGGAGGGAGGCCCAAGCTGGAGAATTTTAATGCATAAGTCCCTTCCTTTCGCCTCATCAAGGACTCAGGGCAACAGCCTCCTAGAGGTTAGCACCTGGCTTAGGGAGACTCTCATGTGTTGGACAACATTGCCTCAGAGTTCAAGAGTTAAAATAACCAGCATTTATTAACCCATTATTATTTGCTAGGTTTTGACAAACAAGAACATCATCCTGCTAATGCTTCAAGGTTGTTATCTTTGATCCCTCTATTTGACGAGTCAGGCAACAAGACTGAAAGAGGTGGAAGATGCTGTCTCAGAGCCTGCACTGGAACGTACAGCAGCCTGAACCCAGCACCCCAGCTGTTAAGCACTGAGCTCAGCGGCCCCAGAGGGGAAGAGAAATGGGCCATTCTTTCTGGGGCAGAATGATCTCTCCTCGATTCTTTTCTTGGTTTTTCCCAGAAGAGAGCAGACCCAGTGCCCACAAGCAGTGGTGCCAAGTGCTTACAGAGAAACAGCTCCCTGTGAGCACTGGGCTGTGTAACCTCCTGTGGGCCTGGGCTCCTCCTTCTCTGAGCAGTATGGGAGGGTGGGGGGTGACCTCTGCTGGCTGGAAGCTTCTGCAGGGTAGAAGTGGGGGGGGGCAGGAGTACCATGCCTTCCCTCCACCTACCCTTCATGCCAGCTGCCCTGCATCTTTGGGGTACCGGGGGGCTCCTTTGCACATTGGCAGTCATATGGTCCACTGCCATTCCCTTTTCTTCAGATGCATTCACTGAGCTTTGACAGAAGGTGAGAAATCTCAGGGGCCCGGAATGGTGACCAGCTTTCCTAAGGTCACAGAGCATGACCAACAGTAATGCCTGGGAGTTTTATACCTCCCTTTCCTGTTTCCAGGTGAACCAATAGCCCTCTCTGTCTTTCTTCTACGGGAGATCATTCACTCCAAGCCCCACGGTGCCTTGTTCCCTGGAACAAAACCTCACCCCCTAAATAGCCTCCTTGTTATCCTGCCCTGTCCTCAAGCTGCTGCAGATTATAAGGCCTAGCAAGTGTTTCTGCTGGGGAATTTTCTAGCCCTTGAGACTGCTGTCCTGACCCTCCTGAAGTTAAGACCCTCTCCCTACCACTTGCACCTGGCCTGGAGTGCATGGTCGCTTCTGCTAGGAAAATGGCTGTGGCTCAGGAGTCTGGGAGTCTGCTCGAGTTTCCCTCCAGGGACACCAGCCTGGCTCCAGCCAAGGGCGGGAACAAAGGCCCAGGTCCACTCTCATTCCACACAAGCCTGAGCCTCAGTGTGAAGCATTAAAAGCCTGAGTCTTTGATGGATTGAAACAGTTCCTCTGTAGTCCCAGTCTCTTGGCACTATTTTTACAATCCTTGCTTCGGATCTCTTCGAGGCCAAGGCTCTCCTGGGAGGTTGCTGAGTCAGAGAGTCCCCAAGGGAATCCAGGGGGAGGCTTGCCAGACAAAGTCACCAGTGAGGCCCTTCCTAGTGGGCCCTGTGGTCAACCAGGCCTCCTCTACGCTTCCTGGAGATATGGGGGTTTGTGGGGGGGGGCAGCCCTGGGACCTCCCGGGGCCACAGTCAAAGACCCTTCAGTGACCCTAGATTCAGCTAACTCTACATGTTGGGGCCTGGAGGGTCTCTTGAGGACCCCAAGCAGCTGGTGTAAAGCCTGGCTTTGACAGGTGAAGCCACTGAGGCCGGGACAGAGCCCAGGTCTCCGCTGGCCAGAGAGACCCTTCCTGCCTCACAGCACCCTGTGCAGGAGGCTCATGGTGGTTCCATACCATCTCCTTCTTCTTTCTCTCAGCTGCAATTTCCCTTGTTTTTTATGTTTTGTTTTGTTTATTTGTTTGTTTGTTTTGGGTTTTTTTAAATGGTTTTTGTAG
This sequence comes from Mustela erminea, assembly GCF_009829155.1. NCBI lineage: Eukaryota > Metazoa > Chordata > Mammalia > Carnivora > Mustelidae > Mustela > Mustela erminea. The sequence goes on along the minus strand of NC_045614.1, from coordinate 70,310,826 downwards.
AGATTGATGTGGAGTCAAACTCTGTTGGCTACGTTTAGTTTGTGTTTTATTCATGTGGAAAGCTGCCCTGGCTGTGTATTCGGGAGAATTCTGGGCTTGGTCCTGGTAGCAGCTACATTCTGGACTTCCGAAGGAGTAGGGCCTTGTCCCTCGCACACCAGCATGCAGTAGTGAGTAGGCCTCAGGGTGTTGGCTGAATTTTCTTTGAGGCTGAGCCTCAAAGGTTCATGGGACTAAACCAGGGAGAAGGGATTTAGGATGGTCTCAGAGCAGGGGAGTCCCCAGGCTACGGGGCAGCCATCCCCTCCCATCCCAGAGAACATCATCACTTCTGCCTGCTGTAAGGGGAAGGTTTAACAGAAGCGAGCCATCAGGTTGGCGTGAACAGCTCACAGATCACAACAGGAAATACATTACATGGTTGGGAACAAATGCTGTGGAAATTTTCTTCACAGAAAAGGGAGGGAGAATGTTACATCCTGCCAGACATTTGTACCAAATGGTTAGATGTGGAAATAATTAGCTAATTTATTTTTCTTTCAAGTTTCAAGTTTTGTATTTGTTTCTTTTCCATTTATTTTAGTGTAATTCTCTTTAGTATAATGGCATGGTATGTATATATAAATGTGTCTGCAAGCCTGCAGACTAGAAGGAGATCCTCACCTCAGTGATTTTTCTTTCATTCTGCAACCAGCAGGCAGCGGAGTGTCCGACCGAGTCTTGTGATTGTTTGGCTTCCCTCCAGAATCTCGTCACAGCCCTCCCTGCCAAGGGAATATGATCCTCATGCTTGGTGGGGGGACCTTTCTCAGACACTTTCTATGCCATTTTCAGCCAAACATACTGAATTTGCACTATTTTTTGCACAATTGCTGTTTCAGTTAGCATCTTCACAAATGGGGTGTGGGGGGAAAAAAGGTTGTTAACTAATTTATTTGTTTATTTTAATTTAACTTACTTATTTCTCTTTTGGTTTGGGTTCTACTGAAAACAGAGCCTGACAACGACCCGTGGAAGGGTGCCTGCAGTTTTTTGCAGGTGATTCCAGGAAATAACATAAGGAAATGGGGGGGGTGAGATAATAGGAAGAAGAAAAGCTAGTAAGTGGTGAGTTATTTATTTTTTTTTAAGATTTTTTTTATTTATTTGAGAGAAAGAACAAGTGAAGGAAGGACTCAGAGGAAGAGAGAGAAGCAGGCTCCCCACTGAGTAGAGAGCAAGATGCGGGGCATGATCCTAGGACCCTGAGATCATGACTCGAGCCAAAGGCAGATGCTTAACTGTCAGAACCACCCAGGTACCTCAGTGGTGAGCTCTTAAAGCAAATAAAAGCTGGTTATTTCCATGGGCACCTGAGCACAATTTTGGGGGGAGAGAGGAGGGGTCCCTAAGGAATAGTGTAAAATACACCTCAAAAGAGTCCTCTTAGCCAATAGGAAGCTGAGGCATTTATGTACTAATCCTCATCCTCCTTCGATAGAGGGTTTCTCCTGAGGATATCAATCCCCCAACCTTTTGCCTTTTGGGTGGTGCTTGTGTGGACTGAGTAAGCCCTGGTTGCTTTGGAGAAGCTCCGAGGCAAAAAACAAAACCAAACAAAACAAAAAAACAACAACAACAACAAAAAACAAGTTCAGTGAGTAGGGTTGCTGTTGCACACAAGTATTAGTCCACTGTAGCTACAAGCTAAAGTTGAATAGTGTGAACACAGCTGCTGCAATTCTTCTTATTCAAAAGAAAAATAAAATGGATTTTTGGTGGTGTACAAAAATACCTATAATTCAAAGCATAAAAGATGTGAAGAATTTGGGCAATGATGGGAGGAGAAACAGAACACATTTTCCCTCAGGTGTTCTTAGCAGTCAATGTGAGGAAGGAAACTGATCAGTTATACAACTTACAATGTCTATGAGTCAAGAAAATCTCAAGCAAAGTGGGTCTTCCTCCACGGACCTTGGAGGAAAGGGAGGGCACACAAAGGTGATGCTGACACCCCAGTGGTGAATGCAGTGGCCTATCTTCTCATTGTATAGTCTAATGGATGAAGAGTCTGCTCTCAAAACAACAAAGAGTATGATATTCTGGGGGCACATTGTTTGGAAAGGATTCTTTCAATTAAGTGACAGGAGCCCAGCTTAAAATTAACCTTAATAGCTAGTAGCATTTGTTGACTTGTGAGCTTTGAAAGTCAGGAGTGGACTGACTTCAGGCAAAGCTGGATCCAGGTGCTCACATTTTCATCATAACTCAGTCTCTGTCTATCAGTTCCTTGGTCTCACTTTCCCCAGTATGGCTTCATTTTCCAGATATTCTCTTTCTGTGGACGGCTAGTTGGTCCTTGGCACTTCCAAGCTTACACGGCCCTTGAGAAGCTCACTCTCCCAGCATCCATATATGAAATCTTGCTAAAGGATTCCAATTGACACTGCTTGAGGCCCAGGCGAGCCCTTTGAACATTTAATAGCCATAAGAGGACTATGATTAGCCTGGCCCTGGGCATGCGTCCTCCTCTGCAGCTGGAAGACAGGCAGGTTTTTGTGATCCATAGACCCCTCCATCACAGTCATGCAGGATGGCAAAAATAAAACTGAGCAGGCCAATGCAGCAAATCTGTGGTACCCATTATAACTTCTCAGAGTCCAGGTTGACTTCCATATTCTAGGGTAAAGAACCATGATATGGTTCTCACCATGCATCATGAGGGGAGATGGTTTTTGAAATGGTCCAGGTGATAGAATAACAAACCTCCTGCTTGCTTATGAAAATGGATGAAATCCCTATCTATTAAGAAGAGGGGTGTAGCAGAGCCATTGGTGCCTCATGTGTAGCCCCTTGATGTTACCATTCCCATCCTTGTTGATAGTCCCTGCAATTACTCTGAGGGCTGCCTCTCACCACAGGATTGTGTTTGATGTGTTCATGGGTGGTATAGGTAGTTAATGTCCCCAGGAACAAAAATCAACAAATTGGTAGTTGAAAAATAAATGCCCCATCTCAACAACACCAAAACATGGTCTACACTATCTCCGGAGGACCCTAGTGGATAGAGCCACAGTTGGTTATAGCTGTAATCAATGCTTCCCACATTGGCTTGCTTCCCTTCTCCCTCATCTGATCACCCCAAACTGTGCTTCCTGGGATAACCTCCTACATAAACTATTTGTATTAAAATCCTTGTTTCCAGATCTGCTTCCAGAGGAACCCAACATCAGCATGGGTACTCTTATTTATTCCTCTCATTGCCAGGATCATTAAGAGGTCAAGATGATCCTTCTTAGATTTGGAAATGGCCAGCAGGAGCAGATTCCTGAAGGAGGGAAAGATGGATCACCTTTAGCAAACATACCTCCCATTACAGCTCGAGGTCTTTTTCTGCTCCATGTCCAATTATAGCAGCAAGACTTATTGCTCAGCTTTAAACTGCTATCGGTTATTTTAGAGACAGCACAGCCAAAGAAAGAGTGGAAGCCAGCCCTCAGCAAAGGTTTGCAACCTGGATTCCTAGCCGACAGACCACATCGGCACTCTGTTCCTGAAGGCACTGGGAACGGCGGGTTTGTAATAATTTCCAATGGAGTCCAGACAGGTTACATTACGAGAATGAAGATAACTCCCTTCCCTGAAATATATGGATTTATTTCGAGGCATACCTCTGTCTGGTTGAAGTAGGACCTTCATTTAAATGTAAATGTGGGTTTTCAATGTGCTCCTAGAGGAAGGAAAATACTGAAGCTGCTGACATCCAGGACCTGGGGGAAGGTGCTCTGGGTGGCTCCTGTGACTTCAGGGGGAGAAGGGGCACAACGGGCAAAAGGTAGAAAAGATCAATAAAAAGGCAATGCAAAGGGAGCAGAGAAACTGAGGACTGGACAAGATGAGTTACTGTGGGACAGAGAGGTTGTAGGAGCCTAAGGGGGTTCCCAGGCAGACTAGAATAGCATTGTCTGGTAGAACGTCCTGTGGTGACAATATTCTCTGTGTTGTTCTGCTCACAAGTGGCTGTGGAGTGCTTAAAATGTGTCATTGATAACTGAAGTTTTCATGTTATTTAATTATAATTAATTTAAATTGGAACAGCTATAGATGCCTAGAGGTCATATTGCACAGCAGAGGACTAGAAGCTTATATAGTTCAGGGAAGGCTTGAAAACAGATTGTTATCCACTCTGAGATAACAGCCCTTTTGATTCTCCATGTAGATGGAGGGGGGCAGATCAGAATTACTTGGAAGGCATTTTCAAACAACACACATGCACTGTTACTCTGATAAGTACCACATCTCACCACGGGAGGAAGGGCCCGGCACAATTCTGTGGTGAGCTACCATTATCTAAGACAGTGTGTGTCCCTCAAGGTGTGAGAGCAGGAGAAAAAAAAAAAAAAAAGGTTGAGAACTCCTAGCCTACTGGGCCAGAAAAATAGACGTTTTCCTACCTGGAAAACTTGTTGTCCGGGTAGGACAGTTGTCCTCCTGGGACCAGGAAGAAGTAATCTGGTCTGCAGGATTCTTTTTTTTTTTTTTTTAAAGATTTTATTTATTTATTTGACAGACAGAGATCACAAGTAGGCAGAGAGGCAGGCAGAGAGAGAGAGAGAAGTTAGCAGGCTCCCCACAGAGCAGAGAGCCCCATGCAGGGCTCGATCCCAGCACCCTGGGATCATGACCTGAGCCGAAGGCAGAGGCCTTAACCCACTGAGCCACCCAGGCACCCCGGTCTGCAGGATTCTTAATGATCAATTTCAGTTTTTCTGTAAGACAGATGTGAAGCTGTATGTATTCATCCCATTTACATTGAAGTCCTACTATGTGCTTAGCTCTGTGTTGGCCACATGGCTTATAATGGAAGGGGTGGTGAGGTAGGGAACTAGCTCTCTGGCTCTGGCCACACATTCATGAAAGTTTTCAAAATGACATGATTGAATATTATTTACAAATCAAGGAATTCTGGGAATGCACCATCAATTTTGTGTTTATTTCCATGAGTTAACATAATCGGGTAAATATAAACACTGAGGTTTTATCAAAATATTTGTGAACCTCAACTGGATATTTCTTCTTATCTTGGCCAGACTAGGGTGATCGTGGGTAGACTCACTCATATACCTGTGGTCAGCTGGTGGGTTGCTTGGGGCTGACTTTGCTCATCTTGGCTGTTCTCCCTTATATGTCTGGTACCTATGCTGGGAGAGCTGGGTTGACTCTACCTCATGTGGTCTTTCATCCTCCATTTGGCTAGTCTGTACTTGTTCCCATGGCAGAAGCCAAGGGCCCCAGGGAGCAAGCAGAAGCATACAAGGTCTCTTGAAGGCTAGGTCTGAAACTCCCACATATTATTTCTGCCACATTGTGTTAGTCAAAGAAAGTCATTTGGCCAGCTCAGTTTTTAGGAGTGGGGGAGTAATTCCACTTCTTGATTGGAAGAGCAACTAAACCACACTGGAAAGGGGCATGGATATGAAGAGGGGAAAAATTGTAGACTTTCTATGCAAGAGTTTATATGAAAGTCTCAGTGGAGCTCATTGAAATGAGAGTTTAAGGTGCTCTGGGGGAGTGGTAATATTTGAAGTTTTCATAAGAAGTTTGCATTCAGAAGAGAGACACATACCTTCGTGCAGAAATGTACATTTTAGCTGGGAAGGAAAGCAAGCACATGTGACAAACACATTGTCATTGACCCTACCCTCATTAAGGGAGCACACATGGGAGGTTTTCTTGATAGAAGGGAGGGTTTAAGCTAATCCAGCTTTGCATATCTTCCTGTCTCCTTTTTGAGCACTGGTACAAATTTAGATTTTTGCAAGACAGCTGGCTATGGTTTAGGTTTTCCTAGACAACTTTGGAATAGAAAGAAATTGATAATATATTTGGAAACTAAAGTCTCCTGAGGTTCTAGAGACTTAGCTTTTGTTAATTTCCTCTTGTTTTAATGACTTTTTCATTGCTCCCATTTGCATCATCATATCTATGTGTTTTTGTTTTTTATTAAATTTTCAGCTCATCAGTGCTCCTTTTTTGTGTATTGATAGGATATACATAAATAAGTTAAAGTAATATTAAGAAAGTTGAGTAGGTATGGTAGAGTAACGTAATGGTGGCTACTAAGTTGGAAAGAAGGGCTTATGTTTAATTCAATTAGAAATAGAGAGCTAGGTGTACATAGTAGAAGGGACCCACAATCAGTGACTTTGATACCCAACACACGGTAGCCCACTGTGACATCCAGTTGCCTTCTCCAGCTGTGGAGGGGTGATCCCTTGCTCAGTTGGCTCACAGGCACTGTCTCTTCAATTTCTTATAGAGGAAAGCGAGAAGTTCTCCTTAGAGTGATGCACCTTAAAGAAAGAGAAGGGAATGGCCCTAAGTGATCTCTGGGCTTTGAATGACATCAACTCTACCCAGATTACTGGGGAAATAGTGGAACCATTTCCTCAGCAAGTTTTAAGGGAATTTTTTTAGACAGATTCAGGAAATACAATTTGATAACTCAGGATTTATCTCATCCTCCACTGTCAAATTGGAATCTTTCCTAGAGCGAGAAACACAGTCAAGAACTGCAGTGTGAGTTGAAATGTATAACATTTCAGGAAGGAATCATGGTCTTCATTTCTCATTGGCTGTCAGGGAGCAGGTGCTCTGAGACTGGAGAAAGAAAACAGAAGGCAAAGGGACCCCTTCTCAGTCCCTCTCACATTGTGTTTGGGGTCTGAGCTTACACTGGGTGAGGGAGACTCTCTCTGATATATTCTATGAAATCATTTTGTTTTTATATCACTGGACCCTTACTTTTAGGTGGGACCCAGCAATAGTAGCATTGCCTGGAAGCTTGTTAGAAGTGCAGACCTTACACCCCATCTTATACCTGCTGAATCAGAATTTTCCTTTTAATGAGATGCTCTGGTGATGAGCACACACATTAAAGTCTGAGAAGCACTGGTCTAAAGAAATCTCTTTGATAATTAGAGACAGAGCCTATTCTAGAATGGGGTTGGCATTGACTTGGGTTTGAAGAATGGCATTGTCAATCACTAGCTCCGTAACCTTGAATATCTTTCTTTGTTCTGGACACTGAAGCAGGCAGGATGCCTTAGCAAGCAAAAAACTAGCCCTTCTATTCAAGGAACTTATAATCATGAAGTAAATGGATCATTGGCAGTCATTGCAATAAATTTCATGATAAGAACAAAAATCAAATGCTATGGGAACACAGATAAAAGTTATGTAGCCCATTCTTAAAGGCAGAGATTTAATTTTTCAGTTAAGGAGTATAATAGGGGGTGGCAAGGAGTCATGCCATTTAGCAGTGATTGAAACAGAAGCCACATGGACCGTTGAGGAACAAATGGGAGGTGAGGAAGTGGAAAGCATTTGTAGTCAAGCCTTTTTAAATGTTTGCTCTGAGGATTAGCTAGAGAGAATATGGGTTGTGGGAAGATTATTTTGTTTCACAGAGAAGAAATCTGATGAAAAAGAACCAGGTGGAATGGAGAAGAGATAAGTCAGGGAGGAGATCCCAGAGACTGGAAGAAGAGAGACCCAGAGCCAGAAGTTGGGACTGGTCTCAGGCAGGAGAGGAGTTCCTTCCTTTCAACTAGAAGGAGGGAGAAGAAGGTTAAGAGTGGATGCAGGTATGTTTGTAATTTCAGTAGCAGGAAGTCAAAGGAGAGTCCTTCTCAGATGCATTCCATCTTCTATAAGGAAGAGCAAGTAAAAATATTTGCCAAGAGGGAAGAGGTTTGAGGAGAGTAGAAAGAATTGAAACAGACACTGTGAAAAAGAGACAATGGCTGTTTTAGGGCACACCAAGGTCCCTCTGGGTCCTTCTGATGATGGAGAACTTGCTGTGCCACCAGTATGAGTAGTGGAATGATTTTCTTTAAAAGTGATTGGCAGAGTAAGTATAGGCCAAGACATTAATACCGGTATAAAGGTTTCTTCTTTTTTTTTCCCCCTCAGGTGTGTGAGGCAAAAACAATGATATAGGAGTTGAAGATTCTGACGGAAAAATCATAAACCATGGCATGAGAGAAATCGGTTATTCTCTTCCCTCCCACATTCCTTCTGGTGGGCATATTGGACTTTATGGGCTGACTTGGCCTCCCAATTGAAATCTGAAGGCCTAACACTCAGTCTGACTCAGAATGTGACTATATTTTGAGATAGGGCCTTTAAAGAGGTAATTAAGTTAAGATGGGGTCACTAGGGTGGGCCCTAATTTAATATGGCAGGTATCCTTATAAGAAGATTAGGACAAACAAACAAACAAAAAGAAGATTAGGATGTAGACAGGACCCCCTGGGTGGCTCAGTCAGTTAAGCATCTGCCTTCAGCTCAGGTCATGATTCCAAGTCTTGGGATCGAGCCCCATGTCAGGCTCCCTGCTTGGTGGGGAGTCTGCTTCTCTCTCTCCTTCTGCTGCTCCCCTGGCTTGTGCTCTCTCTCTCTTTCTCTCTGTCAAATAAGTAAAAGTCTTTTAAAAAAGAAGAATAAGATTAGGACACAGACAACACAGACCACGTTAGGACAAAGCAAGAAGGAGGCCATCTGCAAGCCAAGGAAAGAAGCCTCAGAGGAAACCAAACCTGCCAACACTTAGATCAGACTTCTAGCCTCCAGAACTGAAAAAATCAATTTCTGTTGTTTAAGCCACCCAGTCTGTGGTACTTTGTTGTGGCGGTCCAAGTAGACTGATTTCTAGTGAGTGTGTGTTGTGGGATACCTTGGATCATGTAGTCTTACCTTCCTGACTGAACTGTTGGTGGGAGGCAAAGGGGGGCATCTGACTCAACTAATGCCTGGCTGCAGGCCAACCTTCAGGCCATGGCATGCAAGCTGAGTAATCAGAACCTCTACTTTGGGGATTTTATCCAAAAGACATGGACACTGTGGATCCCAATAGACCTAGGGCTGGAATGGCTATTTGGGGGCCATGAACAAGTTGATGAGATGGTAAAAGAAGGTGATCTGCAGCAAGAGGAGAAAACAGGTAGATAGAAAGAAGAAGAAGTGAGAAAACAGTACCTAAGATATGGAGAGAACAGCTCCAGCTCCTAAATCCCCATGGGGCTAGCTTAGTTTCCCATCTTTGGATTCAATAGGACTTCTCCATAACTTTATAATAACCTTCCCTGGAATGACTATCCACTCCTTAGCTAGATGGAGAGGGAAGAGATGATTTACAGCAAGAAAGTGGAGAAATCAGGGACCTGAAGTTCCTGATGAGGTTGAGGAACAGGAGGAGTGGGTTAACTCAGTGACATGTTCTTTCTATCAAACCTGCCAGCTCTGAGCATCTGTTAATGCACCTTGGCCCATTATCAATCCAATGTGCAATTCCTTACAAAGGTAGCATTTTTTTTTTACAGGATAAATCTTGTATTCTAAAAGAGGCTAATCGGAGAGATATTTTGGAATAAAGAGGTCTCTGGCCTCAAAATCAGGCCAAGACCACAATCCTTCCTTTTTTTTTTTTTGTTTTTGTTTTTGTTTTTGTTTATGTAGCATTCATGTTATCTGAATTTCCTGGGACCAATAAGCTATTTTCTAGGGAATCTCTCTGGGTCCTCACAGTAACCATAGATAGAGAGCAATCCTACTCAGGTGTTGCTTACATGAAAAGGGCCGCAGCATTACCAGGGGCAACCCAGCTGTACGGCTCCTGTTAAATGCATAGGAGGGCATGGTGGTTGGTCCATACCCTAAGGTTGGGTCCTCAGTGTGATGTGCCATCCCCAGACCCATGACACTGGTGCCTGTGTCAGTTTCTTTCATGTATTAATACCTTGTGCTTTATGTTTTATAGCAGTTAAAGACAACTTTGCTGGGTAACCAGATTACAAGCACCTTGAAGACAAGACATCTCTCACTGTCCCTGTGGCTCCTTTGGTGAGATCATAGGACTTTGCATGTGCTCCATAAATATTTGTTGGCATAAAATGAAATACCCCCATTCCCCACCATTGGCCAGAGAATATATATATGGCTGTCTGACTCCTTACTGGGAACATGACAGTTGTTAGGACGTCATTCTCTTTTCCTTAGTTTGTTCCCTAACCTCTGTTTAATGCATTCCTCTCAGGTTTGGAAGTGATAGTGGCACCCGCAATTTGTTTATCTGCTCTGAAACATGAAGGTACTTTGTGGTTATCAGGCAGTAACTTTGCCATTGTTTTTCTCGGAAATAGTGACAAGAAGTCAGTGATTAACTCTCACTGCTGCCCCAGTATTTCATGATCGATGGTGTGGCTGTTTTTCCTGTCACTATCAAATGTTGCTTGGCATTTCGCTGTGGGAATTATGGGAGTAGGAGGGTGATGAGGGGCACATCTGAGGCTACCTGGATCTATCAATCTGATTTTCCAGTAGGAAAAGGTTCAGGTTTCATGTTCAGTGAGAGACTACTTCCCCCATGGCCCCTGCCATGTTCAAGTGGCTTCTAAATGCCGGTATGGAATTGAGGGAAGGCAGAGTGAGCCACAGAGGCATACCGTAATAGGATGTTGGCTGATTGGTGACACCGAATTTCTGCTTGGGAAAAAGATTACCTATAGAAAATGCAATTACCTTTGGGTCCCCTAGTTCTGCAAATTTCTACAAAAACTGGGCTGGTTTGTCTTCATGATAACTATGAAGAAAAGTTTTGCTAGCAAAACAAATAGATGAAACAAAATTGCAGGTAGCATGTCCAGACATCTTAGGGAATCATTTGTCAAGCTCTTTAGCAAAGACTATCTAGAAATAAACAATCAGTTGGAATATTTACTTATTAAAGCAGTTGGTATTCGACTTTCTTTTTTTCTTTTTCTTTTTCTTTCTTTTTTTTTTTTTAGACAGGAAAATTTGTTAAGTCTTAGATGAAGCAGAAGAAAGAGGAGTTCTTTGAGGTGAAGGCAGGCCATGGGACCCTGCAAGCTCAGATGTCTTCTTCCATCCTATCCCTCTTTCATAGCCAGGGTTGGCCCCTCAAGCACCTCTGCAGAGACCTGGGATGCCAGGGAGGCCACTTTAAAAGCCAGCAATTCAAAAGGTAAGACCTATACTTGGAACTGTTTGATAAGCAGTTAGAGGCACTGTGCATACTTTTCAGAAACAAGATTGTGTCTGAACAAAGCATTCTCTAACCACGGCTTTTCTTTCACCAGAGACTTGTTCTCATTCAAATATCTTTTGCAATTAGCCTAAACAATCGTTTGGAGTTCTTCAAATATAACAGGTACGGAGGAGGGGTGGGAAACAGAATAACATGCTGGGCTGCAGGTGATCGCGGGTTCTTGGAAAAGCAGCAAAGTGAGGGATGGTGTTGTCTGGGTCTGTTGTACATGACAGGAAAGGAGGCAGGAAGAGAACAAGGCACAGAGTTAAGAGAATGGTTATTCCCAGGAGACAATGTGGAGACTTATTCAAATGCATTTGGCCCACTGGGAGTAAAACTTAGTATCCTTTTCTTGAATTACAGTTTGATCCCACTGTTAAGGTCTTACCACTGGCTGTACATATTAGCCCGGATCATCAGGAACCACAGAACACACCCAACAGGTGAACTCTCTGGAAATCAGCCGGTGTAACAGAGGAGACTATTCCTGAAGTTTCATTTATTGTTCACATTTATCATTATACCTTGCTGTTGATTTTTAACACCTCACACAATGATGAAGTTCTGCTTGGAAGGGAATGGTGCATGGCATCGAACCAGGGGCTTGTGTTACACACTCATTCTCAGAGCCCCGGGGAGTCAGTCATGGTCTTAATAACAAAGCAACCACGGTCACAGATGTAAGCTATTGATAGCAATAAATAATTTGTAACTTTACATGCATCAGTTAACAAAAAGTCCCATTAACATCTAAACAAGCTTGCATAAGTTAACAACAATTACTATCTGCGATAATACTTTATTATTGTCCTGGAGCTCACAACTATAGTTTTAGGAACTAGATCCCAAAATGTCCTTCATCCTGCAAATACTTTTGTTGGTGTCTCCAGAAATTCAGGCAGATATTTGAGGGCTATGGTATCTTAAAGCATAATGTTTCTGCAACCACAAACAACAAGGCAACTGTGAAATTAACCCAGGATCTGCCTGTATTCTTTCTTTCGTACCTAGGAACCAGGGAGGTCATTTTCATTTGTTAGGGAAAGGCAACCAACCACTCAAATTAAATGGATGCAATTCTCACCATTGGGGCTTAGAATCCACACGTAGCCTCAAATAGTCTATTGTGCAGATGTGGAGACATGATCTGTTTACAAGGAGATAGGTGAACTTTTGAGTTCTACGAAAATTTCCTTGGGAATCTGGGGCCACCAAAGGAAAGGGTCTGTCAGCGCTGGAAGGAAATATTTGACAATCATACCCAGATTAGATTATCTTTGCAGAAGAAACTGGTGGTGTTTATTGTACTTGTAGAGTCCTACCTAATTTGGACCCTGCCCGAACTTTGCTGTGGTTGAGTGCATTCTCAGGTCTGCATTGGGAGGTCGAATCCAGAGCAAAATTCTGGAGGAGAGCCAAGCTATCACAATCAGCTGATTAATCCCCAAGAGGGTTTTCAGGGCCCTTCTCCAGGTCTGGGACCAAGCTACCTTTGAGTCTCTGTTTTTCCACTATCACAGGGAAAATAGCAGCCAACTTTGGAGGGAAAAAAATGATTGGAAAAGCAAAGTGAGAGTATCTACTAGCACATTACTCATAATTCTGTGAGCCTTGCGACTCCCGTCCATCATGGAGAAAAGTTTTATTTACCTTTCCATGATAGGAAAACACTCACCCCCGTGACTTCGCCAGCTCTCCACCTTACATGCTGCATCGAACCGCCCTGGCAGGAAGTTGCGAGGGAAGGCAGCCATGCACAGTGAACAAATGTCTTTGTGAGAGAGGAAGGCTGTCCTGGCCAGTGGCTAATAGGCCTGCTCAGTGGAATTTTTCTCCCTTTTTAACCAGACTGAGTCTTGCTCCTTTCTGGCAGGCAGTCAGGCCTACTCTTCCAAGTACGCAGGAAAGTTCTGTTTTGACAAGCACACACATTCTTTTTTCAGAAAGCCACAGAGGCGAACGCCTTTGTTGCAGACAGACCAACTCCCTTCCAGTACAGAAGGTGAAACCCTTTCATGAGCCACATAATGGGAGCAGCCGTGGCACGGGCCCACTCAGTCCCCGAAAAGTACATAACTTCCATTATGTGGCTTCCACATACGGAATGTACTTCCCCTCTCGAATCCAAACGCTGGCAGGGCTGTTTGTCCGGCACTGGGACTGGCAGGGAGCAGGGGTTGGCAGGAGTCATGAGGCATTTTTCTGTGGGCTTTGGTTTCCTGGCCAGTTGAACCTAGTCCAGTTATTGTCCCAAGATTCTGCCAGATAAAACAAGGGGAGAGCTTTTCTAGATGCCTAGTGACTAAAAGATGGAGGAGGGGAGGCACATGCTGAATGGGGGGTGGGGCTTTCAAGTTCCAGCAAGGGCCACGGCTCAGGAGACCCCTCCCCAGGCAAGGCCTCTGACTCTGCCCTGTGGAATGTGTGCGGTGGCCTCCAGAGACCTTGCCCTTCAGGCAAATGCCTGGCACTCCGGCCTTTCTCACCCTGGCATGGGGCTCCAATCTTAGCACCCTTTGTGACGCAAAGTCAAATTCCCTGGAACATGAGGTTAGCATTTTCAGCAAACTAATCCCTGATGTTTAGTATTCTGGGCAGAGTGGGCCATGTCCATGAGTGTTCTAGAAAGTTGCTACCTTGAGATGGCATCATGAAGACTAGTAAGATGGGTTCCTGGGTGGCTCAGTCAGTTGAGTGGCTGCCTTTGGTTCAGGTCATGCTCGGATCAAGCCCCTGCATTAGGCTCCCTACTCAGCAGGGAGTCTGCTTCTCCCTCTGCCCCTCCCCCCACTCATTCTCTCTCTCTCTCTCTCTCTCTTCTCTCTCTCCCTCTAATAAATAAGTAAAAAATCTTTGAAAAAAAGTGCTGAAAGATACTGTCTGCTTCCAAAGTACCTCCCTGACCTGACCACCCACTGTGCTTGAATTTCCTACAATTAGTGACTAACTGGGAGTCACTAAAGGATCACCTCCAGAAAGTTCTATTTAAAATGCACATATTTAAAAATAAAGTAAAATGTACATATTAAACTAATTGTGCCCTAATTAAAATATAATAGTAAAATATATGTAGGCTTACCTCTCCTGGAGTTCTAGTGGCTACTCCCTATCCCTCCTTCCTAAGGAATGCTGCAACATTTTGAGAGGGGAGGCTAAGGACAAGTGTCTGCTCTGGGACCTCCTCTTCTCCTATTGTCCAGTTCCATGTTCATCTCACTTCCTTCAACAGTCCATGAAAAGCTTCCTTCCACATTGGTCTAAACAAACCCACATTGGATTGCCCATTTTCTAGTGTCCGAGCTGAGGTGCTAAATGCAGAAGTTGTTCGATATCTTGTATTCAAAGTATAGAGACCTTCTGTCTTGGTTACAATTCAGCAATTCTATTTCTGCTGCTCTGTTCTTTTGGCATCTCAGTGCGATTGCATAGATCTGTGAAATATTGAAAACTCAGAAGGAGCTCACATCCCCTGAAATATAAGGACTCTGTCATATTGCATCTTGGAAAAGTATCTTTGAAGGCCTCTTATCAAGTGCCTGTGCTCAGCCCTGCAGAGGTGGGGTGGTATGAGAGGGTGAGACCTCCTTGATGATGGGTAGGACAAGGGACGTCATCCAGGCTGCTGGTTGCCAAACAGAGTGTGATGACCCAAGACCATTTTCCCTGTGGTCACTTTAGGTCTCCCACTATCGAATGCCCCTCTGGCTCTGGCAGTTGTCCTCTGACCACAAAATATGGCTTTGCCAATGCTTGATGTTTAATTATCTCAATGTAATTAAGTCTAGGTCACTCATATTGTCTTGCTTTCTCCCAGTTTGTTCAAATCCAACCTGAAAAGGATTGGAGACCCAGGGCTTAAGATCAATTCAGGGAGAAAAAATTCAGGCTTTAAAGCTATTCTTACTGCTAGATTAATGTGAAATTAATTAATTAATTAATAAAACAAAGACACTATATATTGGAAATCTTTAGGTTATCCATTGTATTTTGCCCTTATTTTTTTAACAGTTTTTTTTTTAAGATTTTATTTATTTATTTGACAGATGGAGATCACAAGTAGGCAGAGAGGCAGGCAGAGAGAGAGGAAGGGAAGCAGGCTTCCCGCTGAGCAGAGAGCCCGTTGTGGGGTTTGATTCCAGGATCCTGGGATCATGACCTGAGCAGAAGGCAGAGGCATTAACCCACTGAGCCACCCAGGCGCCCCACTCTTATTGTTTTAAATGAAGAATGGGTAGGGAAGGGAGAACGAAGGGGCAGGGGGGCAGAGGAAAGGGACAAGAAGGAAAACAGTGCCAGGTTAAGGCCAGAGCTGCTGGAACTCAGGGTCTGGAGGAAGCAGAGTTGGGTGTCTCCTACACTGGCCAGAGTATAGCCAACACTTCTGAGTCCTGGTGGACCACACTGGCAGCTCCAGCCAGTTTCACCCCCGAGACCAGGCTGAAGATACTGCTGGGGAGTGATCAATTTCAAGGCATGGTCACAAGTCCCAGACACAGAAGCACAGACCAAGATGGCAGATAGAGAAAAGGAGTGGAAATAAGACAAGAAGGATCTTGGCAATGGAAATTCTGGAAAGTTTCTGGGAAGCCCCACTTCATCATTTGTTAGCTAGCATGTGGATGGTAAGACAGTGGAACAGACAGGTTAGAAGAAGGGAAAAAACAACCATATTCTCTCCGAGATGTGCACAGACAAGGGTTTTGGGTAATGCTTAAAGAATGAATTAACATTTGTAGACTACTATTTTTAGCCCTTTGCACATTTACATGTGTGTTTGTGCCACTGTCTTCTGTAGTCCTAACATGACTAAGTGGCCCAGACCCATCCCTGAGCCAGATAAAGATAGCAGCTGTGAATGTGACAGGAAATCACCCACTGGCCCACATGCTACATCTGGGGTACCCATGCTGGGAGCTGAAGAGCTAGTCCCCAACCGGACTCTGTCTTGCTCCTAGAGGCATTTATTTCATTCACTCATTTAGTATTCATTCATTTATTCAGTAAATGATTATGAAACAATTACTCTACACCTTGCACCATGCTAGGCTTGAGCTATACAGTCATGAACAAGACAGAATTGGTCTCTATCCTCATAGACTTTAGAGTCTGGCAGAGCTTTCAGATAGTAAGGAGGCAAACAAACATAATCTATAAGTACATATTCACATGTATTTATGGAAGACTACAATGGCACTGCTCTGTTTTTATTACAATCATTTGGTGGCATTCATCTGAGGCTGTATGTGCTTGAATCCATGGATTCAAATTCAAAGATTCACGGAGAAACCCTCACTATCAGGTGCTGATCACGGGGTGACATATCCCTGGATTGGTACCACTCCAATCTCGCTCTCATCTCCCTGCACAGTATTATTCCTATAAAGAAACAAACAAATACAAGGGCACTTTTAGAAAAGTATGCCCAAATACCATAGTTTCCCACCTCCCCAAAATTAACTCATTTCTTGGTTCTGATGCTTTTTTCTTATGGTTCATAATTCCTTACTTTTGTATCAGTTACCGTGGTCACCATAAGGCTGCATAACAGATAGTCTCAAAGTCCTAAATAACAAGCATCTATTTAGTTTATGGGTCCATTTGCTGATAATTTAGGCTGAACTGGCCAAGCAGCTCTGGTTTCAGAACTCACTTACGTATCTGGTAATTGTCTGAATATGGGCCATCTTGGCTGGAATGACTGATGATTCAGCTTTGCTCCCATGTTCATGTCCCATCTTCTACAGACTAGTTGGGGCATGTTGTCATTGTGGTGACAGAAGGCAAGAACAGAAATGCAAATGGAAACATGTAAGTGCTCTTTCAAGGATCTGCTTGAGTGTCATCTACTAACATCCTATTGGATAGAGCAAGTCCTGTGGTGGATGCAGAGAGAGTAGGAGGTTATCAGAAGGGGTGCAGAACTAAAGTCATTGATGTGATCACTCTACCACACTTACCATCTTTTTTTTTTTTTTTTTTTTTTTGCTTTCTGGGTGAATTAAGACAGCTCGTCCATTATTAAGAAGTTTGCTTGATGTAATATTAGAACATCACTGACAATTTTTGTCTTTACATTTTTAAAATGTAAAACAATAAAATTTACTTTTTTGGTGTATTTAGTTCTGTGATTTTTAATGATTGCAATGACTTGTGTAATCATAAATAAGATACAGAACAGTTCTATCACCTCCCAGAATTTCCTCAGGTCACTATTTTGAGAGCTCATGTCTGGATGCAACTTCTCAAACAAAACTGGTAGATTTGTATGAAGAAAATTAAAGCTTTAGCCACACCTCTTGGGTATTTGTAGCCAAACTTTGAGGTGTCACTGAGGAAAATAAAGTAGTTAAAAGAGTCAGCCATCAGATGTAATGCTTGTGAAAACTTTGGTAATAAAATTTAAAAAGCTTCAAGCCAGAGGTATCTGAACTTGAAGAGACCCCTACCTCACCATTATACAAAAATCTAAATTCCTGATAGATTGGAGTGAATTTTCAAAGTGAGAAGAGAACAGAGAAAGAGAGAGAGAGAGAGAAAACAAGAACCCATACCTCTTGCTTAGTCTAGTGTTTTTTCTCTTGCTCAAAGCTTCTCTCGTTTGCCCCTCACCTCCGCTACAAGGTTTATCTTTACCCTTTGACTTCATTTTTCTACCATCTCTGGCTCTGTGACAATGGACTGGTCTGTCAGTGCTCTGTTGTCTTAATTCTACTTGTAGAAGCTGAAAGCATTGTTTTTCCCCAAGAAAGCCTGTTCGGTGCTAATGCATTTGAGGTGCCTCCCCTCGGTTCACAGAGGGAGCAAGGTTTTAGTTCCTAGAAAGTTTAATACACAGTTTGATCTTTGCTGCTCTACTGGACCCCTGAGTTCCCTTTCCTTATCTTATAGCTCTCCCAGCTGCCAGGGAATTTGATCTGGATTTGTCTTATCAGTCCTAGGGCAACAAGCAGGTGATGAATGAGGGGCTGGGGAGGCAGCTGTCTCTTCTTCGAGGCCACTGGCATTTTTGAAAGAGACTGTGTGAATGTGGCAGTTGCTGGAAATGGAGGTAAAACTCACTCCCATGCTTCTTAGTCTAAGGTCTGTAGTAATCTTTTGTCTCTTCATCCTCCAACTAATTTAGAGGTGACTCTTTCTTCTTAAGGGTCCTTGACATTCATGGGGCTTTGAAGTGGCCTGGTCATTGCAGCTCTCTTTCCAGAGACAGAATTTCCCTGGCATGACCTTGATTGATCTTGTAACATTAGCTCACACTTACAGATTGTGTTCAGAGTCTCGAACTGAGTGTGAAATGGTGTCACAGGTTATTCAATCTTACAGAAGAGAAGCCCTGCTGGTACCATGATGGTGCTGTCCCAGGTAACCTAGGTCTTGAGCTTCAGATATGAGATTAAAGAATCAAGGTGAAGCTGTTGAGTCATGACATTTGACCCACTTAAACCGGTGATGCTCTTTTCAAGAATCTGTTATGTCCTTTGAGAGGAACCACCTGTGAGTTGTACCTCTTCTGCCCTTTATTTCTGCTGGAACAAAAATGTAAGCAGGGAAGATGGAATCTAGATTAGTGGACATCCAGACCCAGCTGGACAAAGCCCTGTGATGATGAAGCTACGGGGCTGAGTCTGTAAGCCACTGTTGCTACCATGTCCTAAATAGAAATGTACCCAGCCCATCTGACTGACACTTCAGCATTCCTGTGCCTTGGGGGTATGATGTCACAAAACACGTCAACCTTCATTTAGGGGAGTCATTTCAAGGTTTCCCATCTCGGCTCTCCAGCTCACTTTCCCTCTGCTCCTGTCACGACGATGTCAGCACCCAAATTAGTGCAAGGCCCCAACCCAACAAGCATCAACTGGATTGCCAGCCCAGTGAATGACCCACCCTTGGGACCTGCTGTTATAGCCTTGCCTCAGCTGTCACCTTCCTGTGGCCTTCCACTTTTCCTCGGTGTGAAGAGCTGCCAAAAACAGCAGTCCGCTTCTCCCCGAGGAAGAAGCAGCTGTGTGCAAGGTCAGGTAAACACAGGGCCTAAGAAAGTTTTTCCCTCCCCCACTCCATTTACATTGTGTCTTATCCTCACTCCAACCTAAGAACCTCTAAATCCAGCCACAGTACGAATCCAGGAATGGCAGGAAAATGTTCAGCCCAGTAACCACATCCTTTGCAGTACCACAGCCTGCAACAGTGAAGGACATGAAGTTAAATAGAAATGGAATTTGAATGACAAAGTGACATCATGTCCATCTCCCTAATGATGGGACAAGTTGGTCTTCCATCACTGGAAAAGCAAAACTGCCAGGCCTAGATCCGTATTTAAAAGCTATTTTGCATGGTTTTAAGTCGCCAGCTCAGCTCAATATCTAAAACAAAGAGAATGAATTATGGAACAGGACGAAGGGAGCTTGTTAATTTTCCCACTGATGCACTGTGAAATGAAAGCTTTATTCTAAGAATGGTATATCCTCAGGGCTCTCTCTGGAGAGACGCTGACAAATCCAAATGTCCTTACTGTTTCCTTTACCCCCTGCTTTATGGCTTTTCTATACACATTTACAAAATATGTATATTTCATGGTATGTCTTTATCAATAGGATTCAGCGAATTCAAGTCTGTGATTCTCTCTAGGGCTTCTTTGACAATAAAGAGTGCTCGGTGATGTTATTCACACACACACACACACACACACACACACACACACACACACACACACTTGATTGTGCACAGCCTGTCTGTATATATTATAGAAACATCCTTGTAGCCTGCTAGCTATTGTCCATATTAGTGAGCTATATAGCCCATCTCCAATTGGAACCCAATGAAATAATCATGATAATTTTGCCTTCGTGTATCACCTTTCATCAGGGAGGATGAAAGGGCTTCACAAACTCTGGGTTCCTCTTTGATCCAGGGCTACTATCTGGTGTACCAATCTCCACTGTGTATTCTGCCCTCGCCCCGCAGATGGGCCTCCCATTGACAGTAATTGAACCTCCACATGCAGAGCACCAGCCTGGCCGGAGAGCCTCCTGTCAGCCAGGAGGGGGAGGGCTGCTTCCAGAAGGGCTGCTGTTGCTATTCCACATTTGCAACAGGGCACGGATTATAAACAGGGGGAAGTAGGGAAGGAATTCTCAAGCTGCAGCTTTAGCTTTGAGACAGAGGTGCTTAGTGGCAGGTGGAGGAGCATTCTAGGCAGTGATGAAACAAATATTCAGAAAGTAGGTGTTGCCTAAGGCTCTGCTCTTAGCTTCTCATCCACACCCAGGACTTAAGCTATTAGCTCTATGGGAAGGACTCCAAAATATATATCCCAGGCTCAGACTCTCCCTTGGGTCTACCCAGGCATCTCCAGCTGTCTCCTGGGCATTTCCATCCACATATTTCACTGGAACATCAAACTCGACTTCTACCAGATATACCATACGATTCTTTCTCCTTCATTCTCAAATAGCTCCCTTCCCTGACTTTCCTATGTGTGGTCGCTAGAGTCACAGCCATGAGTAAGTTAGTTGAGATCTGTGTTCTCTTGGAGCTTGCATTTGCAAAGGGGGAGAGTGTAATAATGAGGCAATAAAGATAACAGGTGGTTATGGGTCAGGTGGTAATGGTAATGGTAATTTAGGGGTGTAGACTCATTGGACAGAGTGACCAACACTGGCTTCTCTAGAGAGATGATGAGGGAGAAAACAGTCCACGTGAAGGGCAGAGCAAACACCGAGACCCCAAGGCAGCAATGAGATCTGGCCATCCATAGAGCCGAAGAGATGCTGGGCTGCTGGAGCATGAAAGAGGGCGAGCAAGAGGAGATGAGCCCAGAGAGGTGGGTAGGGACCAGATGAGGCGAGGTTTGCCGAGTTTGGGTGCAGGGGTGCAGTTTGGACTTTCATCCAAATGCCACTCAAAGTCAGGGGGAGAGTTTTTAGCAGGGGCTGTGGGAGCTGATGCCCATCATTGGCAACAGTCCACTGTGGCTGTGAGTCATTTTGACTGCTTTCTGTATACAACCCTCTCGCTTTCCACATAAGCAGTGTCTAGCAGAGAGTGAGGGCAAGGTTTTGGTCATTCTCCAAGTCCTTGCATTTGCCCTCCAGGGTCCCGGACAGAGTCTTCTGTGTTCAAGAACACTGGCAGCCAAAGGGAAAACAAAGCATCCATTTTGTGATCACTGGGAAAGCACCAGATACCCCTAAGGCTGTGAACATGGCTTAGGCTTGCAGACCAAAGCCTAGCTTTCTCATATTCTGAGAATCTAAATCTTGGTGTCCACCTGCTCAGGCGTGCCTTTTGGGGGGAGGGGCTAAGAGATGGGTGGTCAGATGGAGATGGTTTGTTGAAGCTCCTCTCAGTTGCTGTGAGTTTCGGCTGCTAAGGGGTCACAGCTGCTTCTCCAGAGAATTGCCTGTAGAGGTTATACACTTCCTCCACCAAGGGCAGCAGGCAGCTTTGACTGGCCGGCATAGGGGTGCAAAAGGCCAGCCCCTTACCTCTGGTGAGACCAGCCTGTTGTACAATTCATGCTCTTGACTTCCCCACGGATCAGGTCAAGCCCAAGCAGTCTCCAGCTGAGACCTCATCCTTGCTCTGTCCTCTTCTCCATCTGGATTCCCTCCCTCATTCTCCTTCCCCTGAGAGAATACCCTCAGCAAACCATGTGCACTCCAACATCTTTTAAGGCTCTGCTTGTGGGGAAGGTAACCTATGACAAATGGAGATACAGCCAGACTTTATAAGGAGACCTGACTCAAACCCACTGTGAAATTTTTCATTCACTTTCCTCTTTTGGATTCATTCATTTATTCAACAAATACGTTGAAGCATGTTTCCTACACTCTGGCACACAAGTAGACGGCTGGGCACCATCCATGCCCTCAGAAAGCTTACTAACTTGGAGAAAGGCACTTATTAGACCAGTACAAGCATCCACTTGGGTATATTATGTGTTCTTCCTCATTGTAATAGGATTGTTTGCCTCCAAGGCCATATTTCCTAGACAATGGAGGAGTGCAAGTGCCAGGAAGGAGCATGGCCACAAGAACCTTTCTTCTGCTTGGGTTGCTGCTAGGACACAGATAGCATTTCTAATCTCACCGTGTCCCCTGAGATGGAGCCTGCCAGTGAACCCATGCAGTTAAAGGATTGAGAACTCTGCAGGGGGCTCCTTGGTCAGGCTTACACCTCCTTCTGCTAATTATTCTTTTCTTTTGAACTTGCTATTCTTCAGCCTCTTGGGAGAGTCTTGGCTCCTGGGGGATAATGCTACCTCCTAGAAGAATCTGGTCAGGATTCTAACCACCAGCCCCACAAAATCCTAATGGGCTTTGGGCCACCCCTTGCTAATGTGAGCTGCGGGCCACTCTGCAGCTCTCATGACTGAAGGTGAAAGTCCCAGCCAACATTGAGCTTACACAGAGGTTGGGTTCTTTCTAGAGGGTCTAGAGACCCTGGCCACATTGCTGCGAGAAGTCCTAGAGCTCCAGCTGGCACTAATCATCCTCCATGCCTCAGTTTCCCACCTGGAGAAGGAAGAGGAGAATGGCAGGCTGAGGCTTGTTCAAAACACTCCGAAGGTACAGTCTAGGGAAGATCTGCTGGAATGGCATCCAGACTCCATAATCCTCTATTAGTGCTTGCTAATGGAGGGCAAAAATTGGGGACAGAGCCAGCACTTGGTATATTGCCTCCAAGGCCATATTTCCTAGACAATGGAGGAGTAATGTAATCAGTACATGTGTGTGCACCTCTTGCAGTTACACAGTGCTTCCAACTTGGAAGGTCTGTAGGCTTGATTTAATGCCCTACTCTTGCTATCTCAAATTTCTTAATAATTCTCAAACAATGATCTCTGCCTTCTCATCTTGTCTTGGGCCCCACAAGTTATGTAGCCAGTCTTGATTGGGGTCCCACATCAAGAGTTGTTTGGGGTTGCCTGCCAAGAGGTAGAGGGAAAGGTAGACTTTTCCTGGGCTATCTTTCATCTTGGGACGTTGGTGAATCCTACCGGTTCTGAAGCAGATTTTTCCAGTTAGGCAGTGTCTCAGAGAGGGTATATTCACAGTACAAAGCTATCAGACTGTACAAAGGCCAGCATGGTAGACAATTCTGGACCCTGCAAGGGGAAGAATAGAGGAGAAGAAGGGCAAAGAAAAATCCTCCTTGGCTGAGAGCAGAACCAGATCTGTCCTCTCAAATCCCAGCAGATGTTTGGAGCTGTTTTTCTCAGGGAGCTTGTGTGGGCTCCAAGGAGGTTTCCTGCTGATTCTTCAATGGGCATTCCCCTTATCCAGACAGATGTCTCTCTGTTCCAGGAGTTGGTTGGACTCTTTCCACAACCCCCAGAAATCTAGCCTTCCCATCAACTCCTGGGGCCTCTGTAGAGATGAATTCAGGGAAACCCAACCCCCCACCCCTTCTGGAGAGCACACCTGGATCCAGCTCTGCCCCTTCAACCCTGCAGTCATGGACCCCTTTGTCTCTGTCCACATTGCAGGAAGACACTGATCTCTCCTTCCACACTTCTAATGCAGCTTACCCTGTTACAGCTTTCTGATAGTCTGATGACAACCCCCTCCCTAAATCTGAGGCCAAAGTAGCACTCCCATACCATTTCCCCAAGGTGAAGTGAGAAATCCCTTGGCATAACAATTATTTTCTTAGTAAGTAAATACATAAATAACACACACCCTTTCAAAATTCTCCCTCCCTCTCCTCTATCACTACTATTTTTGTACATTTTGTGTACAAAGTATGGTCGAGCAGCTGAGAGAAGATTCAGGAGTCATGAAACCTGTTCGTGACAATTTCCTTTGTAATTTTTACATGAAGGATCTGGCTTTGGAATTTCACACTATTGTGTCTCATTGTCTCAGTGGAAACTTCAATATTAACACCTTGTTATAGGTACAAAACCCTGGATTAAGTGCGCAAATTTAATAACATATTATTTACCCAGCTCTGTCAAATTTATGAAGCATCTCACATAACTGGCCCCATTTGGTTCTCCTGACAGCTCTGTGGTAGACATTACTGTGTTCTCACTTTATGGATAAATCTTTTGAGATTCTGTTGGCTGTGTGCTTGCCCCTGTAACTCAGCTCATAAATGAGATGGCCACAGTGGAGACTCCCGCCCAGGTCTCATCACTCCCAACTGCTTGCTCTACGTTGGTATCTCTGCCAAGGAGACAAACATGGCTGCTGTTGACTATGACATAGGTCAGCCTCTAGTTAGCCCTCTGTGAGGTGTGGAGGTAATCAGTACAAAAACACATTGCAAGCTATAAAACAGGACCAAAAGAATGTGTTACTATTTCTGTGGTTATTACTTTTAGCTCCTGGGTCATCTGGGTTGACTCTTCAGGGTGCCCAAGTTCATAGCCACCTGTTACGGTCATCCCACTGCTGGACTTTGGATAACCCTGAACACCGTCTATCCTTCTTTTTACCTTATATGTCCTCATTGCTTTGGGTATCTTGAGGGTCAGTTATACCCTTCCTGCCCAACTGAAGTTTACTTTTCCTGCCTCCCTATTCTTCAGGCCTCTACTTATTCTCTCACTAAACTATGTTACCTTCACAAAGGTGAAAAGGTCACACAAGCCCTCAAATGCCATTTTGGTGACCGGTCATCATCCTTTCAGTGGCTGTTCAGAGACTGTATCTCCTGACCTGGCCAAATCCCACCCTTGTCATTCAATCCCAGAGTATCTGACTGGACATTCTGATAAGATGGGCAAGGAGACAGAAGCATGGGATCAATAAATGGTTGTGGGGCAAGATCTTACATCTTCAGAATCTTATACCAGGTGAACATCTACACAAAAGACCACCCTGGCCTTGAGTAGGGGCAGCTTTGCCCTTCATGAGGACATTATGAATAGTCTAGAACTTTATCAAAGGGAAGAGAAACTCAAGTTAAGGGAACATTGGCTAAAACATTAGTATATGCTGTATTTTGTACATGCTAAGCACTTTTGTGCAGAATTTTTTTAAAGATTTATTTATTTCGAGAGAGGAAGAGAGAGAGAGAAAGAGAATGAGTGGGACGAGCAGAGAGAGAGGGAAAGAGAATTTCAGGCCAACTCCAAGTTGACTACAGAGCCAAGGCGAGGCTCAAGGCTCCATCTCATGACACTGAGATCATGATATAAGCCAAAACCAAGAGTCAGACATTTAAACAAATGTGCCAC
Source organism: Mustela erminea (assembly GCF_009829155.1). Lineage (NCBI taxonomy): Eukaryota > Metazoa > Chordata > Mammalia > Carnivora > Mustelidae > Mustela > Mustela erminea. Next base: position 70,285,549 of record NC_045614.1, on the reverse strand, counting down.
CCAGGCACCCCCGTGCATTATTTTTTATACTAACATATGTTCATAGATCTATGAACCTATGAATAATTATTTCTCATTCAACAAATTAAGAAATCATACTGTAGGAAGGTAAAGTAACTAACCCAAGTTCACACATAAATGGTAGACCTAGGATTCCAACCCAGATCTTTCTAAGTTTGAAGATCAAGCTATTAATCATTATGTTGTGTGTGATCTGACCCCTTGGGAACTGTGGAAAGGAATATTGCAGATGTGTCAATGTGGGTAAAGCCATAAGAAAGAATAAAGCACATTTGTTCCAAAGTTCTATCCATGAATATGCCATGAAAACTTGTATGATTCCTCTAGATTCTTTTCTTTTAAAAAAAAATTATTTATTTATTTGAAAGAGAGAGAGTGTGTTGGTGAGGAGCAGCAGAGGGAGAGGGAGAGAGAATCTGAAGCAGACTCCCCACTGAGCATAGAGCCTGACATGGGGCTTGATCCCAAGATGCCAGATCATGACCTGAGCTAAAATCACAAGTTGGATGCTTAACTGAGTCACATAGGTGCCCCCCTCTAGTCTTTTCTTCCAGAGTGTCCTGAGCAGTCTGCCTTGGATCATAAAGTAAATAATGGCTCTTCATGTGAAGTTTTGCAAGTGAAACATCTTTACAAGAACTCTGGGTGTGTTGCAGAAACATGGTTCTCCAAAAATATGCATTCCTTTAAAATTTCATTCAGAGGGGCAGTCATGAGGCCTGCTCTCCCCATGACCAAATCTACCACATTAAAGCAAATGAAAACCTAACTCAGAGGATTAATATATATTAGCCTTTCTATAACCTTTTATATTACAAAAGTGCTTTGCCCTGCTGTTGTTGGTCTATATAAACTAAGTGTTTCAGTCAGCCAAACCACCAGGAAGAAAGATCTCCCCAGGCTTTGATGGAATTAAGTCATCCATTTTTTTGGCCATTGCTAAAGTTTTCATATGAAATTAAAACAAGAGTGCCTACCCTTCCCAACTAACATCTATGTAAGAAAATAATTGGTTGGCATTTGTTCTCCTTTCTGCAGAGAAAGCATCATTCCCTCCAATTCAGTTGCAAGGTGGCATGTTTGAGAGCTTTGTCCCAAAATGGAAGGTGACCAAAGGAGTAGGTCTTTAGCTTGGGTTATCCCAGTAACAGACCCTGAAATAAGAATTCGAATATAAATGGCTTATTTGGGAGGGGATCCCAGGAAACCAGGCAGGGGAGTGATGAACTGAAAGGGATAAAAGGTCCATTATCAAACAAGTTACAATTTAGGAGACTAGAGGTTAATCCTGCCTGGGTCCTCTGGGAGTCAATAAAGAGCATGTGTCTTTGGCTGAAGGAGTGAGGAACTGGGGTATTTACACACCATCTCCCATTGCACACTATTTAAGAGCTGCTAAATAAGGAATTCCCCAATGATTCTAGCTTCAGGCAAATTGTCCCCAGGTGCTAGCCCTGAGAAGATGGGCCAACATGCATGGAAGTGGTAAATGCCAAAGCAGGCTTCCTTGTGGGGAAGCAGTGAAGAAGAAGAAGAGAAAAGAGCAGAGGGAGAGCTGACTCATTAGTCACAACATCTGGGACCCACAAAAATAATTTAATTACAATTTCTTTTAAGATCAGAAGAAAGAAAGGACATAATAATAATGAACATATAATAATCAATCCAGCCTGGATTATACTTACACTTGTCTTTATACCAGCACAGTCATAAACATACTTTTTAAACATTTTTAATGAAAGAAGGGACCCATAAAGACCCATAAAAGTCATACTGAATCCCTGAGGAGAAACTTTGGTTATTTGTTTATTTATTTCTGATTGTTGGCATATTCTCTCATTTTAGATGTCCATTTAGATGATAGTCCATTCATTCACCTATGATTGACACACTTGTCCAAACCATTACCTTGTCCAAAGTCTCTGAATTTGTTTTTGAGAAGCCAGTCTGCCCTACATACCCTTGACCAAGAGGTGGGCACCTAACATAAATCAGACAGTCACCCTTTGGAATTTGAGTTCTGAAAAGAATAATATAAAAACTACACTATTTCCCACTCTCCAGATCCCTGGAGTGCCCTAGCTCCTGTCCTTCATAAAACCTGGTTCTTCAGCTATTCCATCCATTCTACAATGTATAGGGTGTATGTGTGGTGTATACGAGATGCACAACTATACATGTATATATACATATGTATAAGAAAAGCATACCATATTCATAGATTAGAACACTCAATATGTAAAAGCCATCCATTCTTGCTGAATTGATACCCCAAACAAAATATGAATAGTTTTTTCTTTCTGTAAAAATTAATGTTCTTTCTAGAATTTCTATTGAAGTGTAAAGAGCAGAGAATAACCAAGACTCTCTTTAAGACGTAGCATAAGGTAAGATGATTCCCTCTACCATCCAACAAGAATTACTAGTATAAAGCTCTAGTAACTGAGATACAGTTAACTAAGGTAAAAATCTAGACAAATATAAGAATGATACAGAAGAGAGCCAAGATACACATCTATATGTGTAGAGATACTTGATTTATGACAGAGGTAGCTTTGCAGAAAATTTGAATAAATTGTGCTGGGACAATGAGATAGAAATATATAAATACTGAATCTCTACTTCATACTATAAACAAAAAAATCAGTACCAAGTGGTTTTTAAATCTAAATATGAAAGGCAAAACAGCAAGTTCTTTAAAAGATAACATATGAAAATATCTTCATTATCTTGGAGGAAGGAAATAATACAGAAACACATAGTAATTAATGAAATAGAAAAGTATTAAGATGATAGACCTTATGTTAAGTGTTCTTATAAAAAAAAATGGAAGGAGGAAACCTTTAGAGGTAATTGTTGAGTTTACAGCAGTGTTTATATTGACAATTTAATGGGTATATACTAATCTTCTCAAGTTTTCAAACTGAAAATCAGGTTGTCGAAAGTCTTTGCCTCCCCAGCTCCCTGACAAACCCCTCTTTTGTGAACTTTGCACATTTCTTGGGTTAAACAAGACATAAGAAACACTGATAGGACATTTTAAAAGATTACTAAATTAGACTCAAAATTAAGAACTTTGGTTTGTAAAAATTGCCTTTAAGAGCATGAAATTACCTTTAGAGCATGAAAACACAAGCCATTAAGTGGGAGAAAATATTTGGAAGGCATATAACTGACAGATGACTTGTGTGTTGAATATAAAGATTACAAATCAGAAAAAAAAAAAAAGCATACAACCCAATGAAAAAAGTAGACAAGGGTCTTGAACAGATAACTTAGAGAAGAGGATGTCCAAATGGTGGTTAATATATGAAAGGCTGATTAATTTCATTGTACTGAGGGCAGTGTAAATTGCAACGACAATGAAATACTAATGAATATCTCTGATAAGGGAGACCAAGGGTCTTTGAGGTAAAGAGGAAATGTGCTTTTTATTATATACCCTTTTGCATTGAGTTTATGTTTTCCTTGTATTTCTGTAAATTAAAAGAAAGAAATAAAATTACTTTTAAATTAGAGAAGGAAAACAATAAAGCAAAGAACAGAAGTGACAAAACAGACCCTATGTTTTTGTTGTGGATGGGTGACAGGCATTAGCTGCTTGATGTTCTTAAGCTCTGGCTACTACACAAAAATAAATTAATGACTGAGAAATCAATTGATGGAGCAGTCCAACAGGTAATTCAGGCTCCCAGACCACTTTTCTTTCCTAATAGAAGACTGGTTTAATAAGGAAATCTGGTTTACTGTAGATCCCAAAGGGTCATATTGGGCTGAGATGATATCTCACTGACTTGAAATAAAACTCCTTTGAAATAGATTTGTGTTTTAGCTGAAATACTAATTTTTCTATCTTGATAGTCCATTTATTCACCTACAATTGACTGTGCCTACCATGTGCCAGACATTTTTCTAGATAATGAGAATATAAAAGTGAATGAAGTAAACACATTCTCTGCCCTCTCGAAGCCAACATCCTAGGAGAAACAGAAAATAAACAAATACACAGAATGAGGCCGGAGATAATATATGCTATGAAAAAAAGTAGAGTTAGAAGAGTTGAGGGTGGTGTTATTTCAAATAGGGTGTCCACGGAAAGCTTCTCTTAGGAGACGGTATTTCAGCAGACAGTGGAATGGAATGAGAGAGGGTGTCACACATCCTAATCAAAGGGAAGAGCAAGTGCAAGTAGCCTGAGGTGGTTTGCAAATTAATGGACTCTATTTGGGTTATTGTTGTTTCATGGGATTGGGTGTTATTTTCCTGTGCTGTTTCCTTTAAAAAGGTAAAGTTACAAGTGAGTTTAATGTCTGTGGTTTGTCTGGATGCGCTCCTCCAGACAAGCCTGTGCGTGCTAGGCTGGAAGCAGGTGTTGTCAGCAACTGGCTATGAAAGAACAGATTGTCTCTCTTGGTGTCATGGCCATGCTACTCATACCCCAGAAAGGCTGGCTAATGAAGTGTTTTCTTCTGATATAAAATGAATATCTGAGGATTTTCAGACTAACTCCATAAACTGTCTAACAAAAAGGGTATTGCTAGACATTATCACAAGCTGGAGGTCTTGAGGTCCCTCCCACTTCCCTTCTGGGTGTTCGAAGGGCACATTCTGAGCTTCCTGGCCCCATCCAGGACCCCTTGCTAGCTCTTATTCCTACAGTCTTCCTTTGGGTTCTAACCTACACTCTTGTTTCTTTATACAAAAGCCCTATTTTCCTTTCTTTCATAATTAACTTTGGCTCTTAAAACCCAGAGCTCAAACATTTAGCAACCAAAAAACTGGTTCCCCTTTCCTTGAGGGCAGGGCGGTCTTGCCCTTAAACTCTGCCAGCTAGTGAGGAGACAATCACATTCTGTCCTGGTAGGTGGAAAGTGCCCTCCTTTCCCAAAGTGGATTTTGTCCCACTAATGGGACAAAGGAAAGGGAGGAGGAACAGTTGTCAACAAGCAAAACCAGGTTGAATGGTCTGTTTCTGCTACATTTGCTCCTGCCAGTAATCTGTTTGTGCATCCCAGTGTCCCTAGGACTGACTTCCTTTCATTAGGCAGACACGCCACCTACCACTGTGGGAGTGACTCTCTGGCTTCTCTGGGTGTATGCATTGGCCTGCCTCTAGGTGAATTGCTCACCTCCTTTGTGCTTTGTTTCCAAGGGTGTGATTCCATTACTGTTCTGTGTTTTGTCCACCTCTGGGCCATCCTGTGTGTGCTGTGAGGTTCAAACAACATCATGTCGCCATAAAATGAAATTATGGGGAAGTCTTTGCCTCCCTTGCTCCCTGACCCACCTTCTCTGTAGCTGCCCATCTTCCAGCTCATGCTTGATTTTCCTGCTTCAACCCCTGGGGAGCCCATCATCAGACCCACCTGCTAAGAAAATGCTCCTCAACTCCTCTCTTATGAAATGAGTCACCTATACTTGAACTTTGCCTATATGGGGACAGTTTTCCCATCATCTCACTTAGGAAAAAATAACCAGGTTATTTCTAATCTGAGCCACCTTAGTGTTCCCTCCTCCACTTTTTCCCCATATTCATTGGAGGGTAAGTCTTACAATAGAGATACTTTTCAGTAGCGACCATTCCATTCCTTAGCATACTGTTCTCCATTCTGTACCTCAGTTGGTCCCCTTCTTGAAGCTTCTGGCACCCTATTGTGACACCATAATTTAGTCAGGTCCTTGCTGTGCTGAGCTAACTGGTACACTTCCTGGAACTTGGCTCTTAGGTCCTTGATCTACCAGCTCACCTTCTTTGCTTATCCTCAATCAAAGACAGTTGGTAACATGGCATCTTTTCTATAGGATTAGACATGTTGTAAAAGCACTACACAAAGTATCTATTGCTTCTTCTGCTCAGGGGAAGGGAAGGGGAAGGTTTCTATCTGTGTACAGAGTGAGAGGAGGGTGGGGCAGGCAATGAAAATGATGATTCTCCATCCTGAGGGCAGAGAAATATCTACCGTCCAATGATGTTCCTAATCCAGTTTATGACCAGTGCAGTGGGGCTCAATATAGAGAATTCATCTGAACCCTTAAGGATTTGGTAAGATTCGGACTTCAGGGAAACATTGAAGACATACTGAGACATAAAGATTAAGTAACATGACCAAAATTTTACACTGAGTTAAACTCTGTATTATACTGTTTCCATTTAATTCTTTGACATATTTATTTTATATTCTGAATTTGATATACCCTTTTATCATCTGAAGTCCCTAGGAGTCTAAATCTCCTGTTGGTTGATTCTCCTGATTCTGGCTCATGGCATTTTTGTTTCAGTATGTGTTTTGTAATTTGAAATTGTAAGCTAATGTTGGGTGGGCTCTATATGTGGGTAGACAAGTTGAGTGGGAGGAATCTCTCCCAAAGGGTTTTAGTTTTGCTTCTATCCAGATGCCCCAAAGATATTGCCTACCAAGGACCACTTTTTATTAATTTCTCAGTTTGGAGTATCCTGGGATAAGTTTAAATGTGAAACCCATATGACACCACCCTGGACTGCAAATGCCCAAAGAATTATCTTTTTCCATTCAGAGGAAGATTGAAAGAGATTCTAACTTGTCAATCGCTTTTCTTTGATAGTGAATAGGCTTTTCTTAGTTTGTTATTTGTATCAGAGTTCTCCAGAGAAACAGAATCATCAGGATGTGGGGGGGGGGGTGTTGGGGGGGACAGATTGATTTTAAAGGATTGGCTCATGAGATTGTTGAGATTTGGTAAGTCCCAAATCTGCAGGGTAGGCCAGCATGCTGGAGACCCAGGGAAGAGTTGCAGTTTGAGTCCAAAGGTGGTCTGCTGGCAGAATTTCTTCTTGCTCAAGGAGGTAAAGCTTTGTTCTTAAGAACTTCACCTGATCAGATGAGGTCCACCCAAACTATGGAAGAAAATCTGCTTGCTACTCAATCACCACTGATTTAATAATCTCATCGAAAAAAACCACATTCACAGAAATATACAGAGTAATATTTAACCAATTATCAGGGCATCATGGCTCAGCCAAGTTGACATAAAATTAACCAGCAAATTATTTAATAAGAATGAGGCATTTGAGTATCCTCATGTTGTGCAAGGGTCTTAGTTCCCACTTTCTGCCTCCATCTCTTACCCCACATGGAATTAGTCTATTTTTAGGCCCGGGTTTCTGAGTTCCATTTAGGATGACCTAATTCTCAAAACCTGAATTTTCATTTGGAAGCCTATTATTGCTCTCATTAAATTACTCTTCTCACCTGATGTTCTTGAGAAAACCAGCTCTTTAATGATGCGTAGAGACTGTGGTAGTATATTCCCTTGGCCCACAGATTTCAGACCGAGTGATTTGGTAATGGATTTTAGCATCTGCAATTCACACAGTCTTCACTTGATATATTAAAGGAAATTAAAGTTAAAAATGTTGTCAGCTTAGAGAGCAATTATGATCTGAGCCCGTTGATTTAGGCATCATGTGAGCTCTGGCTTTATAAAAACATGGCTAGAGATTATTCTAGAACCTACTGCGGACTACAAGTACCCTTATCATTGAAAAGGACTCAATGAAGTCCTTTTCAATGTATTTTTATTTGTACAAATACAAATACAATTCCTTGTAATTGTATTTATACTAATGGTGATAATAGAGCTAACATTTATGAAGCACTTACTATATATGCCAGGCACTGTGCTTAGTTTTTTACATGCTATTTCCTTTGAAACCCATGGAACCAGGACCTGCAAGAAGTAGGTATTGTCATTCCCATTTTATAAATGGAAAACAACCAAAGCTTAGAGAGTTTGCCTTAATAGCTAGGTTTGTATTGCAATAATGCTGTATAATGAACAATCCCAAAATCTCAGTGGATGTCAACAGTTAGCATTTATCTGTTATTCATGAGTCTGTAGGTCAGCTGCACCTCAGGTAGGCTCAGTTCCAGGCTCCAGGCTTCGAGTTAACTATCCTGTTATCTCAAGACCTCACTTGCAGCCCCAACAGCTTTGTGGAGAAGGTTTTTCCTATGGTGAAGGGTAGAGACTCCAACATGGAGAAAAAAATGGTATATGATGCCTTTTAAGGCCTCAGCTCCAAATTGGCACTCTGTTCCCTCTGCTCACATTTCACTGGCAAGGCAAATCCCACATCTAGGCTCAGAGTCAATGGAAAGGGGAAGTAACCTGCACGACATGGAGAACAAGAATAGAAGAATCATATACAAATAATACTACCTACCAGGTCTGTCACTAAATGACTACCATATAGTCCTCTCTCAGGATGCTTTTGAAAGAAAGAATGAACATTTTTATTGATCCTGCTAGTGTTGTAGGGCACATCAATCAAGTTTAGACATACTCTTTGCCCTTTATTCACTTACACTCATCAACGCATTCCCTAGGGCCCAGTCCATTGTAGATGCTCAGGAAATATGTGTTGCATGAATGAATAAGACAACCAAGTAAGAAGTCCATGAGCCTCATGTAAGATGTTTGATATTCCTAAGGACCTTTGTTTGAGAACTCGGCACAGACATTCTCAACTCTGGATCCAAGTCACCACTTCAGAGAGCCTATAGCAAGACACCTATTGAGTCATGCAAAACTATCCCTGGGGCCCAGGAAATAATGTGGCCTCCTGGGCACTGCCTTATGGTGAGGACATAGGACAACAGGGCTCTCTGTATATCTCCATATACGGGAAGGCAGTTCAGCTGGAAGGTGAGGCATGAATTGCTTTGAGCTAGTGTAAAAGGGACTTGAAGCTCAAACATGGTGATTAATTTATTCACTTCTACTCATACAAGCTACATGTGAAAGGGTAAAAATAATGAACATATCAGCTTAGTGTGGGGGTAGGAAGTGATGATAGAGTGAGTAATGACACAGGACTCATTCACAGAACATGTCTTAAAGCAACGAATGGGGAAGGGGACACTTCTTCCACCAGCACCAAGATTAGATAGAGGATGCCCCCTTTCCACTAAAGACTAGGACACTTATCAATCCATTTGTCTATAATAATGCAAAGGCCAGGTGGCATTCCTGAGCTCCTTGCAGTCCTATTTAGAAAATTAGAGGTGAGGGGAATCTGGATGGCTTAGTCAGTTGAGCATCCAACTCTTGATTTCAACTCAGGTCTTAATCACAGGGTCATGAGTTCAAGCCCAGTGTTTGAATCCACGCTGGGCAGGAAGCCTACTTAAAAAAAAAAATTAGAGGTAAGTCCCCACTCCAACATTTGCACTAATAAGCACAGCACCAAAAAGGTCAAAGATAGCAAGAAATGTAGATACAGAATCAACAAAGATATCTACTGAAAATCCTGGGATAAGAAGTTTGAGGAAAAGAGACTGTAGAATTCTCTTCAGTTAGTATACCAAAAATCAGGATACAGGAAGTGACCAGCCCAGGATCAACCAACTCAGGCCACAAAGAAGGATCCAAAACTTATATATGTATAAGAAGGGAGAAGAAGAGGGGCATGGGTGGCTCATTGGGTTAAGCCTCTGCCTTTGGCTCAGGTCATGATCTTAGGGTCCAGGGATCAAGCCCTGCATCAGGCTCTCTGATTAGCCGGGAGCCTGTATCCCCCTCTCTTTCTGGCTGCCTCTCTGCCTACTTATGATCTCTCTAGCTCTGTCAAATAAATAAATAAAATCTTAAAAAAAAAAAAAAAAAGAAGGGAAGAGATGAGAAATAGCCCAAAGGTTTTTCCCTTCTCTGTCTGCCGATTGCTTCCCTGGTGGCTATTGGAGGACAGATGGGGAGTTGACATCTAATTCACCACAGGTGATGTGTGTTACTTATAGTTTCACCCACATTATGCTGATCATTTGCCTATTTGGCCTTAGATTTAGTCTCTGTCCTTCTTCTCTTCTGCTTTATGTGGCATCAAACCCCTAAAAACTACATATCTCAGGTTTCCCTGTCCACTAGCCTCCTGTTAGGTTCACCAATGGGAAGACCCCAATGAGAACCTGAGAGCATGTGTGACCATGCCTCTCAATGGTTCTAGCTCCCACCAGGCCGCTTCTCCCATGTTTCCAATGCCAAGGTTCAGCTCCACCCAGGCCACTTTGTCTCCTACACTCCAGTAACACCATCTCTGCCCTTTGTCCCTCTAGCCCTAAGAGTGGTCAGATCTATCTAATCTTCAATTTGTACCTCTATCTCTTTTTTAGTTCTTCCAACACCTCTGTAACTAGGTTCCCTTTTAAAATTCCCTCAGTTTAACTACTTGGCATGGGTTCTGCTTTCTGGACTTCCATGGTTACGGTTATATTTCTTAGAGCCAAACTGAGCATGCATAGAGAGGCCCAAGGTGAGTTACAGAGAAAGGCACAACCCCCAAGAGCCTGGAAGGAAGCACCTCACCATCCAGTCCAGTTGGGCAGGTTATGCCAGCTGTTCTCACAGAGTATGGTGCTTGATGCTAATGGAAAGCTGCTTACTCTCTGTCCAAGTTAAGGCAGCAATTCGCGGCTGGCTAGCATTTGCTGTTGCCCAGAGCAAGGGAGGGTCCTATAAACATTTCTGGCTGACAACCCCAGCCCAAAGCTCTAGGTCTTTGGGGGCTGGGCTGAAGAAACCCAGCTCTCACCAGCCTTTAACTCTCTGAGCCGCTAGTTTCCACTCTGCAAATTAGGGAACCATGATTAAGTTCATAGGTGGAGTGTCTACGTGAAAAGCTGCGAATGCCACACATCTACATGATATTTAGCTCATGATGGGTACTAAATTAGTCTCTAGCCTTCACACACTTCTATCACATTTTCTCCCATAGGAAGCACTACCCTCTTCCCCTGGGAGTGAACTGCGAGAGTCTGTGCCAGGTAAGCCTCCCTAGGAGCTCCTGGGCTGCTGCAGCACCAACTGTATTTTCTTAGCACCTACCTGATGTGCATGGTCTTATCACAAACTAACAAGCAGTGCTTTCATCTGTTGCTTACTCCTTGGTTATGTATGTGCCCTCTTCCTACCCTGTGGCACTATGCCACTCACCTATGGACAGCTACCCTTGTCCCTGCCCAATCTGACACCTGAGTGTTCGAGCCCATTCCCGGGCTGAAAAAAACCAGCCCATCTTAACATCTTGAGCTGGGACAATAGTTAACATTCCCATTATTCTCCCAATGAAAGAAAAGAATTTCTGCTCTCCTCTAAATTTGTGCAAGTTGGTGTGAGTTTCAAACTGAGTTGGCTGAATACAGATTTCAAAATCTTTCATCTTTTATCTCAAGTCCAACCCTCAAAGTCCAATTGAAAAGTCCACATGACATGGTTTGCTTTTCATGACAGAAGGATGTCTTGGAGATATTTGCCTATTGGAGAGAAACGCTCTGAGATCCCAAGAGTTAAACGCTGCCAGCACAGCCAGTCCTCCACTCCTATGTAGCCTTATCCTCCTCTGCCCTTTAACAGTTGATTATATGGAAAGTGGGGGAAGAGAGGAAGATAATACGTTCATCTTTTTGAAATCAGCCTTATTTTGGCTATGAGAACCAAAGACTATGAACATCAGAGCAAGTCCATATTCCAAGTCTTCAATGAACCATGTCCTTTGAACATGAAAGTCCCAACTTCGGCTCCCCAAGGCATGGAATCACTTAAGCAATGGTCACTAGGCCCAGGTCCAGCTGTGAATAAAGGCAGAGATTTCAAGGCTCAAATCTTTATGAGAATGGGACATTAACTGTACCATATATTTCCAAAAATACACTGAAGACTGAAATTGGGAGGAGACCTAGAGGCTTTGGTTTTCTTCCAGATACCATCTGGGGTTGTGTTGAGAGAGCTCTGGCCTCCCATCCTTGTTGTCCACAGTAGAATTTACTGGACAATGTCAGTCTAATAAAAAAAAGAACCCCACCCCTGAGATCTTTTTGCCACTATTTCTCAATTTTTTAAAGAAGTGTTTTGGAAACAAGTGTTTTAGAAGGCTTTATGCATCTACTCAACTGCCTTTGGTTTCCTTTCCTTTCCATCTGGATGAAATAGGCTCCAGGTACAATTTACAGAAGAACAAGACCCATCTGCCTTCTTGCTCCTGCAGTCTTTCCAACATAACTGGAGCTACCATTATCAACTCTAGACAATCCTTTCTGGGTCCTAAGATAGTGGGGTGCTAGGCCAGGTGTTCTGTTCTGTCCACACGAGACTTGTGCTGGTCTTCTATTCATTCCTTGGACCAGGGCATCCCTTTGAGGGTTTCTTTTTGTTTTCTTGTTTTTTTTTGTTTTCTTGTTTTTGTTTTGTTTTGTTTTGTTGCTTTGCGTTGCTTTATTTTTGTTTTTGTTTTTTTTGTGATTTTTCTTTTTTTTTTTTTGGAACCAGGCTGGTATTTTATATTCCACTTCTAGCATATTGGCTTTGGCTTTCCTTCTCCCACCTGCCTCAACTCCTACAGGGACTGTCTGATTCTTACCCACCATGGACCAACTTTCTGACACCATCCTACCTTCCCAAATTTCCCCCGTTTGGCCTTTGCCAACATAGCTTGCTATTCTTTCACCCTCTGCTGGGACACTGTCCTTTTACCTCCTATCCAGGTTCTGTGTTGCATCTTTACGGGGCCTTGTGAATACATTTCTTGTGCCTACAATGTCTCAACAGTCTGCCTTGCCGGCCCCTGAGATCTGATTAGGTAAGAGGCTCTGATTGAACCTTTATGAATCCACCACAACTAGATATTCTGGATTAAGAAATGCAAATATGGACTGGAATGTTGGCCACTTTTTGATGAAGTTATGATCCTGGGTTGACTGGAAATATCATGGTTACAGAGGACCTAGCAACACCTTTGATCTTCAGAGTGCACTCCGTCCAAATCATTTCCTCTTACTTTTCTTATCTGTGAAATAGAGTTAAAGAAAGGAAAAGAGTTAAAGAAAGTGAATCCCTAAAGACCTTCCAACTTCAAATCCTTTGACTCCTGTACACTTTTGTCTGAGTAGTTCTGCTTTGTGTGAGGCACGAGGTCCTTGTGAAACCTATCAGTTTTGGGGTACACTGACATCTTATACTTGGCCTTCATCTAAAATTCGATCACTTCATCATCATCTTTTCCCAAGGCCATTTTATTTTGTGTTGATTTGTTTAGAGTCTCATCAAATCAATTCAACAAATGCTTATTACATGTTGGCACAAAGGAAGAATGACTTTGAGAATGAGATGAAAAACTGACATGCATGTATTTTCCTCCTTAAAGGAGATGAAACCACCAAATCTGCCATAACTGCCCCAAAGCAGCCAGAGCTCCCAGATACTCCTATGGCTTCTCCACCTGTCATAAACCCAGGGCTGGTAATTTTATGAACCTCCTCAGGTGTTGATTTCCTCTCCTTACACACGAAGAAAATAAAATCAACCTAGACCTTGGGAAAGAACTTAAGACCAAAGTCCTCAGATAAGTAACTCAGAGCTTACCCAGTCAAGAAACCCACCTTGTTTGAGCCCTAAAATAACTCTGTACAACAAATATGTATGTTCTTATTCCCATTTTTCAGATGAGAATATTGAGGCTCAGAAGGATTACATGACTTGACCAAGTCTTTTTCCTGATCTTTGATCTGTCCTCTCTCTTTCATATATATATAATCTCTTTTATTTGAGAACATATGCCTGCTCAGCCATGGATTGAGGCTTGTCTTGCAGTGATGACCAAAGAGCCTCTTCAGACAGTTTTACAGATCATTTTCAGGCAGCTATGGAGAGGAAAATAAACACCATCTTATGGTTCTGGGTAGAGCAGCAAGCAAGATATGGTATTATATCTGGTCATGGAGCCTGGAGCCCAAGATCCAATCCTCCTGGTGGTATGACAGATGATTTCATAAGTCCAAAAATATTTTCACTCAGTTTCTCATAAGCTGCAGTTGTCTAAAGCCTCCAGAAGCATTTATGAGGTGGGGAGAGGGGTAGCAACAGTGGTGCTTATTACTGCTTTGCTTTAAACAGAATTACAAAATGAGACTGTTAATTCGTCTGCTTTGCCAGCAGCTCTACCAGCACCTGTGGATGGATTAATAAGGTTTTCCTTTCCTCTCTTCTCTTTTTTAATAGGAGAGTCATTCTTGGGGTGAACCAGATGCTGCAGTTACTCGGCAGTAAAAAAAAAAAAGAGGGAACGAGTCATATATCTAATTACTAAGGCAGCCCTACATGTGATGTTTCTAACCAGAGGGTCTAATCGGGTTCAGGGGAGAAAAGTCCACAGGCATTCACAGACACACCCATGCCCTGCTCCTCCAACATGGACGTGACAGGGCTGAGCCTTTAAGAGCTGGAGGGACAGAATGATCCTCCCCAACATGGCAGTCAGCTTACTGCAAGAGACTCCATGGTCTTAGCATGTCAGAGGAGGGAGGACCCCTGCCCTGCTCCAGTACTCCAGTCATAATGAGAGGAAATCAGAGACCAGAGTGGGACATGGCCAGGGACGGGGGGGACACAGCCTTGAGTGGCTGGCTAATCATGCCTTCCCTCCTAAGACAAGCCCACCAAGCAGCACAGACTTCCAGAGCCTCTCCACCTGCTGTGGGTCTGAGGAGGAGGGGGCATTCCAAAGACACCTGTGTCCCTTCTGTGCTAGGGACACAGGCAGGGGGAAAAGGAACGCAGGAAGAGACAGGGAAGGCTGCACTGAACATAGAAAACACTCAGCTGGTCTACACAGCCTCTATTCTGAGAAAGAGACAGCTATCCAGGCTGACTCTTAGATAACCAGGAAATCCAAGGGAAACTAGGACAGTGTTTAGCTCGCTGATAGAAGCAGCATGCTGTGAGACCTGTCAGGCATGGGTATGTGTGTGTGCGTGAGTATGCATGCACCGGCGTGTGTGTGTGTGTGCGCGCACACGCACGTGTGATGTGTGCACCTTCACAAAGGCAGACAGACTGTCCCAGGATGCAGAGATGGAAACTGCAGGTGAATGCACAGGGCCTTGAGTTCTTTGCTGGAATCTTTGCTGCCATAGTTAGAAGGGGCCATAATGTGTGTGGGGAACTTTTGCAAGTTGTTTTTAACATTTCCTTAGAAACCATTATAGCAACTGGTCGCCTTTTGCTAAAGGAGTTTTATAGAGAGGCTGTGAGACCTTGCTGCTGGGATCGGTCCTGCTGTCCACCATCACCCTCAGCAGGCCTCCTTTCACCACCACCTGTTAACCTGGTTACGTGAGGAGGTTGTGCCTGCAGCTTTTTTGCTTGTGTTTGGTTTTCCTGAATAGGTTTATATTTCAGTTAGTTCTCCCTGGCCTTTCTCTAAAACATGTCACTGCTTCTCTGATGTTTTTGTCTCCAGACTGACTTTTGGCTTTAGCAAAATTAGGATATGAAAAAATAAAATATGAAAACTGGAAACCTCCTTACTTCCAACATTAAGAATCTCACAGTTAGGGCGCCTGGGTGGCTCAGTGGGTTAAAGCCTCTGCTTTTGGCTCAGGTCATGGTCTCAGGGTCCTGGGATCGAGCCCCACATCAGGCTCTCTACTCAGCAGGGAGCCTGCTTCCTTCTCTCTCTTTCTGCCTGCCTCTCTGCCTACTTGTGATCTCTGTCTGTCAAATAATTAAATAAAATCTTAAAAAAAAAAAAAGAATCTCAGAGTTATACATAAAAGGCCAGGTCTTTGGTGATAATTAGATCAGAAAGACTGCAGAGTTCGGAGATGGACAGTCTTCCAGTTAAATCCTGTCTTTGCTATTTACTTCCTGGCTACTTTGGGCAAGTTTGTCAACTTCTCTGCATCTCAGTCTCCTCATCTGTAGAGCGAGATGATTATGCATCCTTCATAGGTTGTCTGGGAATTAAATCAGTCCATTATGTACAATAGGCAGCACATACTAACTGTTCAACAAAGGCTGCTTCCTTCCCCAGCTGTCTCCTTGTCTTCTCTGTCCCTGTCAGCAGCTGTCATTCCCAGACACAGTTCACATGGCCACAATCCATCTTCGTGGAAAGCCTGACATGGGGGTTTCCTCTAGGGAAACATGAAGGGAGGGTGGTCAGGAGATATAAGCATCTGTTAATCAGAGCATTTTAACAGATTTCTTTTGAACAGAGGGCATCCCTCTCATATACCATGTGGGGCTTTTCATTCGCTGTGGAGAAGCAATAAGGTTTCGGAATCAGGCAGGCCTGGGACCGTGTGCCAGCTCAGCCATGTCACAGTTGGCTGTGTGACATCTGGCAGATCACATAACTTTCAAAGTCTCCATTTCCTCATCTGTGAATTGGGACAGGGGTTGGGGCTGGCTTCACAAAGTTGGTTGTTAATGTTTATTGAATGAAAAAATAGTTATTAAAGCATAGTTTGGGTCATTGGCTACTACACAACACACTATCCCCCAATTTAGTGACTTACAGTGACAGTTTGTGATGTCACAACCCTGCCATCGTACCTGTGCTCAGCGGGTGGTTCTTCTGCTCCATGTGGTGTCTGTTGGGCTGGAACATCCAAGATGGTTTCTTGGCACCACGCCATGTCCCTCCTCACTCATTACATCTATCACGTAAATGGCAGTGCAGAGGTCCTATTTGCCATGGGATTAACATAAATTAATACAAAGAAACATGGGAACAGGTGGTTCTTGCAATGCAGAGCAGAATGTAGAACTCATTTTAAAGGAGACTTATGACCAAAAATGTGTCAGGGTAACTACAGAAATATCCATTTGGGTGAGAAATTTCTGCTATAGTAAGGAATGATTTTGTGTGTCTATCATTTTGTCAGCCATTAGACAGTGATGGATGGGGAGGAGGATTTTGCTGCAGCAAGTTGGAGGTGCAGAGATCATGGATATTTTCATTAATTGGACTTCAGAGCAAATGGTGCAGGCAAAACTTTCATTAAACACCAGGTCAGATCTGCTTTTGTGAAAAAAATCTGTTTTTTTTTCCAGCCATCCTCCCCCTAAGGTTGGCAAAGTTGTATAAAGTTCTTTTAAATGAGAACAGAATAAAGGATAAAGCAAGGAAAGGAGTGATTCGTGTGCTCAAAGCCCAAAGATGATGCAACTGAGAAAAATTTCATTAATTTTGAAGAAATTGAGAAAACAGAGCTGCTGGATGAAATTACCAGGTTTCGCTCCCACATTTTTCACCAGTATATTTAATTGCAGGAGGAAAACAAGATGATATAAAATCCTGCCTTTTGAGGTTAGGCAAGATTTAAAGTTTGTAGTGAGAGAGAAGAGATTGTGTCTGATACATGCTCCGTGTTTGGGCCCTGAGTAGAAATAAATGTGTCAGGTGACACAGCTGGGGGTCAGGGTCCAGTTGTGAAGCAGGCAACCTTCTCTTGGACCTCTTTCTCCCTCTTTTAATTACCAATTTTGCTTCTGCAAGGTTTCATCTTCTGTATCACAACAATTATATTAGAAGACCAAAAAAAATTTTTTTTATTGGCTAGTCAAAGAATTTCTTGGGGGTGGGGAATCATCTTTTGTGGAAAATACCTTGATAGTTTGCTAGAAGATGGAAGAGCACACCTTGAGGGTACAGACTAGGAAAAGTAAATTAGCACAGGATGACTCAAGCGTTCTGTATGGGAAGCAATCTGGAGCTGGGAAATAGGGACCCAGCAAAGAAGAGAGGTTAAAATGCTGAGCCCCTTGGCCAGGAGCTGGCATCTATGATGGAAAAAATGGCCTATAGACGTTTTTTTCCAACAGTTTAATGCTGTAAGAGCAGTTTCCAAACTTCCCTGGTTCACAGCACCCTTAGTGTTTGTGATTATTTTTTTCATGGCGTCCCCTAGGCCAAAGGAAATACTTAATGGTTCTTTTATTAAGTGGTAAGCTCAAATAGTTTAATATGTCCTAACAACTTAGCAGCAGTTTGAAAGAAAAAAAAATTAAGATTTTATTTATTTTTATTTGACAGAGAAAGAGTGTGCAAGAGCACAAGTAGGGCAGAGGGAGAGGAAGAAGCAGACCCAGCAGGGGCCCAGTGGTGGGGCTCCATCCCAGGATCCCAGGATCATGACCTGAGCCAAAGGCAGACGCTTAACCAACTGAGCCACCCAGATGCCTGAAAGAAAATTTAAGCTAAAAATTATTTTATTTTCTTATTAAGTAACCACAATGATTTACCAATCAGATGAGTATCTCTTGGGCGTGTGTGTCTCTCAACTTTGGAATTGAATTAGATGCTTCCACCCTCATTTCCTGTTCCATGTTGACTTTATACAGTTAAAGTACTTCTTTTAATCTCAGCAACCTTGATCATCCAAGATCCACAAAGATATCATTGAAAGGAATGTAGCGTAATCTGCTGTTGAAACAGTGAAATACTTTGAGCCAGGAGCTTGTGCGGTGCCTGCTGACATGCTGTGCCTGCTGACAGAAATTGACTATCACTTTGTTTCCTTTGAAAATGTAAAATATCTTACAGCACAGCTGTGAGTTTGCTGGAGCACGCTGGGTGCCTTGGTACACAGTTTGGGAACCATGGTACTATAGTGTTCACTTGAAGGTACCAGTGCTGACTGCTGTGCTGTCCTGTGCCTCCCAACTTTCAGCAAGTTCTAATATACCTGAAAGGAACTTATGTGATGACTCAGTGAGGCAGGCTGGGGACAGCAGACATGAGTGGGAAGAAGAGCCGAGAACAGAACTAGTTCAACAGAAGCTTGGCTCTGTGTGAGGGGTGGCCCTGCTAATGTGACCTCTGGGGACATGTAGAAATCTCAGGGTGGCATTTCACTTTCCACAAGATCTGGAATGGAACTTGACCAAATTTCTGGACAAAATGATGCCAGTTGGCATTTTTAGAGAGTGGAACACCTATTATCTCAGTTGTTGGCAAGGTTTGTAGAGTTTTTAATGTAAGTCACCACTGTTGCTTAGCCTAAATTTTATTTATTTATTACAGAGAGGGAGTGCATGAGTTGGGGGAGGAGCAGAGGGAGAAGGAGAAGCAGACTCACCACTAAGCAAGAAGTCTGATGCAGGGCTCAATCCCAGGACCCCGGGATCATGACCTGAGCTCAAGGCAGACATTTAACTAACTGAACCACCCAAGCACCCCTACAGAATATCTTTTCATGACAAAGAGGTTAAGGTAGAGGCCAACCTTGAAGCTTGCCATTTTACATTAATCATGTGGTAGTGGCATGCCTGACTAGTAATTTGCCCTTCTCTTGCCAAATCCATTATGGTAACTCACTTCCCTTATCCTGTATGTCCTGTCTATGTGTTGAAAGATAATAACAATTAGCCCATGTTTAGTGACCCGCTAAGTCCATACACCCAATTCCCAGGTCAGTGTCAGGTCCAGATAAGAAATTGGCAAACTTTTTCTGTAAAGAGCTGAAGAGTAAATATTTTAGGCTTTGCAGGCCATGTAATTTCTGTTGCAGCTACTCAACTCCACTGCAACAGCAGGAAAGCAACCGCAAATGATATTTAATGGAATGAGCATGGCTGTGTTCCAATGAAACTTTATTTGCAAAAATAAGCAGTGGAACAGATTTGGCCCCATGGGCTCGTTTCTGCAAACCTCTGGTCCAGGTAGTGACAATCTGTTAAAAAAAAAAAAAAAATAGTGTGTGTGATATCTTTGGTAGAGACTCTGATGAAATACATAGCTGGAATGGGTTTGCCAAACTCAAGGGTAAGGGCATTGTTCTCCACAAAACTACCATATCTGCTCAAGATTCAGACACCAGCTGCAAGTTTGGAGATCCTCAGGGCCACCCTCACTTCTGACCAGGTGACAAATTTGAGGGTCTCTACAGATTCCCTCCTCTTTGATCATTTTCTCAAGTTATGCATGGAACTCAGGAAAGTGCTGTATTTACAATTACGGTTTTATTACAGAAAAAGGATTTAAATTAGAACATGCCAAAGGAAGAGACACACATGGCAAGTTCGGGGATGGCAGGGTGCAAATGCAAAGCTTTCATCATCTTCTCTCCTGGAATCCTAGACTGCATTCCTCTTCCTGGCTATGATATGTGACCGTACTCACGTGAGTCCATACAACCCAGCCTCAGAGTCCAGAGCTTTCCCTGGGGCTCCATTACTATGGACCACACACTGAGGCTGAGCTTTCCTCCCCAGCTCCTCCTGAAGGTCAATCTAAAACCTTTGATTTCCAGTTCTTCCAGAGTTCATAAGTGATATGGCATGTTCCAGAGCCCCCATGATAAATCACATTATGAGACTGTCAGTGGTCAAAGCGCATAGGCAAACAGTGACTTTCCTATCAGGCAAGACATTCTAAGGAACTTCGATCAGCTTCCAGAAGCCAAGAGCAAAAGCCAGAATTTGTTTTGAGTAAAGATAATTCTTCACTATACAATATAGAACAGCTTGAAAATATCTTAAGTTTTCCGTTTATTCATTTGTTTCTTCATTCATTCGAACAACCTTCTAGATGGTCTCCCTGCTTCCATCTTCCCCCAAGTTATTGTGATCCCCTCAAAACCTAAGTCAGATCACATCACTTCTCTGATCAGGACCCTCAGGGGTTCCTCTCCCAAACAAAAGCCAGAGTCCTATAATGGTGTACAAGGCTCCAGTGATCTGGTTCCCTTCCCAACTGCCCCCATCACCCTCTCTGCCCCTCTATTTGTTGCACTGGCCTCTTTATTGCTCTTTACACACACCAGGCCTGTTCCTTTGTGTTGGCTGCTTTCCCTGCCTAGAATGTAAGTCTCCTCCAGATATCCAGATGGCCATCCCCTTCCTTCCTTCAAATCTTTGCTGTAATGTTACTTTTCCAGTGAGGTTTATTGTTTTAGTCTGTTTGGGCTGCTGTAACTAATGATCATCCATTGGGTGCCTTATAAAGCAAACATTTAGGGGCACCTAGGTGGCTCAGAGTGGGTTAAGCCTCTGCCTTTGGCTCAAGTCATGATCTCAGGGTCCTGGTATCGAGCCTCTCTGCCTGCCTACTTGTGATCTCTCTCTGTCAAATAAATAAATAGAATCTTTAAAAAAAATTATTTTTCATAGTTCTAGAGGCTGGGAAGTCCAAAAGCAAGGTATCAACAGGTCCAGTGTTTGGTGAGAGCCTGTGTCCTGGTTTGCAGATGGCTGTCCTCCTGTGTCCTCAACATGGTGGGGAGAAAGAGATCTTGTATCTCTTCCTTTCTTATAATCCCATCATGGGGGCTCCACCCTCATGGCCTAAATACCTCCAAAGGCTCCGCCCCTGATGCCCTCACATTGGGGCTTAGGATTTTAACGTATGAATGGGGGAACACAAACATTCATTCTAGTTTATAACACCTATGCTAGTCACATCATTGAAATTGATCCATTTTATTCTCCTCTATTTTTTTATTATTTTTTATTGTGGTAAAAAATGCATAGCAAAAAATTTGCCTTTGTAACTATTTCTAAGTGTACAGTTCAGAACTCTTAGGTGTGTTCACAGAATTGTGCAACCAACATACAGAACATTTTCATCTTCCAAACCTGAAATTCTGTACGCATGAAAGAACAACCTTCTATTTCCTTCTCCCCCTAGCCCCTGGCAACCACCATTTTCTTTCTGTCTTTATGAATTTGACTATTTTAGATATCTCATACAAGTAGAATCCTATAGTATTTTTCGATATATGACTGCCTTATTTCATTTACCGCAATCTCTTCAAGTCTTAACCAGGTTGTGCCATGAGTTAGAATTTCCTTCACTTTTAAGGCTGAATAATATCACATTGTATATATGTACCACATTTTGTTTACCCAACCATCCACTGATAGACACTCAGGTTGCTTCCACCTCTTGGTTATTGTGAATAATACTGCTGTGAATGTGGATTTGTACCCTCCTTTATTTTTTCCTTCATTGCATTTATTCCATGATACAATATTATAAAATTTGTTTATTTACTGTATTTACCATGTACTGTCTGTTTCCCCCTCATTAGAATGGAAACTTCATGAGGAAAGGGGATTTTGTCTTATTTATTTTGTGATGTATTACAAGCGGAACAGGGTCTGCACACACTAGACACTCACTAAACAGTGCGATTAAGAAAATTAGCAACCAGCACCTGCCATGTAGCAATGTAGCAGGCCCCCTGCTGGGTCTTAAGGAAGCACCAGCAAATAAGACATGGAATTTACAGTTCCGCAGCTGAGTTAAGTAAAATTAGTTGTTAGGTTCAAATGTGTTAAAACAAACTTACCTACAAGAATGATATTATTTGGGCAGCTCACTTTTTCCTCCACATGGCTCCTTCTCTGCCTCCCTATGTCTGTTACATACGTATCCTAATGACTAGAATAAGTTATTTCTATCTGTTCATTTAAGTACGACTTGATGTGGAGATACTTGAATAATTTAAATTGTGATCAAATAATAATTCTATTTTTATGTTTTCCCTACTGGAACATTTCCACCCATCAATCTGGCTTAATTGAAGGCTATATTGCACATTTGTCCTAAACACTCTTCATTTAATGTTAACAACCACATAAAGAAAAGCTTCACATGTTTTTTTCATCACACCTCCACAGAATATTTTGGAATATCTTTTCAAGGGAATTGTCTGATTTCCAAAGCCTTGATGATAGCTTTTTTTTTTTTTTTTTTTTAAACCAGTGTTTTTACTTGAACAAAATTACAGCGTTTTTTAACACAAGTATGCCCCCTCCTGGGTTCGGGTCCTGGGAGAAATTCTGTTCTAATTTTTTAGGCTTATATGGTCAGTGTGTTTGATTCTCCCTTCTGCTTCTGCCTGATTTGATTTTTCTTTAATTCATTTTTATTTTTATTATTTTTTAACTCCATTATAATTACTGTATAAATACTTAGTTTCAGGTATTCAATGTAGAGATTCAATAATTCTGTACACCACTCAGTGCTCATCATCATGAGTGTGCTCTATAATCCTCACCACTTGTTTCACTCATCTCCCCACCCGTGTCCCCTCTGGTAACCTCCAGAGTTTATTCTTTGTAGTGAAGAGTCTGTTTTTTCATTTATCTCTTTTTTCTTTGTTTGTTTTGTTTCTTAAATTCCACATATGAGTGAAATCATATACTATTTATCTTACTCTGACTTGTTTCACTTAATACTATCCCTCCTAGTTCCATCCACATTGTTGCCAACGGCAAGACCACATTCTTTTTAATGGCTGAATAATATTCCTTTATAGAGAGATGATAGATATATAGATAAAGATATAATGTATATCACATCTTCTTTATCCAATCATCTATCAATGGACATGGCTTCCATATCTTGGCTAATGTCAATAAAGCTTCAATATACGTAGGTATGCACATATCCATTTGCTGTTTTCATATTGTTTGCGTAAATATTCATTACTGGAATTACTGGATCATAGGGTAGCTCTATTTTTAATTTTTTTTGAGGAAGATCCACACTGTTTTCCACAGTCTTCCTGATCTGGTATTAAAATAACTCTTTTTACTCCTTTGTCTCAGTAAATAAAAGTATTTCTTTAGTTATTTTTTCTATGAAACAAAGTAATACATAATTTCCCCAGAAGACACAATAACATAAAGGGCACACAGGACACTAATTGTTGCAACTGTTATTAAAACTGCAGTGAATATGATCTAGATTTGTGCCATCCAAATCAGTAGCCACTATTCCCACTTAGCTACTAAACACATGAAATGTGGCTAGCCAGAATTGAGATGTGTTGTAACGAAAATACACATTAGATGTTAAAGATTCAACACACACATACAGATATAAAATACCTCAATAATGCTTATATTGATTACATGTTGCAATTATGGTGAATATATTGGGTCAAATAAAACATATTGTCAGTTATGTTAACGTCTTTTTGCCTTTTGTAATGTGACTACTAGAAAATATAAAATTACATATGGGACTTCCATTATATTTCTGCTGGAGAGTGTCGTTTGGATGATCATTTTCTCTCTCTATATATACATATTGTAAGAGCAAGAGCATGGTGTGTTTTATTTCATAATACACATTCTTCACTTATTAATATATTGTTGGCATATTTCCATATCCAGAGACATATTTCTTCAAAATTATATATAATAGCCAGTGTTCCATTGTAAAAATGAGCTGCAATTTCTTCAACCAATATCTTCTTGTTGAACAGTAGACTGTTTCCAGTGCTCAATATTACAAAAAGCATTGTAATAAATATCCTTGAACCCACAGCTCTACCTATGTGAGTGACTATTTTATTAGACTACATTTCCAAAAGTGAAATTGCTAAACCAAAACAGATGCACATTTTTAGGACTTTTGTTACAGACTAAAAACAATCAAGTCACTCTCTAAATATACGGTGCTAATTTGAACTCCATCAATAGGTATACCTTGTTTCAATACCCTATAGCTTTTTTTGTTAACCAATTTTTACAGTTTAAAGAAAAATCTCATTGTTTTCCTTTTACTACTTCTAAGTAAAATGAAAGTTTCTCACATTTTTTTAGTTTGCAATTTATCTTTTGTACAATAACTGTTCAGGTCCCTAGTCCATTTGTCTTTTGGAGAATTTGTATTTTGTCCTTGACTTACAAGGATTTTTTTATAGATTAATTATATTAATTCTTGGTCACACGTGTTTCATATTTTTTCTTTGTTTATTTGCCTTTAATCTTTTATGTTACTTTTTGATGTTCAGGGTTTTTAATCATTACATAATTTTCTTTTAAGATAACTGCCCTTGAGCTTATGTTAAGGAATTCCTTTAATACTTTAAAATTACATTGTTATTCAAGTGTAACATATTCTGGTATAGCCTTGGTGAAATTTTTTACATTTATTCCCTTATACCATATGGAATCTATTTTCTTATAGAAATTACAAGGCCTTTCTTTTTGAAATATTTCAGATTTATTAACAATCTGTCCTTTCTTTGTTTAAAAGTAGCTAATGGGGAAGGATCTAGTACATTCTAGGTCAAGTCCATGGAAATTTGGAGAAGAAGGCAAAAAAGAGGCATGTACTTGGATCTAGAATACAGGTGGGCAATGATGAGGGTAAATCAGAAAGACCAGCAAGAAGGACACAGACTGCCAGCCTTCTGCACTTTCCCAGACATGGTGACCTCACTTGAGCTTATGATTTTAACCTGTTCAGAATCAAGTGCCATTTTAAAAATCTGAGTAACATTAAGGTATTTTGCCCAAGAAAAATGTGCAAATATATCCTACTATGCATAATTGCATGAGGTTCAAAGACCACCTATAGTCCATCCAGTAGACCTATTGAGGTACAACGACCTCAACATGAAGATCCTCTTCCCTTGTGGAAAAGAACATCAAAGACCCAGAGGCAAGGCATACTCCAGGCAAAGGCAGGTACAGAAGCTACTCCCTTCTTTATGCAGTCACATGAGGATACTTGCCAGTCTTCAGACTTGGATAACACTTCTCAGTCTCTTGTTCCTCAGTCTCTGTTCCTACTGACATGTTGTCTAACATGTTATTTCCTGCAGCAGTGGATATTACTGGTTACTTCTCCAGCATCCTTTCTGCGCGCTGGAATTCTGATCAGTGCCCTGAGTTTTGTTATCCACTTTCCCTCTGCAGGACCTGGACCCACCTCACCCAGCACCAAGGGTGGGTCCTGGTTAATTCAAACCAACCAGGACACTATCTCCTTTGACTTCAGCCCACTGGTCCAGGAGTGGACATGTAACCTAAACCATTCACCCAGTGGGAATTGAGGTCACTTGATTAGGCAGAAGTTGGGACAGAAACACTCTCTCCCATTGGACACAAAAGCAGAAGTGAAGGCACCACAGCTGTTGTCAGCCATCAACCTCAACCAGCCAGCCCTAGAACAAAGACAACACTGTGGACAGCAGTGTGAAGAGAAGAGGAAATTCCTTAGTGTAATGGTTGAGCCATCTGATCCATCAACCTGAGGGCTGCTCTGATTTGGGACTTCCATTACTTAGGTCAATACATTGCCCTTGTTTAAGTTATTTTGAGTTTTGCTTTCTGTTCTGTGAACATAAGATTCCTAATCAACACATCCTGGCTTGGGAGCCTGGCTTAGACACTACCTTCTTCCCGTCTTTTATAGTCAAGCCAGCTAGAAGAGATGCCTGCTCCTCCCTCTCATAGCGTGCCAACAGCCCTCACTAGATTGTACATAACTTGTAGGTTAGGAACCATAGCTTGAGATCTTTTGTGTCTTCATAACACCTAGCTCTTAGCTGGTGTTCAATGACTTTTTGAAATCTACACTAAGATTTCCTCACTCCATGGCTATGTCTGTGCCTTCTTTTACCACGAAGATAAAGTTTTTTGTTTTTTAAAGAGCTCAAAGAAAGATTACAAGAATCTCCCTGATGCCCATAGGACCTGTGAGTTGCAAGGCTGTGCATCTCAACCCTCACCATACTTTTTCAGTCACCTGGGGAGTCTTTTATAATACAGATTTGTTTTCTTTTGGCTGGCTCAAGATGGTGGAGTGACCTCACATATTTACCACTAGATGACAGAGAAGTGGTTAGAAGATGATATGCTACTAAAGGAGTGAAAATGGTGGAGGAAACCAGAGACCCTGGTGAATCTCTGGGCAGAGTGGAATGATTTCAAAGAATAAACCAGAGCAGGGAGCATTACAGTCAGAGGACACAGGAAGAGGAGCTTGGGGAAATTGCTGGCTTCTGGTTGATAGGTAAAAGCGTGGGAAGAGCAACAGGTCCCACACTGAAATGACTCCTGCCTCTAGGGTGTCAGAGCTTGACCATAGGAGAGGAATTCCAAATAAAGAATAGGATGCCTAGACAGCTGATGAAAGGGCTATACCTTTGGGCTGGGGCCTTTCTGTCCTAAACAATTGAGGAGCATCAAGTGATCACCTAGTCCCTGGCATCCCTCCTGAAATGAAGCTGGCTGGGCAATCCATCTGGTGCACTTACACAGAATTAACAGGCAGCCTATGAAGAAAATGGACCTTCAAGAGGGTGAAGAAAATCTCAGCGACTTACCCATATTAATTGCCATAGTTATTCTTTCATATATAAGATGGAACAACCAAGATTTACTAGCTGTTGAAGTAAACAAGCAGAACAAAGAAGACAGGCCAATATGAACAGAGAATAGTGGTTCTAGGGGAGCTGAAATAAGTTTTAGAGGAGAGAACTTTAAAGAAATATAATTTCTCCCCAGAGAAAGTTGAGTCGCTACTGCATCCTTTAAAACAGGACATGTATCTATAAAAAAATAAGAAAGTGTTCATAAATTTTATGTATCTATACATATAAAATTTTATACATAATTATTTTATATTTGTAACAATTATATGCATATGTATGTATATATAATATAAACTCAGTTTGCTTCACTAGAATGTAAGCCCTAGAAGTGCGAGGACTTTTCCTATTTTTTTGTTGTTGCTGTATTCCCAGTGCCTAGAATTGGACAAAAATAGATAAAATAAGAATAAAAATATAATCAACCCAAATCCAAAGTAATAGAAGTGAAAAGAATAGATACTATAGATGAACTAAAATTCTTGCCTTTCAAAGTAGAGAGTCAACAGGTATTTTTTTAAAGTCGATAAATCAAGAAAAATATTATGGAACTTCCAAGTCAAGATGATATATTAACTACATGAATATATTTTTTCTTGGTCTCAAAACCCTAATGAAAAAGCAGTAATGGGGCTTTTTGAAAGATACAGTGTATGAGAACAAAGAGAAAGAGTAAAACATGGTGTCAGGAAAGTTTTGGAAGCTCCAGAGCTTGAATGAAGACTAACTCTCTTCATTCATTCAGACTAACTATCTGACCTAGGCCACCTGAATCCCAGGCTGGCAAGAAGGAAAGCGATGGAGCTGCAGATGCAGGAGATGGGGTGCAAAGGGTGTATGTCTTGATAAGGGAAAGGTAAGACAAAAGAGGTTGGACCTGCATCTTCTGAAGAGGGAGGACAATAGACACCAAAAAGATGAAAAGTGAAGATACTGATATAGATATAGATATAAATGAAGTTCGCTGATGGATCAATCTGGTCTACTTACACAGAACTTCATTACACACACACGCACACACACACACACACACACATACATACACATGTATACAAGTATATGTATATAAGTGCATACATTATGTATGTGTATATATGCACACATGTAGATATAGATACCGGTATCGATATAGACATCTTTAGATATATTTAGGATTGGCCACTTGTGATATGGTATATAAAATATATATACCAATGGCATATAAAATATAACTCAGTAATATGGAGGTAATTACCCAAAGAATTATTTAAAAGTTGCTGCCTCTGGAGTGTAGGATTATGATGGAGGGGGCTGGACAAATCACAAAACTATTTTTACACCTTTAAGATCTATTGGAACTTTTATTTCCAAGTGTGTTCAGTAAATATCTATAGCTACATATATAAACAGATAGATGTGTTACAAAGATGGGCACGATAATTGCCCTCCTTATATCCATGCCTCTGGGTCATCCCCCTCTGGGTTTATCTCTGGGTTAGGCTACCTGTGACGGTCAATGAGACAGTAGAAAATGTGATATAAATGTGATAAATGCTTGGAAAGGGAATGTGCCTCAGGGCTTACCCTCTCTTGCTGCTCTTGGGACCCCTGACATTGCCACCATATGAAAAAGCCTGGACTAGCCTGCTGATCAGCAAGAGACCAAGTGGAACAGCAGAGGCTACCATAGATCAGCAAGTCTAAGTCAGCTTGGCAGCTGACCACCAAGGCTTGTGCCCAGAAAGACCAGCAGAAGAGCCAACCAGCTGAGGCCAGTCCAAATTCCCTTCAGAATCATGAACTAAATAAAGTTCATATTAAACCTTTAAATTTGGGGCAATATATTATACATCAAGTCCTAACTGATAGATATAGATACAGATAAAGAAAATAAATTTAAAAATTTAAGTATATATACTAGGACATCTGGAGCCACACCCAGATTTATGAGAGCATGCTAGAGAGTGAATCCTCAGAATTCATAGTTGAAAATCTCCAACACAACTCTAACACAACATGGACAAGTATTTGCAGTCCATTGCTACACAGCAAAGATCAAAGGTTTGGAGGTCTGAATTCCAAGCCAGATGCTTCTACTTACTAACTGTGGAATCTTGGGCCAGTTGTTTAACTTCTCTGAGCTTTCATTTTCTTCTCAGGAAGATAAAGGAGAGTCATTTTGGCAATTAAATAGGCTGGTATATGGAAAGTGTCCAGCATCATACATGGAATTTCTTCCCCTTCCTCCTCCACAAACCCTAATGGGTCCTCACAGAGGAAGACAATTCAGTGTATAATTCTAGAAAGCCTGCAGGTGGTTTGGCTATAATATGGGATTCGTATTGTCCTTTCTGTCTTTAATAAAGCACAGGACAGAGGTTGATGGAAAGCAACCCTCAGAAGGGTTTTATTTTTCTCATTTGTCAGGGTGGCTTTAATAAAAACTGTTACAGTGTGAAATGAGAAACTTCCAGGAAAGAACAAACAAGCCGGAAGAAGAAGGAGAAGAAAATAGGGCTGTAAGCAGATTCACAAATTTGAGCCAGTGATTTGGAAAATCTCAAATACAGGACCACAGGTTTCCAACGAGGAGGGAAGAAATCTTAGAGACAGAGCCAATAACATGACAGCAACCTCCCAATGTCAAATCTCCCTTTGTTGGAATCTGTAGAGTGAATTGGGACAGCTGGAAGCAAGCTCTGTGGCTTCCAGGAAACCATGTCTCTTCTGTGGGCCTTAGTTTTCCTATTTGTAAAATGACAGGCTTGTATTAATTGACCTCTGAATTCCCTTTCAACACTTATCATTCCATTAATTTATAACCAGATCTTTTTCTCCCCCTTGCCTAATTGTATTGTACTTTCAACCCTCCACTTGGAAAGGAACCTAGGCAACCATTAGAAAACAAACAGCTGTCTCTAGGTGTGGACCCGATGCCTAATCTTGATTCGACGTCTCTCCATTCTCCAAAAAGACTAAAAGCACCTTAGTGGCCTATCATCTGGGTCCATGTTTCTTATCACTTTATTCATCTTGTAGTACCTCACTATCCAAAGAACTATATGCATCGTCTCAGTTTCCCCCCGGTGGCCAGCACACGGGAGGACAAAAATAAAACGGCTTGGTGACACCAAGAAACAAAACAAAACAAAGAACAAATGATGGAATAGTTATAAGGATTGAACAAATGAATGTAATGATCGGCCACTCTTGTTTATAAATGGCCCGTTGCTTCCGCATCAGCCAGAACACAGGCACGAACTCAGAATGTTTGCTTTTATTTTATTATAAACTGCATCATCTGTTCACGTCAGAAAGAGAATATATACTCTGTGTGGGCTCCTAGTGACCAGAGCCGCAGGCTTTAGCTCCAGGTTTTGTCACTCAAACTTATGTCCCTGAGTTTGGGACCCTGCCTGAGACAGTGGTTTCCACAGCCCTTCCAGGAGGAGTTATCATGCAAGAAAATAGGGACTGAATGTAGTCAGACAAGCTTTACCTGTTCTGGACTCAGAAAATCTAGCTGAAGCAATCGACTCTAATAATACTTGAAATCTGAAACTATTTAGAATATTTTAAAAACCCAATCAAGGAGATTGATGGCATTTTTTTAGAAGTTAGAGTCAACATTGTAATATGAAGATCTGATGATCTTTCCTACTGTGATCTTAAAAATCACTCATGGAAGATACAGGCACTGGCTGCATACTCGAACCCCAAGGCAGAGTCAGAGTGACTCTCTACCCCTGGAAGAGCCAGTACATTATCAGCCAGGCCAGCAACAGCCCAACTTTGCAGGAAAAAAGCAGGGGATGCTACCACATATTGATGACTTTCACCTTGCTTCTCCAAGTGTCATCTGCAAGCCAGTGGCGCCAGCAACACCTGAGAGCCTGTTAGAAATACAGATGCTCAGGCCAGACAACCCCAGACCTACAGAATCAGAATCTGCATCCTAACAAGATGATTCGTTCAGGCACATGCTACAGTGTGCAGAGCACTTCAGCAGAGCATCTCCCTTGTTTGGGTGAGATTCTCCCTTACTGTGAGAGGCTGTAGAAACTGGTCCCAGATTCCTCTCTCCTCTGTTTGCATGCCCCTTTGCTCCCCCATCAAGAGGCAGACTGTTTTTTCCACCCCTTTGAATTGGAGTCTTTTTTCCACCCCTTTGAATCGGGATGTTTTGTGTCCTGCTTTGAACAACAGATTGTGCAATAGAATTGATGATGTTGGAGGTCCAAGTCTGGGCCTCGGTGGCCTTGCAGCTTCTTCTTTCACTGTCTTGGAACCCCAAGAACACTGTATGAAGGAGTCCAAGCTAGCTGGCCGGAAGATGAAGAAGGTACACTTTGGAGTATGAGGTCCAGCCAACAGCCATACCGGTAGCCAGTCACGTGAATGAGTCATGTGAGATTAGCCAGTCCTGGAGGAGCTGCCTGATACAGCAGCCATGTGAGTGTCCTCTGAAAGACCAGTGGAAGAACAGCCTTGCTGAGACAAGCCCAAATTGTCGACCTACAGAATTATGAGGGAAAAATGGTATTACACCATCAAATTATGTGGGTGGTTTCTTATGCACCAATAGATAAATAATATACTTGTGAAATCTTTAATGAGGGCCACATAGGCTTCAAGAGAACAAACAAGTCCATCTCCATCACGGTAGGCGATGTGAAAGTAAGGGTTGGGCGAGTTTATTTCTAGGGTAGCCCCCTTGTTGCTAGGCCCACAGATGATGGAGTGACAGAGCTATTCATGCTGGGTGGTTGACACAAGCTCTGTGACCAGTGAACACCCTTCCCAGATCCCAGGATGGATGCTGTGAAGAAACAAAAGCCATGATCAAAATTTAAGTTTATGCAGAGACTCTGGTCTGCCTCTGGCTACTCCATCCCCTGTGCCTTAATGACTCCTGATAGTTTCTCCTCATATCTAGCTACCACCCAAGCCAATGATCCATGAGTCTCTGGTGAACAGTGTTGAACTGAATGGACTCTAAGCTTTGGAGTCTCGTGAACTGAGTTTCAATCCTGGCCCCACCACCTACTAGCTAGGTGATTAGGCCAATTACCTAACTCGCCTGAGATTTAGTTTTCTCATCTATCAGTTGAGATTAAGAATCTCTATTCAGATTATTAGGATTACATATAAGAAAGATGATGGCACATAATGAATGAATGAATGCTCTGTGGACATATTCCACATAAATATTCCACATAAATGCTAGGGGCATGAGAGCTATAAAGTCCCTGACATGTCTAATTATGAAAAAGAGACAAACCCACCAGCGTTCCCCTCCCCAATCCCTGCCCACCCTTGGAGAGTACCAGACTTCTAAATGGCTGGACACTCCAACTACCGTCTGGCCTGTTTATCTGCTGCAGGCTTGGCAGGGGGATGCAGGGTGATCAGCATTCATCTCTGGGTGACCAGGTCAAGTGGGTACTAATCAGGAAAAATGTTTGGCTATTAAATGCTCCATTGAGTCCTTTAAATATCACCTGATGTGTCATAAATTTGGATTAGCCGTAGAAAATCAATCTTCTCCATATGCAAATGAGAGATGAAACGAGATTCTCCTTGTGAGCCATTGCTGTCCCCCAGCACACCAGTTGTTTCAATTTTATTTAACTGGCCTAAATTTCTTTTCCATTTTGCTTCACTGTGCGGCTTGAAGCCCATTATCCCCTAGACCATTTACGGTCAGAGAGTTTTGATGGTGGAGACAGCCTTCAGAAGACTTTTGCTGGTGTCTGTTGGCTTTGTTTCCTCACCTCCCCTTTGTGGACTTAGCTGCCACTGAGTTTGAGCCTAGCTGAGCTGGACTTTGCCCTGAGACCCTTGACCCAAAACTGATGTCAGTCTTGATAATGATGTATGTGGTGCACATATATGTGTGCCTGTGCATGTAAATACATATTCTAAGAGTACATTCAGGAAGTTGAAGGCTCCATTAAAATATAAAACACTGTATTTATTTGTCACTCTTCCTGATTCCAGGAAGCTTTGGCAGACTTCTCCAAGCTGGATTGAATTTTTGGGTTTGCAAGAGCAGAAAGCAGGCAAGTTTTACCACTCCCCAAACTGCTCTGTTCCAGCCCATAACATCATTGTAAAATATAATGCAGGGAGGGAAATGGAGCAAAAGCCCTGGCAACTTCCCAAGGGAATAAAATGCCTGCTTTGCGTCCCAGCAGCCGCTGGCTACCCAGAAACTTATTAATGTTCTGCTTTTGTGTTCAGCAAGCTTAAGATAGGATGCGACTAATTAGCCTGCCTGGGAACCAACTGGTGTGGATTGGAATGAGTTGGAATGGAATGATTAATGATAATAAACTCTCTATACAACTTCATAATTTGCTACAAACTTGCAATAAATTGTCTCACTTGATGTTCTCAACAATCATGTGGGGTTGGTAGTATTATTATCCCATTTTACAATATGGTACAGAGAGGTGCCATTAACATATAAAAAACGTTAAAAATGTTCATGCCTTGGGACCAGTAATTCTGCTAGGAATTACCTTCTGGAAATAATAAGAAATCCAACAATAAAGATATTTATTGATAGATATGTACAAGGAAGTTACTGATAATAGTAATAAACTGAAAACCACCTGCATGTTCAAATACAAGGAATCACTTGGATAAATGACAGCAACTCAGTATAAGGATATGCTTCATCTCTAAACACTAGATTCTTGAATATAACTTAAAAAAATAAGTTTACTGTAAATCTTCAATTTTAGAAAGGCAGATTGCCTCTTCTAAGTGCAGTGTTATCCTAATTATGTTGCTTCCGTGTGTAGATGGATAAGAAGATAGAAGAAATATCCTCAAATATTAGTAATGGTTATATCTGTTCCACAAGACTAATATTGATTTCCCCCTTTTCCCTATTCTCTATATTCATACTTCTCTGGAATATACAACTTTCATAATCAGAAAGTGATGTATAATAATAAATAAAACAATGGTGATACACGAAATTATTTTTTCACGTTCGTTTGTTCATGAGGAGCTAGTGAAAAACTAGAAAACTAAAACAAATGAATGACTTGAAGTGCTTTTGAAGGTCAGAGCCAACATATGCCAAATATAGTTATTTTATCAAAACCATTTTGCTCGTTTCTAACTAATTTATCTTTAACAAGATAAACAAGATTTCACAAGGGTCTGGTAATGATCCATCTGTGAAGGCACTGGATGGTTGGTTCATCCCTGCAATTTTCTATACTTATCTTACTTATCCTTCACAGAGAGCTGTCAGTGTTTGGGAAAATGGTTCTGTGAAACTTGGTAAATTGCTAGGTAAAATATTTCCTCGGATCACGGCGTAAAACTCCCCAAGTTATTAGATCTCAGATGGAAGAGGTCAGATAATGTCTCTGGAGATGGTTCCTATTAGGGGAGCTTTGGGTGCTGTAAAGTATGAGGCAGGGGCGGAGGGAAATGGCAGGTTGCAACTACAGAATTCTAAACGGATATTTCGAAGGAATTTCCAAACAAGAGGCAAAGCCCCTGCTTCGATAAGAATGGAGGGAAGCAAATTGATTCTGCAAGGGAAAAGTCTGCTCTTCGTGAGGAGACTTCTAATGGTACCCAAATTCCATTTCTTACCCTTTTTTTGTTGTTAAAATACATGGGAAGCTATAATCTTAGCATTTTTGATTTGGGGGCATTTAAATATTGATGTAAGGATTTTTTTTTTCAAAATTCTTAAACTCATTTGGAATGTGGTGATACATTTTTTACATGTAATTCTGTAATTCACCTGGAATGTACTTTCCCTTTTTGACATAATATCTTTAATCCGCTGAGAGTGAATCTTAGTGATTTTATTAATAACCGTCCCATTACCATTTATCAGTACTTGTTATCCGCTCTGAATTGTGCTAGAGCCTTTCTCAAAGGCTGGCATACATCACTTGCTGTGGACCCTACAACACTCTGCGGATCTGGGAACAGCCTCACAGAGGCTGAGCGGGAAGAGAGCCAACAACCTAGACCTTCTGACTCCCAAATCTAAAACACTCTGCTATGACACCACCTGCATCACAGACCAAATTGTCACATGGGGCATGGTCCCTTCGTGCGATCCGTTTGGCTTCATTGCTCTTCTTGTCCAGTGCTGCATCTTACCACTTAAATACTTTGATAGGACAAGTTCCCCTGCTGAGTCTACCTAATCAAAATTAATCTTGACTATTCTCACCCATACATCCTCCCCCCAATTTTTAAATAATTTTCTTTTTGTTGGAGTTATGTATTACTTTAATAATAATTTTCACTCCAAAAATGTCATTTAAGTACCAAACAAAACACTGTGGTTTTGTTTTGTTTTGTTTTGTTTTGAAATTGGCTCTTTATTATTTATTTATTTATTTTTTATTAATTTTTTATTTTTTTATAAACATATATTTTTATCCCCAGGGGTACAGGTCTGTGAATCGCCAGGTTTACACACTTCACAGCACTCACCAAAGCACACACCCTCCCCAATGTCCATAGCCCCACCCCCCCCTTCTCCCGACCCCCCTCCCCCCAGCAACCCTCAGTTTGTTTTGTAAGATTAAGAGTCACTTATGGTTTGTCTCCCTCCCAATCCCATCTTGTTTCATTGATTCTTCTCCTACCCACTTAAGCCCCCATGTTGCATCACCACTTCCTCATATCAGGGAGATCATATGATAGTTGTTTTTCTCTGCTTGACTTATTTCACTAAGCATGATACGCTCTAGTTCCATCCATGTTGTTGCAAATGGCAAGATTTCATTTCTTTTGATGGCTGCATAGTATTCCATTGTGTATATATACCACATCTTCTTTATCCATTCATCTGTTGACGGACATCTAGGTTCTTTCCATAGTTTGGCTATTGTGGACATTGCTGCTATAAACATTTGGGTGCACGTGCCCCTTTGGATCACTACGTTTGTATCTTTAGGGTAAATACCCAGTAGTGCATGGAGGTTCCTCAAAATGTTGAAAATAGAACTGCCCTATGACCCAGCAATTGCACTACTGGGTATTTACCCTAAAAATAATTTTTTGTTTTAATTGTCCAAGTAACACATGTTTATTACTGAATGCTTAGGAAATGCACATAAGAAAGAAAAGAAAAGGGAAAAGAAAAATTAAAATCACTTATAAACCTAACCACCCAGAGATGATTACTGTGATAAAAACTTTCATGTACATCTTGTTTATTTATGATCTGTCTCTCTTCATTAGAATATAATCTCCATGAAGCAGGGATTTTGTCTCTTTTGATCGTTGTTGCATCCCTCGAATCTATGCAGTGGATGACATGGTCTGCTGCCCAGATCTCAAGTTCAAGGCTGAGATTCTCATCTGCCAAATTGCTCAGAGTGCTGGCTCACAGATCAGCCCTTCTTTAAAAATAACCTTCAGCCAAAGGGAATGTCTCTTCCAAGGTTACAATTCCTCCACAGTGGTAGCCCACATCAGCGACCTATAGGTTTAGGGGCACAAAGGCCCATGCCCCTTACCCCAACTTGGAATGACTCCAAAGGGCCATTCTAGTTGCAGAGCTTGCTGAAAAGACTGGCTAAGACCCATAAAGACGCTGCATCACTTCCCTTTCCTCAGTTCTGCCTCCTTAACTCCCCTACTGAGACAGTTTCTGAGAACACTCCCTAGACTACCTCCTAAGTGCTAACTGCTGCCACACAGCCTCTTTCCAAGGAACATAACCTAAGATAATGTGGAACAGCTCCTGACACATAGTTGGCTTGATTATATATGTTGATGAGTAGGTACAAAACTCTCTAGGGCTTTTCCTTCATTCCCGGTGCATCTCACTCAGCAATGAAACAGAAACGCAATTGTCCTCCCTGCCCCCCACCAAAATCAGAAGTCTTCTTCTTTTTTTTTTCCTTCAAATGTGTATTGATCAACACTATTGCAGCTTCTTCCCACCATTGCATCTTCTCTTTCTGGTGATACTACAGGCCCCACCTATTGCTTGTCAACAGCTCAACAGTGTCCAGACACAAGAACCCAACTTGGCCACCACTTCTAGGCATCTCTGTACCTGACCTCCACTAGTTTCCACAAATCCTAAGGGTTATTATCACTGCATCCTGAAGCCAGAGAACATACAGAGATCCCAGCCCTGCTGAACCTGCATTCCCGGGTCTCTCCCCAGCTTACAGGAGTCCCAGAGGGAAGGGAAGCATGCTCCCACATCAGTGTTTTGTTCAGAGAAGAGTACTCCGTGATAGAAGTGACCTGGTCTTTTAAATTTCAGATCTTGAGTACCTTCGCATGGTTTCTTCCTCAGATCATGAATGACCCTACCAGTATGACCATGTTGGAATTAGCAAGGCAGACCTGGAAGTCAACACATGCCCCCACTCTGGTCAAGTTGTCAACTACCGTCCCAATAAAATCTCTCCTGCTTTTATCTGAGGTCACGATACCCAGAAACAGAGTCTGAAATTGGATGTTCTTGGCCAATTAATTTATTGAAGAGCACTCTCGGGGGAAGGGAGGGAAGCAGCACTCAGCAGAGAAGGAGCTAAGCAAGGATGTGGTTTTGGCTGAGTCTGCTTCCCCCTGATTCTAGGGAGAGCACCACTGAGTTGACCCACCTGGGGGTAATGGGGTCCAACCTGTTAAACCTCATGCCAGTTTCCTCCAGGCTGTGAGCTGTCCCCAGGGGAGGAGAGGGAAGTATGACCTTCAGACAAGGCCGCTTTGATCAGCTGGTCTCTGAAGAAAAGGGCAGCTGTGAGGCATTAGTAGCTGACATTCAGTTGGCCTCCACAGAGTGATCCCTGTCCTCAGATAAATTTTAATACCTTTGCCTGAAAAAGGAAAATCTTAGGCCTCTGTTACATTTCCCCAGACAGCTCCTCTACTCCTGTGTATATTCATAGGTCAGAGAAGCAGATGGAGGTGTTCTGCCCACTTGCCCTCCTATTTATCCCCTTCCCCCAGCAGGGTCCAACCTCTAAATACTCAAGAAACTTCTGCTTCCTAAGCCTGGGCTCATAACGGGGGGTGAGCTGGTAAATATTTAACAACTGGCTCTCCAAGGAGAAAAGCCCTGATTTGTGGCATTTGCCAGTTTCTGTGACATACAGCCTCCCATGGCCAATTTCAAGATACCATAGTGATGTCACTCAGCACGGAGTTGGGGAGAGATAGGCATGAATACACATTTATGTTTATTTTCACCATGAGACACAATACACATCAATAACCTCAAGAACATCAGAATAATAAAGTGTAGTAAAATAAGAAGTGATGAAATATGTGATATCTTTTGTCTTTTTTAATTTTTTAAAAAATGGACGCACCATAAAATTGACAGTTTTGTGAATTTTAACACATGTACAGCATTGTGCAACCATTGTTACAACCAAGATTCCGAAAAACTGGTGTGAGCCAGCTCCAGCATACCTCTGCTTGTGCCCTAACTCACTGAAAATTGTCTTATAGCATGAATGTGCATGTGTGTCTTTTCTCCAAAAAAATTTTTTGTTTTTTCTTTCAAGGATGTGCTGAGTGCTAGGGTAAATAATATGTACTGTCTTTATGGAAATAACCATTAATCACATAATCACACAAATAAATATATAATTAAAAACCAATTTTTTTTTAAAAAGGCAAGTGCTATGAAGGAAAAGTGCAAGGAAAAATTCCTAGAAGTGGAATTATTGCGTCAAAGAGCATGCATATTGGCAAGGTATTTGGCATGTGTTGCCAAACTGCCCTCCAGGAAAATCATTCCAACTTACATTTCTATAAACATTGCATAAGCGACGTCCATTTCTTCTTATCCTTGTGAAGGCTAGATAGTATCTTTCCCTTTGATAGCCCTTTTCATTTGGGGAGCATAAAAATACCTCTTGGGTTTTTATATTTTACAAGTTTAATTACATTTTTCATCTTCCTTTTTTGACTTGTCTTTTCATTTCTGAGAAATTTCCGATTAGGTTTTTCATCTTCATCTTATGGCATTGGGAAAGATTTATATCATTTGAGATGGTGAACTTTTTAGTTATTTGTATAATATGCTTTTGAAAATGTGAGGTGAACCCCTCTCAAGAAGTGAAAAAAAAAATGCGCGTGGTCTCTAAGCCTCATCCCAGGTTGCCAGGGGTTCCTCAGTCGCTGTACTGGACTCACCATCTTCATTCTGCAAAAGTTCCATCGGCTTATTCGGTTGTATAATGTGTGCACATCAATTATTAGCTTTCTCTAGATTTAAACTTGCTCATACCTGAGCTAATTAGAACAGATTGCTGGGACCCAGCCTTAGAGGTCCTGATTCATTAGGTCTGGAGCAGGGCCTAAGAATTTGCATCGCTTACTAGTTCCCAGATGACATTGTTGCTGCTGCTCCAGAGACCACACCTTGAGAATTACGGCTTTAACAGAAGTCTTATACATAAGCATAAGGTCTACCTACAGCAGTGTTCATTGTAGTGTTATTTGTTGAAGCCAAAAAACAGGAAACAACCATGTCTACCGACAGGAGAACAGATAAACATACTGTGATATGCTTACATGTTGGATGAAAGAATCCTACCGTAAAACAAATGGACTAGGACTCCATGCAAATTTAGAACCATCATTTTGTTGAACACCATTTGGGGAGTCCTTTCTTAATTCATAATTTCGTGAATTTGTGTTTTCTTTCTTCAGCCTTTGTGGTCAGCATATTTTCTCTTTTATTGTTTTTCTTTTTTTTTTTTTAAAGCAGCTTTCAGAGGTATTTATCAGCTCTGCTGCTTTTCTGCTTACTAATTAATTAATTTCTGCATTTTATCATCATTAATTTCTTTTTTCCATTTGGGATGTTCTTTATATAACTTATTGAATGAAATCAGAAGCTCGTTTATTTTCATTCTGTTTATTAGTGACAAAATTTAAGGCTACTGATTTCCCATTCATAAAGCTTCAGGACCTAGTCCACAAATGTTGCTATGTTATATAATTACAGTTTTAATTTTCTTTTCAACCCAAGAGTTATTTAGGAAAGCATTTGTTTTAAATTCCCAACTATACAGAGTTTTTTTTTATAATTATTTTCAACTTTCATGATATTGTGAACAAAGACTATAGGATAACGTGTGTGTGTGTGTGTGTGTGTGTGTGTATTGCTCTATAGGCAATAAAAAAGAATATATATTCTTTATTGAAAGAACACCAGTTCCTTGGATTCTTATTAAATAAACTTTATTAATTTTGTTATTCAAATCTTCTATCAAAGATAATGATTTGTCTAATCTTTCAAAGTTTGGGAGACACTAATTATAGTTTTTCACTGTAAAAATGACAGCTAGGCAAATACATACCTAGATACATAGATACTTTATTTTGACTGTACCTAGCATGATTAAATTGATGAAATTATCATATTGGTCCTTTTCAGTGTAATTTTCATCTATAGTCATATTTTTTCTACACTCAATGTTGTGAGCCCTGGTTTCTTTTCATTTGCATTTGGATGACATAGATGTACCCATTTTTTTAATTGCAACCTTTTTCTTGTACATGACTATGAATATACAATCTACTTCTGACTGAGTTCTTGGGCCATAGCCTACTAGCCTTCTCATGTGCTTCTCCACAAAGCTAGGAAAGTTCTCTTCTCTTCTATCTCCATTCTCTCTCCTCTTTCCCTACCTTGCTTCATGCATTTCTTTAAGATAGCATATAGCTGGGTTTTCTTTGTGGGATCCCTCTGAGAGTTTGTACAATTAAATGCGAGTATAACTACTGACATCTCTTGAAGTGGCCTTTCTTGTTGGATCTCATTTTTGTTTACTTCTCTATAGGCCCTGCCAGCCTGTGGGTGCCAAAGAGGGTCAACATTATGGATTGAACTATGTCTCCCTAAAATTCATGTGTTGAAGCTCTAACCCCCAATGTCACTCTATTTGGGGAAAGAGCTTTAAGAAGGTAATGAAGGTTAATTGATGTCATAAGGGTGTAATTCTAATCCAATAGGACTGGTGTCCTTATAAGAAGAAGGAGAGGCATCACAGATTCCCCCCATCCCCTTGTGCACTCACAAAGGAAAGGTCATGTGGGCACAGAGTGAGAAGGTAGTCATCCACAAGCCAAAAGATAGTCCTCAGAAGAAATCAGTTCTGCCAGCATCTTGATCTGGGACTTCTAACCTCCAGAACAATAGAAAATTAATTTCTATTGTTTAAGCCACTCAGTCTGTGTTATTCTGTTAACCAAAACAGATGAATACAGTCACACTAGTATCACCAACCAAAATTTGCTGGTGCTTGATCATACTCGTTTTTTGAAGACCTTAGTTTCCCCTCTAAAGTCCTCCTACACACCCATGTTTCTGAGAGTCACCAGGAAGCATCACATGGGCTCATTTCCTGTAGGTACTGTATTGCCCTACAATCTCTCCCTGGGGATCACAGTTTCCCACCAGCTGCTGCTTTTCCCCTAGCCTCTAGATGGACACTGCCAGCCCCTGGCAGAGACAGGCAAGGTGCTAATCTCTTTTCCACCACTGACCCTGGAGTATGGGAATCCCTAAAATGTCCAGACTTTTGTGTAGTTTGTGGTTATTAACCACTTCATAGAGAACCAACTCAGGACACAGACATGTGAAATCAAATACAATAATAATATAGTATATAATAAACATGAATATGCTTATTTTCTCTTCTAATATAAAAATGGGAAAATAGATGTTTATTTGAAATTATTTATTATGCCATATTGTTTACTTTTCTGTTACATATTATTAAACCAAACAGTAAGACTTGCTAATAGTGACAATTAGTAGCAATTAATAGTAGCACAAATAAAATAAATATGAATGAGAACATAATAATATTTCTGTATGTTTCTTTCTCTCCTGATAGAGCAAGTTGCTTAAACTATTTTTTAAAAAAACAGTTTTTGATTGATATTTAAATTTCACAGGCTATGTTATTGCATGTTCTCAAATGTAAGACATTTTTAGAAAGAACATAACAGCATTGGACTAGTTAAACAGATATTACCTGTATTTAATACAAGATAACAATAAGACATTTCTTTTTGTCCCATGAAAAAATAGGATTTTTAAAATTCTTTTTATTGTTTTCTTTTTCAATAATGTTTCTCTGAACTATCTGCAACCTTTATGATATCTTTCTTTTATTTTATGTAGTGGTAAAACTGAATACAATCAAATGTAAAATTTATTTTAACTTTAAGTTCTGCTCTTATCAAACACACATTACATTGATTCTTGGTATCAATGCAATGTGATTTCATCAAGCTAAATATACCCTCAAGTCTCGACATTAAAAAAAAGTCTCAACATAAGTGGTTGACATGAAACACTTAGTATTTTACTAGCAACAGGAAGCACGGTTTTAGACTTAACAAGAATTAGCTTCCAGCTCTCCAAAACAAGTCTGTGTTACAAAATGGATAGACACTTTTGAAGAACTAGAAATTAATTCTTGTAAGTTGTCATTGTCTTTTGTGATAAAAAGTAGCCCTTCGTACACTGTAGAAAGTATGATTGTTGATAAGATCTGACAGAACCCACACTGCACAATAAGGCGATAATACATCTGTTATCAAAATTTCCCCTTTGGGTGGGGGGGATAGGCAAAATGAGTGAGGGATTGTGGGAGATAGACTTCCAGTAGTAGAATGAATAAGTTAAGATGCAGCATAGGGAATATAGACAATGGTATTGTAATAGCATCGCATAGTGACCAATGGTGGCTATACTTGTAAGCATAGCATAATGTATAGACTCATCATAAAACCACTGTTGTACACCTGAAACTAACGTAATATTGTGCCTCAACTATGCTTCAATTTCAAAACAGTCCCCTTTGGTTCACCCATAGGGCATGTTCATTGCAATCTCCAGATCAGGAAATGAAACTTCATTCAATTTCATCAAGCACCTAAGGGAATGACAAGATAACATGTGTTTGTGTGTGTCGTATGCCCAAGTCAATTCAGCAGGTGCCTTTTTTCAAGTAAGATTTGTTGCATCATCTGGAAATGAAGAAGCATTTGTTGAGTCTGGAAGCATTTGTCTGTCTCATCCCATATTTGGGAGATTCTGTCTCCATTTGTGTTTTCACATCTCCTTCACCACCATGTGCTCTCCAAAATTCTTTCTACATACTGAGTAGTATGCTATGTTTTGATTTTTTTTTTAACCTCACTTATCCAGACATATGTGCCTTTTTTTTTTTTAAATTTTTTTCAGTGTTCCAAGATTCATTGTTTATGCACCACATCCAGTGTTCCATGCAATATGTACCCTCCTTAATACCCACCACCAGGCTCACCCAACCCCCCATCCCCTCCCCTCCAAAACCCTCAGTTTGTGTCTCAGAGTCCACAGTCTATCATGGTTTGTCTCCCCCTCCAATTTCCCCCAACTCACTTCTCCTCTCCAACTCCCAATGTCCTCCATGTTATTCCTTATGCTCCACAAGTAAGTAAAACCATATAATAATTGACTCCCTCTGCTTGACTTATTTCACTCAGCATAATCTCCTCCAGTCCCGTCCATGTTGATAAAAAAGCTGGGTATTCATCCTTTCTGATGGAGGCATGATATTCCATTGTATATATGGACCACATCTTCTTTATCCACTCATCTGCTGCAGGGCTTAACGGCTCTTTCCACAGTTTGGTGACTGTGGCCATTGCTGCTGTGAACATTGGAGTACAGATGGCCCTTCTTTTCACTACATCTGTATCTTTGGGGTAAATACCCAATAGTGTAATTGCAGGGTCATAGGGTAGCTCTATTTTTCATTTCTTAAGGAATCTCCACACTGCTTTCCAAAGTGGCTACACCAAATTGCATCCCCACCAACAGTATAAGAGGGTTCCCCTTTCTCCACATCCTCTCCAGCACTTGTTGTTTATTGTCTTGTTGATTTTGGCCATTCTAACTGGTGTAAGGTGGTATCTCAATGTGGTTTTGATTTGAATCTCCCTGATGGCTAGTGATGATGAAGATTTTTTCATGTGTCTGTTAGCCATTTGTATGTGTTCTTTAGAGAAGTGTCTATTTATGTCTTCTGCCCATTTTTGACGTGATTATCTGTT
The DNA here is from genome assembly GCF_009829155.1 of Mustela erminea. NCBI lineage: Eukaryota > Metazoa > Chordata > Mammalia > Carnivora > Mustelidae > Mustela > Mustela erminea. Next base: position 70,241,534 of record NC_045614.1, on the reverse strand, counting down.
TTGTGTGTGTTGAATTTGAGAGTTCTTTATAGATCTTGGATATCAGCCCGTTGTCTGTAAGTGTCATCTTCTCCCATGCCATGGGTTGCCTTTATGTTTTGTTGACCTTTGCCTTGCAGGGGCTTTTTATCTTGATGAGGAGAGAATACTTACCAGATCATGCTATGGGACAGTATTCAACAACACCAAAACCAAGGAAAGACTCCATAAGAAAATAAAACTACAGACAAATATTCTTCATAGATACAGATGAAAATTTCTCCAAACAAGTTAGCAAAACAGAATCAAGCAACATATAAATATAACAAAGTGAAATTTATCTCAGGAATACAAAGTTGTTTTGATGTCCCAAAATCAAATGATGAAATCAATTAAGTATACATTAATAGAATGAAGAACAAAACCCACATGATCATTTTAATAAATACAGGAAAAGCATTTGACAAAATCCAATACCACTTCATGATTTAAAAAATGAAATTCATGGGGCACCTGGGTGGCTCAGTGGGTTAAGGCCTCTGCCTTCAGTTCAGGTCATGATCCCAGGGTCCTGGGATTGAACCCCGCATAGGGCTCTCTGCTCCGCAGGGAGCCTGCTTCCCCCTCTCTCTCTGCCTGCCTCTCTGCCTACTTGCAATCTCTGTCTGTCAAATAAATAAATAAAATCTTTTTTAAAAAAATGAAATTCAGCAAACTAAAAATAGAAAGGAAATTTCTCAACCTGATAAAGCGCATCTTTAAAAACACACAATTAACACCATATGTAAGGGTAAAAGACTGAATTATCTCTTCTTAATATCAGAAAAAAGGCAAAGATGTCCACTCATGCCACTTCTACTCAATAGTGTATTGTAGGTTCCAGCTAGGGCAATTAGGCAAGAAAATGAAATAAAAGTCTCTAGATTAGAAAGAAAGAGGCTAAGTTATTTCTGTTTGTAAATGACATTATGTTGTATTTAGAAAATCACAAGAGGGGTGCCCAGGTGGCTCAGTTGTTAAAGCATCTGCCTTCCACTCCAGTCATGATCCCAAGGTCCTGGGATAGAGCCCTGCATAGGGCTCTCTGCTCAACAGGGTGCCTACTTCTCCCTCTTCCTCTGCCGTTCCCCCTGCTTGTGCTCTCTCATTCTGTCAAATAAATAAATAAGATCGTAAAAAAAAAAATCACAAGAAATCCATAAAAAAACCCCTACTACTAGTACTAATAAAAAAGTTCAGCCAGATTGCAGGAATCAATTGTATTTGTATACACTTGCAATAAGAAATCTGAAAATGAAATTAAGAATACAATTTTATTTGTAGTAGCATCAAAATGGATAATACTTTGGAATAAATTTAATAAAGGAAATGCAAGATTAGTTCACCAAAAGCTACATAAAGTATTGTCAAAAGAACTTAAAGATCTAAATGCATCCGTATTCATGGGTCAAAAGACTTAACATTTTTACTATGGCAATACTCCCCAAATTGATCTGCAGATTTAGTGTAATCCTTACAAGAAATACCAGATGACTTTTTGTAGAAATTGACAAGAAAATTCGAAAATTTATATGTAATGGATTTATAAGGAATGGATTCATAATAACTAAGACAATCTTGAATAGAAAGAACAAAGGCACAGAACTTAGCCAGAACTTACCCACACAGAACTTACCCACTCAGATTTCAAAATTTAAGTTTGAAATTTATGGCTTTATGTTACTATAAAGCTATAGTAATTAAGACATACTGGTACTGCTATAAGAATAGGCATATGAATCAATGGAATAGAAGTTAGAGTCTAAAAATGAACCTTACGTTTACAGTCAATTGATTATAAACATGAGTGTGAAGACAATTCAACAAGACAAAGAACAGTTTTTTCAACAAATGGGGCTGGAGCAGCTGGAATCCACATCAAAACAGGAAATTGGACTTCTATCTCACACCACATACAAAATTAACTCAAAATGTATCATAGACCTTCATGTAAGAGTTAAAACTATAAAACTCTTACAAGAAAAATCAGCAGTAAATCTTTATGACCTGAGTTAGACCGTGGTTTATTAAGTAAGACACCAAAATCACAAAGTAACAAAGAAAAGATAGATCAGACTTTGTCAATAGTAAAATTTTTTCATCAAAAAAATTAAAAAAGACAATCCACGGAATGAGAAAAAGTATTTGCAAATCATCTATCTGATAAGATATTTATGTCCAAAAATAGTTAAAGACTATTTACAATTCAACAATAAAAAGACAACCCAATTGAAAATCAGGCAAAGGATCTCGATAGACATTTCTCCAAAGATCTACAAATGGCTCATAAACCCAAGAAAAGATGCTCAACACAATTATCATATGATGTCTCTTATATGAGGAATTTGAGAGGCAGGGCAGGGAGTTTTGGAGGGCAGGGAGGGAAAAAAATGAAACAAGATGGGATCAGGAGGGAGGCAAACCATAAGAGACTCTTAATCTCAGGAAACAAACTGAGGGTTGCTGGGGGGTGGAGGGGGTGGGATGGGGTGGCTGGGCGATGGACATTGGGGAGAGTATGTGCTATGGTGAGTGCTGTGAAGTGTGTAAGACTGATGATTCACAGACCTGTACCCCTGGGGCAAATAATACATTATATGTTAATTTTCAAAAAAAGATGCTCAATGCTATAGCCATCAGGGAAATGCCAATTAAAACCACACAGATACCACCTCACACCCACTGGGATAGCTATAATCAAAAAGTCAAAAAATAACAAGTGTCAGCAACAATGGGGAGAAACTGAAACCCTCATACATACTGATAGGGATGTAAAATGCTGCAACTATTTGAAAAACATTCTGGTATTCCCTTAAGAGGTAAAATTCCCAGCAATTGCTCTCATAGGTATAAACAAGAGAAATGAAAACACATGTCCACACCAAGACTTGTACGCAAAGAGCAGCATGCACAGCAGCATTATTCACAATAGCCAAAAAGTCAAAGCAGCTTAAATGTCCCTCAGATAATGAATGATGAAATACTATGCGGTATTTCCATACAATAGGATAATTCAGTATAAGTAGCGACATATTGATAAATGCTAGAAAACTGATGAACGTTGAAAACCATTACTCTAAGTGAAATAAGACAATTGCAAAAGTCACATAGTATATGATCCTATTTATATGAAGTGTCGAAAATAAGCAAATCCATGGAGACAGAAGGTAGTTGAGCGTTTGCCTATGGTTTTGGGGGTAGGAGGAGAGTGGCTGCTAATGAGTAAGGGTTTTCTTCAGGGACTTTGAAAGTGTTCCAAAATTAGATTGTGGTGATGGCTAAACAACTCTATAAATAAGCCAAAAGCATTGAATTGCACACTTTAAACAGGTCAATTTTATGGTATGTTAATTATATCTCCATAAAGTTGTTTAAAATAAACCTAACACTATCACTATCCAATCCCCAAGAGTTAACCCGCAGGCAAATTAAAGACAAACTGTTAATGCTTACAGCTGCAATGCACCTAAATTGCATACTTAAGTCCCTTCACTAGGAGAGGTGCAACAGTAAATTTCCTCTTACTGTGAACTGCAAATCATGGCTGTCAGCACCAGCATTCAGAAGAAAAATACCAACATCAACTACAGAAAGGTATATCCTCTTGACAAGAAATAGAACGTTGCTTTCAGTCCCTATTTTGGGGGCCTCCATATAGAGTGTATTTTTCCTTCAACCTTTACACCCATTGCCAAAATCAGGCCATTTCATGTTTTAGCAAGGGGTTTCCTGAGAAACCAGAACAGTTGGTTTCTGGTTGGTTGGTCACTCAGTCCATGGAGAAGTGGATCTTTCTTTTCCATGCCAGCCTCTGTGTCAGGGCATCAAATTGGACTGCTTAGACCCTAGTATCCTGCAGAATTTTTATTGCTAAGGTATCTAATCTTCTTTGTTGTTCTTATGAATGAGACTTTTTAAAAATATTATCTCTGGGGGCCTGGGTGGCTCAGTGGGTTAAAGCCTCTGCCTTCGGCTCAAGTCATGATCCCAGGATCCTGGGATCGAGCCCTGCATTGGGCTCTCTGCTTAGCAGGGAGCCTGCTTCCTCCTTCTCTCTCTCTGCCTCCCTCTCAGCCTACTTGTAATCTCTGCCTGTCAAATAAATAAATAAAATCTTTAAAAAAAAATTATCTCTCATTATTTGTGAATAGAAAGGCTAATGACTTCATATATTTTCTAACTGCTTTACTAAGTTTTCTTATTATACTTAATTGCTTTTCAGTTGATTTTTCTGGGTCACCCCGTTCCCCTCCCCCATCCATTGTTTAGTCCTTTAATTATAAACTGCTTTATTTGCAAAAGCTGAAACTTCCAGAAAACCAAAGCAGTCGATTCAGAAGGCCCATCTGATCACTTGCTTTAATGGCAATACCGCTATGAAGTTTTTCACTATGAACCTGACTATCAAACTTTGGGATGGAGACAACCTTCTCATGTCAAGGTGTGTCTATATATTTCTATTTTATCCAGAGATCTCATCAGGAATGAATATTGAATTTTTTTTCAAATGATGTTTCTGAATCCTTGAGATAACCATTTTTCTCCTCTGATCTGTTATCAGGGTGAATTATGCTGATGACTTCCTAACACTCTACCATTGTCCCTAACTTTACTAAAAATGGATCTCACTGAGTCTTCGTTCATAATTTTGCTAATATATTGCTCAGACTGATTGCTAATTTTTATTACGACTCTTACATCATTGTTCATAAATGATCTTGGGTGTCTTCCTTGTTCTCTGATTCAAGTACCCATGTTATTTTGGCTTTCTGCGGAAACATTTCTCTTAACTATGCTTAGAGACAATTTAAGTTTCAGATTTCTACCTTTCTGAACATTTGAATTCACTTACCTGAGAAACCATCTGGGCCTGGTGATCAGGGGTTGAGGAATTCTTAATTTCCTCTCTGATTATTGGTTTGTTTAGAATTCTTATCTCTTCTAGAGTAAATTTTGTTAATTTCTACATTTCCTCAACAATTGAGCATCTCATCCAGGTTTATTTCCTGAAACTTTTTTTTTTTAAGATTTTTTAAGGGAAATGTTTATTTATTTGTTTGTTTGTTTGCTTATTTACTTAAGAAGAGCTAGAGAGAGTAGGGGGAAGGGCAGAGGGACAAGCAGACTCCAACTGAGCAGGGGATCTGATGTGGGACTCAATCCCAGGATGTTGGGATCATGACCTGAACTGAAGGCAGACATTTAACCAACTGAGCCACCCAGTTGCCCTCCCTGAAACTTTTTAAATTTCCTTTGTATCTCTTGTTAATTCTTCTAATTTTTACTTTTACTTATTTCCAGTACAAGTGGCTTTGTCAAAAAAAGCAGATTTTTAAATTTATTGATCCCTTCTCCTGCTTTCAATTTATTAATTTCTGCTTTCCATTTTTTACCATTGATTTTTTCCCCTAAATTCCTGAATGCCTGTTAAAAAGTTTTTTTCACTTGTAGTTTCTTATCACATATGTCCATATGCAATCAGCTCTGGCCATCTTCCAAGAATCTTGAAATATTGTATTTTATTGTTACTAATATTACTTTTTAGTTATTATTCCTAATTTCTAGAATTTGCAATTACTAATCTCTAGAATTTGCAGTTTCAACTCCAATTTTCTCATTGACCCAAAAGTTATCTAAGAGGACGACTAAGGGTTTTTTCCCTATGATCAAATAATTGAATTACACTAATAAATATGATGTTGGTTATTGGTTTATAATAAATATTATCCATTATGCTACATGTGTTTGCCAAGATCCTCGCAGTAAGCAGATGGCACACTGGAAAAAAAAATGAGTAAATGGAATTGAATGAGGAAACTAAGCATGGAGGTAGGGGCTGTTGAAGGAACCACCAAAAAAAGATGATCAGGTGCCCCGGAACCAGCAGCAGTGGGAAGACATTACTAGCTCTCAGCCTAAGGGATGGGGCAGGGAAACATAGCACTGTGGTTGGGGAGGAACACAGCCACTCCCAGAACCACAGAGGAGTAGACAGGAATGCAGAGAATAGTTCTTCTAACTTCTTTCTCTACCTGCCAGTCTTCTGTGGACATGATACAAAGGCGGAGCTCCCTAATCCCCACCCCTCTGGAGCCCAAGAGATGCACTCTACAGAGCCAGAGAAGGACACAGGATAGGAAAGAAAGGAGAAGGGAGCAAAAAGTGGGAATAACCAGCATCTCAAGAAAGTATCTTTCTGCTCACATTTACACATCAGGAATAGATAGAATTTCCGTTAATGCTCTGTGGTCTCTAATTATAGTTAGAGTTTATCTGATTTCAAAGCATCCTCACATTCCCAGAACCCTTGATGCATATTCTTTTCACTATACTTTTGAGTTCTACCTCTCTATTTAGAATTTTTACATCTATACAATAAATGAGATTGGTCCACGATTTTCTTTCTTGAACCGTGATCATCATAGTTTAGTATCAGGGTGACGCTTGCCTTGTGAAACGAATCAGAGGAGCTTTTCACATTTTTAAGTTCTGGAGTAATTTACATAGCAAAGGAATTGTGTATTTGGTAAAAGTTTCTTAAAAATTATTCAGTCATTTCCTATCAATAATCAAAAATTATTCAGTCATTTCCTTCTTTCAGATGATTCTTGGATAAATTTTAATTATTGATCTGAATTGGTTTTCCACTCTTTGATTCAATTCTGGCTATTTCTAATTTCCTAAAAAATAGTGCTCTCATGGAGAGATTTATTTTCTCCTACTAGGTCATGTTTTATTTCCCCCAACTTTGGGGGTTATGAGGTCTTGCTAAAGGACCTTTGCATCTCCTGGGGATGCCCACAGGATTGCTGGGACTGTAGTGAAGAGAGATCCTCAAAGGTTGGTTAAAATAGCTAAAACTCTTTAGAGGGGTTTCGTCTCACAGGCAGGATCGTCCAGGTTTCTCTGCAGCTGTTGACAAATGCCGCACCCCATGGAGCTGACCACAGGAGAATGTGCTTGAGGTGACTGTTTAGAGTGATTCACCAGGCAGTTGTATGACCTTAGCACCTGTCTTCCCTGGAAACAAACCTTTCCAAGCTGTGGCTGTGATTTCACCCTCTGGCTTAGCAAAAGCAACAAGGACGTGCATGTGAGCGAAAGAAGGAAGGGTGGGAGGGAACTTCCATACCAGTGACCCTGCTCTAGGGATGTGCCTTCCTCCTGGCTTTGGATCTGCCACTTTGGATATGTCATTGTGTCTAACCTCACTGGGCTTCAGTTGCCTAATCAGAGAAATGACAGGCTCTGAGGCCATCACAGATTTATGATTCTATTAACAGATCCCCCCAGGAGTAAGCCTAGCATAAACAGGTTCATGTCACATCTCCAGTGCATTCTCTTTCTCTCTCTCTCTAATAAGAAATGGATGCTCCTGCCTAAGTAACAGTGTTTGAAATCTGCTTGGGGGGGGGGGGGGGAACCAAAGGATCTTTCTGTTCTCCGTTTATCTCCCCTCCAGCCTGCCTTGCCCTCAAAGATCTCACATGCTGGATTTAAGGCATCAACAGCCTGAGGGAGAACACTGTCCTGGAAAAGCAATCTTTTGAGTACAAAACGCCTTTGGGTACACTAATGCAACCATTTAGCAAGGTTCTGGGGCCACAGGAGGTACCGATGGGGAAGGAGAGATCTAGTGTCTGGAATGTTGTGGGAGAAGGCCAGCTTGGAATGACAACCACAGTTGCAAGAGATAGGTGGGGAAGGATGCAATTAGCAGGCAGGAGACAACAGTGGTGGCTTTGGGGACCCTGGAGGTGGAGGTGGAATACAACACAAATTAGCCTGCAGGAGTTTGAGGAATGAGGAGCATGGAAAACTCTGACAATGTTAGCATGAACAGCATGGTCTTTGGACACGAGCCAAGTTGGGTTTCCATCCCAGTTCTGTGACTCACTACTGAGTTACTAAACTTCCGTGAGCCTCTTTCTTCTTCTGCAAAATGGGAATAATCATGGCTATGATTAGGGACAATGGGAGAGTTAGGTGAGATAATGCTTAAAAAGTACTTCAACACAATGTCTGGTGTGAATGAGGATTCAATCTATATGTCTATTATTATAGTAATTCATAGCTTTGCCACCATCCTTCTCTAGGAGCCATTTTAATTAATATAACTAATCACATTTTTGCGCTCTTGCCAAGAACCATGCTGGTCACTCTTGGGTTGCAAGGAAGAATGCGGCATATTCTCTGCCCTCTGATAGCATCCCGTCCAGTACAAAAAGATTTGTACACAACCCAGTGAAATACAAAGGAAAGCATGCTTAAGAAACAGACAGAAGTCCCCCCCAGCCCAGTACCATGTACCAGTCGCTGTCAAGATTGACTTTTTAAACCTCACCATAACCCCATGAGATGGGAGTTCTTGCCATTCCCCATTTTACAGACGAAGAAACTGGGGCACAAGAGGAGAAGAACGTGTCCAGGGTCACGTAGCAAAAATCTGACCCCATGCTGTCCTCTCTGGAGCTGCCAGATCTGCCTCTCTCAATGGGAAAACTAGAGGTTAAGTGCCCATGCCACAACTGCTTTTCCATTCTCTCACACAGCTACTTTTCCAAGAAAGAACTATTTCAGAAGGTGAAGAACTCTGGGTGAACTTTCCAGGCTGAGGAAAGAGCTGGGGCATAAACATGGGATCTGAAGTACTATGTTCTACAAAGAGTGTGATGATTCTCTCAGCTAAAGAGCAGATGAAATTAGTTAATAAATGACAGTGACTTGGCTTCCCACAATGACACGCCTCAAACCTCAGGAAAGGAAGAAGCCAGAATGGCAACACTTAATCCACTTTAGACGTAAGGGGAGGCAAAGAGATGCCATTCCAGCATGAGGGGCTCCCCGTCACACAGAGCCCCAGGAGATAGAAAGCCAAACTCTGCTCTAAACCTGTTGCTCTCCTCAAGCTCTTTACCTCTGCAGATGACCCATCATTCAGCCTCTTCCTGGCCAGAAACCCAGGAGTTGTCTTCAATTCATTCTTCTCCTTCCTTCCTAAGTCTATTTCCTAGATATTTAAAAGAAAATGTTTGAATTTTGCAACTGCCTCCTGTATTAGTCTGGCTCTTTAAGAAACTGATACCAAGGATTTCAATGAAGGAGGATGTCTGTAAGAGGAAATGTGAAAGAAGCCCAGGAAGGTTGGGAGAGCCGTCAGACCAAGATGCAGTCTGACCCTGAGTGAGGGAGAAGGGAAGGAAGCCCTGGTGGAAGTGTCCCACCCTATTCTGTAGTGTAAGAAAGCTTCCACAAAGCCATTATTGGGCATTCAGGTCTCTCAGAATACTCCTATGTATTTGTTATTGCTGCCTCAATAGTTGGTGGAGAGCAGTCCATGGAAAGCATGGGTCAACACAAGCATGGATTTCTAAACCCTGGAGCCAGGCCCATGGTCAGTTATGTTCCCTGTAATTGGAGATTCATGAGCTCTTCAGCAACTCTACCATCCCTGGCCTAGGTCATATCCTTCCATTCCCCAGAGGATTGCAGTAGACCCCCAGCTGGTCTCCCTTGTACTAATTTTTATCCTCCCACCCTGCCCCACACCCCCCTCCCTTGCCCAACTCTTTTCCACACCACAGTCAGAAAGACCTTTCTAGAACACAAATCTCACATGCCAGGCCTCTGCTTAGGGCCTTCAATAATGATTCTGTCAATTCCCTTGAAATCTATAAGTGGTGCTCTTGCTTTGAATAAGAGATTGATTGAACATGCATTATTCCAGCACTCAGACCTCTGGGTGAGGTAAAACTCTATGGAGACTAAAAATACAATCCAACCTAGACATTTAGGCATCACTTTTGCTGAAAGTCAGAGAACCTTTTGTTGATCTTGTTGGGGAATTAAAACCTTTGTAAAATATGACTTTGCTAGGCTTATCACCAGCTGGTTATTAGTGATATTACAGCAAAACACAATCAAACTCAAGGAACTACATTTGGAGTTCTTCTTCTGGAGATTTGACAGCCTTGGGATTTTTTAGAATCTTAGGGATACATTGCCATCTAGGATTCAGGGGTGGTACCATCTTTTGAAAATGGTATTAATTGATCCACCTAATCATGAGGCAAACCAATAATTAGCCATGGAAAGACTAGAGGAAGCTCTTGCCACAAAATATGAGATGGGCTATGTGGCTCCCATTATTCACTCCTTAACAACACAGTGCAAACATGTGCTTTCATCTCATTGTTTTTGATCTTCTGGAGAGCCCTCGCCTAATACACAAGCCAAGGAGTTTCCCTGGGCTTTCTCTCAGACCTATAGCTGGGGAGAAGGGAAAGATAAACCCAAGAGAAACAGACCCACAAAGGGATAGTTTGTGTCACACTAGGGCCCACACCCAATCTGCCTACACTCACATACTGGGGTTGTGCCAGGACAAAGGGACCCTCCCAAGTAGGCATTAACAGTGAAGTGATTGCACCCCAGAGTTCTGTGGTCTCTTTGATACTAGATCCACCTTACGCAGATGTCCAGAGTCACCAAGATGTCCTGTGCTGGATATTTTCCATTTGGCCCTTTAGCTCCAATCCCTTCCTGTCTGTACCAGCCCCAAGAAGCTGATCATTTTAAACTAGCTTGACAGGATCTCTCTCCTCCAGGATGCCAGTTGGGTTCAGCCTCTCACACAAAGGTCATTGCTCTTCAGGCAGCCCTCCACATGGAATTTCTATGTCTCTGGTTTCTGGAACCACTCCTTCTTCTTGCTCCTTTAGGGGTTGTTCCAACTCCAGAGTACCTCCCATCATCTTTTGCGGTCTCCTGAGACTGTCCGCACCTTTGTCAATAATATCTTTTTGAAACTCTTTTCAAATTCAGTTTAAACATGTCATCTTTTCTCTGACAAGACTCTAGTTGATGCACCACCTTCATTAGGGTTGACAGATTAAACAAAACAAAACAAAAATACAAAAATACAGGATGCATCACTGAATTTCAGATACCTAACAATTTTTTTTAATTTTTTATTTTTTATAAACATATATTTTTATCCCCAGGGGTACAGGTCTGTGAATCACAAGGTTTACACACTTCACAGCACTCACCAAAGCACATACCCTCCCCAATGTCCATAATCCCACCCCCTTCTCCCAACCCCCCTCCCCCCAGCAACCCTCAGTTTGTTTTGTGAGATTAAGAGTCACTTATGGTTTGTCTCCCTCCCAATCCCATCTTGTTTCATTGATTCTTCTCCTACCCACTTAAGCCCCCATGTTGCATCACCACTTCCTCATATCAGGGAGATCGTATGATAGTTGTCTTTCTCTGCTTGACTTATTTCGCTAAGCATGATACGCTCTAGTTCCATCCATGTTGTTGCAAATGGCAAGATTTCATTTCTTTTGATGGCTGCATAGTATTCCATTGTGTATATATACCACATCTTCTTGATCCATTCATCTGTTGATGGACATCTAGGTTCTTTCCATAGTTTGGCTATTGTGGACATTGCTGCTATAAACATTCGGGTGCACGTGCCCTTTGGATCACTACGTTTGTATCTTTAGGGTAAATACCCAATAGTGCAATTGCTGGGTCATAGGGCAGTTCTATTTTCAACATTTTGAGGAACCTCCATGGTGTTTTCCAGAGTGGCTGCACCAGCTTGCATTCCCACCAACAGTGTAGGAGGGTTCCCCTTTCTCCGCATCCTCGCCAGCATCTGTCATTTCCTGACTTGTTGATTTTAGCCATTCTGACTGGTGCGAGGTGATATCTCATTGTGGTTTTGATTTGTATTTCCCTGATGCTGAGTGATATGGAGCACTTTTTCATGTGTCTGTTGACCATCTAGATGTCTTCTTTGCAGAAATGTCTGTTCATGTCCTCTGCCCATTTCTTGATTAGATTATTTGTTCTTTGGGTGTTGAGTTTGCTAAATTCTTTATAGATTTTGGATACTAGTCCTTTATCTGATATGTCGTTTGCAAATATCTTCTCCCATTCTGTCAGTTGTCTTTTGATTTTGTTAACTGTTTCCTTTGCTGTGCAGAAGCTTTTGATCTTGATGAAATCCCAATAGTTCATTTTTGCCCTTGCTTCCCTTGCCTTTGGCGATGTTCCTAGGAAGATGTTGCTGTGGCTGAGGTCAAAGAGGTTGCTGCCTGTGTTCTCCTCAAGGATTTTGATGGATTCCTTTCGCACATTGAGGTCCTTCATCCATTTTGAGTCTATTTTCGTGTGTGGTGTAAGGAAATGGTCCAATTTCATTTTTCTGCATGTGGCTGTCCAATTTTCCCAGCACCATTTATTGAAGAGGCTGTCTTTTTTCCATTGGACATTCTTTCCTGCTTTGTCGAAGATGAGTTGACCATAGAGTTGAGGGTCTATTTCTGGGCTCTCTATTCTGTTCCATTGATCTATGTGTCTGTTTTTGTGCCAGTACCATGCTGTCTTGATGATGACAGCTTTGTAATAGAGCTTGAAGTCCGGAATTGTGATGCCACCAACTTTGGCTTAACAGGCAATTCTAGCCTTTACCACCAACTATGAAAATATCTTGGGGATTCTGGTGAACTTCAGTGGATCCCTTAAAGAAACAAGGCTAATGACATTCTTAGAATATTAATACTCATGACATCTTATCTGGTCCTAATTTGTAGGTCTGGCCTCTGAATCGTGTGTGTATATATGGAAAAAGAGAACAAAGGAAAATAATGGGCCTGGAAAGGAAGGATGGGGCCGGTTTACCGCGAGCTTAAATCCAATAAAGACAACCTGGAGTCACCACTCTTTGACTGTCTCAAACCCTAGTATACTCAATAAAAGTTTGGATCCTCCACATTATCTAGATTTTCTTACATATCTTTTATGGTTGAATCTGATGAATTTGGTTCTCCAAGTTTGCTTTGTCTTTTCAAAAAATCTCCTGAGATTTATATCAAAGGATACAATTGGACTCTGGGAATCTTATTAGTCCTACTAACCTTAGGTCATATTTGGATATTATTTCATGCTCAATTTGTAGAACAGATTCTTGATAATAAGATGAGATAAAAAGATACAGTCTAATTCCTCTTTTTCTTATAGTTTTCTTGCAAAGACAAACAGAAAGAAAAAAAAGAAGAAGGCAAATATAAGGAGTTTTGAAAGCTCAAATTAAGTGTGCTGGAAAAAATTGAAAAGTTGTGGCTCTAGTAATCTATGGTGGAAAAAAATAGGAATATTATGTAATCACCAAATAAATTATTATTTTTCACCGCCTCCAGCTATTATAATTTCACTGGATACCTTATAAGCAATTATTGTTCTGGGAGATACTCCAAGGCTTGTTCCGGGATTTCACAAAGCAGAAGTTGACACAAGTCTGAAAAGTGTTTGATGAAGTATTATTGTAACTGCCTTTTCAGTCTTTGACCAGGGTAGGAAACTGTGTGGGTGTGTGGGAAAAGGGAAAGTGGCTGTCACGTGGGCAACAAGCATAAACAGCTCTTTGTGCTTTTTGAGTTGGAATAAAAAGAAAACAACTTAATTTTCTTGCCTTCCATGGGTCTGAAACAGAGACTTCATGAATGGTTTTCAGCAGTGACTTCTGGTTTCATTGTGGGTGGCGGCAGACACCATAGACAGTCCCTCTTAAGCCAAAGCCTAGAAATGACAGAAGATGGAAGAATAGGTTCCATATCTATATAAACACTCTCAAAAATAAGAAGAGGAGCTCTCGATGGACAAAAAGTTGTGAGAAACTCATAAAAATGGAAAGCGGAGAGGATCCTATTGAACAGGAAGAGGCAATGAGGAGCATGTGAGACAGTGTGGCCGAGGAAAAGGAGTCCAGCAATGAGGACCGTGTGCTGGAGTTCAGGAGCTAGAAGGAGCCTGGGGCAACCAATAGCATCACTAGTTGGGGTCCTAAAGGAGCAACCATGTAGTGTACCCCTGGCACCCCTCATCATCAGGCATGTCAGTCCTGCCTGAAGAGTGAGTATAGTGTCTCAGAGCAGACAGACTGCCAGGCCTTCATCACAAGAGGCGGCCACACAGCTCTTGTGAGATGTATGATTATCTGGCATCTACTGCAAAGCACCCAGAGGTTCTCCCAGGGGAGCCCCTCAACCTGTGAGTGGACACTGATTTGTCTGTGAAGTCTACCTTCTCCTAATAATCTTGAATCTCTATCAAAATTCCTTCTGTGTGCCTCCTGGCTTTGTGCAGTCTAGGTCAAGGGCATTCAAAACAATGTTAACCAAACCCAGGCTAAGGACAGAGCCTGTTGGTAATCCACTAACAACCAACATTTCTCTGGGTTAATATGGAGGCATGAATCAGCACATTCTGAGCAAAGGTCAAATCAGCTGCAGATGCACCTCACTTGTAAATGTTTTTGCTTAACCCACTAACTAGCTGTGTGAACTTGAACGAGTCACTCAGTCACTCAGAGCTTCAATGTCTTCTTCCACTGTTACAGGATTTATGTGGGAACCAAATAGGAGAACATGCCTTGCATAGTGATTAGATCACAGAAAGCATTCAATAAATGTTTGGTTGTTGTTTTGGGATTTGTTTGTTTGTTTTCAGCATTTGTGGTAGCCAAGGGTTTTCCTGGCATTGAGTCTTTCTGAGGTCCTCTTAGCCTTTATCTTATTTTCATCATAGTCCTTGACTGTGCCCCCTTTTCTTTAGAGGACAATTTATCTGAGATCATCATTACTAGCACATTCCTCTCTGGAAATGCCTTTTTCTTGGATTGTTATAAATCTGTTTGTAAAGTCCCCATTTTGTCTTATGTCATATCACCATTCAGATATTCTAGCCACAGGATGGTGCCTATTTTTTGGTGACATTTTAGAAGTCTGCCTTCTGATGTCTAGAACCCATTTTTTTTTTTTTTACCCTCCCCAGTACTTCACTGATGAATCCCAGTATAAAATGGTCACTTTATACAAAGCCTTTATCTCTTTCATTTTGCCAGCTAGCTTATCGGTGGTGGTCAGACCCATTTCAGAATAATTTTTCTCCCCTCACAGCCTTCCCTGGCTTGCTGGGAGTTGAAGTTGTCAGCAGGGCACATTCGGAATGTACTATGCTTTCAGCAAAAATGGGGGCTTGCAGCAGAAATCTGGAGAGCTGACACTTCAGCCCAGCCCTGTCACTAAAACCCCTGACTTGAAATAGATTGTACCTCCCAGCTTCTAGCCTCCCTGGAATAGCCTCCACTGAGCTTCTCCACTTGAATCTGTTTCTGGGCCACCCTATTCTGCAGAGCAACTCTGGTGCCATTCTTTTGAACATGGCACCCTTCTGCTTGTATTTCAGATAAGTTATTTACCAGGTCCGAGTGTGCTTTGAGTCTATTGTTCCCTTTTCATGTTAAATTCTTGGTGACTTTGATTTTATTCTTCCCTCCCTCTGTCAAGACTCATTAAGATCCCTCTTTATCGGGACGCCTGGGTGGCTCAGTTGGTTATGCAGCTGCCTTCGGCTCAGGTCGTGATCCCAGCGTCCTGGGATCGAGTCCCGCATCAGGCTCCTTGCTCAGCAGGGAGCCTGCTTCTCCCTCTGCTTCTGCCTGCCATTCTGTCTGCCTGTGCTCACTCTCTCCCCCTCTCTCTCTCTGATAAATAAATAAAGTCTTTAAAAAAAAAAAAAACCCTCTTTATCAAGAAAGCAAGTCATATGAAACCTTTCTGCTTTTCTTCACAAAGTGCCTTCCATCCCTAGCCAGGAAACCTCCACCTTGCTATCAAAGGCCACAGTCCAGGAAAAATCACCTTCTCCTTGCTGATGTAGAGCCAGTTTTTCACGCCCCACCCCCTCCTCTTGTTCCTTAAGTCCAACAGTGAAAACAGAAATGAAAATGCTGAGTCTTCAACCTTGCCATTTTTCAGACTCCAAGGGACAGTCCACATGAAACCTGAGAGGAACCATGAGAGTGAATCTTCAGGATGGGGGCAGACTCTTTTTGGCATTAAATCCCATTAAATCATACCTAGCAGACCTTTGGGGCCACCATATTGCCTCCACACTCACCATTGTCCTACCGATGGCTTTTTACTGGGAGCAATTGCAACGCTTTCCCTGAGGACTTTGATCAGTCCATGTGGCAGCAAGCTAAAAGTTCTTGGAACCCCCAAGGGGAGCCATTAGCCAACAACAGACCCCAGTTTCCCTGCTCTTCAGACAGAACTTTTCTGAGGCCTGCTCCACACTGTTACCCAAAGATCCCAAGACAGACTCACCCCCAATTGCCCCCAAGAGTACTTGCTCAGAAAGAATAACTTTATTTGCCTCGATGTCTTACTTCTCCACTTCTTTACATTTCCAAATTAACGACTTGCTTTCAATTCAGTTTCAGAGTCTGCCTTTGGGAACCCAGCCAAAGATAGGAGCCCACTTCTGACATGTCCTAACATCTGCCTTGGTGCACACTAAGCAAGTTTAAACAGATGTATACCCTGTTAGTTTCCTATTGCTGATATAACAAATCACCATAAACTTACTGACTGAGAACAGCACAAATTTTTTTATCTTATAGTTTTGTAGGTCTGAGACTTCACTGGGCTGAACACAAGGTATTGGCAAGGCTATGTTCCTTTTGGAGGCTCTAGGGGAAGAATTCCTTTACTTGACTTTTCCAGCTTCCAGAAGTTGCTGCATTCCTTGGCTCATGGACCCTTCTTCGGTCAGCAAAGCTAACATCATAGCATGTTCAAATCTCTTTCTCTCTGTGTGTCTCTCTGTCTCTGCTTCTCTCCCTCCCTCCTCTTCTCCGAAAATCTTGCCTGCTTTTCATAAGGCCCCTTGTCGTTACGTTGGGCCCATCCAGATAATCCAGGATAATCGATCGTTTCATCTCAAGATCCCTAACTTAATCACACCTGCGAAGTCTCTTTACATATAAGGTATCATATTTGTAGATTTGGGGAATTAGGACATGGATATCTTTGGAGGCCATTAACTTGTTTATCGCAGATATTCAAAGGTCCAAATTACAATTCTGAATCAGGAACTATTGCCATATGGTCCATGTGAAATGGAAGACACATGAATGAGTTTGACACAGAAAGGGAGTTTCAATTAGGCCTTCTTAGATGGACAACCCTCCTTCTACCCGAAAAAAAAATGTATTTAAATCTTGTCTTTCTAGACTTTCAGGGATGGATGGATGGATGGATGGATGGAGGGAAGGAAGGAAAGAAAGAGAGGGAGGGAGAAAAAGAAAGAAAGAAAGAAAGAAAGAAAGAAAGAAAGAAAGAAAGAAAGAACCAACCTTGAAGATGATAGAATCCAAGCACAGGTGGGCACAGGCTTTCAGGGTTCACAGGTGGGCATAGTCAGATACATTCATGCATTAGGCCTCTGGGGAGGAGAAGCAAAGCCTTCTTCTTTGTGCCTTTCACAGAAAGAGAGTTAAGCAGAAGGGACTCCCTGCCTGGCGATGGCATGAATAAGAATCAGCACCAATTTACAGCTTGGAAAGAGAGGAAGAAATGAGAAGCTGGGGGAGGGGAGGTCTGTAGTCTCAGCAGGGGGAGGGAGTAGTGCTGAAAACCTGCTCAGTCTTCAATAATTCAAATTCTCCTGCAATCTCTTCTCAGGAGCCAGCAATGTTTAATCCTGTGCTGTTGTTTTGAGCCCTCTGTCACTCCAGGCCTCCTTTCCTCTCTCCCCAGTCAGTTATACAGTGGCCTCTGCTATGTATGGGGCCTTGCAGCAAGTGTTGCAGGCAGAATGTTCCACTGCTTCTTCTGTAGCACAGGATCACACAGAACTCTCCTTCCTGGCCCCGGGGGCACTGCTCTTGCCAACTTCATGCCAAGCAGAAACATGCCCATCCAAGTGCATTAGTGCCCCGGACCCGTGTCTTCACCTAAATAAATCCCCATCCACAGTGGCAGGTGGGAACTGTATCCCAACTTTCCCAGAATAAAGCTGGCCTGGTTTGGCGAAGGTAAGCTTTCTGAGGCTCAGTTTCCCCACCTAAAAATGGAATGATCCTGTCTATCTTGCAGGGTTGTTAAAAAGTTTAAATAAAATGAGGTAGTCAAAAATTCCTTGATAAGTTCCTTTTGCCTCTTGAGACTATATGTTTATTTGACTAGTTCTGCATTTATAAAGTGGTAGAGAAACAAAAATAAATTAAGTACATAATTTAGGCTCAGAAAATTGACCTTTGCCTCAATTAGATGTTCCAGGCTTTACGGGTTCTGGGATAACCAGTCTAATTACCACACTCTGCTGCAAGTGCCCTTCAGAGGCTTTAAAAACAATTCTGTCTTCCTGGTTGGTGAATCTCTACCTCTCCTCTCAGAGAATTAACTTCATTAACTGAGTCAGGAACTTAGAACAATGGGGACTTGTGTGCAACTGGTCATGTGGCAAGGCAGAGGAGAGATCCAATCAAGATCTTCAAGCACGTGAAGGAATGTAACCCAGAAGATGAAAAAGATTGCTCACTTTAGCACCTCAAAGTCTTCTTGACTGACTACATCAATGACATAGATTTGCTACTCTCTCTGGCCCAGTGCACAGAACTGGGACCTACAGGTGGAAATGGCAGGAAGGTAGGTTTCACTTTGGCCCAAGGAAGGATTTTCTAGCATCCAGAGCTCTTATAATGGAGGGCTTCCTCTGGAAAGTAGTGGTTGGCCTTCCACATTGCTATGACTGTTCATTCAACAGTGGTTTAAACATCTAAACCTTGCCTGCCCACCCCACCCCCACAATCTTTTCTAAGAGATGTTATTATACCCAAATCTACTATACTTTTATTGTTGTTTTAAGCTGCTAAAAGTTTTGAGGTCATCTGATACACAGCAAAGTTAACTGATAGGGTTTCCAAACAATTTACCA
Organism: Mustela erminea; assembly: GCF_009829155.1. Lineage (NCBI taxonomy): Eukaryota > Metazoa > Chordata > Mammalia > Carnivora > Mustelidae > Mustela > Mustela erminea. The sequence goes on along the minus strand of NC_045614.1, from coordinate 70,222,718 downwards.
ACATCCAAGTTAACAACATAATCCCTGTCCATCTCAGGACTTGAGGAATTTTAAATTTGATTAGACCCATCTCTGAGCTCAACATCTATTATCCAGGGGTTTGAACTCACGTGAAATTACAACTCTTCTTTTTTGGTACTGAAACTTTCACATCCTCCCATCATTTGTTTCTCACCTCAGGCATAATTTGGCTTCCTTCTCTATGCAGCCTAGAACTGAAGCTCATTGCTCATTGCATGCTCTTGACATCACCCTCAGTATGCTTCTGATTTACCTGAACTTCCTGCCACCATCTTGGATCAACCCAACCACTCATGCTCTCTGCCCCTACAAGGCATATGATCATGCTGATTGGAGTCTTGGGGGTGGGGGGACAGTTTCCAATGTCAATATCATTTGGTAGTTTTATACTTTTTTTGAACCTCCAGTAGTGGTGTTTCTCTCTTAGAAGAAAGATTTTTTTTTTTTTAATAAAAACCATCTTGAAGCTATCTGACTTTAACTTCCTTGACTCAAACCTAGAAAATGACCTCATCTGTAATATCTGAAGACCACAAGGAATAGATTTCCTCTGTGCAGCCCAGAGATAATCTCTATACTTGGGATTTTATAAAAATAAAACTTTTATTGTTCTTTGTACTAATTATAAAAGAAACCCATGTTCTTCTCACTATAATGCTACTTCTAAAAAACATATCAGAATTCATAGCAAGGAGCCCTCATGTTTTAAGAACAGCACGGAACCCATTCTAATTTGGAACAAAAAGTCAATCACAAATTCAGAAGTTTTAGTTATTGCCCATAACAGATTACCCCCAGCTCATTGTTTGAAGGATGAGAAGTGAATACAGAGCTCCTTTAAGAAGATATACACACTGGAGTGACTCAAGGAGCTAAACGTTTAAGATGAACATCATAGCAAGAAGGTGATAGTGAATTTGAGGGAGAGGAAGATAAAGAAGAGGAGGGAGGAGAAGAAGAAGAAGAAGAGGAAGAGAAAGAGAAGGGCTAAGAGGAAAACAATAAAGGAAAATTCCAAGACACAGAGGTGGTAAGTCTGTAAGCTATTTTATTAATTTGTGTGTTTGGGAAACAATTTAAAATAACACAAATACATTCTTTTTTTTCATAATTCATTTGTAAAAGAACAAACTTTTATCAGTGCATAATAAATTAAAATCTCCCATAAGAACAAAGAAAACTATCTTTCTGCTCTGAATGAATTAACCTTGTAGAGCAGTGGTTATGTTATTCCTTTAAAAGTCTCAGTAAATCCAGGTTGGATCCCCCTTGTTAGGACCTCTTGCCTACCAGCCTGCTCCAAGGCAGACCCTCTGTCCTGGTGAGTCTTCATCCCTGCTGGTCTCTGATCTGAGACACAGGGGTCTTTAGGCTTAGCAAAGACATAAAATGTTAGAGCCTGAGGGACCTTCAGAGAAGCATGCAGACCATAGGGTCCATAGTGGGGAAGAGTCCTGGCACGTGGCTGGTCCAGTTTTTTTTTTTTTTTTAAGATTTTATTTATTTGACAGAGAGAGATCACAAGTAGGCACAGAGAGAAAGACAGTAGAGAGAGAGAGAGAGATTAGAGAGAGAGAGAGGAGGAAGCAGGCTCCCTGCCGAGCAGAGAGCCCCATGCGGGACTCAATCCCAGAACACTGAGATCATGACCTGAGCCGAAGGCAGAGGCTTAACCCACTGAGCCATCCAGGCGCCCGCTGGTCCAGTTTCTTATAGATCCCAAGAAGCTTACAAGCACTGACCAGCTCACATGTCCACTTCTAGTCCAAGTACCTGTGGTCAGAGTTTTAAGGTACATGGAACAGCCTCTTATAGGCAAGGACTCTGGGTAAAGCAGACAATGAACACATCTTCATCTGACCCAAAGGCAATATATCCATAGCTTAGCCAAATCAGATTTTCCTCTGAAAGATGTGAACTGAGATACATGGAGATTATGTTAACAAGGATGGGTACCTCTGCCCCCTAAAAAAAATTATAGTATAGAGGGAGACCAGTGGAAGTCAAGTGGGATTTCAGTAATATTTACAAATCAGATACATTCAGGGGTTAAGAGGTATTTATTCAAGGACATTTATCGTTATGAAGGCAAATATGAAGATTTATGCAAGTTTCAGTTTATGCTTTTCCTTGTCTGGACAGGGCAAAGCCCTGCCCTTGAGCCCCACCCCAGATTAGCATTTTGGTAAGGTGTTTTAAATTCTGCTACTTCCGAATGGCAACAAACCAGTTTCCAATTTCAAAAACTCTATCCTGCCTGTGAATTGAGTGAGGAATGGTGGAATCTGTCTAAGGAGCTCGACAGTTTAATGCGTTTTGCCATGGAGATTATAGCTATTGCAGCATGGGGAAAGGGGCTGGCTTGAAAAGGGACGAGTGCTCATTGAGCATTCTGTTCAGGCAACTGCCCATTATCCAGGGGGTGGATGATCCAGTTTGGGGATTTTTCATGCCTCTGGCTTCTCCTCCCTTCTACTGTCTGCCCTTTGGCCACATTACAGATCAAATTAGCATGTCTTTGAGAGGATAGAAGGGGAAGGGACAGGTAGAATTCAAATTGGTCAATTTTGTAGCTTGTCTGCTGTTCTAATACATGAGATCAAAACCAAAGGCTAACGTGGAGTTTCGGATTGTCAGTGGGTTATACTGAATCCACACCAGACCTCCAGTCTATCGCTAGAGAAATTGGAGTCTGATGAGAACTCACTGTATTTCATATGGACCTCAAGGCTCAGCATATAGTGGCTTGTCCAGAATCCCAAACACATTCATGTTAGAACTTTAGAGCTGGAAGGGGTTTCAAAGATGATCCAGCTTTGGGAAATCAAGGCTCAGGGATTTGAAGTGCATTGCTCAAGGTCACACAATGAGATGACTCCCCGTGGCTTGTGGACAACTTGCGAGGGGAGCAGAAACCAGTTAACTTTAAAATTATATAACTATGGCTGGCTGATACATGAAATACTGACGAAATGGGCCTTTTGACAGCCCCCCCCATCCATAACTCTTTGTTGGGACTGTCCTGCCACTGGAAACTAAAATCAAGACCATCCATTGTTGTGGAGATAGCCCCAGTACTGGGTGCAAAACCCCAAACCCCAAAGTTGCTAAAGAAGATGGCTCCAGGTTTGAGACTGGATATACTGATGCAAAGAGGTGCCAGGAGACAAAAGCAGGTTCTCCTGCTGCCTGAAGAGAGAACAATAGAGTTTAAAGATCCAGAATGAGAAGCCATGTACCCTACCATATATATATACACACTCATCACCATTATCATCATCATCACCATTGGAGTAAGGAACAAGATATAAAAAAGAATTTCTCCATAAATTTTGGGGAATCCTGAGAGAGAAGAGAAAGGCCTTTTGTTTCTCTTCTGGAGGTTTCCAAAGGTGGTGGTCTCACTCAGCTACCTAGCTGGAGCCAAAAGAACAGAAGGAAGCCAATGTGGGGGAGAAGATGGAGATGGGCAGCGCTGTCGCCAGACATAGCGTGGTGCGGAAAAGATTTCAATGGGCCCATATCCCCCAGTGGCAAGAGCCAGCATGCTGCCTTGGAAGTTTCCCATGAAGGAGGTAACTCAAGGAGAATTACACCAAGAGGGAATGCAGTTTGTATGGTGAGGGCCAACGGGAAGCATGGCTCATTTCGTTCTAAGGGAGCTTTTTTTACACCACCTTCTGGCCAAACCCAGAGTATGAATTACATGGGTAACAGACCTCAATAGGGTTGCCTGTACCCAGCCCACCTGTATGGAGCCGCTGGCCACCACCCTCCAGGCACGCACCCAAAGCAAGAGAACAAGGTGGCTGCTCCCTCCCAACACAGAGCCCTCACCACAGACCCCACCCACCACCCACTCCCAGGGGCTTAGTCAGAACTGGAAGGGACAAGAAATCCCACAGCATCATTTGGACTATGTTGTGACCAAACTGCAAACTACATACCCTGAGTGGACCCTAGGAATGACTAGAATCATGGCAATGAACTCAAAGTTTCCTGTTGTCCAGTGGACCTGGGGCTTAATGCATGGAGGGAAGGACAGGGAGCTCCCTTGCTGTTTTTCGTTCCCCGGGATGTGGGGGAGAGGGTTAATTGCGTTAACCTATATCCATATTCTATATCCTTATCCATAAGGCTCTGGATGGAGGGGGCAGCTGTCTTCTGTCTCCTAAAAGCAAAGGAAGAGGATATGGCCTGAAATGAAAGCTGAAGGAATGGTCATACCACCCAAGAGGCCTCCAACGACAAACAGGTGAGGGGCATCCACACTGAGTGAGCACCTATGATGTCCCCACCTGGTGGTTAGCACCTGCACCAACATTTCTCCAAAAGGAGGAACCTCACATCCTCCTTTCAGAAAAAGAGCTAGTATGAAGCAACATGGGCACTGAGATGGCCCATCTCCAAGAAGTCAGCCGCCCCTCCTCTTTAACCAAGCTGCCTCCTCCTGGCAGAGTAAATCGGAGAAGCTGAGGAGGATCCTCAGTCCCCCAGGCTGTAACTCCCTCCTTCTCACATCCCACCCCACAGGTGCCTCAAGACAAGCACACAGATGCAGCCCTGTCTGGGAACAGGGAGCCCAAGGGAGATGTAGCAGCGACCTTTGGAAGGGTCAGTGACAACTGCGACAACTGCGTCACCAGGGAATCACCTTGTCCAATTGGAAGTCCAACCTTCCTTTGAACCACGCATGATTCTCCCCGCCCCCAGCCTGGGTTGTGTTTTTCCTTTGGCAAATCACACCATCGCACTGGGAGGGCAGCTTGCTGAGTGTGGCAGTGTTGACACAGCAGTCGCTGGACACGTTCCGGGAAAGCAGGCCCCAGCAAGTGAGATGAATTTTCTCTGAACCGTGTGGTTTCCAATGTGTCAGAAAAACAAACTCGGAGAAGTCTGTTTGGCTTGTGTGCCTGTGTAGACCCCCTTCCGGAGTTGAAAATGTAGTTGGCCTTAGCCCCTGTTGCTTTAAAACAAAACAAAACAGAAAGTCCTTCCTGTGTCTGACTCCCTGAAACCTGAGGCTGGCACAAAGGCAGCTCTTTCAAGTGGCAGCCCCACTGGCCACGTGACCTAGTCTTTGTGCCCAAGGACAAGCCAGGCCAGGGAAAACTGCCTCTGTTCAGTGTTGCCCAGCCCTTGGCCCTCTTCTCTGTCTCGGCTGCCTCCAGGCGCTTGGCTACCCCTCTTCCACCCAAACATCCGAGTTCCTGTTCCCAAAATAGCTACGCGGAGGAAACCAAGACTTGGGGCCTCCGCAGGGGTGAATTCTCCGCGCGGACGCGGCTGCAGGGGGCGTGGCTACCGCCGGCCGTCCAGCCGCCCCGGGGCTGCCTAGGGGTCCTCAGCGCGGCTCCTCGGGCTCCGCCCACCGAAACTTCTGTTTTTCCTGTAAGAGCGAGGCAGGCAGCTGTGCGAGTCTCACAGCTTTCATTGCTTTTCCGTCCCTCAGGAAAGGCGCTTAGGCTTCCCGGCGTTTGACCTCCGGATGAACTGACCAGTAAGTCCTCCCCTGTTAGCAGGGACCGTGGCTTACCGAACCACAGAACAATGCACGCACTCCAGCTGGAACTTCCTGATCCCCACCTCCCACCTTCCCATCATACAAAGCAAAAGAAGCCCCCTGGGTTTGTTGCCAGGGAGAGTGGCTGGCCTCTTCCTGCTGGGGGATGGGTGCAGGGGGAGCCAGGAGGAGGGGCCAGTCCTGGGAGAGTCCAACCTGCCCTTTGGGTGATGAAGCCCCTGCAACTAGGCCCATCCTCTTGATTTCCATTCCTGTCCTGTAAAGTGGAATGAGCCAATGCTCTAGGAAGTGGTTCTCGGCCTCAGGTGCACACTGGAGTCACCTGGGCAGCTCCTAAGAATCCTTTACGCTTGGGCCCCTGGACCTAGAAAATCAGCGTCTCTGGGAGATGGGACCAGGCATTGGTGGTGTTTTAAAACTCCGCGTGTGGTTCCAGTGTGCAGCCAAGTTTGAGAACCTTCTCAAACTCTAACATATAAGAACCACCTGGGATCATGTTAAAAATCAATCAGTCAATCCGATTCCAGCAGGTTCCGGAGCTCTAACCAGGGATGTTGCCGCCACTGGTCCATAAAACACTTCTAGTCGTCAAGCTTTAGGAGACCTAGAGAGTCCCCAGTAACAGCCTGGACTTCTCCGTGTTTGATTTGACAGGAGCAATGAGATGAGATGGAGAGTCAATAGACTTTCAGGCTACTAGGTCTGGAAGGGATTGGTGGGCTGGAAGCCACGTCTCTGCATCTGGAAAATCTCTTCAGGAGAAGAGACAGTTGACAGGCAGTAGGAATGTGACTGAATTTGGGGTGGAGTGAAATATAAAGGTAAGCTTCAACTGTCCAAGTTCAGGATGAGAGGAATGGCAGGGTTAGGGGTCACCTCTGACAAGCCGGCTCAGCACCTGAGCCCAATGGTGGTGGCTCTCCTTTCAAAGCTAACCCAGCTGAGTGACATAAACCCTGGTGGAGACCATGAAAAGCCATCTGGCTGAGCGGGGTGATGGGGTCCCAGCCTGCTTAAGAAACCGGAGGGATGAGGCAGAGGTGTCTGCTTGGCTCGGGTCTTAGCATCTCAGATAGCGCTGGTATGTTCTACTGACAACAGGGGAAGTCTCTTTGCTGCCTGTTCTGCTCTGCTTGGCTTAGGAAGTAAAAGTAGCATTAGAATCTTGTGAGAGCCACAGCATCCATAGCCTTTGAGCCTTCCCTAGCTCAACCCCTGAGTCAGGAAGGCTGGAGCAATAAGGTAGCTGGTGGGATTCAAAAACTTCACTTTTTGTTGGTAAAACGGGGGTGAGGGGTGGGCAAAAGTATCCACCTCACTGGATTATTTTAAGAATTATATAAGATAGTGTGTGTGAGAGCACATAGTACATGCTCAATAAATGCTAGCTTCTATAATAATGATTATTATTATAGGTATTATTATACTACCATAATAATGGTATTATTAATAATACAATTCATCTCATAGGATATGCAAACACCTATCATAATGCTTCACCTATAGGAGAGGGGCAATAAACACTTGTGAAATCTAAGCAGAAGCTAGGTAAGTTTTTCTTCTATGCTCCCCTTCTTTTTTATACATCAGCTTTGAGTCAGTTTCCATCCTGTGCTGAGTCAGGCTTTTTGGCCTTAGTTGCAAACCTGCTCCCTAATCTCCATCCAGACGCACAGAGAAGGTTTGGAATGCACGTTTTTCCCTGAAGAAGTGTGGCCAGCAGTTCTGCCTCCTTCCCAGAGGAGAGGTCTGACTGGTGGGAGCCGGAGGAAGAGATAGACATGGGACGAGAACTCCTACAGAGATCCCACTAGTTAAGGGCTCAGTACCAGGCACTCTGCAGTTGCTCTCAGTCATTGCCAGCATCTTGTCTCCTTAATAACAAAGGAAGATGGAGGAAGGAGTCATCCCCATGCACCACATTCTTGCCGTCAGAGAATGGCTTTGGGAATCACTCCTTTATCGCTGGAAGTTTCTGCCTCTCTTAGGACTCAGAGGACTAAGTCCAGAGGGACTTCAACATTCATCAGTCTCATGATGTCCCCTTGAATTTATATGCAGAGGGAGATGCTAGAGAGAGGCTAGGACCCAGGAAGAGCCACGTCCAGCCGTGTGACAACACAGAGCACAGCACCTGCAGTGTTCCTGCGCAGTTAGGTGTGTGCAGGAGGGATCTGCTTTCTGCCAAGCTCCAGCTCTGTCTGGCTCAAGACATTTTGGGGTGGGAGGCAGGGGCCAGACTTCTGGAGACCACAGAACCTCAAGTGAGGGAAGACATCTGAAGGGCAGCGAGCTTGGCCTTCGTTGTTAGAAGGGGGCCATACAGGGCACAGAGTGGTGACTTTCCCCTGGGATTTGTCCCACCCAGCCCCGCAGAATCAGGTCAGTCGTGGAATACAGGGCACCATGAGTGAGAGGGAAAAGAGCTGTTCAGTGAGGGGTTGGGAGGTATTGGAGCCAGAGCAGCTCAGATCTGGCACTCCCGGGCTCCATGTGAGTTAGCAGCATGAGACACCCTCCTCTCCTCCATGGTGTATTTTGTCACATGGAGGTTCTAGCAATTTCTTTGTCTAGGCTGGCAGTTTCCAGTGTAGGGAGAAACACAGACTGGCAGGAGTGGAGATGGCCAGCAGGTGCAGCCATGCCCAGGATTGGTGGCAGTGACCCGTGGGAGGGAAGGATGGAGGTGTCCACAGTGCATCAGTGTGCTCTCTGGATGCAAGAGCTGTGACCAGAGAAACCCCAGTGCTTAGTGAGACAGAAGGACAGAGGTGCCCTACAGAGGCAGCCTTTGGAGCCAAAAGCCAGCAAAAGAGGCTGGGAGCCTGGGACACCATGTGGTAGTTGAGTGGACTTGGGCTTGAGCTCCCAGAGGACTCCCAGAAACACAGTACAGGAGGCTCTGCCAGGAGATGAAGACTTGCATTGGCTGGTGGTTAGTGGACTGACTACTGTCCAGGTCATCTGGGTTTAAACTTAGCCTGCCCAAGGAATGCTGGGATATCTGTCAGTATCCCATTATCAGTGGAATGAAGCCTGCTTTGACACATCCTTTGAGCACTCATATCTCTCTCTCTCCTCTCTGTCTGGGTTTTTGTCTATCTCTCTGTCTTTGTCTCTGTCCTTCCATCTCCATGTCTGTCTCTGTCTCTGTCTTATTCTCCCTGCCTCCATTCCCACAAAATGCATGACTCATTCTGGGCATTCAACAAATATTTTTTAACTCCACATTATGTAAAAATTCACACACGCAGAAGCAGCAGAATAAAATAAGGACCTCTCAGGTACCCATCACCCAGTTTCAGCAATCATGAACATTCTCCACTGCCCTCCCCGAGATTATTCTGAAGCAAGCTCAGACATCCTCCATAAATATTTCAGATGCCTCTAAACGATAAGCACTCTGTAAAAACCATAACCACGATCCCACTAGCACACTCAGAAAAGCTAGCACTAATTCCTTAAATCAGTATCTAAATACAATCTAAATATAATCTAAATACAATCCTTAGGTCATGTTTGTTAATGTGTCATAACTCCCCCAAATCCCTTTTAAACTCTAGTCAACAAATGTTTTTGGGCTGACCACATCTTTTCTGTTTCTGTGTGTCTTTCTGTTTTTCTATTTCTTGTTTTTCCACTTACCCTTCTGTCCACCAGTTTGGTTTCTTTCCATCTGTGTATGTCTGTTTCAATGTAACATTATTTCTGTGATTTTTTTTTCTCTGTGTGTGACTTTATACCTTTCTCTCTCTGCCTCCTTCCCAAGCCCTGTCTCTGTCACATGCACACACACCAAGCACACTCACACATAGGTTCATGCTCCCTGGGGTCAGCAAGGGAACCCTGCACATACTCTTGACTGAAAGTGTATGAATTTTGTATGAAGTTGGGGCTGAAGAATGAAAGAGATCTCTGGCCAAAATGTTAGTGTGGCTTCACTGAAGCACTTTCTGCTGTTTCATGCTGTGCACATTCCACGGGCTCCCTTCCAGTGGACTGAGCCCCCCTTCTGGTGACTTAGCCCCCTTTCCAGTGACTGAGCCCCCTCTGATGGACTGAGCCCCCTGCTTCTCGTGAATTAGCCCCCTCCTTCAACAATATACATGAAGGAGGCAGCTAGGACCACAGCACATCAGCAACGCGAAGGCTGAAGGGTGCTGCACAGATATACGTGGCGTGTGTTACTTTATCTGTTGTTCCAAATAAAACTTAAGACTCACCCATTGGTGAATTCCTAAAGCACTGTCTGAAAAGAAGCTGTAGAATGCTTGTTGGCCAAGCGCTACTTTTCATCAATCACAGGGACAGTGTTCCATTTTGAAAGAAATCTTTTACCGAGTCTTAAATTATTTGTTAGAGCTGGAGGCAACAAACCCAGGCTTTTCCCATTCTTTCTAGCAATGGATTTCTTTTTTTAATAAAATCTTACATAAAACCTGGAGATATAAAGTGAGTAAAAAACAGTATGTGTGGGCCAGGGGGAGAAGGGAGAAAGCTGTAGAAAATTAAAAAAAAAAAAAAAATTTTTTTAAAAACTCAATCGAAGAAACTTATTTTCTAAAGGAGTAAACTGGGTTCCAGAGTGGGGGCCGTGACCCACGCAAGCCCAACAGCAGCCTCCAGCATCCCATAAGTCCCTCTTGTCTTACTCCTTACAGACACATTCAGAATTTCAGGGAGGATCTGTGTCTCCGGGTTTTGTTTTTGTTTTCTTTTGTTTTTGTTTTTGTTTTTGTTTTTTTCCCAAGTAGTTATTTTGGCAAATGTACTAAACTGAGCAGTGATCTGGGAGATTTCATGACCCAGACATCACTCGAGCTGTGGCTTTTTTGTTTCCTGGGACAAAACCTGTTGGATGACTCTTAAGCAAATGACTAAAGGCAGAATGACTTGAGAGTCTGGTCACCAAGGTCAGGATTGTAGAATGTGAGGCTGCCTCTTATGGGAGTGGCCCTGTGCTTGGGGGCAGATGAATCCTAGTGTTTGGCTAACAGAGCTGGAGAGCCAAGCAGTGACCCTCCTTGATGAAGAACACTTGCTATGAACCAGTGTGAAATGGAATTACAGAGTAGGGGGAAGGAGCCTGCGGGATGAGAGGTGCCTTAGCTGTCTGGGTCCCAGCTGCCATGTAGGAACTTAGAGAAGCCATGGACAGCATAACTGTGACTCTAGAAGAAACTGGAAGTTCTTACTTGCTGGATGTGTGCGCCTCCAGTAGCAGCTGACAGCAAAAGCTGCTAGTCTCCTATAAATACAGAGAACAAACTGATGGCTGTCAGAGAGAAGGGACATGGGGACATGGGCAAAATGAGTGAAGGGGATGGGTGATACAGGCTTCCCGAAATGGAATGACTAAGTCCTGGGAATTAAAGGCACAGAGTAGGGGTGCCTGGATGGCTCAGTTGTTAAGTATCTGCCTTTGGCTTGGGTCGTGGTCCCAGGGTCTGGGATCGAGCCCTGCATCCAGCTCTCTGCTCAGCCGAAGCTTGCTTCTCCCTCTCCCACTCCCCTTGCTTGTGTTCCCTCTCTCACTGTGTCTTTCTCTGTCAAATAAATAAAACCTTAAAAAAATAATAATAAAGGCCCAGCGTAGGGAATATAGTCAATGACACTGTAATAGCGCTGTATGGTGACAGATGGGAGCTACACTGTGGGAGCACAGCAGAACATATAGGCTTGTCAATTCACCATGTTGAACACCTGAAACTAATGTAACTTTGTGTGTCAACTAGACTGAAATTTTTTTTTAAAGCTGCTGTTCTCTCAGTTCACAATGAAGGTTGATTATGAGTAAGCTCAGTAGAGAATTGTGTTATTCTGTATAGCTTAGAGACTTGAAAATGTGCCTGACTGCTACTCATCTTGGGAGACCAGTGAGGCATACTAGAAAATACCTGAGTCTCGGCACGGGAACACAGAGTGTAAACTCCGGCTCCACCACTTTCTAGCTGAGTAATTCTGGAGCATCACCTTGCCCACTAAGCTTTGGTTTCCTCATCTCCGAATCAGGATAATGCCACCTTGCTAGCTCACAATGTGCTTCATGTCACGTATCTCTCAACAACTTTGCCAAGCCGGTATTGGAAACCTCACTTTACCAAAAAGGAAACCATACTCCAAGAGGAGGCACCTGCAGCCCCATACATCCAGTAACAGCCCCATTTGAACAGGTTCCTACTGGGTTCCTGGGCCGTGTGTTTTCCATCACCCCTACTGCATCCTATCTAATCTGCTGTTGGACAAATGAGAACACAGCAGCTAAGCTAAAACAGCCAAGATTCAAATTTATGGAGAAAGAAAGTAGACTAGTAGTTGCCCCAGGCCAGGGTAGGAACAGAGATGAAGTGTAAATTAGCAGAAGAGATCATATTGGGGGAGGGTGTAGATGCTGCACTAACTACTGAGTCATGGCGGTGGTTGCACAACTCTAAATTTCCTAAAAAGCACCAAATTGGATACTTGTGAATTTTTATATAAAACGTACCTCAATAAAGCTGTTAACAAAAAGCCGAGATTATAAAACACTTGTATTCTAGACAGAATTGTCTGTTTTACCAAGCATATCTGGAAGCAGTTAGTATTAGTTTATTTCCTTTAAAAGGTATTTCTTATAATTACTGATTTGAAAAAGTAGTGACATGCTAGTGACACGGTTAATATCTGCTTTGTTTTGTTCTTCTCGCTCTGAGACTATGGGCTGGCCACGTGGTCAGTCAGCACTGGAAGTAACTAACACAGGTAAGCATCATGGGCTCTCACAGCTGGCAGGGTTAGAGACCTGGAAACCCCTCTATACCTACCCTTATAGGGAGGTTAGTTAGCAGCATGCAAGGTATAGCAACAATCAGCCATCCTGAAGGAGAGCACCTACAAGCCTAAACCAAGGCAATTAGCATTTTTATTCCCACTTGGACCCACTAAGCCCCCTGGACCTCAGCCGCATGTCCCCAGTCTGGCTGGACAAATTCTGGCCTTTCGGAAAATGGCATGAGGTAACATGAGGGAGAGTTCTCTCACCATTTCTTGGCAACAAAGGGAAAAGAGAGGAAAATTCCAGCAAGGTTGTATTTTCAGAAAGGGTGGTGTCTGCGGGACTGCGAATGTGGAGTTTATAGTTAAGTGTTTTGTGAGGTGGGCTGTGCTAGTCCTCCATCTGATTTGAACTGGAAAATTGAATTGCTGTTGTTTAAAGGAAGTGCTCTTTGTGGTTTGGTGACACTCGTACATTTCTCAGATTAGTGTGGCCACACATTGGCAGTAGGTGGTGCCTGGGTGGGAAAGAGCCAGTTTACATGTTGATATGCGGGATGGGCCCTATTAAGGGCTTTGTATCCTCCCATGCTGTGTGCAGAACCAGCAGGGGTTGTAAGAAAGAGAAAAGATACCTCAGAGGGGTTGGGGACCCCCTTGTACCAGCATCTTTGCTGGGCTCAGGGGAAGCAGGGAGCAAGGATTTGAGTGCAAGCAGCTCATCATTTGGAGCCCATCTCAGAAAGCATCAGTAGGGGAGTAGGGAGTGAGGCAAAATAGGGCAGACCAAGAAAGGCATTTTCATAAACAACCTCCCAAGGCTTTAAGGGAGGAAACTCTAGGAGACTATAGAATAAAGTCTCAGCCTTGTGTGCACATTGGAATCACCTGGGGGGTTGTTGAAACATATTGCTGGGCTCCCAACCTCAGAGTTTCTGATTCAGTAGGTCCAAAGTGTGTAGGACCTGAAAGTTTGCATTCCTAGTAAGTCCCCAGGTGATGCTGATGCTGTTGTCCTGGCATGATACTTTGAGGAGTGAAGAAGATGATTCAGATGGTCAGACCCAGGGGTGAGGAGTTGGGGTATTTATGTACCAATTCCCATCTCGTGTTGTGGAAGGCTGCTCCTGGAATGGTTAGCTGCCTGGTACCCTGTGTACCAGCAGGCCCTGCAGCCAGGGAAGGTTTGCAGGCTGAGAGTAACAAGTGCTTGCTATAAAGCAAAGCTATAAGGTTATGTGGGAACAGAGTACAGGGCACCAAGAAGGCCAGCCACACTGCCTGCAGGAACAGAGTATCTCTGCATTAACTATCAGAGTCCTCTGTATCTGATGGAAAAAGTATTACAGCATAGTGCCACAAAAAAGGGTTAGTGCCCCAGCTGCTTTAATATCCATAGCAGTGTGACCTTAACTAGATCTCTTACCTTCTCTGGGCCCCACCCCAACTGGAAGGGCCCACCTGTCTCAAAAATTCCTGGATTCTCTGATTACTAGATCCAAGTGACCATGCTCAACCACAGCCTGTGAAAACATTCGGCCCCAAGAGAGCTCCAGGAAAGCACATTTACATCTATCACCCCTGCCCAGCATCCTTCCCCAAGGATTCAAATTTTGTCCAAGCAGGTGCTGCCCCCAGACTGTGAGGCAATACACTCCAAAGCTTGAGGCTTCCTAGGGTGGGCATCCTGTGTGGTTCCTACAGGTCCCTGGTCCCCAGGCACCAGGCTCACTGCCTTCCCTTCGCATCCTTGGCAGGTGTATCAAGCATTAATAAGATACTTCATGTCAGTCAAAGAAGACTACAAGACTATGTATTTTCTTTTAGTGAGTTGTGCACTTAAAATAATAAACTGCTTAATCTTTTCATTTGGATAGAATGATGTATTATGGCAGACTAGATTCCTCCCCCACTTCTTTCCCTTTCCCTGGATAGCCTGGCAATGACACTACCTGGTCGTTGCCCTTGCTGGGCACCTGAGTGTAAAAGGCAAGCCTGCAATTCCCCAGAGAACTAGAAAAAAGAGGGTAGTCTTGGCTTCCCAGTGTCAAGGAAGCTCAAGGCACCTGCAACCAGTGCAAACCACTTAGATTCAGATAGACTAACAGAGTGGACATCTACAGCTTTTGTCTTCCAAGCAGTCAGATTCCCCTTTGTCAGAAACAGCTCCTCAATTCTCCATGGAAATCCACACTTCTGCATTCATAATCCCAGTGGATCAGGATGTTAACATCTACCTTGTCCCAGATGGGCCTAATCAGCCTATTTCATAGTGCTGATCTAGTGAGGGTCAATCCAGTGGTAGCCAGTGAGGATGCCAGTCTGTTAAGGGATCTCCTGCTCCAAATGTCAGGAAATTCCAGGACCAAGATTCTGGGTCTGTTCACAATTCCCTGACTTAGATAGAAAGCATAATAAAACATAATGGTACCAAAAAAATTGCTAGTGCTGAGCTTCTTTTGCACTCATAGCTTTGTGACCTCAAATCTCACCTTCTCTGGGCCCTTAGCTCAAAGAATTCCATGACTCCACCTGTCTTGAAAATTCCCTGATTCTCTGTCCAGAAAAGCCCTGTAACGTGACAACTAGATCCACGTTACCATGTTCAACCACTGCCTGTGAAACATTTACTTAGTACTGTATCTGGGAGGGCCACATCATCACTGTGCTTGACTCCTGAAAACCCAGAGTGGCTTAGGAAAGTCTCATAGCAACTTTTTCCATCATCAACATTCCCCTTGCATTCCTGGATATGAAATCTCATGCTACCATAAATACCCATTACTATTTGACCTGGCTTCAAGTCGTATGATTGGGGACACACACAGTAGTAAGACCTTAAAAAATATTTCAATGAATCACTAAAGGTTAAGAACTTCACTGACTATCTTTTCCAGAGGAGGGCAGAGCACTGAAGGATTTTGCCGTGCTCATCCCCCTGCAAGGACTATCTCTCCTGCTCCCCTAAGCAGCATTCTCCCTTCATCCAACCTTCAAGGTTCACCCCTTTCTGAAGAACCCCTGGGCCCTCCCAGGCACAGCCAGGTGCTTTCTCTATTGGAGCTCTTCTTCCTTCCTTCAAGAGTCCAGAGAATGAGTAGGAGGCCTAGGTTGGAGGACCAAACCTTCATGGTCAGCCATGACCCAGCCTCCATCTTTGTGTTTCCATGGTCTCAAGGAAGAATTGACTTACTCCAGGAAATGCTGCATGTGTGTGAACTTGGACAGGCATGGGTGTGATTCCTCTTGCTAGGAGATCCGAAACAGGGTGCCTAAAGACCTTCTCACACAGTCCCAGGGTTAGGAAAGAAGAATAAGTGGGGACCCTGCTTCTCATAAAAGTATCTATTGTTTATATCCTCATGTTGGGATGGGGGAGTTACTTTGTCCTGCCTGCCCCATGGGAGTGGCTGAAAGCTCCTTGCTTGACCCCTGACCTGCTGCCAAATTCTCTTGGACCTCCTGAGTTTTGTGATGACTGATCTTAGAGCCAGGTCACCCTGGTCTACTTTCTGTCCTTTCAAACAAGTATGGAAGAAGACATCCCAGTCACACTTCCTTCTTCAAATATGAATCAAGCTAACCATATGCAGTACTGATGTATAGCAGGTTTGGATATTTTTTATCCAAGTTCTAATTGATTTCAAATCCTAATTAAGGAGTAACTAATAAATGGACAATGAAGGACCCTCAAAATCACTTTTTCCGTCTTATAATTTGACCTTCAGTCTCTTTTCTCTAAGCCTTGAAAAGATCTGATATGTTCATGTGAAACTGATTTTGCCTATTCAGTAATGATATGTTCCTCCCTTTTGTCTTTGGTTGCCCACTATCCCAACCTCATTTTCCCATATTTAATGTCTTCTCCATCAGTCTTGCTCCCATGATAGATGTCAAAGACACCATGCAGGTAGGGCATAGGCAGGTGGTCTAGGCTTGGAACTAGCTCAATCTCACCCACATTCCCAAGACTCACAGTTGAAAATTAGTGACCCAAAGAAGCAAGGAAAAAGAGAAATCCTCCTGTTGCTAATGGGAGCACTGTCATCATAACATCCAGAGTTCAGTGGTCAACTCAGTGGCATCCACACCAGTCTGCATCTGTGGCACAACTGTGGTTCTGTCAATACAGCCTCCCTCTGTCCACTTCCAACCTCCAAACCTCATTCTCTAGATATCCCAGGGATACCACAAGCTGCCCAACATCCTTTCAGTGAATTCTTCTCTCTGACTGCATCATCCGGTCAACTCACATGCAACAAAGAACCCCAGTCATGATTCTACTACCTGCTTTCTTCTCTTGTCTCCCTCAACAGAAACCTGCTTCTGTCTGTTGCTGGCATAGCCTTTGATGGCCTGGCCCATCCCTTCCAAGATATCCAAGCATCTCCTCTGAGGACCCTCCATCCCCTGAGGGGTCTCACCCCACACTGTACTATAAGCATTTACCTGCCTGGGCTTTGTTTTGTTTTGTTTTGTTTTCTGCTGCAAATATCACCCAAGCGAGTCAGAGATGAAAGAAGGATGCTCCTTGGCCTATGCTGATCCCTTCAAGACTTTCTCTGTGGGGCTGGTTCAGAGAGACAGCTAGGCATTTGCCTCAAGATCTGTGGAGTCACCTGTACTGTTTAGCAAATCAAAGGGAAGTGGTGGTGGCTTGGTGTACAGAACTAGGAAATTTGCCTGGAGGCTTTGCATCCTTACTGACAACTCAAGAGTCTTTTACCCAGGGGCACCTGGGTGGCTCAGTGGGTTAAGCCGCTGCCTTCGGCTCAGGTCATGATCTCAGGGTCCTGGGATTGAGCCCCACATCGGGCTCTCCGCTCAGCAGGGAGCCTGCTTCCTCCCCTCTCTCTCTGCCTGCCTCTCTGACTACATGTGACACCTCTCTCTTTCTCTCTCTCTCTGTCAAATAAATAAAAAATATCTTTTAAAAAAAAAAGTCTTTTACCCAAAGATGTCTCAAGAGACCTTCTCATCATACTTGGGGGGCAAATTAAGGCCTACCAGGAAAGTGGTTTACTCTGAGTCACATGTCAGATTAGCAGCTGCTAATACTGATACCTAGTAACCTTCAACCCAACTGGTCAAATATATGTAATAGCCTACAAGGCTTTCTTCCACTTCAAATCTTTATTTTTTCAAATACTTTATTTTTCCTCATTTAAGCAGATCGGCCAATTAAGTTCTCTTCTACAGAGCCAAATATGTATATCTTCATAAAAATAGTTTTTGAATTTAAAAATGTAGCAGGGGTGATTACACATGATTTTTTTTCCCAACTTTTGCTTATTTGTCTAGGGCCTGACCAAAGCTTAAATTTTTCAAATGAAAGGATCTTTGTATCAGTCAAGATTTTTCAGAGAAACAGAACCAATGGGATAGTTTAGTGGGTAGATAGATGGATAGATAGATGGATGGACGGATAGATAGATAGATAGACAGGAGAGGAGAATTACTATAGGAATTGGCTCATGCAGTTATGGATACCAAAAAGTCCCATAACCTTCCATCTGTAAGCTGGACAACTAAGAAAACCAGTGTACAATTCAGCCTGACTCTGAAAGCCTGATGCCTGGGGAGCTGATGGTATAAGTCCCCGAGTCTGAAGGCCCAAGAACCAGATGCTGTGATGTCCAAGGGCAAGAGAAGATGGATGTCCTAGCTCAAGAAGAAAGAGGAACTCACCTCTCCATTGGCCTTTTTGTTCCTTTCAGGCCCCCGATGGATTGGATGTTGCTGCCCACATTGGTGAGGGCCAGTTTCTCCATTCATTCTACTGAATCAGATGTTACTGTCTTCCAGAAACACCTTCACAGACACATCCAATGATAATGTATCACCAGCCATGTAGGCATCTCTTAGGCCAGTCAAACTGACACATTAAATTAACCATCACAAGTCTACTACTTGTCACTTTGGCACCTATATCTGTGTCCTTAAACCATATTTCATATCTTAATAAAAGACAATTGCAAGGTTATAAATCTGTTTAATATGACTCTGTCAAATAAATAAATAAAATCTTTAAAAAAAAATCTGTTTAACATGATACAACTATTCTGCATACAACTGAAAAACCTTTCCCTGAAAAAGGAGGTAAACTCCTTGAGTGCACTTTACCCTTCTCCTTAATATCCTGTACCTTAAATATTATGATGTAAAATTAACAATATTTAAATATTGATATAAAGACAATACATCTTACGTGATAAGAAAATAAGGGAAGAAAGAAAACAAAAATATTTACTTAATATATGTACATAAACACACAAACACTCATAAAACAAGGAAGAAATAGTGATAACAATTCCAGCCTTGTTTCTATAACTAGTCACGTCATCATGACTAAGACTTATGACTACCTTCTTCTACTATCCATTCTGTATCCCTTTTGCCTTCAGCAAGCACCTTCACTGGTAATGCTTCTTTACCTGGTGAAGTGACCCAAACCCATTTTTGAAGAGTTTCTCCCATTATTAGTCCTGTCTGGATGAGGTCATTATACTTTTCCATTGACCTTAATCACAAGGCATGGTGATTCTAAGAGATGCCTTGAGGGATCTCCTGTATTCCATACATACTCCTCCATTCTCCATGGTAGAAAACCAGTCCAATTTCCCCTTGTGTGTCAGGATCAAGCACCCCAGCCAACATAGCAATTCCCTTCTTTGTCAGGTGATTCAGAAGCCTGTGCACCCCAAAATGGCCTGATGGCCATCTCAAGTTCCAGTTCAGTGGAAAACTTGTGTCTGCTGGTGGCACCATTGCTCCTTCAGGAACTAAGACCTCTAGGCCAGCAGAATGTAAAGTCATGAAAACAGAAAGCAAAAATTTTCTGGTGTGTCCCTAGGGATAATAGTGAGTTGTGCCACTTCCATTTCTACCCCTTGATTCCTGGACCTGTGAATCCTTGCTGTGGGTGAAACAGCACCAGATTTTGGATGCTGATTCAGACCATATATACCTTCTGGAAAACTTTGCTCCAGCCCTACCTAGCTGGTGCTGTAAATGTGTCTTCAAAAGGCCATTCCACCATTCTATCAAGCCAGCCACTTCATGATGATGGGAAACATAGCAATACCAGTGAATTCCATGAGTGTGGGCCAGTTGCTGCACTTCTTTTGCTTTGAAGTGAATTCTTTGGTCTGAAGCAATGTTGTGTGAAATGCTGTGATCGTGGATAAGGCAATCTATAAGTGCATGAGTGGGAGTTTTGGCAGAAGCATTGAATACAAGGAAGGGAAATTTGTATCCAGAATAAGCGTCTATATCAGTAAGGACAAAATGCTATCCCTTTCATGATGAAATTGGTCCAACATAATCAAATTTTTTATTTTTTGTCTTTCAGCCCAATTACCTTGGAGGTGGTAAAAGTTGTTAACCTTTTGAGTTGTTTTCTGTTTTGTTTTTTATTTTCTTTTTGGAACACTATAAGCAATACTTCAATATCTACAGTCCACTGTCAAGTAAGAAAAGCTAAAAGCAGAGACATTTATTAGCTCAATTTTTACACAAAAAAAAAAAATGCACCAAAAATGCATATATGTTTATGTATCTGCACCAGTTTATATGACCTAGAGAAGTATGTGGAAGGAAACGACAAGTTGGCCAATAGTTGTTATCGGATAGAATTAGGTTTCATTGTGAGTAACAGAGACTAGGAAAAAAAGTGATTTAAGATAGAAGCTCTTTCTCCCATATGTGTAAAAGGAACGTGGAGGTAGACTGTCCAATATGATAGCTCTACAAGGTCACCAGAAACAGACGCAGCTTCTGGATCCCTCCTCCACTGTCCCATGGTATGGCCCTTGTCCTCATGGTCCAAGATAATTGCTGAAACTCCAGCCATCATATGCAAGAGAACAGGAAGGAGAAAGGAAAGGGAAAGAAAAGCTTACTTTTAAAGGAGGCCTCTGAGAAGTTTCTCTCACATGACAATTCCACTTATATCTTATTGGCCAGAATCTAGATATATGACCACACATGGTTGCAAAGGAAGCTGGGAAATGTAATCTTTTAGCTAGGGAACAATGTAATACCTAAAATCTAAGGTTTGTTAAACTGAGATGATCAGGCAGAATAGATACTGATTAGCCTTCAGCAGTCTCTCCAAACAGCTAATTTGAGGATAAGGAAGTGAGGTTATCGGAAAGGAGGGGATGGAAGGGCATGCAGATAGAAATGGTTACATGTGTATATGTGTATATATAACTTTGTATTATTTCACTAGCTACAGTGAGTTAGTTTTTAAAAAGTAACTTTTGGAAGGATTTAAATACATTTTTAATAAGCATGATAAGGGAAATTTCCCCGTAAGTCTTCATAGAAAATACACGGAACAGACTAATGAACAAGCAGCTTCATCAGTTTTTTGTTTGTTTGTTTGTTTGTTTGTTTTAAGAAAAGAGGGCCAAAATGAGACACCATGGTGGATAATGTGAGGTCCCTGTGCGGGTCTTCCATCGAGGCACAAATGCATACCAGCGAGGAGAAGGTCTGAAGGGAGCTGGAGTCTGGAGCAGAAGCAGAATGCAGGGAGGAAAAGATGGCTGCTCGGAATCCGAACTCAAGACTCTTAGGACCTGTCGAGCTTGACCAGGGCAGAAGCAGTCCTTTAAGAACCCACCTGAAGAATATGAGGTGGGCCTTCTTGGACTTGAGAAAATTGTGGTACCTGGTGCAGAGTCTATCCCCAAACTCAGCCATGTTCCAGAGAAAACAAGGTATACTGGCATGTTCCATCCAATCCCCAGGGCATGAAACCCCGATTAGAACTCAAGCAGCCCCTTTCCCGGGAAGAGCTCTGCTCCCTATTTCGTCCTACAGCGCTTTTCCCTCACAACCCCATGATCTTGCTATGAGGAGAAGCAAGAACTCATTCTTTCTTGGGTTCTAATTCTTGGAATTTGAGCCCCTGTCAGGGTGTGGGGCTTCTAAAGTGGGGATACCAGTCAACTGCTTTTCTCCTGCAAGTTCCTGTTTAGGCACTTGGTTCCCCAAAGCAAAAAATGGTACAGAGTATCCTGGGTATCCAGAAACAACCCTGTATTAATTTCCCAGTGTTGCCATAATAAAATGTCACACACTGGGTACTCAAAACGATGGAAACAAATTCTTCCAAAATCTTGGATCCAAGGTGCCAGCCAGGCCATGCTCCATGAGATTGGATAGACTCCTTCATTGCCCCTTCCATCTTCTGGTGGTGGCATTCAGACCCTGGCTTCCTCTCCTTTGCAGCTCTATCATTCCAGCTTTTGCCTCTGTCATCATGTGGTGTTCTTCCTGTGTGTCTGTCTTCTCCTCTCTTGTAAGGATACTGTTCATAGTGGACTAAGGCCTGTCCACCTCTAACATGTCCTCTTTTAATTTACATATAAGTGCATTTGCAAAGACCCTAGTCCGTGCTGGGCTTAGGAATTCAACATTTTGGGGTGGAGGGACAAACCCCTTCAGGGTCTTTCTTAGAATCTCTCAAGGCCCTCAGCACATCAGCCAGGCTGTGGCCACCAAGAGGATCACATTTGAAAGGAGACCACTATGGACATGATTGTAAACAGAAATACTTTTTGAAGATAGATTTTAATGATAAAGAAAAAAAAAAAAAGGAAAATAGAGTCCTCCAAGGTGTCCCCCACTCCCAAGCATGGGGGCCCAGGACAGTCAGCCAGGGGTGGGCCTGACCTCTTCCTCATGGTTGTGAAAGCAGCAGCAATGGCCTTTCTCCTTTCTGTGAACAGAGTGCCTCTAGCTGCCTTGAAACAGATATTGCACACCACCCCCTCACTGCTAGACCTGGAAACCCTGGGGGTGAGAAGGAGATGAGATTAGATCATGGGATGAGGGGATTCTGCCACACACCACAGCATATAAGATTATGGGCCAGAGCAATAGCCTCCCATGTCCAACATTGCAGGCAGTTGCTAAATAAAACTATCAGCATGGGTTTGCTCCTAGCCCAGCCCTGACACTTGGCCTTGATTTCCTTGTCTTCCAAATAAAGGGGTTTGATGTCTAAGATCCCTTCCAAACTCAACAGTTCTGAGCTCAGAGTGAAACCAGAAGTCTCTTGGAGGGTGTCTTAGCTGAGTTCCCCTAGAAGCAGAGCCTGAGACAGGGATTCCGCACATGGGAGGAAGGGAAGCAAGACAAAGGAAGGGGAGGGGCAAACATAACTGGTCTCAAGTAAGTCTAGCCTTGGCCTGAAATTAATGTGGGCTCTGAAGCAGAAATCCTATGATTTCTAGCAGCCTAGAGACAGCTAAGGGCATTGTACCCTTTTATCAGTAAACCAGTCTCTATGGGCTGCTTTGGGTGGGAATATTTATAACTCCTAGGCAAGGTAAGCTCTGTGGGTTATTCTCCAAAGGAGAGGGGCTGCTGTGAGCTGTAGCAGCCCCTCAAAGCAGCTGGGGAAGGGGTGAACCACAGCCACCAATGCCTAGGGAAATACAAACATTAATTCTCTCAGACCTCTACACAGGAAAGACTTGCTGAGAACAGAAGCAAGATGCTGCTTTCTGTAAAGCCCTCACCATTCATTCAACTAATGTTATTGAATGAATACCTGCTACCTGCCAGCCACTATTCTGGGTATTGGAACATAAGGCTTAGCATCCAAAAAAATCACACCAAATATTCTGATTATGGTCTCCCCCTCAAGAAGGGCTAGATCTCTTCTCCAGGAGACCCTGCCTAAAGGAGAGCTACCAGCCGACAGCAGCAGACATCCTCTGGGCTGGGGAAGATGAGAGGAGAAGCAACACAGGCTGGCGAGTGTTTGGTTTTGAAACGCCTGTGGCATATTCAAACAAAGATACAGTAGCCACACTTGGAGGCGAGTCTGGCCCCACTCTCCAGAAGTTTCTGGCTGGGATGCTTGCTGTGCAGCCGACTGTAGCCTCCATATGTTTGAGTAACTTCCACTTGGCAGGTGGAGAGTGAATATTTGTTGGTCAGGCAGTCCTTTCTCTTCAAAATCCACTTGCTTTCCCCTTTACTTTTTAACGTGTCTGTGCTCATCTCTGCAGCCCTATTTCTGTGGGATCCTCTCCCAAGGACCAGGGCATTCACACTGAGCCAGCCCAGGATCAGCTTCCACACCCTGAAGAGCCATGAGCTGGTGGTATGCAGTGGAGGTAGTGAGCCTAAGAAGCTGGGCCAGATCTGGGCACCTGCAAGGAAGACCATGACAGGCAGTATAGGAGGGGCACCAACGAGGGGTCCTGGGTCCTCAGCCCCATAAAGCCAGGGGGAAATTAAAATAAGCTATTTAATCAAAAGAAATGAAATCTTGCCATTTGCGATGACTGGATGGAACTAGAGGCTATTATGCTTAGCGATATAAGTCAATCAGAGAAAGACGACTATCATATGATCTCCCTGATATGAGGAAGTGGAGATGCAATGTGGGGGTTTATTGGGTAGGAAAAGAATAAATGAAACAAGATGGGATCGGGAGGGAGACAATCCATAAGAGACTCAATGTCACAAAACAAACTGAGGGGGGCCCGGGGTGAAGGGGGTAGGGAGAGGGTGGTGGGGTTATGGACATTGGGGAGGGTATGTGCTATGGTGAGTGCTGTGAAATGTGTAAACCTGGTGATTCACAGACCTATACCCCTGGGGCTAACAATACATTATATGTTTATTTAAAAATTTTAATTTTTTTTTTAAATGGGCTATTTAATATTCCTTCTTCAAGCTTGAAGTCCTCTCTGTTCATGGAATAAAAAAGGGGTTGTTTTGAGAAGCGGAAGAAAGAGGCCTAAAGCAAGCATCATGCTAACGAGGGAGGTCAGACTTGGAGTTGCTGGAAAAGAGGTCCATGGAGAGCAGCCACAAATGCTCAAAAAACCAGATAGTATCTGGGGAGATTCATGCATGGCAACAACTCCAACTGCGAACTGAATCTGTTGATGGCTCTAAGCCGGAGTGCCCACCACAACCAGTTATCATGGATCTCATAGTCTCTTTCTATGTCTCTGTCTCTTTCTGTATCTATCTAGACATATATATTATATGTCTGTATGTATATGCACATGTTTTTGTATATGTCTGTATGTATGTGTATGTATATATAGAGATATATAGATATAAATATAGATATAGATATTTCTCTAAAACTATGGACCAGACCACTTTCTATCTTTCAGAGAAAGGCCCAACAGCAAGTCATTTCTGTGGCCACTAGTCTGTAACACATGGTCATAATTTTAGGATTCTGGTGTCATTCCAGGGAAAAATAAAAACATGACAGAAAAAAGGATATAGTATTGATCAAAACACTAACATTTATTGAAGACTTAAGGCAGTGCATGGAGCTCTTTCCTTGCATGATCTCGGTCCCCCCACAGCAACCCCAGGTGAAGGACCATGAGCACTCCCTCTTTTACAGATGAAGAGCCTGGAGTACAGAGAACAGCTCTCACCTGTCCAATCTCATATGGCTAGTGCTTGGAGGGGCTCCAGAACCCACTTTACTGTAGACAGAGCTAGATACCAAGTAGCTTGGCCTCATAACAAAAAGCCTTCAAAAATTAGCTTCTATAAGTGAAGTCCAGTAGAAATACAAGAGAAGGGCTGGGGAGGTGAGCGGGGGGTGGGGGAGACTAAGGACGGAGAGAGCAGAGAGAGAAAAAGCCACCCAAAACAATGAAGCCAGCGGGAGGGATGGCACCACACCAGACAACTTAGCTCTGGCCATCCTGGGAGGTGAGGAGAAGGCCAAGTCGAGGTGGCACTGATCTCACCTATGAGCAACACAGTTCCTCTGGTCAGATGAGACTTTCCCAGCCCGAAGTTCTCCTAACATGGCTTTGTCCCAGAGTTTTTCTTATTTAAAGGACAAGATTCAGAATGGTTGTCACTGTTGCTGTTGAGGTACAGGATGCGGGACACCTGGGTGGTTCAATCTGTTAAGCATCAGCCTTCAGCTCAGGATCCCAGGATCCCGGGATCAAGTCCTGCATTGAGCTCCATGCTCTCTGCTTTTTGCCACTCCCCCTGCTTGTGCTCTCTTTCTGACAAATAAATAAAATCTGAAGGAGGAGGAGGGGAAGGGGTGGGGGAGAAGAGAGGGGTGCTCTGTCATTATGGTTGGCATGTGCTAGAAAAGCCTGTCCTGCTTCAGGTGTGTTGGTGAAGGGTCAGGGAGTGGGGAGGCACCACTGACCAAGGCCCCAACCATGAGCGCTAAAAAAGCAGCTGCACATCCATGAGTGTCTTCCACGTGAGTAAGGCAAACCTGTCCTTCTCCCACACCCCCTTGACCTCTCTCCACTCTCCCTTTTCTCCACCTGCACCAAAACCCCTGCAATGCCGATGTGGCCTGACATTTCAGTTCCACAAGGTTGTGGGTATACACTTTAATGTATTATCTACTTCTCTGGCAGTAAGTGGACTCGGTTATTTGTTTCACTTTACTGCCCTCCTGTCTCCTTTCTTCCTCCAGGAGACCCCTTCCCAGTGTCTCTAGGTAGCATGCGTCTGAGACCGTTTATCTCTGAGGAGGTCTTTCTTCCTGTTCACATTTCAGCAATGACTTAAGCGGATATAGCATTCTAGGTAAGAAGGTATTTTCTTCCACTCTGCAGATGTTGCTCTCTATTCTTCCTGCCTCCCACGTGACAGTTGAGAGGTCTGATGTCTTTTTGAAATGGACTCATCTGTAGAGATCTGTTTCCTGTCTCCGGAACATTTTCTCTGTATTTGATGTATTTAAATTTCATTCTAATTATCTTGATGTGTGTGTACATGAACCTACCCTGTTGGCACACCGTGCTCCCCTCCAGTCGGGGGCCTCGATTCTTCAATTAAGTCTAGAAAATTCTCAGTCATTCATTCTTCAAACACTTATTTTCTCCCCTCCATTAACTCATTTCCCTCTTGGTGGTAGTCTTAGAAACAAATGTCGACCCTTCTAACTCTGGCCTCCATATTGATTTCTCTTGTCCTTTTCATCTCTCTCCCTTTCTGACACCTCTGTCAGATGGTTGACCCAAATGTCCCTCTCCATACCTCGTTCTGTAACTGAATCTGCAGTGTTCCTCATCCCACCCATTGGGTGCTCTCAATTAACAAGTGTATTTTTCATGCTTATTATCTCTAATTCATTTCCTTTGTAAATGGTTATTCTTACTTTCCAATCTCTCAGAGGATATTTATTATGCTTATTTTATATTCTTGTTCCATTAGCTTTGCTCCACCTGCACAAGGTGCTCCATTTGTTGGGTTTGTTAACAGCACATGCACTTCTCAAAGGTCTTATTGTTCCCTGAGATTGCTCACCCCAGCCCCTTAGGGTGGTGGGCTGACCCACCCAGTATATCCACTTAGTTGGAGATGAAGGGCTCCCATGGTGCTCCTCCAGGGACACCTCTCAGAGCCCAGGTAGCACCCTGGGCTTACCCTGTCGGAGGAGGAACACTGCCAAACCACCTGCACTTGTTATCTTCTGCACTTTCCTCTGCCATCTGGACCTCCCTCTGGTGGGACTTCCGTCTGCCCTGTGAAAAACGACCCAGAGGGCCATCATCCACTCCAGCAGCTAGAAAGCCTACCTGTGGCCCCTGTCCTGTCACTATCACCCCACCCTGGGACCCTACCACCTTCACAGTCCCAGAGGGTTTTTTTTTCCAGTTTCTATGTTGGTTCTGGAGATCTGGCCACCTCCCTTTTATGCCTGTGGCATTTCTGGGTTTGGAAATGAAGACAGAGCAACCCACACAGGTTTCAGAAACTCCTTTACATTTCTGAGTCTCCACTCCCTGCCTCCCCAGCTCTTCTCAGGGAGTACCACCTCCCACTGCCAGCCAGTGCTTAGAACAAGAGACATTTACAGAAGCAAGCCAGAATCTCTTCGGGGCTTCTGACATATTTGAATGAAGCCAGGCCACCAGAAAGCCGATCTTGCCCCACCTCCCCACCATCTGTTGGCCTCCAAAGAATTCCTTTGGGAAGTGACTATTTACCCAGTGATGCACAACTCCTGTGGACTCTCCTCTAGGCATGAGGACAATAGTCCCTAAAGGCTCCATTTCCCCCACAGGTATGGAAAATATTGCCAGGCTCTCTAAGAGCATGATTCATCACCTCTCTTATTGAGGCTTTATGGAAATGCAAGTAGCTAAAAGCCTGCATGGAAATGGGTAAGAAACAATTGCCCTTTGGGCACCAGAAAATTACTTTTTGGAGAGTTTAATCAGACCAGGCCGCTGCTCCACACTAACTACGCAGAGTCTACAGGAACTTTTTCAAATGAAGTTTCATCCTCCTCAAGGCTTAGGTTAGTGAAGGCACCATGAGGAGGTCATGGAGTGTAGGGTCTGTGTGTTCTAGGGCCAGATTTGCCCCCATCAGTGCCATTGATCTGATCCATTCATCCCTCTGTGCCCCTCTTTCTCTCAGCTGTGAAACAGGGATTATAACCCCTGTGTGGAGGGTTTGAGATTTGGGAGAGATGGTAAAGGATTCTATGCTTCTCCAAAGAGATCCATAAATATAAATCATCCTCATTGCCTTAAATGAGTAATAAGGGAGGTATAAATAAAATCCCATGGAAACAGAACCGCACATCAAATTCTGAGCAAACTTGGCACCCAGAGACAGCTCCCTGCTATAGGAATTCCTGCATACACTGGAGAATCCTTCTGAAATACAATTATTTATCCTTTTATTGCTCTGTTATATTAGTTTATAGTTTGGCACTCCAGTTATCCATAAGGAAAGGCAGATGGGCTGTACCTTGTATGAGCCCTCAGATCCACAGAGTAGCACTGAAACACGGTGTGGATCTGTGTGCTTTGGTGGTGAAGGCCTCAAAGTCTGATGTCAAATAGATCTAAGCTCAAACCCCAGTCCTATCTCCTTCTAGCTGAGCTTCAGCTTCCATATCTGTAAAATGGAAATAATATCCACCACATAGGGTTGTTAGTGAGGATAAAGGGAAATAATGCAAGAAGAGTACTTCAGACAGTGTCAGGGCTATGACCTAATGCTCCACAAATGATGGCCATAGTATTATTGTATTATTGTTGGAGCATGAAGGCCCCCTGCCTTCTCTCTGTTTCTCTCTCTCTCTCTCTCCCTCTCTCACACACACATGCGTGTGCATGCACGCGCACGCACACACACACACACACACACACACACATACACACCAGGTCCAGGGCTAATGGAGAGCAAGCTGAGAGTCTAGGATGTAAAATTTAAGGAGGTACTTACTCACAGGTGTATGCAAATGTAAGAGAGTGCCTTAAATTTTACAACCTAAACACCTCCTTGTCTTACTCTAGTCTTCACACACACACAAGTGAGAAAACCGAGGCCTGGAGAAATGTGAAGAACCTGGATCTCAGCGGTTTTTATGGCCATGCTGGAGATTCCAAGGTAGATCTTCTCCTCCCCCTGCCATGCTTTGACCTCCCAGGTCTGAGCAGAGAGATTCAGAAATGGGACAATTCCAGATACTGTGAGCAGGTTCCTGCAATCAATCACACCTGTAATTTACAGAGGAGGCAAGCAGCAACTTCCTGTGTCCGGAGAAAGTTGTACCCAACTCAACTCTTTTTCGACTGCCTGCAAACCTTGCTTTGGAAACTGACCCTATTTTACCCTGAGCAGGACTGGTGCTTAAGAGGAGGGTCTTCTGGTCACTTACACAAGGGTCGTTTTGATTGGTCAGTGCCTGTGTCTTGCTGGTAGTTAAATATTTTTATATTAACCTGTGCAAAAAGAGCCCACAGAGGAATGACTTGCCCTCAACAAGGTCACAAAGTCAGATTCAACAGGTGAAGGTGTCTCAGCATCTTTATGATTTCTCGTCAGATCTTCTGTTCTTGACTCAAACCTGTCACCCTCGCACCATTGCTCAGCCTACTTCCCATCTACGACTATAACCTTTCCCTGATCAAAACCTGACTGCCCAGTCCACAGCCAGATTTCTGCCTTTATTTCCTGAGATACTCCCATCCCCAGGCTAGAATTGAGTTCAGTTTGGGGCAATCTCTACCCCTAGCTCCCTCTTCCCCATCCACATGCACAGCCCTGGCTCTTGCAACTGCCTTTCTCGACAATGGAACCTGATTTCAGACTCTGGCTGGGTCTATTGAAAACTGAACGTCTTGCTTTGTCTTTCACCCAAAGCTAACCCTGACCTGAAGACCTGGGTGAAGGTAGCTTGTTTGGCAGATAATCCAAGGAAATATTGAGAGAGTGAGGAAAGGAGGCAAGAAGGGAAGAAACCCATATAAAAGTTTGGACAAATGAATAGGTTACAACTGCAGGCACCTGAAATTCAATCCTGCCAGGACCCTTCTGAGAGATAGGATAGAACCTAGACTTCACAACTGTCCAGACAAAGGGTGAAGAGGCTGAGATATTTATTCATTCACCAACTCCCAACTGCCTTGAGTTGAGGCTTGATCTTGGGAGAATGAACCTTCCAGCACTTCTGCCCAGTCTGTGTGCTGGTTGGTAACTTCTGTGGCCAGGAAAGTCCAGAAGCAGAGAGAGGTGCAGGGGCTCGAGGGATGAAGGCATGAGGTCTTCAGGAACTGTCAGCTGAAGCTACAGATGACCTTTAGGGTCATCACAGCATAAATGATGTGGCTTCAGAACTGGCAGGGTCTCCTGCCAGCAACACGCTTCCTGAAATAGCAAAGTTTTCCATAGGCTTTTAAGGGCACGGTCTACCTAGAATCTTCATAATACTGTTTTCCTCTCTACCACCCCTGCCTTGATTTTCTCTCTGAGAGAGAAACTGAAACAATGAGAAAGAAGAAAGTACAAAAGTTCGACACAATAATGGTCTGTAAACATCCTTCCTATACATCCCTCCCTCCACTTGCTTATGTCAGGCTTCTGTCCTAGGGCTGGGGTCCCCAAAAGAGACCTGGAGTTGAAAGATCGTGTGTGCTAGTGACTTCTTAGGGAAACTCATACAGAAGTTGGAGAAGCCAGACCTGGCAGTGGGAAAAGCCAAGGAAAGGTGTGATTAGCAGAATGGCCTTAGCCTGATCCCACAGGGAGCTCTGGAGCTTAAATTACATCTCAGAATTTCCATGACCTGTGGCAAGAGTGCTAGGCTCTCATCTTCCTATCCTGTGGTAAGGGCCACTCCAGAAGGATAGAAATTTCCAGATAGAAATTTGAAAGATAAAAATTTCTCCTTTTCCACCACTACAGACAAAGCAGGCTCTAGTCCAGGGACAGTACCGGCCATGGGAAGCAGCTTTAAGGGAATCTGGATGGGACCTCGATATTATCTGCTGCAGCTTCCAGAGAAACTTACATTTAAGTAAATTCTGCTGCTAGAAAAATGTTTGATGCCACTGGACTATAGTATCTTTTGAATGTTTTTTTGTTTGTTTGGGTTTTTCTTTTTCTATTTATTTATTTATTTATTTATTTTTAACTCCTGGCCTGAAGCCTATAATTCTTCAACACAGAGCTGCAGACCACATGGTTTTGGGGACTGGATACTAAATTATCCCATTAGGGTTGGAAATAGTTCCTAAGTCATACCCTAGCAGTGCCTGAAGCAAAGGCCCAAACTTAGCTGGTGGCAGCAATTTTCAGCTCTGAAAAATCTAGTCACAAAAATATAAGAATTAGTGAATCTTACCCATCAGAGATGACACACAGGAAAGGATGCATTGTGGTTCTCCTGCACCCCCATCTCTGCTTCCTTCTCCTCTGAAGTTTTGGGCTAAAAGTAGAAACTGAGTAGGTGCTAGTTCCTATGTTGCAAATTTTTCTTTACTGATGATGCATAATTGTATTGTATTTCCATTCAGTAATTCTTCAGAATAAACCTTAAGATATGCAAAATGAGAAATGAAGATGAGATTGTAATACAATAAAAGTATCTTGGAAAAGGTATCTTAAACTCTCTCCCCTCTGGATACAATTTTGAAGTTAGGTAAGTTTTCTTTCTTTCTTTTTCTCTCTTTCTTTCTTTTTTTCTTCCTTTCTTTTTCTTTCTTTCTTTCTCATGTTTCTTTAAAAAAATAAATTAAAAAAAGAAGGTATGAGGGAATACTCCAAACTACCAAAATATTTAACTTGACATGTAAAATAGTGAGTTCACCATCTCGTACATATTAATCTCTAAGGTGCTGTCATATCCCATGACACCGTCCTATCTCCTTAAAAAAA
The DNA here is from genome assembly GCF_009829155.1 of Mustela erminea. Classification (NCBI taxonomy): domain Eukaryota; kingdom Metazoa; phylum Chordata; class Mammalia; order Carnivora; family Mustelidae; genus Mustela; species Mustela erminea. The sequence continues at coordinate 70,191,262 of NC_045614.1, read as the reverse complement.
AATATGACTTTGGAACCTACATTGGAAATATCTTGTGTTTTTCATTTCTAGAAACATTTCATCACTGGTAAATAGAATGATGTTAGAGGACTTTGTTCATTTTGACTACATGAAAAGGTAAACCTGTTCTTACTTAGTTGCCAACAGGTAGAAATACACAAAACATCCAATCGAATGTCAAAATAAGTTAAATTCTTGCACCTGCTTGTAAATACTCTGTGCAAGCAACAGCTAAAACTTGTAAAGAGTGAGATGTTGGTGACACTAATTCCACTCACTCATTCAGCAAGTAATTACTGAGTGTCTTCTGTTCACCAGCACTGTCCAGGATACTGAGGACACCGCAGTGAACAAGCTCCAAGATGCCTTCAAATGTTGAAATATTAGCTCCATCATTTTCTGAATTTGGCTTCCTTATTGGAAAGATGTTTCCATTTTTAAATCTCTGTCTGCTGCTCTGCTAAATAATGTTCTCCCAGGTTCCCAAAAGGAGAATTAATTTGGCGAAACAAATCAGTTGTTGTTTCACTCATTGTTATGATAATAGAGAAATTAGGTTTTTAATTAAGGCTGAGGAAGGATGGAAAAGAGTAGGCAAATAAACGCCCACACGGTTTGAGGCCCAAGGGACAAGACAAACCTCCTTTTTGCTGTAGTGTCAAAAATTCTCTCCCTTCCAGCAGCTTCCACAGGTTAAGGCATCTTATCTAGGGTGGACCCCAAGCTACAGGCATTTCCTGCCCTAGGAATCGGTTAGCACCCACCAAGTTGACATGAATGATGATTAAATATAAGCACCTTTCAGGGGGATGTACTGTAGATATCACTGTTTTGAAAATGAGTAAGCTGAGGCTTTGAGAAGGTAAGGAACACACTCCGGGTCACACAATTGTGAGATGCTGTCATGATTTCAATTCAAGTAGTTTGATTCTAAGATGTTCTGAGCCTTTAACCTGCATTAACTCTTAACACATAAAGACGGGGTCTGGAAGTGTCCAGTACATTTATCACTCATCTTGTTTGTTTTTAAAATCACTATGCAAAAATGAATGAATGAATGAATGAATGAATGAATGAATATCACTAGGATATTTTAAGTTATACAAGGAATACATGTTAATTGTGAGAAGTAAAGGAAGGAGGACGTGAACACAAAAAATAAAGGGGGAAAGTAAGGGAAAATGTGAAAGAACCACAAAGAAAAATCTGCATTTTTTCTACTGTCCATACACCACCCATTCTCACTGGGCACCACACAGCCCCTAAGGGGTCAAAAACTGGTCCTTGTGGAGAGAAAAGCTTATTCTTTCATAAAGCACTAATAGTCATACAATGCATACATGGACAGATATACAGTATATCTGTAGTATTAAATTTTTGTTGGAGAACAAAATTTGGGGGGGAAAGTCTGGAAAGATCCTGGAGGGAAATTAGTTTAGAGAAGTTGAGAATACTGCCATAGATTTGGATTTTAATAGATTTTAAATATTTTTATTATTCTAAAATATTAAATATATTAAATATATTTTATATATAATATAAATATATGAATATATAAATATATATTTACACAATATATCAAAAATGTTAAATATTAAATATTTTAAATATGTTTTAAACTAATTAAATAAAATATTAAAAATTTAAAATAAAATATTATTTATTATTTTAAAATAATAGATTTAAAAAATTTAATCGGTAGCTATTTGTACAGATTTTTCTATGTATTGTATCTGTTTTATTACAAAAATGGGATGTATATACATGCTATACCTTTCTATGTCCATGAAAATTCTTTCTAATAATATGCTATACCATTCACGAAGCACTTTTGCATACAGTATTTCATTTGATCCTTACTGTAACTGTGTGAAGGCAGATGCTTTAATTATTATTCCTATTTTACAACTGAAGAAACTTAGGCATAAAAAGATGAATTAACCTGCCCCAAACTCTCTTAGCCAATATAAACAACAGAGCTAAGATTTGAATCTTATTTCTTAAGATCTTTGAGTTTACCTTGCTATTTTTCCAAGCCTTTTGAGTAGAAATCTTTGTTAATTTATTGTAAATTGTTTTTAGTTTTCTAATAAAAGCTGTAAGATTTCCTCAGTAGTCACTCGAGCTTCATCTCAAGTTCTGGATAGTTTCTGCATCAGACAGACATAAGAAAGTCTTCCCTATCCTTGGCAAACGTATCACCAGTTTTCTTTCCTTTTTTTTTTTCAAATTTTTAAAAATTTTTTTACTTCCCAAAGCTTAAAGAAATTTCCTTACCATGCAACCTTGTAGCTTCTTAGGGGATGTTGACTCTCTCTCCGTAAACAGGCCTGAAAGAGATTTCCAGCTCTTGCACTGGCATCAGGAAGCCATAGGAGGCATGCCCTCTCAGGTGACTTCCTTTACCTTCACCTTCCTCTGGACCCCATGCCCAGGCCCCACCATACTCCCAGTCCTGCTCACAGAAGAAATGTGGTGGGAACTGGGCTGCATGTTGGCTTTTCAGCAGCAGTAGTACGCAGCAAATAGGCCTTGAGAAACGATGATAGTAAGAAACATTTGTCTATTTTTGACCATAAAAAATTTTTTTTATCAGAAGTCTTATTAGAGAGCTTATGGTTTGGATTTTTCGAGAAGCTAGAGATGGTTGTTTTCTGTCCAGCTCAAACCTGCCAGCCCTAAGGTGGAGAGAGAAAACATGCATACAGGCTGGCACTTGGGTACCAGCAGCTGAGGCTCTGCACACAGCCATCCTTGCCTCCTAGAGCCCTGCACCCTGCGGGGTCCAGAGACGGGGTCCATGTACAATCTGACCTTTGCCTGGTGAGCCACTCTAAATACTCGGGCAAACCTTTCTCCACCGTGGCTCTACCTAGAGCTGGTCTGGTATCTTTGAGGGCCCTTTTTCCACTGTCCTCACTGCAGGCCACTCTTTGAGCCATCTTTATCCCATCCAGGCTCTGTTCCTCCAGGGAGAACAGAGCAGGAAAATATTCTGGTGTCTCCTAAAACTTGTTCAGCTGGGAACTTGACTACAGAGGTTGCTATGGCAACCAGAGCAGATGATTAGGATGCTAGAATGTGGGTTATGTGTTTGTGTGTGCACAAGAGTATGTGGCACACAGGGGAAAGGAATACTACTAAGAAAGGCCTAGACATTCTACACAAGACCCTGGGATTGTCCCAGAAGCATGTCCCTCACTCTCGGTCAAGTGGACCTGAACTGAACCACAACTGCGATTTTAAGGCAACATGAAGCCAGTCCTTTCCAAATCATCCAGTTTAGTTCTGTGCTTGTGGGAATCTTCCCTCAAAATGTGTTTCTACTAAATTTTATTGGGGTCTCATTTCTTCATGATCTCTCAAACCAATGGACCATGCAGGTATCAACAGATGGACACCATGCCTGTCAACTTGGAAATGTTGTTAATGTCAGGTGACAGGTATGCTATGAATTAGATACGTCTCTGAATGTTTCCTTACTTAATCTTTTTGAAATTAAATCTACAATTTCTACAAGGTGTATCTAACATAATTTACAGATTTCAAATCTCATGTAGTGCTCTCAGAGTGTAAGAATTTCTGCATACATTCTAACATAATGTATGTAATTAAAGACACTATACACTATGAGTAGTATTTATTTAATAAAATATTTAAACTCTCACATGTAAAATATCTGAACCATGTGTAACTGAAAAAAATGTGGAAGAAATGATATAGAGATTTTAAAAATTGGAGACAATAGAATGGTCAAGTTTATACCATACACAAAGATAAAGTCAAAATGGATAAAAGACCTCAATGTGAAGCAGGAATTTATCACAAATCCTAGAGGAGAACATAGGCAGTAACCTCTTCGACATCGGCCACAGCAACTTCTTTCAAGACATGTCTCCAAATGCAAAGGAAACAAAAATGAAAATGAACTTTTGGGACTTCATCAGGATAAAAAGTTTCTGCACAACAAAGGAAACAGTCAACAAAACAAAGAGGCAACCCACGAAATGGGAGAAGATACTTTCAAATGACACTATAGACAAAGGGCTGATATCCAAGATCTATAAAGAACTCCTCAAACTCAACACTCAAAAAACGGATAATCACGTCAAAAAATGGGCAGAAGACATAAACAGACACTTCTCCAAAGAAGACACACAAATGGCTAACAGACACATAAAAAAATGTTTAACATCAGGGAGGTTCAAATCAAAGCCACATTAAAATACCACCTTATACCAGTTAGAATGGCCAAAATTAACAAGACAAGAAACAAGTGTTGGAGAAGTTGTGGAGAAAAGGGAACCCTCTTACTCTGTTGGTGGGAATGTAAGTTGGTGTAGCCACTTTGGGAAACAGTGTGGAGATTCCTTAAGAAATTAAAAATAGGGGCACCTGGGTGGCTCAGTGGGTTAATCCTCTGCCTTCGGCTCAGGTCATGATCTCAGGGTCCTGGGATCGAGCCCCACATCGGGCTCTCTGCTCAGCAGGGGGCCTGCTTCCTCCTCTCTGCCTGTGTCTCTGCCTATTTGTGATCCCTGTCTGTCAAATAAATAAATAAAATCTTAAAAAAAAAAAAAAGAAAGAAAAAGAAATTAAAAATAGAGCTACCCTATGACCCTGCAATTGCACTATGCTCTGTGGGCATTTACCACAAAGATACAGATGTAGTGAAAAGAAGGGCCATATGTACCCCAATGTTCATAGCAGCAATGGCTACAGTTGCCAGATTGTGGAAAGAGCCAAGATGCCCTGCAACAGATGAATATATATTCATATATATTCAGTCCATATATTCATATATAAACAGTCCATATATACAATGGAATATTACACCTCCATCAGAAAGGATGAATACCCGACTTTTGTATCAACATGGGCGGGACTGGAGGAGATTATGCTGAGTGAAATAAGTCAAGCAGAGAGAGTCACTTACTTGTGGAGCATAAAGGAATAACATGGAGGAACATTAGGAGAAGGAAAGGAAAAGTGAATTGGGGGAAATCTGAGGGAGAGACAAAGCATGAGAGACTGTGGACTCTGAGAAACAAACAGGGTTTTGGAGGAGAGGGGATGGGGGAATGGGTGAGCCTGGGTGGTGGGTATTATGGAGGGCATGTATTGCATGGAGCACTGGGAGTGATGCATAAACAATGAATCTTTGAACACTGAAAAATAAGATAAAATTATTTTTTAAAAAACCAAAAAATTGGAGATAAAATGAAACTCTATAGAGATCCCTCTCTTTCCACATGTTAACAAGAACAAGAGATTTACTGGGCACTTATTATGTACCAGGCTCTAAGTATTTTGTATGTTCTTATTTGTTGAATTCTAACAATAACACCATAAAGTAGATATTATTATCTCTACCTTACAGGAAAGGAAGTGCAGGCACAGAAGGAAGTCGCCCAAATCACAAGGCAGTGATGATGAAATTGGGTGCCAGCTGGGTGATCAGGCTCTACTGCCCAGTCTGATAGCCCCAGCAGCCTAGGAAAGGGTGGGGATCCCTGCTCAGGTCCCAGCACAGCCCTTCTCCAGCTCTCTGAACCTTCTCCCCTCCACATCCCTCCTACAGATCTTATTTCCTTCTGGGTAAGAAAACAAGCTCTTCCCTCATCAGGCACTCCTTTAGAAACTATTGTTTAGGGAATAAACTTCGGGCTTCTGGTATTGGAGCAGTCTAGAATTTAAAAAATCTTATCTCTCAAAGTTACTGCCTCTGTCATGAACTTCAAAAAGCCGGTTTCAAAACCCAAAGCTGAACACTGGCTCATTTCTATCTCCACATTTCAGTCCGCTCCTGAGGAGATAAGGCTCAGCCTCACAGTCTAATTTCAGCAGAGGAAGGACTGTAGATTAAAATAAATCAGCAAAAATGAAGATACATCAATTAAATTTTCAAACTATTATTCCTCTACATGTTGTATCTGAGAATAAAAAATTATTAATTGCATTTCTGAGAAATATATGAATCAGTAAATAAAATGTGTTAACATTTTAACTATTAAGATCTACTCCAACGAAATACGTTACTCAAAGAAAAGTTGTGTCAGGGTATTACATCTCAGTATCTCTTCTTCCTTATAGAATAAAATCACACCCCTCCCCATTTCAGCCTTACAGCTGGAGGCTACATTTCCCAGTCTCCTTGAGTTAGGTGTGGCCATTTGACCAAATTCTGGTTCAGAGCACTTAGTTTACTGGTCTTGTGGACTTGAACAGGTCATTGAGTCTCAGTCCAGAACATAAACACCAGAAAGAACCATAGAGCTAAACCACCTGAAGACCAAGGAAGGACGGAAAGACAGAAGGCCAGAGTTGCAAAGTGAAGTGCCAAGGCTTCTCATCAGCATCAGAAGGGCAGGGGCTTGAACCTCCTTGTCTGCTGGCTATGGACCATTTTTGACACTACCCTTCTGTTCCCTAAGCTTCAACTTTTTCTGCAATGTGAGGCTGATAAGAGCACATGTATAGTGGGCACAGTAGGTGACCTCCCAAATTCCACTGCATCCCTCCCCCACATTGAGTAGTGCCCCATGGTTTGAAAACTTGACTCTTGCTCCAGAGGGAGACTCTGATTAGTCTCAGCCAATAATAATTACCCATTTCCCTTGCCAGGATTCATCAGCAGCTCAGAGCTGAGCTAATTGGCACTGGCCATTCCCTTGGTACACGGGTCTTGGACTAGCCATGGGCATAGAACCCAGGATGGACCAATCAGAATTAAGGGAAAAATTTTTGTTTGTTGTCAAAGAAGCAGCCTTCTTTCTCCCTCTTCTTCCTTGTCCACTTCCCTTCCTCCTCTCTGCCCCCCTCCTTCTCTCTGAACATCCAAGAGAAAGCTTACAGAACTGGCTGGGACCACTGGCCATCCTACCATATAAATTACCCCTGTCCTGGGTTGTGAGCCTAAATGAGGCAGCACAGGTAAAGCACTTTGCCCATACCAGGCCCATAATAAGTGCTCAAATAACAGTAGCCTGTCATGCAAGGTCAGTCTGTCCATAGCAGCCCTGGCTCATAAGGACATTACCAAATGGTTCCATTATTTCTACCTTGATCAAGGCGTAAGGTTTACCTTTAAGCACGCTCCATGAAAATGGTTCAAATTCCACAGCATAATTTAGAGGAGTTTCAGGGGGTTCTGGTGGATTGTGTCCCAGCTGCAGATCAGCAGGAGGTCCCCACTTCAGGAGAAGTGGGGATAGCTCCTTCCTACCCCATTCCTCATCCTAAAGATAAGAGAACCTTTTCCCCTCACTCAGAGCACTCACAGCTCATACCTTCCTCCCCAGTCTGCCTTCTCCACCCGTATACACCAGCCCCTGCCTTACCTCATTTTGGGGAGCAGAAAACCTTGCACTGCGGTGTGTATCCTAACTTCTCTGTTGGTCACTCTGCCCTATGGCTTCCTTAAGACTTTGTCTCTGCCTCATTAGAGGGGAAAATGTTTTTCAGGGTTCCTGCAAGAGAAAAGGTTTTCAAGATACCTTGAAGTATCCAAGATATGAGAAGAGCAGGAAAAAAAAAAGAATACTTACAAACGGTGTACGGGTGCTGAGTGAGGCCTTCAGGTGGCCTGGTATTCTTTCTCTCCCTCTTAGAGCCCTACTCAGCTGCCACAAAAACAAACCCAAACCAGCCTCCTAGAGGATAATATTTCACATGGAGGGAAGACAAGCCATCCCAGTGACTACAGATGTGTGAGCGAGCCCAGATGGTCCCAACAGAGCTTAGGCCAAGATGAGCAGAACTGGCCAGCCAAGCCAGAGAATCGTGACCTGAGATAAATATTTATTGTTGTATGCCACTGAGGTGTTCCTGGTTGTTGTCGTTGTTGTTGTTTTATGTAATATCATTGTAGCAAGATCTAACTGATGTGCTATTATTTTTATTTTTGATGGAGAGTGGCTGAAATGAAAATTCTGTGGGCAAGACTGGCTGAAGGCTGCTCAGGCACAGAGTTCCCTGGTCCAGTTGACCATGGACTGGGAGGTGGAGAGGGTAGGATCAGGAATGAGAAACAGCATCTTTGTAACCGTGGCCTTTCCTTCCTGCAGTAGTCCTCATATTTTTGCTTACAATGTGTCAAGGGCACCTGGGTGGCTCAGTTGGTTAAGCATCTGCCTTTGGCTCAGATCATGATCCCAGGGTCCTGGGACTGAGCCCCTCATCAGGTTCCCAGCTCCACAGGGAGTCTGCTTCTCCCTCTGCCCTCCTCCCACTCATTCTCTCAATCTCTCTCTCTCTCTCAAATAAATAAAATCTTTAAAAAAAAAAAAAGAAAAGAAAAACAATGTATCCCATGGCATATTTTAAGCTCACATATAAGAGTTTCGATATAATTTTCTTTGTACTGCAAATATTGACACTTAAACATAAAACTATCAGTATTCTAAAATATTAAAGGGAATCTGGAGCTCATAATAATAATTTCATGCCCATACCACCCAATCTAAAATATATGAATGAGTTCTTATTCACTGTTGAGAAATTTTACATCTTTTGGTTTTCTCCTTGAATTCACATTTCTTTCCTACTTACTTCACACACTTCTAAAATAATTAAGCATTAAAACTTTGAAAATCTTTTGTTGATTACCCTATCACGCATTAAAAATACATTGAAAAATATTTTAACACATTAAAAAATATTTTATTCCTATGACCTTAAGGCTTTCCATGTTTTGAAAAAATGGTTCTGGATTGAATTATCACACAACTGATCAAAACTACAAAAAAAAAGTATTACTAATTTTGATCATTATTAAACATAAAAAGTTAAATATAATTGGAAAAGCATCTCCTAATGAGATGAAATAAGATCTAACTTGTCATATGCATTTAATGAAAGAGAAAGATATATTTGGCTGAAAATTAATCAGTCCAGAAACTAGAATAATATTATTCTTGTTAATAGAAGGTATAAAAGATTGAATATTTTATACAGTAAAATAAAATAAGCATTAGCTATCATTGGATTATTTCATGATATGATTTCATAAAAAGGGCTTTAAATTTTCCTATTGAAGAGGATACACTGCAGCCAAAATCCAAAACAAATCACCTAAAAATTTTATCTGTGGATTTTATTTGATGTATCTTGAGAATTGTGAATGTCTTGGCAAGGCTTTTGTGCTACGTTTAAATGAATCAGTGTCACTAAGCTACATGCTTAGGCTGTGCTATTGTGCTCTCAGCTGAAGACTTGACCTGGGATTAGTACTTAGTGTAGTTGGAAAGTATTGCTTATAGTTAAATACATTTTTAAAAGCAGAGTTCTTTTTTTAACTTAGCGTCAGTGTTTCTGACTTACGGACTCCTTGCTTCATTGTCATTGTCCTCACCTTCAAGAAGGGCAATGATCTTGACTCCCACCACTCGGGCTACTATGTGTCTATTTTCAAAACATCCTAATGTGGTCAAAACACTGTTTCTTAGACTGTCTTTCCCCTTAACATAAAACGTATGAAATAGGGAAATATTAGAGTCCAGGGGGTAATAGAATCTTGATTTAGCAAGAGAAGAGTCCTCCCCCATTCTCCCTGAGGTTTTCACACCCTGCGGCGAGGTGAAATGCGGTAAGGGAGGGCGATGTATTTTTGCTTTTTATTCTCTTAATAATAAATTACAACTTTTTCATTTTGTAAAACAAATAACTAAAATTGAGAACACATTTTGTCATTTCAGAGGTATTCTCATGCAAAGCAAGCCAGAAAAATGTGTGTGTGGAAATTAAGGATCAAGAAAATCATTCCCTTAAAACAACCCTTGCTCCGTAAGCCTTGGAACTTCTTCACAGACCCATAGGAGCTGTTGCCTTCGTTCACTAGGTGCTAGAATGTTCAACTTAAAATATCGGAGTGGTGCGCCTGGGTGGCTCAGGTGGTTAAGCGGCTGCCTTGCACTCACATCATGATCCTGGGGTCCTGGGATGGAGCCCCAGATAGGTCTCCCTGCACAGTGCAGAGCCTGCTTCTCCCTCTTCCTCTGCCCCTCCCCCCTGCTGATGTGTGTGGGCTCGCTCTCTCTCCCTCTCTCTCTCACTCTTGCTCTGTCTCAAATAAATAAATAAAATCTTTTTTTAAAAAGAACTCAGTGTTTAATGTTCTAACTAGGTAATACATTTATATAGTTCAAATATCAAAGAGCCTAGAAAAATATAATGCATAAAGTAAAAAGTCTTGTTTCTTCCCTCCCCTCAATTCTCCTCCATAATCATGGACTTCTATGGGTGCATATACAAATAAGTACCATGTTATTATCATAGCCTCCTTTAGTTACACAAACGGTGACATTAAATACACATTTTCTGCTCCTGAATTTATTCTCCAAATTGTAACTTAGTGGAGATCTTCCCGTATCAGTATGTAGAGTACTTCCTCTGCTGTATTTTTTTCGGTGATACAACCGCAGGGTATTCTGTTGAGTATAGGTACTATAATTTGTTTAATTAGTGCCCTTTTTATGGACATTTAGCTTATTTCCTTTCTTAGCTACTTCAAACAACACGGTAATGACTAACCTTGCACATGTACGGCCTTGCTTGTCTGAGAATATATGTGTGACAAATTCCTAGATGTGGGATTGCTTGTTGTGGTATATGGGGGCTAATTTCCCTCTACAGGAGTTGTTTCAATTTTTACTCTCGCTTGCAATGTATGAAACTGCTCATTCCTCTATAGCCATGTCAATAGAGAGTGCTAGCAAACTTTTAGATTATTGCCAATCTGAAAAGTTAAAAATGGCATTTGGGGTAGCTTTAATTTTTGTCATTTTTTATCTTTGGGTTGGAAGATACCCAATGCTTGCCAAGCTGTCAGCCTGGGAGGGGACCCAGGCTGTCAGAAGCCAGGCCTCAGCCATGTGGAGAAGGCCAGTTTGGGAGAAGGTCGACCACAGCCTGTGAGAAGTTGGGCTGAGAGACAGAAAACACATGATGGAAGGCCCCTGGCTCCAGGCACGCTGTACCATTAGCTAATGATTCCCCTCTTGATTTCAGCTGGTTCACGCTGGGGTTCTGTTGACCCATGTCCAGGTGGAGGGTACACAAACAGCCCCTTCAGGCTCCCATGATCTAGTTGCCAGGTGGACCGCCAGCTGTCTGGTCAGGCACCAGAACACTTGTAAAAAGCTGCTGTAGGTACAAAATAGCTACTTTGGGAAACCGAAGGTTTCTAATAAAGTTAAACATGCATCTACCCTAGGGACCAGCAATTCCACCATAGGGAAATAACTGCATGTATCCCCGAAAAGACATAGTCGCTTCAGTCATAACAGGTAAACACTGGACATTAACCAATGTCCATCCACGGGAGAATGAAAAACAGACAAACTGAGGTATTTCCTCTGATGAAATACCACTCAGCAGTGAAGATGAATAAACTACCCATACACGTCAACATGGAAGGATCTCACAGACATAATGTCAAGCAGAAGTCAGACATAAAAGAGTATATCTTACATGATTCTATTTTTTTTGTGAAGTTCAAGAAAAGGCAAAACTAAACTGTCGTGATGAGGTCAGAATAGTCATTGCCCTGGCAGGGGATATTTCTAAGAAGGAGACCTGAGGTCCCTCTCTGGTGCCATGAAAATATTCCAGAACCTGATTGACGTGGTAGTCACATGGTGTGTTTGCAGTGGTCAAAATTCATCAAGATATTCATTTTTTGTTGTATGTCAGACAAAAGGAGAAGAACGCTATCAACAATAAAACAACGATTGCAGTGGACAGAAACCGTGGCAAGGGGTCATTTCCAGCAGCTGCTGGTCACCCTGAATCTGTCTCAGTTGGCCTGACAGCCCCTGTGGGTAGGAGGAGAGGTCTCTGCTCTTAGCACCCGGCACTCAGCTGTGGAGCTAAGCTCTCCATAAGCCTCCCTCTGAGGCAGCCTCTTTTGACACTGTTCTGCTGCTTGGATATTTTCCTTCACCTTCCAGACAGCGAAGGGCCTGCAGGTCCATGGCTAGGGGTGAGACAAACACATATCCCCATCCTGGCTGATCCCCTGAGCACTTTTGAAGGGGATAACGACAGCTTTCACGCAGGGGCATTGTGGGGATTCCAGATGTCAGGAGACGGGGGCTGATGTCATGCACTGTGCACACTTGGCAGCTTCTTTATTACTGGCTAACAGGAGCTGCAAGGATTGGTGGCCTGGCTTGCAGGGGTGAGGGAGGGGCTGCTGCAAGGACACGGAAGTTTTGTGTTCACCAGACTGAGTCCTTGAATGTTACACTCCAGGATTAAGTAAAGCTCTGCAGCAGAATTCATTATGATTGGCTTCCACCTGCTCCCAGCAATTAGAGGATAATTTGGAAAAGGAGATTTGCATCTGAAGCCTCCTTCACACAGACCTGCAAAAGCCTTTAATCCATCCCCTAACATTCTAAGAGAGTGATGCCAAGGGCATCCAAGAGAGCTTGGGAATAAACTGGAAGGAGTGGAGACTGCCCAGGATGACAGTGAGGGCCCACAGGGTCAAAGGGAGTTGGGGGGTGGGGTTGAGAGATCTTGAAGGCAGATGAGGCAGCAAGAGCCTTAAGACTGCATTGCATTGGATCACATCTAGGACACCCTTGAGGCTGGTGAGCACTTAAATGGGGCTATGCTACAGAACTTGACTTTTAATAATATCTCATTTTTTAAGATTCTTAAATTTTCTTTAATTAGCATATAGCATATTATTTGTTTCAGAGGTAGAGTTCAGTGATTCATCAATTGCATATAACACCCAGTGCTCCTTACTTCAGGAGCCCTCCTTAATGCCCATCACCCATTACTCCCACCACCCCCTGCCCCCAGCAACCCTCAGTTTGTTTCCCAGAGTTGAGTCTCTTATGGTTTGTCTGTGTTCCTGATTCCATCTTATTTCATTTTTCCCATCCTTCCCCTATGATCCTCTGTTTTGTTTCTTAAATTCCACATATTATTTAATTTTAATTAAAGTGAAAACTGAAAGCCTGAAGTAATTTGATCTTATTATGTATTCTGTATTACTAAAATTGTTAAAATTGTTTTCACCTGGTTGTTTTACATTTAAAATTTAAATTTGATAGAACAGGCTTATATCACGTTTCCTTTGAGTGGTGCCATCCGTATACACCTGCTGGATTCAGTCCTTCCTCTGCCATGGGCAGCGCTGGGTTGAACAGCGCTGGGTTGAACAGCCAGGTGGTCCATTTTCTCTGTTCATCACACTGACCATGTTCACATGAGCTTAGCTGTTCTAGTCTGCCCATCTCATTAAGTCATCCAATCAGAAGTTTAAGGAAATAAACAGACAAATAAAGACAAAATGAAAGTGGGACTCTGGGGTGTGTATCTCTGTGAACTTCCCCTAAATACACTAGAAAACAGTCCTGACCTTTATGATGGAGGGGGAAGGGAGGGCTGGACTCCAGTTTGCCTTTTAAAGTGTCACTCAGGCTGCCCCTGGGGTAATAAGCTGAAGGAAGGAGAGTGAATGTGGAGGGCCCAGTGGGTGGACATCTCCCCCAATCCAAACAACAGTTATTATTGCATATTCTAAGTATACTGGGAGTTGAATTTTCCTTTAAATAAAACAGAGCAATGAGAAAGCAACTAGAAATGACACCTTCCCTCCACCTCAAGAGTAAGTTCTTCTAGTATATGTTCTGAAAAGGCAGCATATCCTGGGTTGTCCATCCAGCTGTGGGCTCTTCCATGTTCACTGGTCACCCCGAGACCCTGGCAGCCAGCTTCCCTCTAGGATACTGCTGTCCCCAGACCCTCCACAGACAGAGAGGTTAGGGAACGACTTCTCTCTCAACTGCTCAACTTTGAATTCCTATAACTCCACCACTCCTAGCTTATCAAAGGCACAGCCTCCTCTTTACCTAGCCTCTGATTTCCCGGTGGGACCTACCCATGTCAGGAAGTCCACTGCAGAGCTATTCATGGACAGTTGGGTCAATATCCAGCCAGAAAATAATCCTGGGAGAACACTGTGCATGGTTCTGCCCTCACAGGGAGGCAAGTGGAAGGTCTCCAACATATGTATAACTCTCTATCATGTAAAACACTGGAGAGAATTCGTTTCAGCCACCCCAACACCTCTCAATGATTCTCATATATAACATGCACAGGAAACACCTGGGATGTTTCATGAAATGCATATTCCCAGGAAATAGGTGACAAAGTCAAATGGAATAATTAAGGAGTATTTAATGAAGGAACTACTTACAAAATGTAGGCAAGGTTAAACAGACTTAGGATGGTGCAAGAATGGGACCTGTTGCCATCCCTAGAACTCCAATTCAAGAGAAGGGAACCAGGAGAGAGTTCTTTGAGAAACATGCCTGAAAGGAGCTGTGGCCTTGAGTAGAGGACAGAGTGGGAGGAATCCAAGGGAATAAACACTCTTGGACCTCACTCTCCTCCTGTCCTCTGGACCTCTCACTGGTGTCTTCCATTGGCCAGAGAGCAAGGGCACCTTTGATGCACCCATGCCAGCCATGTAGGTGCCAGGATCCCAGGCTCTGACTGGGTTGGGAACAGAGCAAAGCCGATGTGATGAGACAAACAGAAATATCAAGCCTATATTGTATATACACCCCATACAGAAGAGGAGTGATCACCAACCTCGTTAACTATTGGATTATCCGGTAAATTCTAGATGCCATAGTTTAACAGCAATATTGGCACACTGGCAATGAACAAGAGAAGGATGATGAGGGTGCCAGGAAGTTAAGTCATTTTAATTTTTTTAAGATTTTATTCATTTATTTTTGCAAAAGTGAGAGAGGGAGTGCGTGCCCAAGCAGAGGAGGGGCAGAAGGAGAAGCAGACTCCCCAGTGAGCAGGGAGCCTGATTTGGGACTCAGTCCCAAGACCCTGAGATCATGACCTGAGCCAAAGGCAGATGCTAACTGACTGAGCCACCCAGGCACCCCAGTTTAAGTCATTTTAAAGAAGATTTTATGACAATAGAGTATTCAGTCTGAAGACAACAAGATTTGGAAGGGATAGCCAGTAGCTGTCTGGTTTAACTGGTTTGAACCACTTCACAAATGTATGTCAATCACTTTACTTTTTCTCATTACTTGAGTATGCATAAGCCTTGTGAACAGTTGGTTCAGTGTATCCCTCTTGAGGTTTCAACCCACACAGACTGGATTATCCAAGAATCCCAGGGGTTACTCAGTCACAAAGGAATCAGCTTTCACCAATGCTGGTGAGGAACCTGGAATCTGGGGGTGTCCCATGACAACCACTGTTTCTCCCTGCCATCCACTGTGGCTGTTGAAACTTAGGTGCCTTAGACACTCGTGCATAGTCTCTTCCCCAGGTGGAAATGGGCAAGTTGGCCTCAAGAGGGCCCAGGCAGGTCTCCTTCTATCACTAGCCGAGTTATAGACTATCATAGAGAAAAAGGCTTTTCCTCTGCCCTCTGACATTCGGTACTTAGGAATCTGCAAATTAAACTGACAAAAGGCAGATTAGCAAGAAACAGTACATTTTTATTCACTTATGGACATAGGAGTTCACAGAAAAATGTGACTCAGAGGTGGAATGTGGGCTTACATACCATCTCAATAGATGAGGGGCAGAGGGGCATTTTGGGAGAACAAAAGACTTCTTAGAAGAGGTGGGGGGGGACAGACAGGGCACCTATAGAAACAACTTTTTGGAAAGATAAATGGACCCTTAGGATAGAGGGGAATATGATAGCTTTGTGACAATAACTGCATGGTTGTGCTACCTGCTGCTTGTCTCTAAGAAGAGATTAAAGTTTCGGGGAAAGGAGGGTACTGATGACAAATGAATTTTGGGGGAGACTCAGCTTTAAAACAGGTAAGAGATTTCAAGAAATCAAAACCTTTGAACTCAAAATGATTTCTACAGCAAAGTGGCGTGTTTTGTGGGGGCTGATTCCCTTCGAGACTTAGAACCGCCATCTCTGTTCCTCCTCTTTCTCCCCCCATCTATCCAATTACAAAAAGACAAGGCTGATTTATTTGTAAACATTTAAAAAACAGCACATTTTGAAAAAATGCTCCTCCCTTGACAATTGAGGCTGTTCTGCCTATACCTGGTCTTTTGAGAAAGCTGCCATCAGAGGAACAAGGTAGCTTTCTAACCCAGCCACACAGTGACCTAGAGATGTAGGGGTCAGCACCTTCCACTAAGAAGACAAAAGGCAAGTGTCAGCCTTAGTAGGTGTTCTAACAGTGAGCCAGCTTCCTACAGAGCTACCCAATTTTGGACAGAATGACATCATTGGGGATCTCATGTTTGGGGGCTTCAGGGACAGAAGAATGCTCAAGAAGTAAAAGTTAGAGAATGACAAATTTCTAGTTCAATAATACTAGGAAGAAATTTATAAGGGTAAAACTGTTTCAAGTTCTTATAAGTTAACTTTAAAAACATTATCACACCAATTAGGGAAAAAAGTGGAGCCAAGGAAATGTAAAGTTAAATCACAAAGGAATGAGGGGCACCTGGGTGTCTCAGTCAGTTGAGCATCGGACTCTTGGTTTTGCCTCAGTCAATGTCAGGGTCATGAGATCCACCCCAGGTAATGCTCAGTAAGGAGTCTGCTTGCCCCTCTCCCTCTGTTCTTCCCCGCCAATAAATAAATTAAAATCTTTGAGTAAACAAATAAATCACAAACGAATGGATATAATTGACCATTATGAGCATATTGAAAAGATATTCGACACCTCTATGTCAAAGAAATAGAAAACAAAACAATGGCAGGTGTCATTTACAGTAAAAAAAAAAAAAAAAAAAAAGAGGGGGGGATTGATTTTTGCAGTGTAAACTGCATCCCCAGAAAAGATTAAGGAGAAGATGACACCCAACCCTTGGAGAAGCGGCAATGAAGATTCCAGGCTGCAGGAGGGGGTTGGCGCTAGGAAGTGCCACACTCCACACTCCCCTCTGCTTCTGTGGGCTTTGAGTTCTGTGTCTCAGGGCTGGCTTTCCACACAGCCGGCCTAACAGAACGACGGATTCTCCAGGACCTTAATGGCTATGTTTCTCTATTAATGCATAGGGTGCTTGTGGTAGAAACTGGAGCACACACTGTCCTCACAGCACTAGCAGATAGATGGGAGGGTATGCTGACAATCTAACTGAAGACAAGCCCAGGTGTCCAAAGAGATATGATGCAGTATGTACCCAGCCCCCCCCAGAATGTTGTAAGTCTGCCTGTGTTCTGTCTGGCCAGCACTTTTGTGAGCAAGGATTTAGCAAATGCCACCCAGTGCAAGGTGGGGGTCACCTCAGCTGAGAAGCAGCTGTTGCTCTGCAAACCACAATCAGGTAACCAGCAGGTTCCTTAATTATTGATCTTTTCCAAAAAATAAAACAAGTCTCCCCCTCTCACTCCCTCCCCATTCTCTTTCTCTCTGTGTCTCCCTCAATATACACTGATATCTATCACATACACAAGTAAGAATGGCAGGGGGAAATGTTCAAAATTGGTGCAACCCTCTCATTGATTCGGCTCAACACCATCACTGAGCCAAAGTGGTTGTGGAAATCCATTATGATGTTCATCCCCAATATAGTAACCTTTCCTCCTCTACCTCAAGGTCATTGTCATTTGTCACTATTGAGTGCACTATTTGACTGCATCTAAAAATATAACCATTTCAAATGTCTTAGAAATGAGTGCCCACCTTTGCTGTTGTGGAAGTACCAGTCCCTGTAGGATGCCCCCTCCCCCGCCCCACAAGAGGCAAGGCACACTTCACTGAGCTCCATGACAATCTAAAACAACCCCTCGGAGTGCTGGCAAGACGGATTCTCTGGCTGTCCCTTGTGGGAGCAGAGAGAAGTTGCGGGGGGAGACAGGGCCTCTATGGGCACCCTTGAGGGGCTTTCTTTCTCTTTCACACACTCAGTCCCGAGGCTCACCTGTGCTCTAAACCGGGTCAACCAGCAGACCCAGGACTCCCATGCAAAGGCCAGTCTGCAGAGCTACTCAATTTCTCACTGAGTGAAGATCTGGTAAAGACTGTCGAGAAGCTCTGAACACTGAAACTATTATGATGTGAATCATAAATAAAATCAAAAATATTAAAATAAAAAATATGAAACACTAAAATGCATGTTAAAAGATTTGATGAAGTTCTGATTTTTTTCATGCAACTTCATGGTTAAAAACAACAAATATTTTCTAGTATTAAATCATCCTATTAAGCCATTCTTATTATTAAATCATCCATATGTTCTTGGACCAGACTCCACTGGTTATAGTATATTTTTCTATCAAAGTGCGGTTGAATTTATTTAGGATTTTTTTTTTTTTTGCATCAGTGTAAGTGAGATTGAATGGTGATTTTCTTTTTTGTGCAGTTTTATGGAGACTGGTATTAATATTATGCTTGCTTCATGAAGAGAATTTGAAAGCTTTTCTCTTTTCTATGCCTTGAAACAGTTTAAGTAACACTAGAATGATTTATTCTTGAAAGATTTGCAAAAATTGCACTTGGAACCATCTGGACCTGGGCTGCTCTTTGACAGCTTTCACTATTTCTTTTACAGTGCTTGGTTTATTAAGATTTTCTATCTTCCCACTTCAATTTTGGTAAAGGATTCTAGAACATTATCCATTTTATCTAAGTGTTCAGATACATTTACAAAGAGTCGAACAAAGCAGTTTCTCATGATTCTTTAATTTCCTCTCTAACTTTAACTTTCCCTTAAAAATTTTTTAAAGAGTTATTTATTTATTTGAGAAAAAGAGAGTGGGGGAGGGGCAAAGGGAGAGGAAGAGTGAATTCTCAAGCAGACTCCCCCACCTAACCAGGAAGCCTGATCCCAGGACTTGATCCCAGGACCCTGAGATCATGACCTGACCAAAACTAAGAGTCTGAGGCTTAACCAACTGAGTCGCCCAGGCATACCTCCCTTAATTTTTTTAATTTGTATATTTTTGCATTCTCTCTCTCTTTTTTTAATTAAGATAACTAATGCATATCTCTCTCATCACTTTAGTCAAAGAATCAGAACTTGGATATATTTAATTCATTTTTTAACTTTCTGCTTTGTAAGCCATCATTTCTCCTTGTGTGTTATTCATTACTTCGTTGTACTTTTCTTCCTTTAGTTTGTTGTTATTTTTTTCAAACCAAGTTAGATGCTTAATTCCTTTTTTTTAATTCCTTTTTTATTGGTACTCATGTTTAAGAAGGGAATTTTTCTCTGAACATCACTTAAATGATGATATACGATATTTTTATTTCTTTAGATTTTCTAAACTTTCAGATTAGAAAGAAAAAGAGGAAGAAATCCTGATTTTATGATGTCATTTTCAAAATTCCTTTTTAAAAATTACATTATTCATTTCCTTAACATTTTTCTACCACTGGACCTGCTTTCTCTGACAGTAAAAAGTCCTTCTCTGAAGCTAGCTGGGACAGATACCAAGAAAGAAGGGGTCTAAAACTATCATACTGTTTCCTTTTCAGTCATCTGTTGATGGTAAGTGGAACTGAGAGGCAAAACCCAGGTCAGTAACAGCATGAAAATCTCTCTCCCTCTCTCTCTTTACTCCCTCCTGCTTGCTCTCCTCTCCCCCTCCCTCAGTTCCTCCTCTCCTTCTCTCCCTCACATACTCTCACTCTCTCCCTCTTCCCCTCTGCCCTACTCCAGTATATTTTACTGAAGGAGGGAATAGAACTGACCCAGAGCCTAACTTGGCAATGAATTGGTTATGTTAGGACCTGTTTCTACTTAAACTTTGTCAGCTATACAGGGGAATCTAGTATATTCACTCTTTCCTTTCATTATCTCTCTATTACTCAGTAGAGTCATAAAACTCCAGCCAGTGTCAGTTATTCTAGAAAATCAATTCATACAGCCACTGATTCAATGAATATTTATTGAATATTTACCACAGCCTTCTGCTAAGTGGTAGGGACCCAGTGATGAGCAAGAACAGGGCTTCTCCCTCAAAAATCTAACAGTCCAGAGAAGCTACCACAGGACTCTGGGACTTCTTATTTGGGCTGCATGATTATTTAGAGGGTGGACTAGTGGTGATTACGAGGAGATAAGGTCCCCTACCAGGGAATCAACCCTTCACACAAACTGCCCCATGCAATGCTCTGATTTTGATAGAGAGGGGTACAAGATGCTTTGAAAAGAGATAGGAGGGGCATTTAACCTAACCTGTGACAGGAAGACTAAAAGAAGAAGTGACATGTAAGGATGGTTAACATTGGGCTGCCCAACGTGATGGGAAAGGACCATGGAGGTCTAGAAGGCTCAGAGTAGGTGAGGGATGGCATGGTCCCTAACAAGTTGTATCTTAAGAGGAGTAGAAAGAGTACATTGGGCTGGTGGCCATTGGTAGGGAGTGAAAGAAGGAAAGGAGGAAGGGGGGAGGGAAGGAGAGAAGGGAGGAGGGGGAGGGAGGATGGGGAGGAGGGAGGAAGAGGGAGAGAAGAAAGGAATGAAGGGAGGAAAGAAGGAAGAAAGGGGAAACAGATTCAAGGAGAATGTCCCTTGAGTGATGAAACCATGCTTTGTATTCAGAAAAAGGAGATAAAACAACACAAAGATAAGATAGGAAAGGAGAAATAATATGCACCAAATCCTGACACATCCCATTTACAGAAACATCCCAGCTGCTGGTGATGCAGGACACACAACCAGGCCAAGCTGGCCTGGCAGAGCCATCTGGGTTTTCCAATGGGCCCAAAGCTGAAGGCAGGGCAGGTTAGAGAGGTTTGCATCTCTTCCTTTCCTTTATCTGACTCAGGTAAGGCTGAAAGTAGCATATGAGAAATTGGCTTAGCCAGAACTCATGTTTCTGACACGATTGGTGGAGAAGGACCTGAGGCCATTGTCAAATTTAGGGAAAAAATAATTGTGATCATCAATGCTCTGGCCCAACCAGCAGGTCTCTGGGGATGGTCAGTGTTGTCAGTGAGCTGGTCTGGGCTGTACACATTGGCCAGGCCTTTGGGGAGGGTCAGATGATCATGTAGGGTCATGCATCTGGCAGCGAAGAGCCAAACTAGTCAAACTCTGAATTGCACCAGGATGTCAGTTCTCAATGATGAACTTGAACTCCAACTCTGCAGTGGAAGGGGAATAGGGAACAGCAGCCAAGTTGGGAGGGGGTGTGAGAAATAGCCAAGCATGGGCTGGGGTGCAGCAATGTTCCCAAAAGTGTGTATACACTTGAGAGGAGCACCATGATTTCCAGGAAGCATGGACTAAAAAGTGTAAAATAATCATGTGTATATTTTAACATATGTTTAGCATGTAAATCAGCATGTAAGTTCCATAACTTCATTGGTGTGGGATAAAGTTAGAAGGCAGGTCAGTTTAAAGACAAATATTAAGTCCTAGTACAGATGTGACACAAACAAGGCAAGCCTCCTGAGGATGAAGCTCAAATGACTGAAATCTGGAAACTCAAGTTTAGGAGACAAGTCAGCAAGTGTTTATTGAATGATGAATCTGCCCCAAATGCTGTCCCAGGCAGTGGACATCAGTGGTGAGAGGAAGGAATAAGTATCCCTGCCTTCAAATCACTAACATTCTGGTGGGGAGCCACAGGAATTAAACATGGGAACAAGTAAGTGGACAGCAGATGCCAGCGAATGCAGTAGAGGACAGAAGCGGGCTGGATGGAGGGCTGCATTTCCAGGGCCTAGGGAGGCCTCTGAGAAAGGGATGACTCCGCTGGAACTTAAGTGACAAGAGAGCAAGGTGACAATCTAGGCAAGAGTGTCTCAAGGGAGATGAGGAGCAAGTGCCAGGCCCCGAGGGGACAATGAATGTGGGGCGTTCATGCCCGGAAGGAGAGCCAGCATGAAGGGACTGTGGGGGGAAGGGCAGGTGGTAGAGGCAACGTCAGAAGCAGGGAGGAGGAGGAGACGAGGTGACAAGCTATGGCACTGAACTTTCTATTGTATTTCCCTGTCACTTAAATGTGAAGAGCTTGTACGTCTACCAGCCCCAGGGCCCTCAGATAACAGAAGGAGGTGGGTTTCAGGTGATAGGTGTGCTGTCAGTTCTCGGTGTGTTTGTCACACACCTTTCTGAGCATGTGGACGAGCACACAGGGCGGACTCAAAGGGAAGGGAGCTCCAGGACCTCTTAGGGGCTGCATAGAGATGGCTGTCTTAGTAAAAGGCTGGGGAGCACCCTAACCACGTGGGGATACTTGCACAGAGCATCTTCAGCAGCTGCTCAAGGAATGCAGCAACCTCCCACCCCAGTGGAAGGCAGGGAGAGCCCATTTCTGCACTACCTATAAGACAGGATCCTGGGCTGCTTTCTCCCCATGACTCCATCTAAGCTGCTTCTGCCTGTAGTCCTATGAGATCCTTGAAAACACTCAACACTAAGAGGGTTTTAAAAAGATAATTTTCTCTTTTACTCTTCTTTATAAGGGAATAAACTCCCATCAATGTTTACTAGATCTGTATCAACAGGGTTGAGCAGAAAGAGATCATAGGTAAGAGAAAAAAAAATGTCCTCACATCCACATAAGATAAATAATATATTATTCTACTAAGAGTCTACTAATAATGCACCATTCTACTAAATTCACGCAGTGGTTTGGTGTGATCAGTGTCACTGTCAACCCTGATTGCAAATGACAAAAGCCAGAACTGATTGCTGAAGCAACAATTGGGGTGCACAATCAGGTGGGATTCAAATTCAGAAGTGTCCCTGGCAACCCCAGGCTTCAGGACAAACGTCATGTTGCCAAGGGTTTTATGGGCTGTCCCTGCAGGTCAGAAGCTCATATGTCATCCCCTAGTGGACCCCAGATGCACAGAGTTCTCTGCCCTCTTATTGTCATTTCCTCTTCCTAAAGCAGCTGGCTGTGTCCCTGGGTCCCTGGTGATCCCCTGTCACCTGCACAAGTGCAGCCAAGGTCCCAGGTTCCACCAAAGAGTCTGAAGAAAGAGTCAAGTGGCCTCTGATCATTCAGTCCAGGCGTGGGCACTGACGAGGAAAATTTGCCCCAGCCATGAGCAAAATCCACTGGAAGGAGGGAGGGACAGTGTCATTCATTTAACCCCTTCCTGGCCTCAGTTTCCCCATGCAAAATGGAGCAAGAATCTTTCTTGATTTGTTCTGAGCTCAAACATGACTGTCCACTTTCATCTGTGGCCTTCTGGCCAGCCGTTCCCTACTCTGAGCCTCACACCCCTCACTGGGCTCTGAGCAGCAGGTAGGGAGAGGCAAACAAAAGGACACATGGATGCTACAGGCAAAGAGCCATGCAGGGGTGACTGTTCTTCCAGAATCTAGTTTTATTTGACTCACACTGTTTCTCTCAGGCACCATGAGATTTTGGCAGCACAGTTTAGTGGTTCAGGAGTGTGACTCTGGAACCAGTCATCTGTGTTGAATCTCGACTCTGCTAATCACCAGCAATGGGAGCTGGGCAAGTAGCTCATCCTGCATGTTCCTCACCTGTAAGTGGGTTAGTAATAGAACCATCTCAGTGAGGTGAGGAGTCAGTGGATTAATACACATAAGGGTTACCAGGTGTCCCCAGTAATGATCCCTGCCTTCTGAAGATGCCACAAAGTGACTGATGTGGTGGGTGTGGAGAGCAGGTGGGAATAGTGACCAAGGAGGCACCCAGGAATAGGCTGTTTACTGATCTGGGTCTAGCTTCATAGATGTATTCTGTATAAAACTCATCGAATACAATAGGTACAATGTGTGTACTTTCTCTACAGCATGCCTCCAGAAAGGTGTGTGTGTATGTGTGTGTGTGATCTAATGAGCACTGGGTGTTATCCACAATTAATGAATCATTGAACACTACATCAAAAATTAATGATGTGAATTGGGGGAAATTGGAGTAGGAGATGAAGCATGAGAGACTGTGGACTCTGAGAAACAAACTGAGGGTTTTGGAGGGGAGGGGGTGGGGAATTGGGTGAGCCTGGTGGTGGGTATTAAGGAGGGCATGTATTGCATGGAGCACTGGGTGTGGTACATAAACAATGAATCTTGGAACACTGAAAAAATAAAATTAAAAAAATTTTTAAATTAATGATATACTATATGTTGGCTAAGTGAATTTAAATTAAAAAAGAAGTATACATAGCTAAAGCATTTAGGACCTATAGCTTGTTGAAGAATTCATAGACATAATACTTAAATTTGAAAAAGGAAAAATTTGATAAATTATAGCCCATCAAAATTTAAACTTTTACTTTGTGAAAAATCTTGTTTAGAAGAAAAAATAAAAAACAAGCTATATGGAGAAAATATTTCCAGCCACATATATGACAAAAGACACATCTATATACAGAACTTTCAAAATTCAACAACTGTCCAGTTAGAAAATGGACAAAAGTCATGAAGAGATATTTCACTAAGGAGGATATACACATGGCAAATAAGTACATGAAAACATATTGAATACCACTACTCATTAGGAAAGCACAAATTAAGGTCATGATGAAATATCACTATATGAGTACTTGAACAGCTTTAATATATATATGGTACACTAATATATTAATATAATATATTATAAATACTAGTGTAATTATATATATAAAACTATACAAAATGCTGGCAAAGATGCAGAGAAACTGGTTCTCTCAAATTGCTGGTGGGAATGTAAAATGGTACTGCCACTCTGGAAAATGGTTTCACAATGTCTTAAAAATGAAACATACACTTATGGAATGACCCAGTATCATACTCCTGGACATTTACCTCAGAGAAATGAAACTTGTTTATACAAAGACCAGAACATGAATGATAATGATTATAGCAGCTTTATTTATAATGGTCCCAAATAGGAAGCACCCAAGATATCTTTAAATGAGTGAATGGCTAAGCAAACTGTTCCATCCACACGATGGAATAAAATAAAAAGGAACAAACTGTTGAAATACACAACTGGGATGGATCTCAAGGGCATTGTGCTGAATGAAAAAAGCCAATCTCAAAGGGTAACATATGCTATGATTTCATTTATGTAACATTCTTGAAATGACAAAATTATAGATATGGAAACAGATTAGTGGTTGCCAGGGGTTAGGATGATGAGTGGGAGGAAGTGGGTATGATTATGAAGTGTTAGCATGAGGAGGATCTTTGTGGTGATAGAATAACTCTGTACCTTGATTGTAGTGGTGGTAACAAAAATTGATACAAGTGGCAAAATGACAGAACTGTATTCACACATTGTACCAATGTCAGTTTCCTGATTTTGATACTGTACCATATTATGTAACAAGTAACCATTAGGGAAAACTGGATGAAGGGTCCTATTTTTGCAACTTCCTATGAATCTATAATTATTTCAAAATAAACAGTTAAGAGGCGCCTGGGTGGTGCCATCGGTTAAGGGTCAACTCTTGATTTCAGCTCAGGTCATGATCTTAGGGTTGTGAGATCAAGCCCTGCATTGGACTCCAGGCTTGGAGTGGAGTCTGCTTGCAATTCTCTCTCCCTCTGCCTCTTTCCCCTGCATTCTCTCTCTCTGAAATAAGTAAACATTTAAAAAAAAAAAAACACCACTTTAAAAATAAAAAGTAAAATACCTTATAAGTTTACACTGATACTGTACATCCAAATTTAAGATTGCAGAGTAAATCTTACTGATCTAACATATGTGTTACCTTCTCATGCATGGAAAAACCTGACGCTCAATGAAACCATAATAAGTATACCTGTTGTTGTTTTTTAAAACTTCTAATAAAATCTGTTGGAAAATAATGTCAATACTTCCCTCAACAATGTAGTTACTGAAAACAAGAATTTTGTAGTTATTTCTTTCTTTAAAGGTATAGCCTACTAGAGATGTATAGGCAATTCCTTTACAGTTACATAGAGTATTTTTTCTTGGAATTATGTTTCTAAGAATATATACTTGTGTTCATTTGTTCTTTTGATTTTAGGGATTGCACTTTAAAAATTTAATTCATTTTTAAATTTTATAAATTATTTGTATGGTTCCAAGTCAAATCCTCAGAACTAGCTATATTCAAAGAAACCCAGATTTTATTCCTTTTATTCTCTTCTGTTTATAGGTAACCATTTAAAAATTTGTGTGATTTATCCTTCCATAAATGCATATGTACTTTTTAGGAACTATACAAACTTCAACACATTAAAATTTTTACTTAACTTCCTTATACTGTACATCTTTTGACAGATGTATAGCACTCCACTGTGTTTATATTATAGTTTATATATAAATATATTATCTATTATATTTTTAATATATATAATAAGTATATTATCTATTACATTTTTATAATATTTTATAATATTATATTTTTATAATATTATCTATTATATTTTTTTCATTCACTTTCCTATTGGTGGGCAGTTAAATTTTTCCAGTTTTCTGTTATATGTAACACAGCAGTAAAACATCATATGCACATATCTTTTCTTATTTTTGCCAGTGTATCTTTGGGATAGATTCCTAGAAGTGGGATTGGTGGATCAAACCATAATTTTTATAGATATACAGGTAGCTTTTGATTTGTTAGAAAACAAAACACAATGAAACACTAAGATGGAATGCAGAATTTCAGTTCTGAGGATGACCATGAATTTTGACCCCTTGGTTCTTCCTCAATGTAGTGGAATGCTCCATCACAGGGATGGTCGCTGTGAAGAACTGGAAGGTGAGCCTTCTTATCCCACCAGCCCCTGCATGGTCTTTGGACAGTGAGCTGAATCAGAAATGCAGGCAAATATCTGTGGTGGTGCCAAGCAGGGTACCAGATATTCCTGGGACCTGATCTGCTCTCCAGCCTCCTAGAGAAGTCCTAGCACTTCCTTTTGTGGTGACCATTATCCATCTCTTGATATAACAGAGTCTTCTGGGTTGCAGGTGTCAGATTCATTCAATCCATCCACCGTAGGAAGGGTAGATTATTGGCGAAGCTGAGAAAACTGAGATTCAAAGAAGATAAGTCTCTTTTTCAAAATGCCATAGCTAATAAATGATGGAGCTGATTTCAAATCTTAGTAGATATTCTGGGGCATGATACCATAAAGATGTTTCTCTGATCTTTTTCTTTTCCAAAAATGATCCAAAATCAACAATGAGAACGAGAAATAGAAAGTTATGAAACATTTGCAGTCAAATGCTCTACCACTGAGCTATACCCCCCGAAAGTTATGAAACATTTGAAACCCTGAATCACAAAACACAAAGTCAGAGAGAAGAGGGAAGAAAATTTCACAATTTATTTGAGAGGATGAAGCTTAAAACTGGTTGTAAGGTGTGTGTGTGTGTGTGTGTGTGTGTGTGTGTGTGTGTGTGTAGAGAGAGTAGGGGTGTGTGTGTGTGTGTTTGTGTGGGCACGCACGTGTTTTGCTTTCTTGCTTTTGTCATGAAGATTACAGGAAAGGCTCAGATGCAGGCAGGGGGATGTCACAGGAACTTTCAAATGCTGGGTGAGGTGCTTCACTGAAGATTGTGGAGTAGCTACTTGGAAGTCAGTGTAGGAAGTTCTAGATATTAGATTCTCATTCTATTTTTGCAGGAGGCTGAGAACTTAATCTTTGGAGAAATTAAACCAGAGGATGGGATGCTGGGCTTGAGGAAGAGAGCTATGTCAATAGGTGATACCTAAAATTGATCGATCAGGAGATAACAGCAAATGGGGATGCATTGAGAAAGCCCAGACAAAAATAATCCAAAATATTAAAAATGATTGCTTCACCAAAAATGAAGAAATGGTGACTAGATAAAACATGAATGGCCACATGAAACTGAATGATAGGCACATGAAAATATGTCATATAATTGTCTCTACTTCTTGAGTATTTTTGAAAATTTCTATAATTAAAAGGTAAAAATCAAGGGCTACTGCTGCTGCTGTTGTTGTTACTAGTATTATTAAAACACCATTTGACTTTTGAAGCTGTTTTCTAGGACTTACCCTCAGAGCAAAATAATAACCAACCTGGTTTGTCGATTCCTAAACTCTCAAAACAAATAAACTAAGCAAGAATAGCTTGTCTGGGGTACACAGGAGGGCTTTGGGAAAGTCTTCCAGCCTCACTGGGCTTCAGAGTCCTCATCTGTAGAAGAAGGAACCTGGACCGACTCCAAAGTCTGTAATATTAGGATTTAGCAGGGTTGGTCTAGACTATGGGAATGGAATGGGATGAGGTGGGTGAAAGGGAAGTGTATTAAAAATTCTATGAGAAAATGAAGGGTAAAAAAAAGAAAGTGAAGATTTGCTGCTGTCAAAGAATCTTAAATTAAGGATTGCTTCTACTTGCACTTATTTTCTTCTCCAATGCTTTGTAATCCTCTTCAGCCAATTTAGAAAATGCCCCTCTATGCTCTGGGAGGATTATATTTCAATAGGAGCAACTTTTGATTATATGGAGGAGCTGAGCGGGGACCGGTAAACACCAGTGGTGACAGTGACTAATGAAAGCAGGGCCAACAGCATGTGAATGGGGACGAGGGCTGTGTGGCAGTGCTTCCACCCTTAGTTAAATTGAAGAGTCCAATTTGGTCGGCTGAACAAACATTTATGGAGGTTTATTGAACACAAAATTAATTTAGGAGACATTAATCTAAAAAGAACGCAACTGACAGCCACAGTGGCGGTATTTAATGGAAGACAGAGTTCTAAAAATGAGTCCTTCCTTTGGTTGAGAAAAGCCCTGAGTATCCCCAGGGCTTTCACAGACTCACATCCCCTCTTTTGAACAATGCAGCCTCCAAATAGACCAAGTGAGCAGAATAGAATTCTCAAGAATGCACAATCTAAGTGATAAACACCCTGAAGTCATGTTGGCTTCAACATAAGGTGCCTCTCCCCATTGGCACATATTCTCCTCTTGCTTTTGTTTTCTTTGTACATATGTTTGGGCTGGGACCCTCAGGTGCTGCACCAGAATTGCTGAATTTTCATCTGCATTTTAACCAGATTCCCAGGCAACTTGTAAGCACCTTAGAATTTGAGACACATAGTGTCATAAAATTCCCATCTTCATGAGGAAAACATGAGAACAGTCTAACCTCAGTTGGCCAGAAAACCAAGAACTATCTGAAACTTTCCCCCTCCAAATTAGAAAACTAAGGACCAGTGCAGAAAATTCAAAAACAAAGAATAAGAGACATACAAAGACAAAAAGTCATCGTTATCTTATGAACCCAATATGACTACAGTGAACATTTTGGAATGTGTTCTGTGGATATGATGTGTATTTTGAAATACAAAAAGCAATCCCTCATTCATTCATTTAATCATTCAATAAACACAGAGCACCTAGTAGGCACTGGGCACTGGGGAGACAGTGATGAATGAGACTGATAAAGTTTTAGGGGAAACTAATATGTAACCATATGAGCCTTAACCAGTACCATTCCAGGGATGGCAACCTCTTGTCTCCACTTGCCCAGTCTCGGCCTTCTTATCTCCGATGTCTATGTGTCTGATCCTCAGCTCCAGAGAGACAGTCTCCCCCTGATCTGCTCTCATTGACTTTCTTTCATCCAGGTGTTTTCCCCTCTAATCTCCCTCTCCTCCAGGTCTTGTTAATTATAATATTACTGACATTGACTGAGTGTTTACAAAGTGCTAGGCGCTGTACTAAGTTCTTTGCATGTATTATCTTTTGTCCTTGCAACAATCTTACCCAGTAGATACTATCATTATTGTCCCCATTTTACAGTTCAGGAAATTGCCCAAGACCACTTGGATGATCAAACTCCAGGACTAGCATTGAGTGGATATACTGATTCATGCTAGAGTGTTAATGGATAGTAACTAGCCTGTGTCTCATCTGACCATTTAATAGGGAACTTCCAGGGAGCAGACAAGACACCTTAACTGAAAGAATGAACCTCTAATTGTGTATTTTAGGAAGAGGGGAATGTCCAGTGGGATGGACAGATATTAAAAGAGGATCTTCCACATATACCTTATTTTATATTTTGTTTTTTAGTGATCTTGTGGCTTTGATAGGGCTAAAAGAGAAAACACCAAAAAGAAGTCCCTATTATTGATTCTAAAAGCCCTTTTAGAAATTTGACCTGTAACACTGTTTGTTTTAAACTCCAACCAGGCAAATGTTGTTGACCCAGAAGCCTCTTCCTCATTCTTCACTGGAAGATTTCCTGCTCTTTGAAGTCTTTCCTTCATTACCCAGGCTCAGATGACCCTTCCCTCTTTGCTAAACATACTCTTCCCACCAGCTGGTTATAAAACCTGGTTTCTCCAAGCCTTGGCCTCCTCATTTCTAAGATGGGAATCATCACAGGGTCAACATCATAGGACTGTGGCAAAGGCTGCAGGAGATATGTTTACTGCTCCATGACCAGCCAGCATGTGGTAAATATTCAATAATGGTATTTGTTGTTCTTTTCATAGTGCAACTTTTTATTTGCATGTCTCTATCTCCTTTTTGACTGTGTTCTGAAGAGCAGGCACTGCATCTTACTCATTTTTTATATATCAAGGAGCAAAGATAGACCCAGAATTGGTGTGCACTGAATGAAATAACTAGCAGAAAAGAAAAAGAATATAATAAGCAAGAAATTAATAAGATTTCACTTATGATGATGCCTCATGATCTGGAACATAGACGTGGGAGAGGACACTTGGTAATTTATGGACATTTGGGTAGATGTTTTGTCTGTTTCCAAAGCATTGATGAGAAATCCTGATAAAATATCTGGTGATCTTGCCTCTCCCTTTATATTTGTGGCTATAGTGAATGGTTTGAAATATTTGCGAGTGTCAGGTTTTGTAGTTACAGGTTTAAAGAGAACTTGTCGTTGGTTTAGGGGAAATGCAAACTGATCAGTGAAAAAAAAAAATCCAGTATTAGTTGATATAAGAAGAGAAAACCTTTCCAGTAATTCTACTGCTGGGTATTTACCTAAAGAAAAGAGAAATACTAATTTTAAAATATACATGCATCCTAATGTTTATTGCAACACATTCATAATAACCAAGATATGTAAACAACCTTGAGTCCATCAACCGATGAACAAATAAAGAAGAGGTGGTATAAATATACAATGGAAAGTATTAATTACTCAGCCATAAGAATGAGATCTTGCCATTTGTGACAACATGGGTAGATCTAAAGAGTATTGTGCTAAGTGAAATAAGTCAGACAGAGAAAGACAAATATATCATTTCACAAGCATGTAGGATCTAGAAAACAAAAACAAACAAAAAACAAGACTCTTAAATACAGACAACAAACTGGTGGTTGCGAGAGAAGAAATGGATGGGGGTATGTATGAAATACATGAAGACAATTGAGAGTTACAAACTTCCAGTTATAAAATACATAAGTCATGAGGATGAAAAGTACAGCATAGGGAATATAGTCAATAATATCTTAATAGCTCTGTATGGTGACAGATGGTGACTACACTTATCATGTTGAGTGCTGAGTAATGGACAGAATTGTCAAATCACTGTGTTGTACACCTGAAACTAATATAACATTGTATTTCAATTATAACTTAACAATTAAAAAACAGACAAAAAGAAAGTGAAAGAAATAGGGAAACAAACAAAAAGTATAGAAAACAAATAAATGGCAGTCGTAAATCCAACTATATCAATAACAACATTAAATGTATACAAATTAAAATCTAGTCAAAAGTCAGAGATTTCCAAATTGGAAAAAGAAACAAAATCCAACTACATTCTTTCTATAGGAGACATATTTTAGGTTCAAAGACACAAACAGATTGAAAACAAAAGGATGGGAAAAGGTATAGCACGCAAACAGCAACCACAAAGAAGCTGGTATTTTAGCAATGTTAATATCAGACATAGTGAATTTTATATGTGCCACTAGAGATTTAAAAAAAAAAAAACCTTTAGAGTAAACTGATACTACTAAGGTGATCAGAAAATTATGCGTATGTGTGTGTTGTGTGTGTCTAAAACACAAAAATAGTGTTACACATCTCAACTCATGTTTACGCTGATTTGGGCATAGACTTCTCTCAATTCTAGTAGTAATAGCATGTGAGGACTCTGATAGTCAGAGGTTTTAGATATGCTCTTAAGGGCTTTATATTTGATATAAGGGATTTAAATTAGTCATAAGTGGGGTTTTTTTGAGACCAACCTAAGTTGTTACCTGCTTCCTAGGTTATAGAGAAATGTCTAGGAGGAGCTTTCACCTATTTTTTTAAATATAAACATTCTTTTTTTTTTTTTTTAAATATAAGCATTCTTTTGCTATAAGAAAAAAATTCCTAGTTAATGAATTTCTTGGGGAATTTTATGCAGATAAAATCTGAACAGACCACAACTCCAAATTAATTCCACAAATGTCTTAGGTTATTATTAGCAAAGGAAGGTTTGTGTTCCTCAAGGGACTAATAATGGCCTAGGACAATTTTAAACTTCAAGATTAAATAATAGTAACACTATAATTATAATGTTAAATTTCTCCAAAAGGCTTAAGAATAATTCTCTCCCAGCTTCTGGTTGCACTCTCTGGCCTCGTCTGACTGACAGCAGAGCTTGGAATGGGGAGCTCTTTGGATAGTCACTCTGATATGGCATCTGCATCCTCTGAAGGCTGGGGTCATGCCCATTGCTCTGCTTCCTGTTTAGGAAGAAAGTATTCTCACAGCTTAGTTCAAGTTTAAGCTTTGTTTCTCTTTAGTTTGTTTTTCCTCTCAACACAACATTATTTCCCTTGTTGGCTACAACCCTGAGTGGCCAATGGGACATGAAGTATGTTTAGAGTATGCTACCTGGGCCAGATCCACCATGGCTACCCCACTTGTCAGTCTAACCAAGATTCTCCCTCAATCCTCAGAAGCCACTGTTTAGTGGCCCTAGACCTTCCAAAGGGAAGATGTGGGGGAACCTCAGGCCAAGTCAACTACAGAAATTGCATGGGTCCCTTGTCATTGGTCTTGCAGAAGACTGTCAGCTTGGCTCTCCTGTTTGGAATTCTGATAGAATAAGAGAACAAAACTCAATCATTCATCAATTCATGCATGGAAACAGCAAGTAGTGAGCTCCTACTTTGCTCTAGATTTCAAACCAGCTGTCAGAGATATAAATGTGCACAAAGCCTTAGTCCCTTTTGAGGAGGAGCCAGAGGTTGATATGTGAAAAACACACATATATATAAACTATTTGGAACAGTATGTTGTGATAATAGATGTATGTAAGAGGGAAGCTCTCCAGTCTCAGGCAAGTGGCCACACCATAGTCAAGTGTGCTCTCTGGGCTTTGGCTCCTATTTTGGTCTAGTCTGAAAAATAATGCTTTAATCATTTGTCATCATTCACTCATCATCCATTCACTGATTCATTCAGCAAACATTACACCTTGAGTTCCTGTTCTCAGAGAGCCCATTGGCAGAAGAGGAGAAAGACCCTTAGAATCTAGCATGACAAGTGCTCTGTTAGGGGTGAGTTGCAAATGAGAGGCCTGGTGGTATAATCTTTAAAGACTTCATGGGAGGTGATTAATCTATTGGGGCTACTGGGTGGCATGTAGAAATCTGAACTTGCCCATTTGCTTAATGATGTTATTGGATGAGTGGGTAGGCAGAGCAGGGAGTTTGAATGACTTTCAGCTGAATAATGTACCTAACATTCTTTGGTGGGGAATGTATGGTCAGAGCATTTTAAAACTGGTGCTCTTAAGAGACTGTATAGGTAGTTTTTTTTTTTTTTAATTGGTGGTAGGGTTTTTACAAAAATTTTTTAAGTTCTAGTTAGTTAACATACAGTGTTATATTAGTTTCAGATGTACAACACAGTGATTCAACACTACCACACCCAGTGCTCCGTGCAATATGTGCCCTCCATAATACCCACATTCCCCACCCTCCCACCTCCCACCCCTTCAAAACCCTCAGATTGTTTTTCAGAGTCCATAGTCTCTCGTGGCTCATCTCCCCCTCCAATTTCCCTCAACTCCCTTCTCCTCTCCATCTCCCCATGTCCTCCATGGTATTTGTTATGCTCCATAAATAAGTGAAACCATATGATAATTGACTCTCTCTGCTTGACTTATTTCACTCAGCATAATCTCTTCCAGTCCCATCCATGTTGCTACAAAAGTTGGGTATTCATCCTTTCTGGTGGAGGCATAATACTCCATAGTGTATATGGACCACATCTTCCTTATCCATTCGTCTGTTGAAGGGCATCTTGGTTCTTTCCACAGTTTGGCGACCGTGGCCATTGCTACTATAAACATTGGGGTACAGATGGCCCTTCTTTTCACGACATCTGTATCTTTGGGGTAAATACCCAGGAGTGCAATTGCAGGGTCATAGGGAAGCTCTATTTTTAATTTCTTGAGGAATCTCCACACTGTTCTCCAAATTGGCTGCACCAACTTGCATTCCCACCAACAGTGTAAGAGGGTTCCCCTTTCTCCACATCCTCTCCAACACATGTTGTTTCCTGTCTTGCTAATTTTGGCCACTCTAGCTGGTGTATGTTGGTATCTCAATGTAGTTTTAATTTGAATCTCCCTGATGGCTAGTGATGATGAATATTTTTTCATGTGTCTGATGGCCATTTGTATGTCTTCTTTTGAGAAGTGTCTGTTCATGTCTTCTGCCCATTTTTTGACATGATTATCTGTTTTGTGTGTGTTGAGTTTGAGAAGTCCTTTATAGATACTGGATATCAGCCTTTTGTCTGACTGTCATTTGCAAATATCTTCTCCCATTCCGTGGGTTGCCTCTTTGTTTTGTTGACTGTTTCCTTTGCTGTGCAGAAGCTTTTGATCTTGAAGTCCCAAAAGTTCATTTTCGCTTTTGTTTCCTTTGCCGCAAATGCACTCTTTAATTCCCATCATCTATTTCAACTAACCCTTCTCCTACCTCCCCACTGGTAACCATCAATTTTTGTTCTCAATAGTTTAGTGTTTCTTGGTTTGTCTCTTGCTTTCTCTTTATTCCTTTGTTTATTTTGTTTTTTAAATTCCACATATGAATAAAAATCATATAGTGTTTATCCTCTGACTTATTTTTCTTAGCATAATACTCCCTAGCTCCATTCATGTCATTACAAAGAGTGAGAGTTCATTCCTTATTACGGCTGAGTAATATTCCAGTGTGTGTGTGTGTATACACGCACACGCATGCGCGTATGTGTGTGTATGCACATCTTTATCCATTTGTCAATTGATGGACACTTGGGCTGCTTCCATAATTTGGCTGTTGTAGATAATGTTGCTATAAACATTGGAGTGTATATATCCCTTTGAATTAGTATTTTCGTGTTCTTTGGGTAAATACCAATAATGTGATTCTGGATTGTAGGGTAGTTCTATTTTTAAGTTTTTGAGGAAACATCATACTCTTTTCCATAATGGCTGCACCAGTTTTCATTCCCACCAACAGTGCACAAGGGTTCCTCTTTCTCCACATCCTCACCAACAGCTGTTGTTTCTTATGTTGCTGATTTTAGCTATTCTGACAGGTATGAGGTGATATCTCATTGCGGTTTGGATTTGCATCTCCAAGTTGAGCATCTTTTCATGTGTCTGTTGGCCATCTGGATGTGTTCTTTGGGAAAATGCCTATTCATGTCTTCTGCCCATTTTTTAAATTGGATTATTCATTTTTTGGGTGTTGAGTTGTACAAGTTCTCTGTACAACACTTTATCAATACTAACCCTTTATCGGATATGGCATTAGCAAATATCTTCTCCCATGCCATAGGTTGTCTTTTAGTTTCGTGGATTATTTCCTTCACCATGTAGAAACTATTCTAATGAAGTCCCAGTAGTCTATTTTTGCCTTTGTTTCCCTTGTCTCAGAAGAAATATCTAGAAGAAAGTTGCTATGGCTGGTGACAAAGAAGTTACTCCCTGTGTTCTCTTCTAATAGTTTTATGGCTTCAGATCTCACATTTAGGTCTTCCCCCATTTTGTATTAATTTTTATTTATTTTTTATTTTATTTTATTTATTTATTTAGAGAGAGCATGAGTGGGGCAGGGAGAGGCAGAAGGAGAAGGAGGGAGAGAGTTTTAAGCAGGCTCCACTCCCAGCACAGAGCTGGATGCAGGACTGGATCTTATGATCCTGAGATCATGACCTGAGCTGAAATCAAGAGTTGAACACTTAACCCACTGAATCACCCAAGTACCCCCATCCATTTTGAATCTATTTTTATGTATGATGTAAGAAAGTGGTCCAACTTCATTCTTTTGCATATTGCTGTCCAGTTTTCCCAACACCATTTGTTGAAGAGACTGTCTTTTTCCATTGGCTATTCTTTCCTGCTTTGTTGGAGACTAATTAACCATATAATTGTGGGGTTTTTCTGGCCTCTTTGCTCTATTCTATTGATCTATGTGCCTATTTCTCTGCCAGTACCATACTGTTATGATTACTAAAGCTTTGTCAAAGAACTTGAAGTCCAGAATTGTGATGCCTCCAGCTTTGCTTTTTTTTTTTTTTAAAGATGTGTTCATTATTTGAGTCTTTTGTGGTTCCACACTATTTCAGGATTGTATATTATAGCTCTGCGAAAAATGCTTTTGATATTTTAATAGGGATTGCATTAAATGTGTAGATTGTCTTGGGGAGTATTGATATTTTAACAATATTTTTCCTTCTGATCCACTAGTATGGAATGTCTTTCCATTTCTTTGTGTTGTCTTCAATTTCTTTCATTCGTGTTTTATAGTTTTCTGAGTACAGATCCTTCACCTCTTTGGTTAGGTTTATTCCCAGGTATCTTACTGATTTTGGTGCAATTGTAGATGGGATTTGTTCCTTATTTCCCTTTCTGCTACTTCATTTTTGGTGTATAGGAGTACAATAGATTTCTCTATCTTCATTTTATATCCTGTGACTTTGCTAAATTCATCTGTCAGTCCTAGCAGTTTTTTGGTGGGGTTTTTTTTGGGTTTTCTGTATATAGTATCATGTCATCTACAAATAGTGGAGGTTTTACTTCTTCCTTCCCATTTTGGATGCCTTTTTGTTGTTGTTGTCTGATTGCTGTGGCTAGGACTTCCTGTGCCGTGTTGAATAAAAGTGGTGACAGTGGACATCCTTATTTCATTCCTGACTGCAGAGGAAAAACTGACAATTTTAGGATATTATCTAACTACCTACCTAAATATCCATTTAGAATATTACCTGTGGGTTTTTCATGTATGGCCTTTGTTATGTTGAGGTATGTTCCCTCTAAACCTACTTTGTTGAGGGTTTTTATCATGAATGGATGTTGTATTTTCTCAGATAATTTTCTGCATCTACTGAAATGATCATATGGTTTTTATCCTTTCTTTTATTAATATGATGTATCACATTGATTGATTTGTGAATATTTTTTCTTTTATTTTTTTTTAATTTTTAATTTTTTATAAACATATATTTTTATCCCCAGGGGTACAGGTCTGTGAATCGCCAGGTTTACACACTTCACAGCACTCACCAAAGCACATACCCTCCCCAATGTCCATAACCCCACCCCCCTTCTCCCAACCCCCCTCCCCCCAGCAACCCTCAGTTTGTTTTGTGAGATTAAGAGTCACTTATGGCTTGTCTCCCTCCCAATCCCATCTTGTTTCATTGATTCTTCTCCTACCCACTTAAGCCCCCATGTTGCATCACCACTTCCTCATATCAGGGAGATCATATGATAGTTGCCTTTCTCTGCTTGACTTATTTCGCTAAGCATGATATGCTCTAGTTCCATCCATGTTGTCGCAAATGGCAAGATTTCATTTCTTTTGATGGCTGCATAGTATTCCATTGTGTATATATACCACATCTTCCTGATCCATTCATCTGTTGATAGACATCTAGGTTCTTTCCATAGTTTGGCTATTGTGGACATTGCTGCTATAAACATTCGGGTGCACATGCCCCTTTGGATCACTATGTTTGTATCTTTAGGGTAAATACCCAGTAGTGCAATTGCTGGGTCATAGGGCAGTTCTATTTTCAACATTTTGAGGAACCTCCATGGTGTTTTCCAGAGTGGCTGCACCAGCTTACATTCCCACCAACAGTGTAGGAGGGTTCCCCTTTCTCCGCATCCTCGCCAGCATCTGTCATTTCCTGACTTGTTGATTTTAGCCATTCTGACTGGTGTGAGGTGATATCTCATTGTGGTTTTGATTTGTATTTCCCTGATGCCGAGTGATATGGAGCACTTTTTCATGTGTCTGTTGGCCATCTGGATGTCTTCTTTCAGAAATGTCTGTTCATGTCCTCTGCCCATTTCTTGATTGGATTATTTGTTCTTTGGGTGTTGAGTTTGCTAAGTTCTTTATAGATTTTGGATACTAGTCCTTTATCTGATATGTCGTTTGCAAATATCTTCTCCCATTCTGTCAGTTGTCTTTTGATTTTGTTAACTGTTTCCTTTGCTGTGCAAAAGCTTTTGATCTTGATGAAATCTCAATAGTTCATTTTTGCCCTTGCTTCCCTTGCCTTTGGCGATGTTCCTAGGAAGATGTTGCTGTGGCTGAGGTCGAAGAGGTTGCTGCCTGTGTTCTCCTCAAGGATTTGATGGATTCCTTTCGCACATTGAGGTCCTTCATCCATTTTGAGTCTATTTTCGTGTGTGGTGTAAGGAAATGGTCCAATTTCATTTTTCTGCATGTGGCTGTCCAATTTTCCCAGCACCATTTATTGAAGAGGCTGTCTTTTTTCCATTGGACATTCTTTCCTGCCTTGTCGAAGATTAGTTGACCATAGAGTTGAAGGTTTATTTCTGGGCTCTCTATTCTGTTCCATTGATCTATGTGTCTGTTTTTGTGCCAGTACCAGGCTGTCTTGATGATGACAGCTTTGTAATAGAGCTTGAAGTCCGGAATTGTGATGCCACCAACTTTGGGTGGCTTTCTTTTTCAATATCCCTTTGGCTATTCGAGGTCTTTTCTGGTTCCATATAAATTTTAGAATTATTTGTTCCATTTCTTTGAAAAAGATGGATGGTACTTTGGTAGGAATTGCATTAAATGTGTAGATTGCTTTAGGTAGCATAGACATTTTCACAATATTTATTCTTCCAATCCAGGAGCATGGAACATTTTTTCCATTTCTTTGTGTCTTCCTCAATTTCTTTCATGAGTACTTTATAGTTTTCTGAGTATAGATTCTGTGCCTCTTTGGTTAGGTTTATTCCTAGGTATCTTATGGTTTTGGGTGCAATGGTAAATGGGATTGACTCCTTAATTTCTCTTTCTTCTGTCTTGTTGTTGGTGTAGAGAAATGCAACTGATTTCTGTGCATCGATTTTATATCCTGACACTTTACTGAATTCCTGTACAAGTTCTAGCAGTTTTGGAGTGGAGTCTTTTGGGTTTTCCACATATAGTATCATATCATCTGCGAAGAGTGATAATTTGACTTCTTCTTTGCCGATTTGGATGCCTTTAATTTCCTTTTGTTGTCTGATTGCTGAGGCTCGGACCTCTAGTACTATGTTGAATAGCAGTGGTGATAATGGACATCCCTGCCGTGTTCCTGACCTTAGCGGAAAAGCTTTCACTTTTTCTCCATTGAGAATGATATTTGCGGTGGGTTTTTCATAGATGGCTTTGATGATATTGAGGTATGTGCCCTCTATCCCTACACTTTGAAGAGTTTGATCAGGAAGGGATGCTGTACTTTGTCAAATGCTTTTTCAGCATCTATTGAGAGTATCATATGGTTCTTGTTCTTTCTTTTATTGATGTGTTGTATCACATTGACTGTTTTGCGGATGTTGAACCAACCTTGCAGCCCTGGAATAAATCCCACTTGGTCGTGGTGAATAATCCTTTTAATGTACTGTTGAATCCTATTGGCTAGTATTTTGGTGAGAATTTTCGCATTGTGTTCATCAAAGATATTGGTCTATAGCTCTCTTTTTTGATGGGATCCTTGTCTGGTTTTGGGATCAAGGTGATGCTGGCCTCATAAAATGAGTTTGGAAGTTTTCCTTCCATTGCTATTTTTTGGAACAGTTTCAGGAGAATAGAAATTAGTTCTTCTTTCAATGTTTGGTAGAATTCCCCCGGGAAGCCGTCTGGCCCTGGGCTTTTGTTTGTTTGGAGATTTTTAATGACTGTTTCAATCTCCTTACTGGTTATGGGTCTGTTCAGGCTTTCTATTTCTTCCTGGTTCAGTTGTGGTAGTTTATATGTTTCTAGGAATGCATCCATTTCTTCCAGATTGTCAAATTTGTTGGCATAGAGTTGCTCATAGTATGTTCTTATAATAGTTTGTATTTCTTTGGTGTTAGTTGTGATCTCTCATCTTTCATTCATGATTTTATTTATTTGGGTCCTTTCTCTTTTCTTTTTGATAAGTCTGGCCAGGGGTTTATCAATTTTATTAATTCTTTCAAAGAACCAGCTCCTAGTTTCGTTGATTTGTTCTATCGTTTTTTTGGTTTCTATTTCATTGATTTCTGCTCTGATCTTTATGATTTCTCTTCTCCTGCTGGGCTTATGGTTTCTTTCTTGTTCTTTCTCCAGCTCCTTTAGGTGTAGGGTTAGGTTGTGTACCTGAGACCTTTCTTGTTTCTTGAGAAAGGCTGTACCGTTATATATTTTCCTCTCAGGACTGCCTTTGTTGTGTCCCACAGATTTTGAACCGTTGTATTTTCATTATCATTTGTTTCCATGATTTTTTTCAATTCTTCTTTAATTTCCCTGTTGATCCATTCATTCTTTAGAAGGATGCTGTTTAGTCTCCATGTCCTTGGGTTCTTTTCAAACTTCCTTTTGTGGTTGAGTTCTAGCTTTAGAGCATTGTGGTCTGAAAATATGCAGGGAATGATCCCAATCTTTTGGTACCGATT
Source organism: Mustela erminea (assembly GCF_009829155.1). NCBI lineage: Eukaryota > Metazoa > Chordata > Mammalia > Carnivora > Mustelidae > Mustela > Mustela erminea. The sequence goes on along the minus strand of NC_045614.1, from coordinate 70,150,529 downwards.
GAGTCCTGATTTAGGACTGAGGATGTGATCTATTCTGGAGAATGTTCCATGTGCACTAGAGAAGAATGTGTATTCTGTTGCTTTGGGATGAAATGTTCTGAATATATCTGTGATGTCCATCTGGTCCAGTGTGTCGTTTAAGGCCTTTATTTCCTTGTTGATCTTTTGCTTGGATGATCTGTCCATTTCAGTGAGGGGAGTGTTAAAGTCCCCTACTATTGCTGTATTATTTTTTATGTGTTTCTTTGATTTTGTTATTAATTGGTTTATATAGTTGGCTGCTCCCACGTTGGGGGCATAGCTATTTAAAATTGTTAGATCTTCTTGTTGGACAGACCCTTTGAGTATGATATAGTGTCCTTCCTCATCTCTTATTATAGTCTTTGGCTTAAAATCTAATTGATCTGATATAAGGATTGCCTCTTCTGCTTTCTTCTGATGTCCATTAGCATGGTAAATTCTTTTCCACCCCCTCACTTTAAATCTGGAGGTGTCTTCGGGCTTAAAATGAGTTTCTTGGAGGCAACATATAGATGGGTTTTGTTTTTTTATCCATTCTGATACCCTGTGTCTTTTGACAGGGGCATTTAGCCCATTAACATTCAGGGTAACTATTGAGAGATATGAATTTAGTGCCATTGTATTGCCTGTAAGTTGACTGTTACTGTATATGGTCTCTGTTCCTTTCTGATCTACCACTTGTAGGCTCTCTCTTTGCTTAGAGGACCCCTTTCAATATTTCCTGTAGAGCTGGTTTGGTGTTTGCAAATTCTTTCAGTTTTTGTTTGTCCTCAAAGCTTTTAATCTCTCCTTCTATTTTCAATGATAGCCTGGCTGGATATAGTATTCTTGGCTGCATGTTTTTCTCGTTTAGTGCTCTGAAAATATCATGCCAGCTCTTTCTGGCCTGCCAGGTCTCTGTGGATAAGTCAGCTGCCAATCTAATATTTTTACCATTGTATGTTACAGACTTCTTTTCCCGGGCTGCTTTCAGGATTTTCTCTTTGTCACTGAGACTTGTAAATTTTACTATTAGGTGACGGGTTGTGGGCCTATTCTTATTGATTTTGAGGGGCGTTCTCTGAACCTCCTGAATTTTGATGCTCGTTCCCTTTGCCATATTGGGGAAATTCTCCCCAATAATTCTCTCCAGTATACCTTCTGCTCCCCTCTCTCTTTCTTCTTCTTCTGGAATCCCAATTATTCTAATGTTGTTTCGTCTTATGGTGTCACTTATCTCTCGAATTCTCCCCTCATGGTCCGGTAGCTGTTTGTCCCTCTTTTGCTCAGCTTCTTTATTCTCTGTCATTTGGTCTTCTATATCACTAATTCTTTCTTCTGCCTCATTTATCCTAGCAGTGAGAGCCTCCATTTTTGATTGCACCTCATTAATAGCTTTTTTGATTTCAACTTGGTTAGATTTTAGTTCTTTTATTTCTCCAGAAAGGGCTTTTATATCTCTCAAGAGGGTTTCTCTAATATCTTCCATGCCTTTTTCAAGCCCATCTAGAACCTTGAGAATTGTCATTCTGAACTCTAGATCTGACATATTACCAATGTCTGTATTGATTAGGTCCCTAGCCTTCGGTACTGCCTCTTGTTTTTTTTTTTTTGTGGTGAATTTTTCCGTCTTGTCATTTTGTCCAGATAAGAGTATATGAAGGAGCAAGTAAAATACTAAAAGGGTGGCAACAACCCCAGGAAAATATGCTTTAACCAAATCAGAAGAGATCCCAAATCGTGAGGGGGGAGAAAGGGGATAAAAAGAGGTTCAAAAAGGATGAAAGAAAAAAAAAGAAAAGAAAAGAAAAGAAAGGAATTTAAAAAAAGAAAACGAATAAAGAAAAATATAAAAAAGAAAATATATATATATATTAGCTAAACTAGCTTAAAAACGTTAAAAAAGAAAAGTTAAAAAAAAATTTTACCCAAAGGTGAGAAAAAAACAAAAAATGAAAAAGAAAAAAATTAAATTAACTGCAAGACTAAAAAAAATCACTGGGAGAAAGCCATGAGTTCCGTGTTTTGCTTTCTCCTCCTCTGGAATTCTGCTGCTCTCCTTGGTATTGAAACCGCACTCCTTGGTAGGTGAACTTGGTCTTGGCTGGATTTCTTGTTGATCCTCTGGGGGAGGGGCCTGGTGTAGTGATTCTCAAGTGTCTTTGCCCCAGGCGGAATTGCACCGCCCTTACCAGGGGCCGGGCTGAGTAATCCGCTCGGGTTTGCATTCAGGAGCCTTTCTTCCCTGAGCGCTTTCCATAGAGTTCCGGACGGCGGGAATACAAATGGCAGCCTCCCGGTCTCTGGCCAGGAGGAGCCGAGAGCCCGGGGCCCCACTCCTCAGTGCACCCTAAGAGAACAGTGCCCAGTAACTCCCGTCTGCCTGACCGCGCTCCAAGCTCACCGAGCCTGCGACCGGTTCAAGGTAACTCCGAGCTGTGAGCTTACTGTCGGCTCTGTCTCTATAGCTGGCTTCCCCGTTCCAATACCCGCAAGCTCTGCGACACTCAGACACCCCCGATCCTTCTGTGACCCTGCAGGACCTGAGGCCACACTGACCCCGCGTGGGCTTCACCCCGGTTTAGCCTCTGGAGCGATGTCCCTCAGTGGAACAGACTTTTAAAAGTCCTGATTTTGTGCGCCGTTGCTCCGCCGCTTGCCGGGAGCCAGCCCCTCCCCCCGGGGTCTATCTTCACATCGCTTTGGATTCACGTCTCCGCCAGTCCTACCTTTCAGAAAGTGGTTGTTTTTCTGTTTCCAGAATTGCTGTTCTTCTTCTCTTCGATCTGCTGATGGATTTGTAGGTGTTTGCAATCTTTAGATAAGCTATCTAGCTGATTTCCTGCTAGTTGAAGTAGTCTCAGCCTGCTACTTCTCCGTCATCTTGAATCCTCCTGCCTCATTCATCAATAGATTTATAGTACATTTATAGATTTATAGTACATTTAATATGACAAAAGGAATTCCCCCTTAATATTCTTCTTTTTTGACTATTTTGATTCTTCTTACACATTTGTTTTCAAACTTGAAAGTTTATCTAGAAATGTTGATTGACAGTGGCTCAACTTACAGATTTAGTGAGAAGTGAGATCTTTACATTTTAATTTTTCTATCCGAGAACATGGCATTCCTTTCCATATGTTCCTATGTTCTTTTTGATCAATAAGTACAATTTTATAATTCTATTCTTATGGGTCATGTCCGTGTTTATTGGATTTATTCAGATGGATCTTATATTAATGTGAATGGGAACTGTTTATGTGTGTGTTTAGAGAATTTCAGTTATTTTGTTACACTTAATCCACTGGTTCTAACCTTCTCTGGTAGGGAATTGGTCTTCAAGGTGAGGTATGAATATCAGTGGGGATACATGAGGACTTTCCAGGCAGTACTAGAGCACAGTGAGTCTAAGGAAGTCATTTTCTGCATCTTCCGTAGGTAGGTATTACTCAAGGTTGACCTGCTTGAAAATAGAGTGGGATCTGTTTTTATGTTGACTTTTCTAAGTGAATTAGATTTTTATTCTTGGTGTCTAAGAAGTCTACTGATTTTCTGCATTTCTTTATAACTGATCACTTTATTGAATTTACTGATTATCTCTGATAGTTTTCCAATTGGTTTTCTTGGGTTTTTGAGGAATGTAATGACCAGATCTGCAAATATGGGAAACTTGCCCTCTTGTTTAGAATATTAATGTACTTATCTTACTTTTTAGTTATTTTACTGTTTAACATGCTTACAGTTGGCCCTTGAACAACATGGGTTTATACATAGATTTTTTTGAAACATATAGTACAATCCTATATGTGTATTCTCTCTTACTTATGACTTTCTTAATAATATTTTTTTCTCTAGCTTACTTGAAGAATATAGTATGTAATACATACAATATACAAATAACTGTTAATCAACTGTTTGTTATGGGTAGTCTTCTGGTCAACAGTAGGTTATTAGTAGTTATATTTTGTGGGAGCAAATATTACATGCAGATTTTAAACTGCATGGAGGTTCAGTAATCCTAACCTTTGTGAAGCTCAGAAGGTAAACTGAAAATTGTCTAGAACTTTAATTGGAATACTTATGTTCCACCATTAAGCTGTTGGTTTTATGACTGTATATATTTTTAATTTTATTGAATTTCTAAAAAATCAGGGTCTGTTATTTTTGGAAATCTCTCATGATCATCACATGATATCTCCCTTCGGTTCATTATGGATCAAATATATTGAAGAAGTATATTACTTAGACTTCCTAATTTTCTGAAAAGATTTTATTTATTTATTTATTTATTTGAGAAAGAGAGAGAGAAAGGGAATGAGTGAGAGAGAAAGCATAAGATGTGTTGCAGGGAGGGGAGAGGGAGAAGTAGACTCCCACTGAGCAGGGAACCCAATGCAGGGCTTGATACCTGGACCCTTGGATCATGACCTGAGCCAAAGGCAGATTCTTAACCAACTGGGCCACCCAGGCACCCCAGATTTCCTAATTTTTAACTGTGCCTACCTTTATGGAATAAATCCCACCTGAGTTAATTTTTTGAATTTATTTTTTTATTGTGTTATGTTAGTCACCATACAGTACCCCATCAGTTTTTGAGGTAGTGTTCCATGATTCATTGTGTATAACACCCAATGCTCCATGCAACCCATGCCCTTCTTAATACCCATCATCAGGCTCACACATCTCCCCACACCCCTCCTTTCTAAAACCTTCAGTTTGTTTCCCAGAGTCCATAGTCTCTCATGGTTCATCTCCCACTCCTTTTTCTCCTCTTTTATTTTCCCCTTCCTTCTCCTAATGTCCTCCATGTTATTCCTTATGTTTCACAAATAAGTGAAACCATATGATAATTGACTTTCTCTGTTTGACTTATTTCACTTAGCATAATCTCCTCCAGTCCCATCCATGTTGATGCAAAAGTTGGGTATTTATCCTTTCTGATGGCTGAGTAATATTCCATTGTGTATATGGACGACATCTTCTTTATCCATCCATCTGTTGGAGGGCATCTCAGCTCTTTCCATGGTTTGGCTATTGTGGACATTGCTACCATGAACTTTGGGGTACATATGGCCCTTTTTTTCACTACATCTGTATCTTTGGGGTAAATACCCAGTAGTGCAATTGCTGGATCATAGGGTAGCTCTATTTTTTATTTTTTGAGGAACCTCCACACTGTTTTCCAAAGTGGCTATACCAATTTGCATTCCCACCAATATTGTAAGAGGGTTCACCTTTCTCCACAACTTCTTCAACATTTGTTGTTTCTTGCCTTGTCGATTTTTGCCATTCTAACTGGTGTAAGGTGGAATCTCAATGTGGTTTTGATTTTAATTTCCCTGATGGCTTATGTCATGAGCACTTTTTCATGTGTCTGTTAGCCATTTGTGTATCTTCCTTGGAGAACTGTCTGCTCATATCTTCTGCCCATTTTTTGATTTGATTATCTTTTTTTTGGGTGTTGAGTTTAAGAAGTTCTTTATAGATCTTGGATATCAGTCCTTTGTCTGTAGTGTCATTTGCAAATATCTTCTCCCATTCTGTGTCTTGCCTGTTTTGCTGTCTGTTTCCTTTGCTGTGCAGAAGCTTTTAATCTTGATGACGTCCCCAAAGCTCATTTTTGCTTTTGTTTCCCTTGCTTTGAGATGAATCTTGAAAGAAGTTGCTGTGGCCGATGTAGAAGAGGTCACTTGCCTATGTTCTCCTATAGCATTTTGGTGGATTCCTGTCTCACATTGAGGTTTTTCATCCATTTAGGGTTTATCTTTGTGTATGGTGTAAAGGAATGGCCCACAAATTAATTTTGAAATACCCTTAGATTCTATTGCTATTATATTTAGACTTTTCATGTATACCTACATAATTTGGAGTGGTTTTTAAAAAAATTATCATGGGCAGTATCTAATATCAGCTCTATGTCAGTGTCTTTAAAAGAATGGAGATGTTTTCTTTTCTTATTCTCAGATATGTCCTAAAATAGCATATGAAGTTTGATTCCAAAATCCCTGAAACAATTTAAAGCTGGCACTTTTTTGAGAAGTAATTTCTTTCTGACTATTTCCCCAATTTTGATCAAGGGAGATAGGCGAAGATGAATTGCTTTCAGCTTCTCTTATCAAAGCGAGTTGTCAATTATCACTTCAGCCATTACCTGAACCTGCAATTGGATTTTCTGAGAAGTGATTTCTTTTCTTATGAGAGGACCCTCAGGGTGTCTATGGTTCCATGAGCTGCCTCCTGGCTTTGGGTCATGGGAACTCATTGGGCTGACTTCAGGGATTGTCATTTTTTCTCCCACAACAAGACTTCATTGAGAAAAGAAATCAAAACAGGAAGGAGAGCTGGATGCTTAAATCTTATTGTCAATTTCCCTCCCTGCCCCCCACCACCTAGGAACTCTGTCATTGGGGATGTCAAGTATATACTTGCCCCAATGCCTTCCAATCCCTCCAAATATTTCCTAATGAAAACTTCACTTGTCTCCTTGTCCTCCAAATGTCCTTTCTTTCTGCCTTCCCCATTCAATGCATGTCACCTTCATGCAACTTCCCAAATCAAGAGTTTGAGTTTTGTCCATGATCGTGCCTTTTCTTTACCTATCACATTTGATTTGTTCATAAGATCTCTCAAGTCCCATCATTCTTTCTACTTTTTTACCCATCATTGCTACATTACTTCCCTTCCTGAAATCTGGATTTTATTGTCATGTTAGCCTGCTCATCAGCCTCTGACTCTAGTCTTGCCCCTGGCATACTCCCACTCCCCCAAATCTCCTTCCACACTTCCACCAGAGTCACCTTTTAAAAATGATTTTGGGAGGTGCCTGGGTGGCTCAGTGGGTTAAAGCCTCTGCCTTCAGCTCAGATCATGGTCTTGGGGTCCTGGGATTGAGCCCTGCGTCAGGTTCTCTGCTCGGCGGGGAGCCTGCTTCCTCCTCTCTCTCTGCCTGACTCTCAGCCTACTTGCGATTTCTGTGTCAAATAGATAAATAAAATCTTTAAAAAAAATGATTTTGATTTTGATTGAAGTATTATATATAATTAAAAGTATCAAACACAAATTTACAGTCATGGATATGTATTTTTTTAGGTCAAAAAAAGCTTTGAAAACTGATTTTTGGGGGGTACCTTAGCACCAAAACTCATTCTGGTGGCAAAACCTGACCTAAACTTAAAACTTCTTTTGCAAAAATATTGCATTGGAGAGCCTGGGTGTTCAGTTGTTTAAGTGTTTGACTCTTGATTTTGGCTGGGGTCATGATCTCAGGGTAGTGAGACTGAGCCCTGTTTCTGGCTCTGTGCTGGGCATGGAGACTGCTTGGCATTCTCTCTCTCTCCCTCTCCCTCTGCCTCTTTCCCTGCCTGTGTTCTCTCTCTCAAAAAAAAATTTGTGTTAATTACGGAATGCTGCCCATAATTATGTGCACATAATTGTGTGCTTATTATACAGTATGTGAATATTATCTTTTTAAAAATCAGAAAATATCTGAATTCTGAAATACATCTGACTTTAAAGATTCAAGATGAAGTGGGGGGCCCCATCTCATTCTTCAGAGACAACTCTTTAAATCCTTTAGCTTTTAAAATTTAGCTATTTCTTCTGGGCTGCTAACATGCCATCCAGACTGAGGAAGACCTGGCACTTTTAGATCCACAGCCGCATGGGCAAACACCAAAAGCACTCAGGAGGCCACAGTCATGCTGGTGGCATGCTTCACCACAGGATCAACTTCAATCAGTATCACCCAGGTTACTTTGGGACAGTTAGAAGCAGGCATTACCACTTCAAGAGCAACCAGAAATTCTGCCCAATTGTCCACCTTGATAAACTGTGGACTTTGGTCAGTGAGCAGTTGTGGGTAAATTCTGCCAGAAATAGGACTGGAGTTGCTCCTATCATTGATGTGATATGATCGGGCTATAGCAAAGTTTTAGAAAAGGGAAAGCTCCCCAAACATCCTGTCATCCCAAAGGCCAAATTATTCAATAGAAGAACTGAGGAGAAGATCAAAGGGGGGTGTGTGTGTGTGTGTGTGTGTGTGTGTGTGTGTGTGTGTGTGTGTGTTTCATCCTGGTAGCTTGAAACCAACTGGAGGGAGGTTCATGCTAACAAATGCCTTTAAAAAATTATATTTCTATTCATCTTTTAAACTTATTGATTTGTCAGTTTTGGATATTTTTATACATTAACTTTCTATTATAATTTATGAAGATTTGACTGACATGTTTCCTAACTGTCTTAGTCTGCCATAACAAAGTACTATAGACTGGGCAGTTTCAACAACAGAAATTTATTTCCTCACAGTTTTGGAGGCACAAGATCAAGGTATCAGGAGGGTTGCTTTCTCCTGAAGCCTTTCTTCTTGGCTTGTAAATGGTCATTTTCTTCTGGTGTCTTCACATGGTCTTCCCTCTGTACATATCTGTGTCTAAATTTCTTTTTCTTATAAGAACACCAGTCATATTGGATTAGGGCCTAATTTAATGACTTCATTTAACGTTAGTATCTCTTTAAAAATTCTATCTCTAAATACAGTTACATTTGGAAGTACTGGAGATTAGGACTTTGACATATGAATTTTGGATACCATTCAGCCTGTAACACCAACTACATCTATTCATCTATAAGTTTATAAAACTTTTGGTTTATTCAGTTATCAGTTTGCAATGTTCATTGTTAGCTTTGTGAAAATACTGTTTATTGAAGAGTATAGGAAGGTACCATAATTATATTTCCTTTTTAACTTTTTCCTGATGTTAATAATTGTCCCCAATCATTAATTCAATTGATAACCCATGTACCTATCATTAAATTTTTTCTCAAATGCTTTATCAGATCTACCTGTATTAACATGATTTTTTATGTAGTTGAAAGTATATTTTAAAAATCCCCAAACACTATTCCACCAGCCTGCTTCTCCTGAAATGTCATTCTTTAAACCCATGAGGTAGCTCTCATCCCTCCTTTGGGTTCTTTCTTTGGCTCCAGGTTTTCCTTTCTCTTCATTTTCTTATTGTTTCTGGAGCACATCAGCAGTAGCTTTCAGGAAAAAGTATGAGATATAACTTTTTAGGCTTCCTGCATGAATTAAAATATATTTTATACACACATGATTGATAGTTTGTGGGCATAGTGTTCTAGGTTAAGAATACTTTATTCCTGAGATGCTTGAAGGCATGGACCATTCATGTCTACAAGATTTTTTAATTTAGATTGATTTATTTATTTTAGAGAGAGCGCAAGAGCATGGCAGGTGGGAGGGCAAAGGGAGAGGGAGTGGGAGAGAGAGCATCCTCAAGCAGACTCCCGACTGAGTGTGGAGCACAGTGTGGGGCTCGACCTCACAACCCTAAGATCATGACCTGAACTGAAACCAAAAGTTGGACACTCAACTGACTGAGCCACCTAAACGCCCCAACTACAAGATTTCAATGTGGCTATAGTATGTGTTTATAGTCTCTCTGAAAGTTTTAGAGTCTTTGTTTTATTCTTGAAATTCTGAAATTATACAATGATACACCTTGTACTGAGTCTTTCTTCACTTGTTTTAGGCTGTTGGTGGTCTTTTACTTTTCAGCTTATTTTTCAGTTTTGGGAATTTCCTTATCCTATTGAAACTTTTCCCCTGTCTTTTTGTGTTCTCTCTCTATAACTTCTGTCATTCAAATGTGGAACCACCTGGTATGTGTGATCCTCTAATTTTCTTTTCTTTCCTATTTCCCATCTCTGTTTCCATCTTCTACCTTCAGAGAGATTTTAACCTCGCACAAAAATTGGTTGAAATGTGTGTCTTCTTTAAAGGCTTTGAGTAGCTTTTAAGAAGTCCAGGTTTCTTTAATGATCGACCCCTGACTGCACCTCTTTCTTTATAGTTTGCACCTTTCCTTCATTTTTCTATGATCTTCTTTGAATGTCTTTCTCCGTGCTTGTCACACTATATTGCTGGTTCTACTCAGTTATCTCTTTGCTTTTCTTGTCCACATCCTAATCCCCAGAACCTGTGAAATGCCTTATCTTAGGTGCCAAAAGGGATTTTGCAGATGTGATTCAAGTAAGGATATTGAGATGGAGAAATTAACCTGGATTATCCAGGGGACCCAATGTCATTGCAAGGATCCTTACCATTGAAAGAGGGACGCAAGAGAGTCAGAGATGTGATGATAGACACAGAGCTCAGAATGATGCCATTGCTGGTGTTACACGTGGAGGGGCCACCAATTCGATGAATGCGGGAAGCCTCTAGAAACCAGAAAGGACAAGAAATGGATTCTTCTCTAGAGCCTTCAAAAGGAATAGAGTCCTGTGGCACCTTAATTTTAGCCCCATGAGACCTATTTTGGTCTTCCGACTTCCAGAATTGTTAAGATGTTAAATGTATGCTGTTTTAAACTACAAAGTTTGTGGGAATTTGTTGCAAAACGTGCTGCAGATTTGTGGCAAATGAATATAAAGGCAAAGGTTCACTGAAGCTGGGGGAGGGGAACATAGATACGGTAAAAACATCTGTGGGGGCCCAATATTTTCTGCTCTCTTCAAATCAGAAAACTAAATTAGATGGCTAGAACTTCAAACCACTAGTCAACAAATAAGCTGACTATCAAATTAGGGAAGTGTGGCATAGTGATCAAGCCAAGGGACCTGCAGTTTGATGCCCGTTGGTTAAAATCTGGCTTTGGGCACTTAAAAGCTCTGTATAACCTTGGCATGTTACATAAGACTTTTGGATCCTTAATGCCTCATCTGTAAAATGGGGGAAACCCAAGAGCTATTCTAAGGATTAGATGAATATGTCCTTAAAGCACTTGACACACAGTAAAATCTCAATGCAGATTTTATTGGTAGCCTGTGGGATCCCCTTTCTCTGATCAACTGTTCACATTCTAAAGACAGCAAAGGTGGGAATCAAGCTTGGTGAATATTAGGCATTAAAAATCACTTAACTTGGGGCGCCTGGGTGGCTCAGTGGTTTAGGCCTCTGCCTTCGGCTCAGGTCATGATCTCAGGGTCCTGGGATCAAGCCCCACGTCGGGCTCTCTGCTCAGCGGGGAGCCTGCTTCTCCCTGCCTCTCTGCCTACTTGTGATCTCTCTCTGTCTATCAAATAAATGAATAAAAATCTTTGAAAAAAAAAATTACTTAACTTGCCCAGGGGTACAGTATTCAGGGCTTTGTGCTTGCAATCTTGTAAATAATATGTACATATGAGAGTTTACTTGTCGTCACAGTGGGAATTATATAATACTGAGTCCAAGGGCAGAACATATGTTCCAGCATTTAAAATTACTTAGAAGAGAGTTGCTGAGTATTGTATTGGGGGGGGGGGTCCTCTGTATATCTATGTTTTAGCATTTTTGAAATCTATGGTTTATTCAAAGGATGGCTTTCACCTTCACTGGAATTTGCTCTCCTCCTGAGATCTTTGTTAAGCCCAGCAATGTCACCCATTAGAGTTGTGCCTGTCTTTCTTCCCAAGGTGATCTGGGTGGTATTTTCCCAGCCTTTTGATATGCTAAGCAGCCATACCTGGGGAGAGTTTAATAAACAACCATTAAGTTGCTATTAGAAGTGTCAGGACTGGTATAACTAGTCATTCTGTAATAATTACTGAGGTTCGGCTGTAACTACAGAGCCACTTAGTTTCAGATCAGCTTCAGCTGAATCCAGAAATGGGCCCTATGGACCCTTTCTGGCATCCAGGTAGGCAATTACCTAGGGTCTTTCATTCATCTCTGTCAGAGAACAGCAGCTAAACTCACATCGGCTCATGTGGAAACCTTGAAACAGCTCGTCAAGGATACCAGAGCAATTGATTCAGACTTTGGGGTAGGAACCATCCAGAAGTGGTATATCTGTGATCCCCTCTGCCTTCCCTTTTTCCCCAGGTCCCGCAACTCAGAGCTAGCAGCACTTTTTTCTGTATTCTAGGACAGTCTCTGGTTTGGGCTGCATCTCTTTTAAATCACCCCTGCTCTCCTCTCCAGCCCCGGGAATGGTGGCAGAGAAGGGGTGGCAGCCAGGGAAGTGGGGGGGGGGGGACCTTGGCTGGGCTGGAGCCCCCAGTGCTGTCCTGGGAGGAAGGGACCGGGTGTGGCAGAACTTGGTTTGCTCTGAGGCTGCGCCAGCTCCTGGAAATGCTGGAAATCCTCCCTAAGGAGGACCCGTTAAAACAACAACAAAAGAAATCAAATCAAGCCTTAGAGGGTTATTTTAAGGCCAGGGGGAAAGTAACAAGCTGGAGAAAGGAGGGAGGAAGCAGTGGAAAGCCAACAACTGCCTCCTCATTTTTCAGCCACTCAGCCCTCCAACTAAGCTTTCCCTACTTCCATCCAGCTGCTCTGGAGCCTGGGCCTCCCCCCAGCCCTCTCCCCGCCCCACCTTGTTCGCCAGATGAACTGCCCTGTCTGGGCCTTGCCTTAGGTGGGGCCTCTCAGGGAGAGAGCTGTGTTTGTCTCCACTGTGTGTTGAACTTGGCAGGTGCAGGCGCATCTCATTCCAAGTCAAACTACCACCTTTCAAAAGAGAAGTCCAGGCCTGGAATCCACGGCTCTGGGTGGGCCCTGTGTACCACCACCGAGGCTGTCCTTCTGCCCCGCCCATGCCAGTCCTGCCTCCAGTAATGACTGAGAAGGGAAAAAACAGGCATTCAGGGCTGGAGGTAGTAGGAGGCGGCTGGAGGGCTGTGGGTGTAGGAATGAGGGCAGCTTCACAGCTGAAGGTTCAAGCAGCCCTGCAGAGCCCACTGTTGCTTTGGACCAGTGAGCAGTTATTGGCCATGTTGATGCCACCTGGGTGCCTACCTAAGAGTACAGTCAGCCCAAGGATGAAGTCCTGTTTTTCAAGAACTAGCCTTCTTCTAGAAAAGCTCTGGAAAGACTGAGTCCATTCAGGAAGTTTCTCTCCCTTTGCCCTGCTGTCATGGAATCTGTTGCTCCCACAGAGACCGGCTGCCCTCCAAGGACCAGGAAGAGCAGCCCGTGGATCAGAGGGGCAGAGAGACCTCCAGCCTCAGTTTCTCATTTGAGAATTGTTGCCAGACAGTGAGATCCCTTGTCCACTTTACCAGGGTTCATGAACTCCCTGATAGTTCATCTAGGTGCCCGTGTGTTAACTATGTGACTCAGGCTAGAGACAGTTTTCTACTCAAGGGGGATCTCATCTACCCAGTAAGTGTTGTGATGATTAAAGAACATGTGGAAAAGTGCTTACTTGGCTGTTATTCTAATCAGGCCCTGGGCAGATGTCACAGCATTTTCACAGACAGCTTCTCACTTAGCTTCATAATAGCTCCATGAGGTGGGGACAGTAGGGGTGGGGTGAAAGGAATTAAAACATTTTCTTTTAAAGTTTGAAAAGCTTTGCCAGTTGAATGATGGCCTTGGCAGGCCCACATCTGGCATGGTGTAAATGACCCCAGCAGTATTTCTACCCGTGTGGGTTTTTCTTTCTTCTCTTTTTTTAGTTAGCAAACTTGTCTTGAAACAAAGAACTTCAAGACAAGTAGATAGTGTTGAACATTCCAAGACCCCCGAGGGCCACCAAAGATGGGTAATCCGGTTCGGGAAAACCATGCATCATCTTAACATCTAAAGTCTGGCCAGTAGGAACTTCATGTGAGTCACCCGTGGAATTTAAATTGTCTTGTAGCCACACTGGAAAACTTTTTTAAAGGTGAAATCAATTTTAGTAATATATGTTTTTAACCTCTGCGTATTAAAAATTTCCATTTCAACACGTAATCTAAAGATTATTGATGAGATACCTTATATTCATTCATTCGTTCATTTGTTATATTCATTATAAATAAATTTTTATTTATATTCAAAGCCCAGTGTGTATTTTACATTAACAGCATGTCTCAATTCTACCCTTAAAAAATCATGGGAAGCTCTTGATCTGTATTTCAATTTCAGAACTTTATAGTTCTGAGTAGCTTCACCTACTCAAGTCATTACAAGTATACTAAAATTTTTCCAGTAATGGAACTGAGTACCAGATTTTATTTATTTTTTTTAAATATTTTATTTATTTATTTGACAGACAGAGATCACAAGTAGGCAGAGAGGCAGGCAGAGAGAGAGGAGGAAACAGGCTTCCTGCTGAGCAGAGAGCCCGATGCGGGGCTCGATCCCAGGACCCTGGGATCATGACCTGAGCCGAAAGCAGAGGCTTTAACCCACTGAGCCACCCAGGCGCCCCCTGAGTACCAGATTTTAAATACAAATTTAAACTAATTAAAATCAAATAAAACAAAACCTCAGTTTCTTGTTCACACTGAGCACCATTTCAAGTGCTCAACAGTCACATAGAGCCTGCAGCTGTCACCTAGGAAAGTCCAGGGGAAGTTTCTACTAGGACGTTTTCTTGTTCACTTGTGATTTCCGTACTTAGAATTTTCTTCACTGACTTTCTTTGCAGTGACGTTTTAAGTCATTTGCCTATTTTATAAGTATTTAGAACTACATAATACACTCTGTCTATCCATTTACCTGGCCACATTGCAGGACAGGACAAATGATCAAGGGGTTCTACTGGTGACCTCTTTGCATTGTGAAGAAATTGAGCCATAGAGCCCCCATGACATAGGACTCTCTGAGGGAGGGCCCCAGTATTAGCCCACATGTTAAATAGTTTAACATCTGAATTTCTGCACTTTTTTGATGGAGGAAAAAAATAAACAAATGACAGATCTAACAGTGTCTTCCTACACCCTTATAGATCACCTTTGTGCACCATGCTTGGAAGACCAGACTTGAAACACCACTGTGTGATCTAATCCTTCCCCCAAGGTCAGGCATAAGCTCTGATCCTGGACTCTCAAGATATGGGTGATATTTATTTCCCTTCTGGTCTCCCCTCCTGCTCCCAGAGCTTCTCTATCTTGTTTTGTTTTGTTTTTTAAACATATGTAATTACATTCATTTAGAGACTTGATTAAATACCACTTTGTCCTTCAAAACCAAAACCAAAACCAATAGAATGATCTCCAACAAAAGTCATAAAGAAATGGCCAAATCTTTAGAATTTGACCTAGTTTTGTTCTTTGTGGACAAACTATGCACTTTTTTCCTCTTACTCACGCTTAGCGAAATTTTTGGCATACTGTAATGAGACAACATCATGGAAATCTGTGCTTATATTTCCAGGATTTTCAGTGCTATGCCTTTCTCCAACCTCACTATTTTCAGAAATAGAAGTGCCCTCTTATTTACGTATGGGTTATGTATTGTTTTATTTGTTGGAAATTTTGGAGGCTAGACAATGTCTTTGCTTAACAGCTTCATCTTGGCTGGGTTCTGCGTGGTGGTCTGTTTCTTCTTCTGTTTTTTTGAGTATCCCTCCTCACTCCTTTATTTTTCTTTCTTCAACTATTTTGCTACTTCAGTTGTCTGAGGTAGAATTTTTGGAGTCCTTGGCTTTTGGTGGACCCACGTTTGACTCTTATGACCCATGCAGGAGGAATTGCATATTTGGTGCTTTTCTTCTCTCCTGTTTTCTTTGAGGAGGATCCAGATAAAATTCTCTGAAGGAATGAAAGGATTCTTGACAAACTATAGGGACTTTCTTCCTCTCTTTTGCTTTGTAGTATATAAGCAAAATATTCCAGAGCCCTGAAATGTTGTTTTCCATTAGTGCCTCATGGAGAATACATTTTACTGGGGGAAATATGGTACATTCCTATCCAAATTCACCCAGGCTTCTGGCGTATGGTGGCCTTCACATGGCTGGGCTGGGGCCTGCTCAAGGGTTGAGGACCCCCTTGCTGGTTATCATCATCTATAGGACTCATTTCTGGTTTCCTTGATCAGTTTTTACAAAAAAAAATTTCATTCATTTACTTGAGAGAGAAAGAGTGTGCACGCAAAAGTTGGGGGGAGGGACAGAGGTAGAGGAGCAAGCAGACGCCCTGCTCAGCGGGGAGCCCATTGCAGGATTTGACTCCAAGACTCTGAGATCATGACCTGAACTGAAGTCAGATGCTTCATAGACTGAGCCACCCAGATGCCCCAATCAATTTTATTACAAGAAATTCTGGGGCACCTGGGTGGCTCAGTGGGTTAAAGCCTCGGCCTTCAGCTGGGGTCATGATCCCAGGGTGCTAGGATCAAGCCCCACATCGGGCTCTCTGCTCAGCAGGGAGACTGATTCCCCCTCTCCCTCTGCCTGCCTCTCTGTCTACTTGTGATCTCTGTCTGTCAAATAAATAAATAAAACCTTAAAAAAAAATTCTAACATCATATTATAACTTCTCATTGCTTCTACTTCTTTTCCCATTGTCATTTTTCAATTTCAAATATAATTACTTCTTTAGTATCAGCTCCAGCCTTGTCTTCCTAGGGAAGAAACCCCAACTGGGAATGGCTGGTCTTCACTTGGCTTGTTCAGAAAGTCTCCCTTATAAACCTTTGTGCAGGGTTGAGATTTGTACATATCTCTACTCATAAAGTCATCTCTCAGACATGGCAGGTGACTTTGGGTTTCCTATGACCTTCACCAGCCTCCGAGATTCCTGTTGACAAAAGGCAGGAAACAAGCAGAGCAGGAAGTTGTGGCCAGGGCCAGGGAGTGGGCACCTGGATTTCCAACAGCTGTGCATCAACCTCCTGTCTGCTTTGTAAATGGTCTTTATTAATGATGTTAGTATTTTTTTTTAATTTATTTGTTTGAGAAAACGAGAGAGAGAACACAAGCAGGGTGTGGTGGTGGTGGGAGGGATAAAGGGAGAGGGAGAAGCAGACACCCCGCTGAACAGGGAGCCTGCAGATCTTGATCCCAGGACGCTGGGATCATGACCTGAGCCAAGGGCAGACAACCAACTGAGCCACACAGCTGCCCATGTTAGTATTTTCGAACAGCTACCTTTTTATTTTCAGATCAAGGCTACTACTGATTTTGTTTTGTTGCTGTTGTTATTCTTTTTCTACCTTTTTTTTTTCTTTTTCTAGCTTCTTGACTGCCTCCTTCACTTTTTTAATCTTGCATGTGTCCCATTTAAGGACTCTTTGCTTACCCAAGGTTGTAAATGTCATATCAAAAAGATAAATCGTATGTTTCCTCTAGAATATTTATCATTTTTGCTTTCACATTTTGGTCTGTGAACCATCTTAAAACACTTTTTAGTGTAATGTGAGTTAGGGGTTGTGTGATTAGTCAACTCATTCAGCAACATTTATTAGAAAGAAATTCTTTCCCCACTGAATTGGATGAATCACTTGATGGTTTGTGTGTGAGCCTGTTGAAAGACTACCTTTTAAGGAGTCTATCTAAAAAAAATTTTAATTAACATATAATGTATTATTTGTTTCAGGGGTACAGATCTGTGAATCATCAGTCTAACACAATTCACAGCACTCACCATAGCACATGCCCTCCTCAATGTCTATCATCCAGCCACTCTATCTCTCCCCTATCCACCAGCAGCCCTCAGTTTGTTTCCTGAGATTAAGAGTCTCTTATAATTTGTCTCCCTTCCTGGTCCCATCTTCTTTCATTTTTCCCTCCCTTCCCCGTACAACCCCCCACCCTACCTCTCAAATTCCTCATATCAGAGAGATCATATGATAATTGTCTTTCTCTGATTGACTTATTTTGCTTAGCATAATACCTTCTAGTTCCATCCACATTGTTGCAAATGGCAAGATTCCAGGTTCTTTGGTGGCTGCATAGTATTCCATTGTATATATATATACCACATCATCTTTATCTATTCATCTGTTGATGGACATCTAGGTTCTTTCCATAGTTTCCCTATTGCAGACATTGCTGCTATAAACATTTGGATACACATGCCCCTTTGGATCACTACATTTGTATCTTTTTAAAAATATTTTATTTATTTGACAGAGATCACAAGTAGGCAGAGAGGCAGACAGAGAGAGAGGGGGGAAGCAGGCTCCCTGCTGAGCAGAGAGCCCAATGTGGGGTTCGATCCCAGGACCCTGGGACCACCACCTGAGCCAAAGGCAGAGGCTTTAACCTATGGAACCACCCAGGCACCCCACTACATTTGTATCTTTACAGTAAATACCCAATAGTATGATTGCTGGGTTATAAGGTAGCTTTATTTTCAACTTTTTGAGGAACCTCCATGCTGTTTTCCAGAGTGGCTGCACCAGCTTGCATTCCCACCAACGTGAAGGAAGGTTCCCCTTTCTCTGCATCCTCACCAACACCTGTTGTTTCCTGACTTGTTAATTTTAACCATTCTGACTGGAGTGAGGTGGTATCTCATTGTGGTTTTGATTTGTATTTCCCTGATGCTGAGTGATGTTGTATACTTTTTTATGTGTCTATTGGCCATCTGGACATCTTCTTTGCAGAAATATCTGTTCATGCTTTCTGCTCATTTCTTAATTGGATTATTTGTTCTTTGGGTGTTGAGTTTGATAAGTTCTTCACAGATTTTGGATATTAGCTCTTTATCTGATATGCCATTTGCAACTATCTTCTCCCATTCTGTCCATTGTCTTTTGGTTTTGTTGACTGTTTCCTTTGCTGTGCCAAAGCTTTTGATTTTGATGAAGTCCCAGTAGTTCATTTTTGCCCTTGCTTCCCTTGCCTTTGGTGGGTGTTTCTGGGAAGAAGTTGCTGTGGCTGACGTGGAAGAGGCTGCTGTCTGTGTTCTCCTCAAGGATTTTGATAGATTCCTGTCTCACGTTGAGGTCTTTCATCCATTTTGAATCTATTTTTGTGTTTGGTGTAAGGAAATGGTCCAATATCATTCTTCTGCATGTGGCTGTCCAATTTTCCCAACACCCTTTGTTGAAGAGACTGTCTTTTTTCCATTGGACATTCTTTCCTGCTTTACCAAAGATTAGTTGACCATGGAGTGGAGGGTCCATTTCTGGGCTCTCTGTTCTGTTCCATTGATCTATGTGTCTCTTTTTGTATCAGTACCATACTGTCTTGATGATTAAAGGTTTGTAATAGAGCCTGAAGTCTGGAATTGTGATGTCACCAACTTTGGTTTTCTTTTTCAAAATTCCTCTGGTTATTCGTTGACTTTTCTGGTTCCATATAAATTTTAAGATTATTTGTTGCATTTCTTTGAGAAAAGTTGATGGTATCTTGATAGCAATTGAATTAAATGTGTAGATTACTCTAGATAACATAGATATTTTCACAATATTTGTTCTTCCAATCCATGAACATGGAATGTTTTTCCATTTCTTTGTCTCTTCCTCAATTTCTTTCATGAGTACTTTATAGTTTTCTGAGTACAGATTCTTTGCCTCTTTGGTTAGGTTTATTCCTAGGTATCTTATGGATTTGGGTGCCATTGTAAATGGGATCAACTCCTTAATTTCTGTTTCTTCTGTCTTGTTGTTGGTATATAGAAAAGCAACTGATTTCTGTGCATCGATTTTATATCCTGACACTTTACTGAATTCCTGTATGAGTTCTAGCAGTTTTGGGGTGGAGTCTTTCCACTTAAAGTATCATATCACCTGCAAGGAGTGAGAATTTGACTTCTTCTTTACAGATTCAGCTGCCTTTTATTTCTTTTCATTGTCTGACTGCTGGGGTTAGGACTTCTAGTACTATGTTGAATAGCAGTGGTGATAATGGACAACCTGCCATGTTCCTGACCTTAGGGGAAAAGCTCTTGGTTTTTCCCCATTCAGAATTATTTTCGCTGTAGGTTTTTCATAGATGGCTTTGATAATATTTAGGTATATACTCTCTATCCCTACACTGTGAGGAGTTTTGATCAAGAAGTGTTGCTGTACTTTGTCAAATGCTTTTTCAGCGTCTATTGAAAGTATCATATGGCTCTTGTTCTTTCTTTTATTAACATAGTATATCACAACAATTGATTTGCAGATGTTGAACCACCCTTGCAGCCCAGGAATAAATCCCACTTGGTTGTGGTGAATAATCCTTTTATTGTACTGTTGGATCCTGCTGGCTAGTATTTTGGTGAGAATTTTTTCAACCATGTTCATCAGGGATATTGGTCTGTAATTCTCTTTTTTGATGCGGTCTTTGTCTGGTTTGGGGATCAAGGTAATGCTGGCCTCATAAAATGAGTTCTGAAGTTTTCCTTCCATTTCTATTTTTTGGAACAATTTCAGGAAAATAGGTATAAATTATTCCTTAAATGTTTGGTAGAATTCTCCTGAGAAGCTGTCCTAAAGAGTCTATTTTTTAATTTTTGCCCTAATACCTTGTCATAGCCTCACAATAGTGCTTGATATTTGTTATTACACACCTTCCAGGTTCACTCTTTTTCAAAAATGGCTTTGGCTATTCTTAACTTCTTTGCATTTCCACATATGTTTCAGCATATCAATATCTGTGGTGGGCTGAAAAATTGCCTCCAAAAGATATCCATGTCCTAATCTCTATGATTAAGATCTAATGAGTGTTACTTTAATATGGAAAAAAATAAATTAAGGATCTTGAGATGGGGAAGTTATCCTGGGTTATCCAGGTGGGTTCTAAATGCTTTCACGTGTTCCCATATAACAGAGAGGCAGACTTGACAGCCCAAAGAAAAGTTTCTATGAAGATGGAACAGAGAGATTTCGAGATGGTGGCCTTCATGATTGGCATAGAGTGGCCATAAGCCACCAGAAGCTGAGAAGCAACAAACAGGTTTTCCCCTTAAGGCTCTAAAGGGAGCGGGATCCTGCCAACACCTGGATTTTGACCCAGGGATACTGATTTCAGACTTCCAACCTCTATAACTGTGAGAGATTATGTTTTTATTGTTTTAAGCCACTAACTTTGTGGTAATTTGTTATAATAGCCTTAGGAAACATATCATTTCCAAAGAAAAATCTGCCAGAAGTTTATTGAGATTGCATTGAATCTATGGATCACTTTGGGATAGGATGACATCTTAACAATATTGAATTTTTCCATTCTTGAACATAGTATATTTTCCCATTAACTTAGGTCTTAACTGATTTCTGAAGAGTTTATTTTTCACCTGTGAGTTGTTGGTCGAGGGACAGCTTTGGATGGCACATAGAGAGGTTGGCATCCTGTCCTTGCCCTGTGCCTTATTGTCACCTGTGTCCAGGTAGCTTTGTGTCTATAAGTAAGGAACAGAACCAGAAGGAAAGAATAAATGTGGGTTGTAGTTCCACTTAAAAGGATGCACAGAAGGGTGAGGTCCTCTAAGGAGCAAATGCTAAAAGAACACTTCTAAGTGAAACAGGGATGCTATCTCTGAGAGTTCCTGTATCCTTCATATTGGTGCAACAAGGAAATCACCTGGATAACTTTTAAAAGTACCCATACCTAGGCACTTGTAGAATTTCTCAGTTAGTTAACAAGGCATGGGACTTGGGACCCCTATTTTTTTTTTAAGAGCTTCTAAGGTTATTCAACTATGAAGCTAAGGTTGAGAACAAGTGTGCCTCAGAAAAGATATGCAATCTTGAGACTGTTGGATCAACAAAAAGTGTATTTTATCTTCTTATTTTAAGAATAGAAAGGCTGATCCTGGCCAATGGAGGGAGTTTATCTCGGTGTGTATGTGTGTGTATATGTGTGTGCATGTGCATACCAGAGACAGAGAGAAACAGAGAGAGAGAGAGAGATTGATGGGGTCAGTACAAAGGAGAAAGGGTAGACATGGGAAAGGAGTTTGGACCACAGGGAGCAGCTTACCTCAGGGGTTGTGGTAAGAGTATAAACAACAGAAGTGAGGCAGCCCTGCTTTACCTAGTGAGGTAAATATGAAGCAAGGACATTTGGAGACGTTAAGACCCAACCACATAGGGATCTTTGGGACTGGAAAGTGGGGCCTAGGGGCATGATACCTGTGATTTCCATGACAGCCTGTAGCCACCCCAGAACAGTAACTGGAGGTAGATCAGGCAGAAGGTTAAGTGAACATTCTCTCCACAAATATTGATGTAGAGGAAAGCAGACAAAAACATTAGCATCCCAAATGCTCTCTTATTTCTTTCCTCTTTGTCATTTAAGTACATTTGTTCCTATATTTATTTCATATATGTGTGTATATATGCACAGTGTGTCTTATTAAGCTATATATTTCTAAGATATCTATGGTGTGTGTATATATATAGATAACAAAGGATTATCACAATGTGAAGAAGATTCATACAAACCAATGTATTGTTATATTTAAGAAGAATGGAGGTTGGATATAATGGGAAATTTAAAGAAATATAAATGGTTAATAAACACTGAGAGTCTCAACTTCACCAGGGCACTGTGTGAGTTCCAAATCCACTCTGCTATGATGGTGAATCTGGGACTGGGATTCCATGAACTGCAATGCTCTAGTGACTCCCTGTGAAGTTCTGTCAAAGTACTAGAAGAAGGTTGGGAGAAGCATCTCTTGTTTCTCCCAGTGTCACCTCAGAAGAAGCACAGTTGGTTCCTTTTCTCAGATTCTATTCTCCCTGAGACAACCTCATTACACACCTTTGAAGCACCCCCAACATCCAGATAAGGGTTTCTCTCTGCATTTGGAGGCCCCTTCTCCAAGCTCCTGAGATGTTTACACCACCAGGCAATTAGCCTGTTCTGTAGTCTATGCCCTCTCTGTGTGACCTCCTTGCCCTTTGTTTCCCCAGCCTTGGGGGTGGACATGCTTCTGGCAATTATACCTTTGTTTTACCTCTGACTTTTCCAGGTTACCACCATATTTACCCAATTACCTATACCAAATTCTCTGTTAAGATAATGAGCATCATTTCTATTTTCCTAACTGGATATCGACTAATACAACAACTAACATATAAAAGGCTCCCCCCCCAAAAAATGTGTGTATCTATAAAGCCATATTTTGACCTATTTGGTTGGCAAAAATGGACAAGGTCAATAAATATTCATTGTTGGTGATAATGTGTGAGAAAGAAAATTGAGGAAAAAAATATGCATTTTAAAATAGGATGTCTTTCAGATAAAATTGAAAAGTCCATTGTAGATATACAATGCTTCAGGCATAGAACTGTGAAACCTTAAAAGCCAAGCTAAAGCAAAGGACCTGTCAATGGGAACGTCCTGAGGCTGACACTGTCGCTCTTTCTTTGAGCTTTAATGGACCAGAAATCTGCTCTTTAAAGACATCCCTCAGTTGCAGGAGATCTTAGACTATCCTAATCCATTTAACCTTGGGGAGTTTCCCAATTTACTGTCTCTGGGGTGGTCTCCTGATTTGGCTCAGGAGGGGGGGACCCTTCAGCCTATTTCCCTGAAATTTTCAACTCCTTAGGGGATTCCTAAATTAATGTCCATCATCCTTTTCTTATGATGGAAACTGATCTTAGAGAAGATGCTCTGTTTTTCTGGTTAGCTTCTTCCATTCAGACCTTCTCCTTTCTCAGGACATTCTCTTCCCTCTCTTCTTTGCCTCAGGGTCATTGTTATTCTGTGGCTGGAGTCTCAGGAAACAACCCACCCTCATCTACTGGTAGGATGACCAACTCATCTGGGTTTGCCTAGGACTTCCCTGGTTTTAGCACAGAAAGTTCAGTATCCCAGGGAACTCTTCTCTCCTAGGCAAGCTTGGATGGTTTGGTCACCTCATCTCTTGACTCATTTCCTGCTGTCACTTAACCTATAAGTTGGTTCTGGGCTGCATTCACAGCCCCACTGTGCCACACTGTTTCCACAATGCAGGTGTAAGAAGCTGAAGGATCTGCTTGTCATCTTCCCACAGTCTGAGGGCCCTGTGTGAGCCTGTGGTCACTATCAGAAGGATGGATCTCAAGGTCCTCTGTACTTTCACACTCACAGGTGCTACAGCTGAGCAAGGACTTTCAAAGGCGATAAACTTGTTCCCTTGGACTACTTGGTAACCTTGACTATGGAGTTTCACCCTGGAACATGGGTGCCCACGGTGGGAAAAGTAAATAGGAAGAGAGGCCAGGATTGGCTATCTCTCAATTTAAATACTTTAATGGATCCAAGGATTTTGAGAGGAGAATATGGCCTCTGCCACACACAAAATCATAAAATATGACCATCTAAGACCTACTGAGCTCCTAAGTGAGGAAGATAACCTCCTCAGAGGTATTTGGGTGTGTTCCTAACCCACAAAATGTGCTCAGTTTCTGTTTTCTCAGCCCCATGGAACTTCCCAGGAGGGGCAATGTAGAGTAGGCAGCCATTCCAGGACCACTCACAACTGACTCAGAAAAACCCTTCCAGGTCTGTTCCAGCCTCTTGCCCAATGTGCCTTCCAGGCATCTGCCAGTTTTCTGGTTTCCCTTTGAACGTTTAGTAAGTCATTTCCTGATGGATTCACCAAGTGACTCTCATCCTTCTGCTCAGTCAATCACTAGCTTCTTACTTGGTAGAATTTCCTAACTTTTCTCATGAGAACTTCCCCACATCCTTCCATAGCTGGGCCCTGTCAAGTGCTTCACACAGAAGATTTTTGAGAGCGCCATCCACTACTCTTGCTCCTCAGGGCCTTATTGCTTTGGCCTTTACATGTCACATGGTGGTGGGAGTCTGTGTTTGCCTTCATTAAGAAATCTTGGTTATTTTCTCTGAGGCTACCTCCATGTCAGAGACTTTTAAATTCTGAGGACCAAGATCCACCAGAGTTGGATGAGCCCCCTTTGAGTTGGGGTGCTCCAGTTGTCCCTGGATCTCATTGCTGACAGGAAGTCTTTCAGAAAGTAGGGAGTCCAGCCACAGAGGTCTGGGAGCCCAGGCTAGGTGGGAGATGGTTGTGAACCCAATGACTTAAGACTTCCCGAGATCTTTGGAAAACTGAAAGTAAGCCTACAAACTTCCAGCTGCTTCTGCAACCAATATCACTTCAGGTGTTAATTGCATTCAGAGCAAGGGACTGTGTTTCATTTTGGGCTCCAAGTAAAAGATGTACCACAGGCCCTAATCTAGGTTGGAGAAGATCATAGGGTACAGAAAAGAAGGAAGAGATGAATCAACTTTTTCTGAAGAGAAATCAGATCCTATGCCACCTCAGTCCTCATGGCCAGTCTCCAGGCTGCCCATTATCATCCCTGTGTTGATACTGAAAGACTTGAGAGAGGGACTGGGACTATCTCACTGCTTTTTCTGGGCAATTTGGGAACGTAATGTGTGGATAATATGCTGTTCTACAACGAGTCAACAGAGAGCTGAGTTCTTTCCAAGCCTTTCACTTTTAAAGTGGATAACAATATTTCTATTTTTCTGACACTGACAAATGCAAGGGAGGATGGCTTTATTTATTGATTAATTAACTAATTAATTAATTAATTATCATATCCTCAATTGTTATTTTGATTCGTAGCCCTCAACTGAAGAAAGCACCAAATCTCAGACCTATACTTGCTGGGTACCGTATGGGCTAGAATCCTGCTCCCCAAGGAAACTGAGGGCTCTGTCAAGGACAAGCTGAGGGTTCTGTCCTGTTATCAGAGGCCTTCCAAAGCTCAGTGACACTCTCCAGGTAGGGCCTGACCCAGAGAAGAAACTCATCTTGAGGTGCCACAGAGGGAAAGGAGAGATACACAAACATTCTTCTGCAGGTATCCTGAACTCTTTTTTTTTTTTATAAAAATAATTTTAAATTTTATTTTAAAATAAAAATAATTTTATTTATTTGACATTTAATTTAATTTAAATTAAATTAAAATTAATTTTAATTTTATTTATTTGACAGACAGAGATCACAAGTAGGCAGAGAGGCAGGCAGAGAGAGAGAAGGGGAAGCAGGCTCCCCACTGAGCAGAGAGCCTGATGCGGGGCTCGATCCCAGGACCCTGGGATCATGACCTGAGCCGAAGGCAGTGGCTTAACCCACTGAGCCACCCAGGCGCCCCTGAACTTTTTTAATAACTTAGTTGGTGACCACTGAATCCCTGTGTTTGGGATTATATATATAAATAAATATATATATATATATATATATATATATATGTGTGTGTGTGTGTGTGTGTTTGGGATTATATATATAATCCCAAACACACACACACACACACACATATATATATATATATATATATATATATTTTTTTTTTTTTTAAAGATTTATTTACTTATTTTAGTGAGAGCAGGGAGAGCAGCAGAGGTGGAGAGAAGCAGACTCCATGCTAAGCGTGGAGCCCAATGCGGGGCTTCATCTCTTGACCTGAGCCAAAACCAAGAATCAGACGCTTAACTGACTAAGCCACCCAGACACCCCTGGGATGATATTATTTTTTTTTCCAGATGTTTCCTGTCCCAGGTGTGTCTCTCTGAGCCAAAAAATTGATTTAGAAAAGTGTGAGGAAGAATGGGAAAATGAAATGTCGAGCTTCAGCTGGGGCTGAACCATGGCTCCCTCTACCTGGCTGATGTTCCCTTTATTCTGAAGACTAGTAGCAAACCTTCCCTGTAGGATGGAAGGTGAAGATGGAGGGGCCCAATCACATTCATATCTCAGTCTCCTCAGAAAGGAGATGGGCATCCATCATCTGAGGCCTGAAGCTCACTCCTATCTCAGGCAATGGGCCCTGAGGTGTGTGCTGTGTTCCAGAGAATTCTGAACCTACATTGCAGAGCAACGGAGCAGCCACTAAGGATTCCTGAGGGTAGAGGAGAAGAATCCACAGCCCCACCCCTGCCATCCAGTCCCGTTGCCCTCCTGGGTATCTGGATGCCATCCCCTTCCCTGTTTCCTATTGCTAGCCCTGTCCTAGCTTCATATCCCATATATACCTTAGTGCCTTTTTCAATTTATTCTACCTCAACCCAGACATTACTTAGGTAGCAGTACCTGGTATCTTCCTTAGACATTTGGCTTAGATCTCTGCAATTCCATAGACTTTGAAAGGCTGGAGTTTTCCTAGGAATTTTATAGTGCTTGGAATTCCCAAGTACTAATTGAAAGAAGACACTTTTCTGGAAGTGTGATCCAGCTAGAGAAAGTGCATCCATCTTCCACACACCGTTTGATGAGTTTTATACAGAATACATCTGTGAAGCTAGTGCCCAGATCAGTAAACAGCCTATTCCTGGGTCCCCCCCTGGTCACTATCCCCACTATCCCCACCTGCTGTCCATACCCACCACAACAGTCACTCTGTGGCATCTTCAGAAGGCAAGGATCATTACTGGGGACACCTGGTAACCCTCATGTGTATTAATCCACTGACTCCTCACCTCACTGAGATGGTTCTATTACTGACTCACTTACAGGTGAGGAACATGCAGGATGAGCTACTTGCCCAGCTCCCATTGCTGGTGATTAGCAGAGCCGAGATTCAACACAGATGACTGGTTTCAGAGTCACACTCCTGAACCATTAAACTGTGCTGCCAAAATCTCATGGTGCCTGGGAGAAACAATGTGAGTCAAAATAAAACTAGACTATGGAAGAACAGTCACTCACTCCCACATGGCTCTTTGCCTATAGCATCCATGTGCCCTTTTGTTTGCCTCTCCCTACCTGCTGCTCAGAGCCCAGTGAGGGGTGTGAGGCTCAGAGCAGGGAACGGCTGGCCAGAAGGCCACAGATGAAAGTGGACAGTCATGTTTGAGCTCAGACCAAATCAAGAGTGATTCTTGCTCCATTTTGCATGGGGAAACTGAGACCAGGAAGGAGTTAAATGAATGACACTGTCCCTCCCTCCTTCCAGTGGATTTTGCTCATGGCTGGGACAAATTTTCCTCAGTCAGTGCTCACGCCTGGACTGAATGATCAGAGGCCACTTGACTCTTTCTTCAGACTCTTTGGTGGAACCTGGGACCTTGGCTGCACTTGTGCAGGTGACAGGGGGTCAACAGAGACTGAGGGACAGAGCCAGCTGCTTTAGGAGGAGGAGATGACAATAAGAGGGTACATGCAGCACACGGTGAGCAGGGCAAAGAACTCTGCACTCAGAGCCCACCAGGAGGGACATCCCACATTAGCACTGGCTGGTGGTATAAAGGAATCAAGTGTCAGTTGGGCAGCATTCCATTCTGGAACTTAGAGTCTTCTTCCAAGCTCATGTAGTGGCTGGTAGCAGAATTCACCTCCTGATGGTTGTAGAATTGAGGGCCCCTTGTCTTGCTGACTGTTATCTAGGGACTGGAAGTCATCTTCAGGTCCTTGCCACACAGCCTCTTCATGGACCCTCCCACAATAAAGTAATTTTTTTCATTTCAAGGCCAGAAAAAGACATTCCTTTCATGCTCTGATTTTCTTCTGTCAGGGAAGGCTCAGATTTCCTTCCTGGGGAAGGATTCAATCCCAAGGATTTGATTACCTTAGGCCCATCCACATAATCTCCCTTTTGCTCAACTCAAAGTTGATCGATTAGGGACCTTAATTGCAACTGGAAAATCCTTTTTTATTAACATAATGATGGAATTTATATCCCATTATATTTAAAAGTCCCACTCACACTCAAAGGGACAAATTATGGATAGCATGTACACCAGGAAGCCAGGAATATAGGGGCCATCTTAGAATTCTGCTTACCACATCAGGTGATATTATTGATTTTGTTCCAGAGACCTCCTATAAATAAATATGAACATTTATGCAATGGTGAAACATTGAGTAAAGAAAAACAATGACTATATATTTCTGAATGAATATTTCCAGTAGAAATAACAGAGACAGTTCAAGTCAAAACCCCCCTCACTACATTGAGTACCTCTGGACACTGTGTGTATTTCTTTCCATGACGAAAATATATTTAAACTCAAAAAGAAGGACAAGAAACTGCATATAAGTATGTGGTGGTAAGTGGAGGCTAAAACCTTTGGCTACTGGACTCTGGGGTTATAGGCATATGGGATGAATTCAGCTCTCTGGCACCATCTTGTTTGAGCCCTTAGCAACATTTGAAATGGTTGGCTCTGCCCTCTCAGTTCCATAACACATTTCCCTCAGCACAGGTGACTCCAGTGCTTCCTGGTTCTCCCTTGGCCACTCTGCACACTTCTTCTCAGTCTCCTTTTCATGTTCCTCTTCCCTGACCCTCAGGTTGTTGCTTAAGGCTCTATCCTGCAACTTCTTTTCTTCTCAAGTGAGATATGCTTTCTTGGAATACTCCAACACAAAACATGGCTTCAAAGACCATTCTGTGTTAAGAATTCTCAGTCTTCATCTCCCTCCAGGTTTCTTTTCCTGAACAGCAGATCCATATGTCCACCCACATCCAACACAGCACCACCTATGGGTCTTCCAGTCCTTCAAACTCAATGTGTTCGAATTTGAACTCATTACCTTTCCTCTCCCCAGCCCCAACCCCTACCAAAAATTAAAAATGTTTCTCCTCCCATATTTCTTATCTCATTAAATGAAACCGTCATCCAACAAGATGTTTCAAGCAAACCTGGAATTCTTCCCTGATCTATCACTCCTTCTCACCTGCACTTGTAATCAATCATCACCACCTATGAATTTCACCTCTCAAATTATCCCTCCATCCACCCACTTCTCTCCATTTCCATAGATATACCCATATCCCAGTCATGATCTTCTCTTGCCTGTATCATGGAAATGATTTCCTAACTAATGTCTCTGCTTCTACTGTAACTTTCTTCCAACTCATGCCCTACTTCTTAGAGAGAGGGATTCTACTAAAATGCAAACCTCATACTACTACTCCTCTACTAAAAGCCGCACTGGCTTCCTATTGCTCCTTACGGTAAATTCCACATGACTTCAAGATTCTCCATTACCTGGCTCCACTCTGGCTCTCCAGTTCTCACCTTGCCAATCCTCACTGCACCCTTTATAAAGCAGCCAAACTGAACTTAAGGTCATTCTTCCCATACCCTACTCTCTCTTCCCCTTTTTTACTTCTATTCAATTGTCAGATTTGGGCTTATACATTCTAGCCTCCAGGAGGCCTTTCCTGACTCCCTTGACAAGTATACCCCACCAAGTATACCATTGCATCCTGCACGTCCCCATCACAATATTTATCATACACTATTGTATGTGCTGAAAACTCCTTGAACAAAGATACAGTGATGGCCATCATCTGGTCTTCCTCCCCCATAGTGCAAGTTATGTCCTTCCAGAAATGGTAAGTGGCTGAGTGTCCCAGAGGCACTTCTTTGCTAGATCTACCATGAGAGATGTCACAAGTACTGAATTCCCAGGAACACAGACACAGTCACCAGGACTCAAGCAAACAGAGAAGTTTTTCCCTGAATAAAATACGATTTTAATTTGTACAATATGCACATTTATAATAATAATAGCTGCATGAGACATGCAATAATAAGTTCCTAATGCTAACCTGGGGCAAAATATCTAATACAAATTAAATTGGCTGTGTTCCTAGGAATTTTAGTATATTGCATTGTGGATTTTTAGCCAAAATTGTGCAGAGCATAGCTGATTAATATTCTAATTAAAATCAGAATAGAACTATAGGAAATTGTTGGGTTTCCCCAGTAATGAATAAATAAGTGCCTTCCTAATAAAAATAGGCTCCCGGCAGATATTAATATAGACTTGGCTGTCTTCTGTGGGTACCACATACCTCACTTGAAGGTTGCAAGGTCCTGAAATGTTGCTGTCTCCAGAATCTACCTCATGAATATCCTCTTAATTCTAGAGTCATTTTTGGCTTTTAGCTAAACTATATGGCAAGCATTTTCTTCTCTTTATACCTCAACATGAAGTAACTGTTCCACTCAAAATCTTAAAGGGGCAGCTCATTATATAATTTGATTTTGCCTTTGGCCACAGATGGTTGAAACAGATGTGAACACTTGTACCAAAGTGGGTCGATCCAAAGGGCATGTGAACATGCCAGCTGAGCTGGAAAGCCAAGTGGTCTTGGGGTCTGAGGGAAATCCTTGAGGGCAGTTATGATAGCTCACTGTGAGCCTCAGCAAATGAGCAGAAATCCAAGTCTGCATGGGCTGGCAGTTGCAGCATCTGCTATAGTAGAAATAGGAAACTATGAGGTTCCAAATGGAAGAAAGAAGTGAGAGTATATGAGATTTCCCAGAGTGCTTAAAATAAGCCCTGCTTCTCTTATGCTGCTTTGAGTCACTTTCTCTCCTTGCTATCCAACGACTCCTAAGATAAATGGAAGTAGTGGCACCAGTCATGTGATTTTCTGCTCAGATTCTTAACTTCACTCCTGGTTAAGAACTGTGCCAGTGTCTTGGATGAGGATAGAGATAAGGTCCCAAGGAAAACTGTGGGGAAAGTGAAGCTTTACAGAGCAGCAGGAGTAAGGTGAAAGAATCAGGAGTCAAAAGAACTCCTGTAACTGGAAATAAGTAAATCTAACAAGAAAAGGGTTAATATGGGTGAATGTAAAACCCACACCCAGACTAGAAAAATCAACTGGACAGTCCAGGATGAGTGGTGGAAGTGGAGAACAGATGTAATAGTGATGAACACTGAAATGACTGAGGGAGGTTATTGACAAACATGTCTGACATGTCCATGCTCATGAAATCAAAGCTACTATATGCACATACTATGTCCCAGGCACTCTGTTAGGTTTTCTACATCCACACTTCAAAAATTTTACTATGGTCTTCCTAATATCTAATAAATATAGAAGGCCTCACTTTCAGCAAAGTGGTTGAGGGGGAAATAAAGGGGAGGGGAGATTCAAAAGAGTCCTAAATGCAGCAGGTTTGGTGGTGACCTCTTTTAACTTTTCCCAGTCTCTCTTCCACAGTCATAGTGCTCATCAGTCCCTGCTTCTTCTGGAGCTTCCCCTTTATCCTTTCTACAAATCTTTTAGTTGGATTTCCCTAAAGCAGGTCCTGTTGCAAAGGTTCTAATGCAAATCGCTGATTCAGGAGGTGATCTGGGGAGCACCAGCAGTGGAGGAGTGAAGCAAGGAAGAGAAGGCAGCCAACGTGTTATCCAACAAGCTCCTACTGGGACAGCAGTAGCTCAGGCTTGATGGGACCTCCAGAGATAGTGTAGGACACAAACATCAGAGCTATCCTTCTGAAGATGTGAGAATTTGGGGTAATTATCCACCAACTACTATAATGATTAGTTGACTGCCTCTTCCAGAACACCAAGCTTTTTGGCTTTCCTCGCATACAGGCTGTGTATGCCCAGGGCCATATAAAAATCTGTTGGGCAGAGATTCACAGATGTCACAGAAGCAGTCTTTGTCTTAAGGAGGTAAATTCTGAGGGGATAGGATGGGACACTGATAATTTAAAAACTCAAGTTTTCTTTAGGATTCATTATCCTCCACTGTTGTGCTTTTTGGCTTTGTATATGGATCAAAAGAAGGCTGATTCTTTTATAACAAGCAGAAGATGCAGAACCAGGAACCCATGAGAAAGGAAGAGGTTAGACAGTGTTATACAAGATTCCCACCGACATGTTATGGAGAAATTTTTCTGAAAAAATCCTAAGATGCACCTATTCACTAGACGAGCACAAATGCCCCAGGGTCTGAGCATCTAAAAACTCATGTTGCAAAAGCAAATGCTAAGCAGATTGTTCATTTTTTAATGTGATCCAATGAGTCAACTGGGCCCTAAAACACTGAATAAATTAGCTGAAAGCTTAATTCTTCCTGTTTCTTTATAAAGTCCTTGACTTTGCTCTCTCTTGTACTTGAAATTAGAAATACATTGAGATCTTCAAAAATAAGGGGGAAGAGGATTGTGATTTTTACCTGAGCTGGTAAAAAAGGAAAATTTGACTAGCATAAAATACATGTCAATGTTACATTAAAATCTTCCAAGTGTGTAGATTTTTTATTAAGTTTGGTACTTTAATTCCAGGATTGTTAACATATACTCTTATATTAGTTTCATGCATACAATATAGTGATGCAGCAATTCTTTTAATATTTTATTTATTTGAGAAAGAGAGAGGACACAAGCAGGGGGCAGTGGTAGAGAGAGAAGCAGATTCCCCACTGAGCAGGG
The DNA here is from genome assembly GCF_009829155.1 of Mustela erminea. Lineage (NCBI taxonomy): Eukaryota > Metazoa > Chordata > Mammalia > Carnivora > Mustelidae > Mustela > Mustela erminea. Next base: position 70,117,740 of record NC_045614.1, on the reverse strand, counting down.
AGCCTGATGGCGGCTCCATCCCAGGACCCTGAGATAATGACCTGAGCCGAAGGCAAACGCTTAACCACTAACAGAATACTTAACTGATTGAGCCACCCAGGAGCCCCATAGTGATTCAGCAATTCTATACATTACTCAGAGCTCATCATGAAAAGTGTACCCTTAAACCCCATCACCTATTTCACCCATCCCCCCCATCGCCCTCCTCTGGCACCCACTGATTTGTTCTCTATGGTTAAGAGTCTATTTCTTGGTTTGTCTCTTGCTCTCTGTTTTTTTTTTCCCCCTTTGCTTGTTTTGTTTCTTTAATTCCACATATGAGTGAAATCGTCTGGTATTTGTCTTTTCTCTGACTGACTTATTTTGCTTAGCATTATACTCGCCGGGTCCATCCATGTTATTGCAAATGGCAAAATTTCATTCTTTTTGTGGCTGAATACTATTCCATTGTGTGTGTGTGTGTGTGTGTGTGTGAGAGAGAGAGAGAGAGAGAGAGAGAGAGCTATCACATCTTCCTTATCCATTCATCAATTAATGGAAACTTGGGCTGCTTTCTTATTGGGCTATTACAAATCAGGGAACATGTATCTCTTTAAATTAACATTTTTGTATTCTTTGGGTAAATACCCAGTAGTTTGCTTGCTGGATCATAGGGTGTTTCCAGTTTTAACTTTTTAAGGAATCTCTACATTGTCTTCCATAATGGCTGCACCAGTCTGCATTCCTACCAACAGTGTATGAGGGTTCCTTTTTCTCCACATCTCACCAACATTTGTTCTTTCTTCTTTTTTTCATTTTAGCCATTCTGATGGGTATAAGGTAATATCTTGTTGTAGTTTTGATTTGCATCTCCCTCTAGTGTGTAGATTTTTTTTAAAGATTTTATTTATTTATTTGATAGACCAAGATCACAAGTAGGCAGAGAGGCAGGCAGAGAGGCAGGCAGAGGGAGAGAGTGGAGGAAGCAGGCTCCCTGCTGAGCAGAGAGCCCGATGCGGGGCTCGATCCCAGGACCCTAGGATCATGACCTGAGCCGAAGGCAGAGGCTTTAACCCACTGAGCCACTCAGGTGCCCCTAGTGTGTAGATTTTTAAATTAGTTGGAGGCATTAAAGATGAGGTAGCAATCAATTTTTTCAGAATATTTGTCTTCATGCCAAAAGAAATGCTCCATCTAAGTTTTTTTTTTTTTTAATATGGAAGGAAAAATTCTTAGAAAATGTCTCTTTTCCTGAAAATATTGCTTTTCTTCTTTTCTTTCATTCATTTTTCTCACACTAGCCCATCTGGCAGCTTTCCTTCACTGTAAATCATCTTATAAACATAGGCATCTTTCATGATAACTTTCCAGAGTGAAAGGCAATGTGACAGCATGCAATCTCTTCCTATCTAAATTTGAAACACCACTTCTTGCTTTATACACTTTTTCATATATGCTATTCTAGCACTCCATAAATGGGACTAACTCATTTTGTAGTTGTTTATATCATTTTTTCAAGTCTACGTTTACGTCATTGGCCTACATTTGATGGCCCCCAAGGAAAGTCTCTTAACCATCTTATCCATCAAGAACAGTAGCACATGCCACCAGCATAGCTGGCATGTTGCACAGCTCCATGGACACCATTTAAGTAGAATACTGTAGAAATCCTGGAATTGTAAACTTACTGGTGCTGATCACCATCAACCCAAGATTACTGCTCAATGGTGACCTTGGCAATGAAGTCACTTTCCTATAGCAATTATGACAAATCCACTCACAACAAGGAAGGAATATGGCTTTGCAGGTAAGGTAAAACCTAGAAAGAAACTAAAAACTAGATGGGAATTAAGAAATCAACTAGTACAACCCCTTCATTTGACCCCAAGCTGTCCAAATTCAAAATGGTTAAACAGCTTGGAAATGTTGAGCTGCTTCCAGAATAACCTACAATATGTCTTCTGCCATATCACTCTTTATCCCTCACACCTCTAACTTCTCCTCCACTTTCACACCCATCACACACCTTACCATTACTCACAGAGAAATCTAGATCAAAGGTACCAAACTCAAATGGCTAAGGGGCTAGGGAGAGGATATAAATTAATAAAGTGGACCAAATAGGGATTGTGGTGACCTAGGGAGTTCCCCCCACTTGAGAGAAGAGCAGTTATTCAGCCAATATTACCATACAATTGATGTTCTTCAAGAGAAACCCAAAGCCTAGATTTTTATGTGAAACTTCCTGGATTTTAAGTGTAATAAATTAACTTCAGTGGTTTGTCAGCACTGTATACCAAGCAAGTAGATCTGGCCTATAGTTCCCAGTATCCGCCTTTGATGGTGGAGCCCATGAAGGAATCAACATCTCTTTATCACTCAAAGCTAAGTGATCTGTTATGCACCAGTGACTCTGAGCCTTGGTTTCCTCATCCATAAAATGAGAGACTAATCCCTTTACAGGATTTTGTAAGAACTAAGCTTATATAGGTAAAGAACATAGCACACATGGCTGGCATAATCAATTCTCAATAAGAGATGGTTGTTCACTTCCCTTTGCAGCAGAGATGTGTATGCAGGTACTGATAGAATTCACCATAGCCTTCCACCTGTTCTTTTCCCTACTATTAGAAGAAAATGCCTACTACTGAAGGCAGTGGAGAGGGATCTTTAATCAGTCATCTTTACAGGGTTTTTACAAATCAAAAAAATTGGTTTTGCATGCTTTCTAGCCTAAGGACAATAAGAACAAATAATAAAATAAATATTTTAAATAATTTTTAAATAAAAAAATTTTAAAATAATAAAATAAAGTAATAACCTAAAAATAATAAAATAAATAACAAAATAAAATATTTTAATTAATATAAAAATAAAAGAGAGCATGCCTGGCTGGCTCAGTTGCTTAAGCGACTACCTTCAGCTCAGGTCATGATCCTGGAGACCCAGGATCAAGTCCCACATTGGGCTCCCAGCTCCACTGGAAGTCGGCTTCTCTCTCTGACCTTCTCCCCTCTCGTGCTTTCTCTCCCTCTCTCTCAAATAAATAAATAAAATCTTTTTTAAAAAGAGAGAGAAAATATGTACTTACATGTTTGCATTTAAATAGAATACATAATAGTTATAAATATGAAAGTAGGTGCTCACTTCCTGATACATTTGGTGAAGATCACGCTATATCATATGTGCTTAGATCCAATTTGCCAAGTCCTACCACATGGCCAAGGTCAGAAGTCAGTTGGTAACCAAGAACACACTGATGTCTTCTCTCAAAAAGTGAGTAGGCCATTGCCTTCAAAAGGACTGAGCTGGGGGGCACCTGGGGGTTCAGTCGGTTAAGCGTCAGACTCTTGGTTTCAGCTCAAGTCATGATCTCTGTGTCGTGAGATAGGGCTCTGCATTATCAGCAGGGAGTCTGCTTGTCCCTCTCCCCCTGCTCCTCTCCCTCCACTCTCTCTCTCTCTCAAATAAATAAATGAGGAGCACCTGGGTGGCTCAGTGGGTTAAAGCCTCTGCCTTCGGCTCAGGTCATGATCCCAGGGTCCTGGGATCGAGCCCTGCATCATGCTCTCTGCTCAGCAAGGAGCCTGCTTCCTCCTCTCTCTCTCTCTCTGCCTGCCTCTCTGCCTACTTGTGACCTCTGTCTGTCAAATAAATAAAATCTTTTAAATAAATAAATAAATAAAATCTTCTAGAGGAAAAAAAAGAGGGCAGGGCTGCCTTTAACTGTTAACAACATAATAGCAGGTAGTGGGGCTAGGTCTTGGGGTCAGGGCAGAGGCCACTGGAACTGGGTGAGTCTCTGGAGCCACAGGCTGGTTCGTTTTCTTTCTATCCTCCTCCCCATAGTGATGTGGGATGTCCAATGGTGGTAAGATGTTTGAGCTCAGACACAATGCCTGAATTACTAGTGGGACATCCTGTGTTTCCTTCACATTCCTATTTGATGATGTTTTTACACCAAGATCATAATAGGAGGAAATTTGCGAAACTGCATTTTCTAAAGGCAGTACAGATTCTGGAGCAAAGTTGTTACAGAGTCAGACAACTTGTGACATCTCAGTTCCTGCCAGACTAAGATATCTTCTAATTTAAAATTTAAAAAACAACATAGAAATTTGGTGGCCCCCATATGCCCACCAGCCCCTTACAATAGGCCTTCACACAATAAGTACTGATTATTGAATAAAACCAACTCTTGGTGGAGGAAATAATAACACATGAAGTAAAGCCGCTAGTAGAATGAAAACTGATAACTTTCCAAAAGCATGGATTTACTTCTTCATTCTATTTCTTATTAACAGGCTTTCTCCATTGGCTCATTCATTCATTCATTCATTCAGTATTTACTGAGCACCTCCTATGCCTAAAGCACACTTAAAAGTTAAATTCTGAGTTAAGAAACAAAACAGATTAACATAAGGGAAAGGAAAGAAAAATAAAATAAGGTGCAAACTGAGAGGGAGGCAAATGATAAGAGACACTGAACTCTAAGAAACAAACTGAGAGGGCGCCTGGGTGGCTCAGTGGGTTAAGCCGCTGCCTTCGGCTCAGGTCATGATCTCGGGGTCCTGGGATCGAGTCCCGCATCGGGCTCTCTGCTCAGCAGGGAGCCTGCTTCCTCCTCTCTCTCTCTCTCTGCCTGCCTCTCTGCCTACTTGTGATCTCTCTCTGTCAAATAAATAAATAAAATCTTTAAAAAAAAAAAAAAAGAAACAAACTGAGAGCTGCTGAAGGGAGGTTGTAGGGGGAAGGGGTAACAGCATGCTAGGCATTAAGGAGGGCACCATGTAATGAGCACTGGGTGTTATATGCAACTGATGAAGTATTAGGTTCTACCTATGAAACTAATAAAAAAAATTTTAAGTTAAATTTTGAGGATAAAAAGATGATCTTCAATTAGAACCTAAGGTTATATCTACTCTGTGAAAACCACATGGCCCTCAGAATTTAACTGCACCAGATCATCCACTGTGGATACCAATCTATAAGGCCCACTGTCTAAGTGAGCATATGTGTTAAAAACTGTTTTGTCCATGGGGCGCCTGAGTGGCTCAGTCAGCTAAGTGTCTGACTCTTGATCTCAGCTCAGGTCTTAATCTCAGGGTCATGAGTTCAAGCCCCACATTGGGCTCCACACTGGGTGTGGATCTTACTTAATAAAAAATAAAAATAAGGGGTACCCGGGTGCTCAATGGGTTAAGCACCTGCCTTTGGCTCAAGTCATGATCCTGGGGTCCTGGGATTGAGCCTTAAGTAGGGCTCCCTGCTCAGCAGAGGGTCTATTTCTCCCTTGCCTTCTGCAGCTCCCCCTGTTTGTGCTCTATCACTCTTGCTCTCTCTCAAGTAAATAAGTAAAATCTTTTTTAAAGAATAACTAAAGTATACAGCACCTAGTAGTATACATAAACAAGGAATCTTGGAACACTGCATCAAAACTAATGATGTATTTTATGGTGACTAACATCACACAATAAAAAATAAAATAAAATAAGCTAGAGTAGTAATGATAAAAAATAAAATACAATAAAAATAACTGAAATAATTTTTTAAAAGTTTTTAAACAGTTTTGTCCTCAATTTTCCTTTGTGTTGCACTGACAGCAGGAATCTCGCTTGGTTTGGCTAAATTGAAAAGCAGCTTAAAAGATGGAAGGAATAATTGCTTATAAATTTATCATCGCTTTGGATTTTAAGTTTATTTCATGTTGGAGCTGATGACTCTCAAACTAAAAGCCTTCACTTGAAATATACCAGTACTGTCCTAGATCAGTCTGTTATCAAACAGTTGATCAGAGGGGTAGATGTGACAAGAACCAGGAATTTTCTGGTGGCCTATAAACATCATTTAACCACAATTTGCATGAAGAGAATTTTAAGACCAGGCATAACACCAGCTGAAAGAGCAAACTATGCTTGCTGACTCATCCAGATCGTTTAGCACATATTGAGGACTATGTGTCACTTACTGTACACAATGTTTTAGCTAATCTAGAATCCTCACAACAAATATGTTGGTATATTTCCCATTTTACAGCTGAAGAAATTCAGGTCTTTTCAAAGAATTAAACACCCACCCAAGGTCACAAAGTTAAGAAAAGGTGGAGCCAGAAATCAAATCCAAATAATATGAGTACAGAGCCCCAGCTCTGAATCACACCATTTCTGCAGCTCTGTTATATACATCAGTTCACTTGTGTGTCTCCACCAATCTATGGCAGCCAGAGAGCCTCTATTCTCCATCTGACAGTTGGTGGACTACAACTCAGAACTCACAGCTCTAGCTCTCTGGGCTACAAAAAAGCAGAGCCCAGATATACCACCTATAGCTGACAGAGACATGAGGAATCTAGAAGGACTATAATTCCTACCTTGGCAGGTTCCAAGATACTGCACCAAGGCTGGGCTCTGGTCACATTCTCTCAGCTCAGTGGCTGGTGACAGGAATCTCTAGAGAAATGAAGTGTCAAGTGTCAGCCTGAATGTGCCTTGTTCCCTCCCAGAAATCATATTCAAAGGGGAGGAGCAAATATCCATGCAAGTTGTAAATGCATTTACCTTTTGACCCAATGATCTTACTTCTAGAAATGTGTTCCACTGGTATTCCTGCACTCATGAAAAGATCATTCTTTGCTGCACTATCTGTAACAAGAATGGAAACAGCTTAAGCAGGGAGGGAAGTGGTTAAATTAATCTTGGTATAGCCAATCTTGGTATCGCCTTTTAATGGCATATTACAGAGTTATGAAAAAGAATGAATAAGTTCTCCATGTGCTGATATAGAAAGATCTCTAGGATTTATTGTTAAAGAGTATAAAATGCAGAAGAGCATCTTAGTATGCTCTTTTATGTAAGAAATAATGCATATATATATGTTTATGTTTATATATTCAACATATTTGTTTATATACATTTACTTGAATTCTAAAACATACACAAGAAACTAATAAAGATAATGATGCCTTTGTTTTTTAAGGTAGCACAGTAAATAGCATAGATGGGGCAGAGATGAGAGTGAGTTCTATATAACTTTCCATAACATTAACTTCTTAAACCATGTGAATAAATTACCTATTCAAAAAGAATACCCATCTTGAGTCCAGCTAAAAATTATTTGGATCTTTCTGGAGAGTCAGCTGCTGAGTCCGGTCATGACAAATGTGTTTTGGAATATACATACACAGATGTGGGAACATCTTCTCGAACGTGCCAGTCCATTGGCTCAAACTTGGAGTACCCTGTCTGTACTAATCAGTATACTATTCAGTGTAGACCAAGCTGCTTTGATAAACAGATCCAAACAAGTGATGGTCTGATATGGTAACAGTGTATCTCTTGCTCATGTACCTAGGAGGGGGTTCGATTCTACAAGCAACTCCCCTCCACAAGGTCATTCAGATGCCAGGAATCTTCCATCTTGTATCCACCCCTATTATTCCCTAAGGCCTCAGTATCACACATACCAAAATGACAGAAGGGGAACAGGTGCAGGAGGGCATACATGTTCACATGCTCCTTTTATTAAAGTGACACACATCCCTTCTCCTCGTATTCTATCGGTGAAAACAAGTCTCATGACTCCTAGTCATGTACAAGGCAGGCTGGGAATACAGTCTCTAGCTGGGCAACCTCTTTCCATCTCAACATTTACTATGGAAGGGGAGAAAAGACAGTTACCCGTTTCTGATACCATCACTGTCTTCACTACTGAAAGAATTCTCGGAGGATTACTGAGCATCGTTCATCCAGCAAACCTTTCCAAGGAACCCCCTTGTCAATGCCTGCTGGTATAAAGGATACTTTGATGTGGTTTGTGGTTTGTGGAGATAATGAAGATTTTCTCCAGTTGGAATGATGAAGAGAGGCCACAGGAACTAGTTGAAGACCTCACCTACCCTGAGCCTCCATATGACCCAATATAGGAGTCAGAATCACTATCTTTTTCTATCGCCTATCTCTGATTCTGTCATCAATGTTTCCTTGTTCCCTTGTAGACTTTCTCACTGCGATCATCTATGGCAAGAGGACCTTTCAATGACCAATTGTGTGTTCTCTTCTTGACCCACCTGACTCCAATTCTAGCATTCATTTCCACAGGTATGATTTCTTTATCCCCCCTCCCAGCGGATCATCCTCCCAACCTTGTGTGCCCAATGCTTCACGTATGCTTATACTTGTGTGCATACACATGCACAAACATGTATGCCTGTGTGTGCACACGTGCATGCACTGAGGCTGTGATGTAGCTGTTACTGTGCCCAGTGCCAAGGAAGCACCAGCAGGGTGGTACAAGGCATAAACTTGCCCACCGTCCTGCAGGAAAGAAGAGAGAAACACACGACAAGCATCCAAGGAGCAACAATTAAGGATAGATTTTGAACCAATACCTCTGCCAGGACCTAAAGCAACGCAGATGAGATCTAGTCCCTAGAACATAGCAGGTGGAAGCAACAGATGCAGATTTTGAAGTCTTCTGCATTAAACTGGAGCAAACAAAAGCAAAATTCAACCAGACCATGTAACACTAGGAATTACTTTTTTACTACCAAGGGCCTGTTTTAATTATTTATATACATCACATGGGCTCATGTTTGCAAAGATTTTTCCTCCCAGAGAAATTACGTTTATTAGATAGCAAGGTCTTCATTTCCCCTGTGTCTTATTAAGCAAAGACATGTGCAACTACCAAGCAGGGTTTCTGATCATTCATTTGTTCATTCAACAAACATTTACTGAACCTTTACCATGTGCCAGGCACTGGGGAGATGGTGGAGACTGCAGCAGACAAGGTCGCTGCCCTCCTGTTCTTACTGCAGATCATCAAAAGATTATAAATACTTAAGTACAAATTAGCAAGGAGAATAAAGGAATCCATGAGAAACATGAGGTGAGATTTGCATGAGGTGGGGCTTCAAGCAAGGCATCTCTGCCTAAGGGACACCTGAGCAGGGACCAGATTCTCAGGAGGCGTGACTGCCCTAAATTGAGTAATCTCCTCTAAAAGAGATGAAAACACTGAGCTTAAAAATGAAGCTGATAATGTCTACTGGTCTTCTGTGTGCCAGATACAGGACTAAGCTCTTTCTCAGCACTATTTCTTCTCCTCCCCTGCCCCAAGGTTCCAGGTGGGTGAACTTCTCCCCAATTTTTACAGATTAAGAACCGAGGCTCCAAAAATTTCAGTAGCCTGATTGTACTTCTTGGTTAATAAAAGGCAGCTCAGAGAATCACACCTGGATCCAAAGTCCTAAGGATCCAGTACAAGAAGGCAGGTGTACCTGGGGGTACCCTGTTTCAGCACTGCAAGGAAAGCCACCAGAGGCACCTGCACCTGCTCTGAAGGAAGGAAGGAGGTACCCGGGTGACACTGAGCCACTTATACACCTAGAGGGAGCCTATAAGAAACTATAATCACACAGGCCCCTTCATCCCTTGGACCACCTCTTCTGCTTCCCAGGCTGTACAAACAGGTGGTCCATGGGAGCAGCCCAGCAGATGAGAGAATTGTCCTTTTGTATAGATTTCTAAAAACGAAATCTGGGTTTAACAGAATTTGACCTCTCATGCTCAGTCCTTTGCAGGTCCCATCATCATTCCTGGCAGGACTCCCAAACTCCCATAAAAAGGAATATGTGACCTATTTTAAAATTCCTCCAGGGAAAGAGTCAACATGTTGCCTTGGCAACTGATGTGAACCCTTCTAGGAGTCCTGCTTGGCTCTTCCTTCTGGTCTAACGTACTTCCGCCCTGATGCGATTCAAAGCCTGTGCTGGCCTCCCAAGGTTGGAAGAGACCAAACCCCGCCAATGTCCCTTGCTCCAGGAGAATTTAGGGGACAGAGAAAGGGAAGCAGAAGAAGTGGCATGGGAAGTAGGAACAGGATGACAATTGCGTCCAATTGCCTATCCTTCTTACCCAGAGGTGGAGGCTTGGCTTGGAAGGCCTGGGCAGTCTCTAGTCTCAAGGACTTGGTTTCATCAGAGTTGCTGACATGTGCCCCTGCCTTCTCTTCCACTGACCACTCTAACCTCCCAACCTGGAGCTTTAAGAAGACTGCCTCTCTACCAGACCTCTACAAGCCCTCACAACCCTGACCAACCAAGACTCCCATCAAGAGTTTGCACTGTGGATTTGGGTCTTTAGGTTTGCTCACACATGCATCCCGTCACCCTTTCTCAAAGCCAAAGTTCCTGGGGATGAAGAGCCATGTCTGAGTTTGCTTTTCAGCCATCACATCAGTGAGCTGTAATATTCGTTTCTACTGACTTCAATGAGAGTTATAGACTTCTTGCCCTCTCACCATATTGTGGAGCCCATACGGACTTCCCTTCAGTCACCCTCCGTATGGAGGAGAAGAACTGTACCAATAGACACCCAAAGATTAAAGGGACCACCACAAAGTGAAGTCTTTCTCCCTGGCCCTGATTGGAAGGTGGGGAACAGAGCTTTGAAGAAAGGAGGGAGGGATCGGCACAGATGATTTCCAGGACTATTTTGGCTACAAATGACAAAAACCTAAGTCAAAATGGCCTAACCAAAAAAAAAGGAGAGAAAAACATATGGACTCATTTCACAGAAAATCAGCCTGAGTCCAGTGGCTCTGACAATGTGATCTCCATCCCTTAAATTTATTCTGTTTTGACCTCATTCTCAGCAGGCTTCTTCCTACATGGTGACAAAGATGGCCACCAGCAGTACCAGGTATCTGCCATAGCAGGGTGCAACTCCAGCAAAAAAGAAAAAAAAAATGCCACCTTTCCCAGAGTTCCAACCAAGTGCCAGGACTCTGAGTCTCCTAGGTCATGTGTCTAGCCTTGAATCGTTCCCCCTAGCAGAGCCTGAGTCATGTGTCTGCTTCCTGGAGCTGGGTGGACTCTCCCCCTGTGACCTGGAACAGGGGAGAGGTGACACCCCTGTGCAAAATCGAAGTGCTGTTAGCAGAAGCAGAAGACGCAGAAGCTGGGCTGACAAGCACAACAGATGTCCACTGCCATCTACATCCTTCCTCCTCACTTCCCTTTCCTTGCTCAGAATAGTAAGACGTGGAGTTGGAAGTGTCTCCCCCTTGAGAAACATCTTTAGCCTGAAGGATTGATCAGGGTCCGAGAAGAACCGAACTGGTGGGGGGGGGGGGGGGCGCGTAGTGAATCACCTAAAATTGGCTCTGACCCTAAATTTACAGAGAGAGGAGTGAATGGGGGTCTTATTTATTCATTTTTCTCATTGAAATGCCCAGCTCTGTTCCACCTTGAGGCCTTTCTCATTGGCTGTTCAGTGCCAGCAGGACTGCAGACATCAGAACAGCTTCCTTAATTATATGTCTGTATTTTAAAAAAATAAATAGTGGTGCTTATCACTCTGCCTGCACATGGGGACCTGGATGAGCCCACTGACGCAAAGCAGTTTCTAAGCAACTTGTGGAGTTGGTGCCTAATGCAACAGCCACGAGATTTGGAGGAAAAATAAAATAAAACCCATGTACACTCAATGTGGAGCCAATTGTGATTGGTTCATAAAGGCTCCACAGGGTCCTTTGGGAGGTTAATTCCATCTCAGACTGACAGAAAGGGGCTTGTTTCCGCAGAGCCAAGCTCTCTCTGGTGTGGGACGCTTGATAAGTGGGCTTCTGGAGGATTCCAATAAGCACTCTGTTCCAGGCAACCCTGGTGCTGATAATGTATGATGATAGCAGAATTGCTGATGTTCAGAACGGAGAGAAGTTCTGGGCAGTGCAAGCGAACCCAGGAAAGAAGGTGAGAATGCGGAGAGGGCAGGGCCAGGTTTTTTCTGGGTCTCCACGCTCACCCTCTAGCTCCCAGCCAGTGTGGCTCCACTGCCTGAGAGAGGCAGGAGGCCTTCTGACTGAGGAGGAGAGATTCATGGCCACAGAACTGACCTTACAGCACACAGACAAAGGGAACTGGTGTCACGAATAAGTGAGACCAGCATTTGCATGTGGCTGCAACATTTACATCTGCATGGCCCCGGGAGAATCACTTAACCGCTCTTTTTCTAAGTTTTCTTGCTTTTTAAGTGGAAATAATAACAGGATTGTCCTAAGGATTAAGTGATTGTAGAACACACAGCATGCCCTCTGCCATAAAGGGCTCATACCAGACCTCTACGGTGACAGCACTAAGATTTTGGAGATTCTATTGGTCATTTCAGCAAAAGACTATATCTGTTAACACTTTTTTTAAAAGACTGTATTTTCTTTAAGTAATTCTAGGTTCTCAGCAAAACTGAGAGGAAGGTACAGAGTTCTCACACACACCCTGCAACCACACAAGCACACCCTTCCATTATCAACATCCCTTCTTCCCCATGGTGCATTTGTTACAACTGATGAACCTACATTGATCATCATAACCACCCAATGTCCCTATTTTACTTTAGGGTTCATCCTTGCTGGTGTACATTCTATGCATTTTATGTTACCTTTTGCCATGTAATGAATCACCCAAAATTTAGTGACTTCAAACAATAATTTATTTAGCTCATGATGCTGTGGGTTGACAATTTGATCTGGGCTCAGATGGATGGTTCTTCTGGCCTCAACTCACTCATGCCTCTGCAGTTAGCTGGCAGGCCACCTAGGAACTGACTGACTAGGATGGCCTCAGCCAAGATGACTTGTCTCCACACATCCTCTATCTTGCTAGCCTGACTGAGGGAATAGTAATCTCTACTGTAGGCAAGATCAACCTCTTTTTAAATCCAAGCACTACAAGTTCTATACTATTTTGGTCAGCTCCACCCCATCCAGGTATCCAAGAGCAATCCAGTACAAGCGGTAGGAGATCCTCAGTAAATCCCCGTGTTACCACTTTCCATCTACAGCCATGGCCCTTTCCTAGCCTGTCCCTAGCCAAGCTGGTATTAACAACACATACCTAGCCAGAAATAAGGGCCATTTCCCTTCAAGCCTGGTCCTCTTTGACTCACATGACATCATCTCACTTCTGCAAATCCATTGCTAAATGATAAATTTTAAAATATATTAGTAGGAAAGGACTGAAATCTTTATTCTGAAATAAAAATCCCACAGTGTAACATGAGTTCAGTTGCTATGAGAGAAATTTACACCATCTGATCATCTAAAATTCTATTCTTGGTCCTGCCATCAACTCAGCAAGAAACATTAACTGAGTCACTTTATCTCTTTGGGCCTTTTATTCCTTATCTCCTTGCTCCGCATTCCACGTCTTCTGGAGGAACACCACCAGCTGCCCACCACTTCCCTAGATTTCCAGTTCCCAGGTCAGAGGGTCAAAAGTGCTGGTGAATAGGGCTATTAAGGGTAAACAGGAATGTCTCCAACCCAAGAGAATGGTGAGACTGGTTGGCTAATTCTAAGGTGATTGACTAACATTCTTTATCTGTTGAGATGCATAAAGGTCCAAAGTTAATACTAAGCCCTGATTAGCAAGTGATGGAGTAATGTGTCTAGTTGGTCATTCCAGTGGGAGTTTCCTGTGTGTTAATATTTACTGCCTAAATGATGTGACTTCTAGGGAAAACAGTATGGAGGTTCCCCCCAAAATGGAATAGATCTACCACATGATTAGCAATCTTACTTCTGTGTATTTATCCAAGAGAATTAAAATCCAGATCTTGAGAAAATGTTTGCACTCCTATGTTCACTGCAACATTATTTACAATAGCCAAGAGTTAGAAACAACCTAAATGTCCATCAGTGGATGAACGGATAAGAAAAATGTGGTATATACACACAATGGAATATTACTCAGCCATAAATAAGAAGGAAATCTTGTCATATGCTACAAAATGGATGAACCTCAAATACATTATGCTAAGTGAAATAACCCAGTTACAGAAGGACATGTATCTTATTTCCATGTTTCCAATTATATGATGTATCTAAGTAGTCGAAGTTGTAGAAACAGAAAGTAGAATGGTGGTTGCCAAGGCTAGGGAGATGGAAATGTAGACGTCCAGTTATGCAAGACAAAAAAGTTTTAGAGTTCTTTTGTACAACATTGTACTGAGAATTATCAAATACTGTACTACATACTTAAAATTTTGTGAAGAGGATATACCTTATGTTATATGTTTTTTACTACAACAAGAAAGATAACAACAATAACTATCACCTACCTTCCCACTGTTGGATGGGAAAGAAATTTCATGTGAAAATGGTTTGGAAGCAGGTCTAGTACTGTGCAAATGTAAGGGATTATTACGTTGATTATTATGGTATCCCACCCTGTTTTTTTTTTTCTATTTCAGAATGCACAATTATCTTCTAATTAAGTCTAAATTGGAGGAAGAGTCCACACTTTACACCAGTCCCTCCAGTAGTCTTCTAGTGCCAATCACCAGACAGGACAGCAACACAAGTGATCTTAAGCAGGCAAAACTCCTTAACCAGAGACAGAGAGGAGCTAATGGATGAAATTGAGGAAACACTGCTTTGTGGAGATGTCTCCAGTTTGTACATGATATCCAAAGACAGAGCTCTGCTCTTCAGCCATGAAACCAAAGATATTTTTCACACCCTGGCCAGAGATGTTTCAAAGGGGGAGTCAGAGACAGAAGCATTAAAAAACAAACAAACAAAACCCCATTACATCTCTAGCTTAAGAGGGAAAAAAAATCATCTCCAGAAGCTAGCACAGTGACCAATACATAATATTCACCAGCCAAGGTACACAGAAAATACTGGTTGGATGGAGAATGGATGGAAGGGTGGATGGATGGAAGAAAGGAGTAAAAAATGAACGAACAAGCATAAAAATGCTCCCAAGTTGGCCTTCTATCTTTACAAAGAGACGTCTGCCTACCAAAATGATCAGAAACTGCTATATCAACCAGTACCAAGGCAGGCTTTCACCATGAACAGCTTTTCATGACAAATGTTAGCCACAATGCCATTGTTAGCTTGAAGGATGACTTCCTAAAAACTACACAAATGATCCCCTCTTGGAGAGTGATTAGGAAAAGGCTTCTACTCTGGGCTGGTGCAGCCAGGGCCCACACCTTGGAGTCTGGTTCCTGTTCATTCCCTCTGTTAGGTACTCCTGTGCAATGCACAAAATGAACATCTGGGCTAAGTGTCTTTGATTAGTTGTATGATGAAGTAAAAGCTAATAACTTGGAAGGAGACAGACTGTGGCTCAGTGGTTTGCCAGACTCCTATCTCCAGCCCCTTTTGGGGCTGGAATCAGGGTTTGACAGCCAGTGGCCTTAGGTGAGCACACACAGAGGTGTTCTGGCAAAAAGCCAGCAAAAAGAAATCCTGTGTAATCTTTACCCAGATCAAGATAAACAATACTTCCACAGAGACTTCTCTCTGCCCCTTCCCGGTCAACATCCCCAATTCTAGCTCCCTTGGCAACCGCTATTAAGACCTCTATCACTATATATCAGTTTAGTCTGTTCTTTCATAAAAACAAAATTGTACAGTATGTTCTCCTTTGTGTCAAGCTTCTTTAACTCAACATAATGTATTTGAAATTGTCCATTACTGTGAGTAGCATTAGCTTATCCTTTCATTTTGAGGAATATATTCAAACGACCAAACCACATATGTAAAAGAAGATACCCAAGTGGCCAAGTCACTTACAAAAGGTGTTCAAAGTCATTAGTCATCAAGGTAATACAAATTAAGCCCACAGTAAGATACCTCTACACCTTCACAGGACTAGCTAGAGACAAAGACTGACAATATCAAGAGCTGGTGAGTACCTGTAGAATCTGGAACTCTTGGGCACCACTAGTAGGAGTATACACTGGTATATATATACTGTATACTGGTAAAATCACTATGGAAAGCTGTTTGGCTTTCTAATAAACAAACACATCTTCTATGACCCAGTAATTCTACCCCATACAAGAATATTCCAGTAGCTTTGTTTATCAAAATCCTGAGTGGAAACAACTGAGAGGTCCATCACCAAAAAGGATAAATTAACTACGGTATGTCCACACATTGGACATGTCATTCTCACCTCTCTGACACTTTGGTTTATGGGAAGAATAATGTTTATACCACTTACAGAATCATTAGAGGAATAATGTGGGAAGTGGCTTACAAATACAAGATTTTTATTATTTGGTTTTGTTGCTACGTAAGTAAGGAAAAAACAAAGAAAATGTAAGTGGAAAAAAAAAAAAGACACAAATCCACATGCTGTTGGCTGCCAACTCCTAAACCTACTTAAATGCCTCATCTCCCTGGATCTAACTGCCATTTTTCTGAACTGCAAGCAAGAAATAGTCATGAAATGAAACCATTTTTTAAAAAAACAAACAACAACAAAAAAAACAGGGTAACCAGAAGGGTTACTCTTAGAACCTCAACCTCTAAGAAACAGCCAAATTTCCTACACATATTTAATCTGCTTAACTTAGAAATCTCAAAGCATCTGCTTCTGCATCCTTTCCATCATTTTGATTTTGTTTTATTATTAAATGCTTCATCTTTTATTCTGTTTTAATCAGCAAATCACCTCAAAACTCTGGAAGCAAACAGAAAAGTAATCACATGCACACACTCATGCGCTCAGACACAGATATGCACATACGTTGCCTTCCTCACCTATGTATACATTGAGGTCTTCATGTTTTCTACATCTACGTACGATAAGCATAATATAAAGCAAGAAGTTAGTTGACAGCAAACAAGCCAGAACATATGCATCTGCATGAGGTTCCCCAAAGTGGAGAGTTTCTACCCTTATTCCAACAATCGTGTTCTTCCTCGATATATTTTTGGAGCTTTGGAAGCTGTGTTATATAAGGAATTGCGAAAATAACAGAGCCTATTCAGCTAGGAGGAGAAAAACCTACCCTTAAATATTTGAAGAGTCATTGGGCCAAAGAAGGAATACATGTTTTATAGCCATTGTACATATGAGGACACAGGTCCCATCGTGTGGCCACAGTCACACAGCCAAGCGTGGGGCTGGACTGCTGTAAACTCAGGCAGCCTTCTCCTGATCTGCTCTACCACTGGCCTTCTAGAATAGAATGGGACAGACTAGTGATGAAAAATGTTACTGCACTCCAGGTGTTCTGGTGGGAGACACAGCGGGAAGATATCTGGGATACAGCGGGTGCTTCTGGGGACCATGATCAATCAGCCCAGAGGACTGAGGGTGTGGTGGTGGGTGCCAGGAAGGACTTCATGGAAGAGCTGCATTCACAAGGAAGGGACTTTAGAAAGCTGATTCGACTCTTTGCAGACTGGTGGGTTCTTATGTTCTCATCTTTTTCCAAGGTTGGATCAGAAAAAGCCAGGTAGCACTTGTAACATCCGGCACCTCATCACTATCCTAATGCTTGTCTGGTCCTCAAAGAACATTTGAACTCTCTCCTGCAGATAGGGATCTTGAGATAGCTTCGGAAAATGGGGCCGCTGTGGGGATATAAGTCACCTGCCAATGCCTTCTTCCCTCCGCCTCCCAGACTCCAGAAATCCATCATCAGATCTTTCTTTAGCAGTCAGGTGGTGGCCCACAGAGTGTGTGTGCACATGTGTAATGCATGGGCGTGTGTGTGTGTGTGTGTGTGTGTGTGTTGGAAGGGAGGTGGGGAGGGGCTACCTCTCCCCCAGCCCCAGAGCATCCTGCCTCTGCACATGTGAAGCTGAAGCTGCCTGGCTCTTTGATCAGGACCCCATGCTGTGCCTTGTTCAAGGAATTTTTAAATTCTCTTTCATTTTATTGAGCGGCTTCACTCCCTACCTGCCATCCCTGAATCAGGTCTCAGGATTATTGGGTCCTTCTCTTCATTGATTTGTTTTTCTGACCTTTGTAGTAGATACTGAAATATATGGATGGAACACGAAAGGAAGGAGGAAAGAGAAGGGGAGGGAGCCCAGGTAGCCTCTAGAACGGAAGGCTCCTGGTAAGGATCTTTGGTCTGGCCAAGTTTACAGAAAAGATAAGTCAGGTGGCAGTTCCTGGTGACCCAGAAGAGGAAGCCCACGATTTATGGTGGCCAACCACTAAAGACCAGGCCAAGGTCATAACTTTGGTCCCCCACAAGCACAAGAGACAGATGCTGGACCTCTGTATCTCTATGCATTTCCTTTCTGTTGAAAAAACTCCTGTGTCAACTCCATCTTTCCTTCTTTGGAGAATACCTGCTCTGCTCCACTCACGGCTCTGCACTAGGAACACATGCATGCTCTTCTTTCCTTCTGTCTCTGAGTCCCAGCTTTGTATTAAACCCCATGTCCTCAGACCAGTCACACTGGTACAGGTTCTATCATCAACACTGAGAAGGAAGAAATGAATATTTGTGGAGTACCCATTGCCCATCATTGTAAGAGGTGTTTTATTTGTATTATGGGTCACTAGGCCAGACTTCTGCTGTTCCAGATATGAAGCTAGGACCCACAGTGGAGCCACCAAGCAAGAGACATGCCTGAAGAGGAGACATGGAGCAGAAGGGGACAGCCCGAAGCAGCCCATACCTCAGTGTCTGGCGAGGCTGATGATCTGAGCTCTCTAAAGCTCAAGCCTCAGAGTGTTAAACTTGACTTGCCTTTCTTGTACTCTACTCCAGTGGGTTGCCCCACTAGGCACAGGGAGGCAGGAAGAAGAGGAGACTGTGTGGTAGACTCCATAGTGAAAGTTAAGTGGGGGGTTGGGAAAGGTCAGCCTCCATCAGGGAGTTACCACAGGACCCTTCAAAGACACAGACATGCTCCGTGTTAAGAAAGCCTTGCCTTTGGACACATGTCACAGAGAGTATCAACAACCAGTCAGTGTTGGCCCAAGAAATACCAACAGCCTCCAAAGGAAGCACAAGAGATGGGCACAATTATGTAAACAGAGGCTTGTTCTTTTTTTAAATTTTTATTTGTTTTGTTGTTGTTGTTTTGTTTTGTTTTGTTTTGTTTTGTTTTGTTTTTTGATAGAGTAAGAGGGAGAGAGAGAGCATGCACAGAAGGAGAAGGGGAGGGAGAAGCAGACTCCCGGCTGAGCAGGGAGCCCAATGCGGAGCTCGATCCCAGGACCATGAGATCATGACCTGACCTGAAGGCAGACACTTAACTGACTGAACCACCCAGGTGTCCTGAAAGAGACTTGTCCTTTTCCGTTTCCTTCTACCATTTCCTTCCAGAGATCATTCTGGAAGAACTAGGCTTTCAAGGAGTGGATGCTCCAAGCTACCTAAAGAGAGGGAGGTAATGTTGATGAGATTTAAGTGGAGTTTGAGAGTTGCAAACACCTCTACCCATATCCCCTCATCTTTACCTTTGAGTTCACACAGGCTTGACTTTCAACTGCCAGGACTGCATCTTAGACTTAAATTAGACTTATAGGGGCCCCTGGGTGGCTCATGGTTAGCTATCTGCCTTTGGCTCAGGTCATAATATGGTCGTGTGATTGAGCCCTGTGTCGGGCTTCCTGCTCAGCTCTTTTCTCTCTCTCTCTCACTCTCTTTCTGCTGCCACTCTCCATGTAGTGCTCACTCTAAGTGTGTGTGTGTGTGTGTTAGGAAGTGACACAAAATTTATTAGTCTTACTGTGGGACACAGCAAAAATTTTGAAAGCCATTGTAGTAAGCAGGATTTCAAAGACAATGGTTTCATTTAACCCTGATGAAATCTAGAAAGACTGGACCTTAAGAGGATCCAAAGGGGTTAGAGAGAAGACAAAGAAATATGGAAAATTAGAAAGTGCACTGTGCATCCAGAAACAGGGTGACACATAGAACTAGGGCTGTTACTTCCTGAGTTCATTCCCCACTTGTCTGTTTGGAGTTTTGCTTCTATCTGCCCATCACGTTACTTCAGTCCGGGGTCTTCTATCAAGATGCCCATATCCAATCCGAGCTCCAGCAAACCTTACATCTAACAAATATTCCATACTTTCATAAGGGAGAATTACTCTGTAACCAAATTGTAGAGATGAAATGCAAAAAACTTCATAGCATTTGTGGGGGATGAGGGAGATTCCCAGAAGTAAGCTAAGTCACTTGAAACAACTATACATTTTCATACATTTTTCAAAACTCACTTTGAGACTGACTTTAGATAGATAGGTACCAAATGACTCTTGACCTTTAAGTACCCCAAAAATGCCCAGGAGAAATCAAGGCCTTCCAAAGCACTCAGTTGTGAGCTTATCAAGGGCTGGCTAGAGGAGCTTAAATCCAAATTAATTACCCAGATATCTCTAGTTCAGAAGTTGGGCCACAGACAATCTCATCAGCATGCAATTGCAGCACCAGTCCCACGGTGAGAGGAAAAGGAAGCAGGATAATGAGGACAGTAGATAAAAGGGAGACCACGGAGGAGGATCTTAATTGTATCTTAATTGAGTCACACACTTTCTCCTTCATAAGGATCCCAGACCTCAAGTCAGAAAGAAAGTAGCCTGTATGCTTGGGTGCTTCCTGTGTCCCAGCCATGACTGGTGTCCAAGGTCAACTGTGACACAACATTAGAAAACAAGTGTATCAGTTAGTGTTGCTGCAATAATGCTATGTAATAAACTACTCCAAATCTTAGTAATAATCACTCATGTCACCCGTGTATCTGCAAGTCTGTGGATCTGCAGGTCAGCTGGAAGTTGGCCGATTCAGGCTGGGATTGGCCAAGCAGCTCTGCCTCAAGCTTTGGATATAGTTCATCTTGGCCTTCGTGGAGGCTTGGCTCACAGCTACTCCACAAGTGCTGGTTTCAGGGCTTAGAGTTTTAGAAGGTCTTCTCTGATGCATAGGGAAAAAGCAGAAAGTCCAAGGCCTCTTAAGACCTAAGCTTGGAATTGGCAACCCTTCACTGCCATCCATATATTACTGACCCAAGGATGTCACATGGCATAACCCGAAGTAAGGGGTGAGGGCCACCCTCCACCACAGTGAAGCCATGGCAAGGATGAGGACATAGGAGAGAGTGAGGGATACAGAGCCAACAATTCCATCTATCAAAGCCTGGGTCTGCTTCCAAACTCAAACTGAAGCCAAAATATTTGATAAAGACTCCAGAATTCTAATCCACTGGTTGTATTTCTGATAATTAGGAAGTATGAAGATGAGATGCTCATATACCTGCCCACTACAAAAACTGGAGAGCAATGATGGAGTATGCCACCCACACATTTGTGCTTTGGGAGTAGTCAGTGTGGACCATAGTACTCATGGGCCTACATTGTCACCATTGGTTATTAATTGCTGCCCAAAGAGATGTGGCGTTTCCTCTGACACTGGAATATGAGGGTAATTGCAAGTTATGTGGTCATTCCTGAGAAGAGAAGGTCTTTCCTCAAAGACAGATGCGCTGCTCTACAATTATGAATGTTTCATAATCATCTCATTCCTTTTACATTGGCTCTTGCCTTATGTGGCTGACTGGTAAGGCTATTTCTGAGAAGGAAAAAAGTCACCATTTCTTTTCTGAAGGTGGAGTCCAAAGAAATCCAGCTTTTTTGAGTTGGACTGACAAAAACAGAAAACTATCCCAGACTGTTCCAACCTGCAGAGCGTGGAGTCAGTTGTGACAAAATGCATTCCTGGGCCTTGTGAGTCACTCTTTGGGTGGGTGCAGGGTCACAGCACCCAGACCTGTGGCTTGACCCTGCACAAAGGTGCCCACCCAAGGAGCCGATGGGGGCTGAATTCTACTCCATCTTCTACTTGTCAAGCTAAGCACCCAGACTAAGGACTGCATAATACCAAAGAAAGGGGCAACTTTGATAATTAATCCGCCCACAGAGGGCACATTTTGGTAATTCACAGAAAGACAACTTAGCACCAAAGGAGAATTTATCTCCTTGGCAGTCAGATGTTTGGTTCTCACAGATTGCCCAGGAGTTACCAAAAGCATGGAGCCTGGCACAGTGTGTTACTTTGGATTTCTCCTTCCAACTCTTCACTACTTCCACCACCACATCTACATCCATGTCTTTTGCCATGTGACTCTGCACTCCCTGCCCCTGGAAGAGGCAGGAAGTACATCTCCATCCCACCCATGGTGGGCTTGACCATGTGACCTGCTTTGCCCAGTACAATGTGAGTGGATGTGAAGTGAGAAGTGACTTTAAAAGCACTTGCTTCATCGAGCTTGGCCTTTCAAGCCTCTGCCATCTGCCATAAGAAGGGTACCAGAAAGAGGAGACCATAGTGACCCACAGTCTGAAACAGAGCCACCTTCACTGCCCCACAGATCAATAAGCAAAAACAATAGATATGTGCTATTTGTTACATGATGAAACTTGACCAATACACATGTTATACAATTCATGAAATGGAACAAACTCTCCTCTCAAAGCAAGAAATCTAGGTCATCCAGTTAACAGAAAGCATCCAGGAGTGACCAGAAAATGTGAAATCCCAATAGATATCCCACCAGAGGACTAAGCAGAGATGCACGCACTGGTGGAATGGAAATTTGAGGAGACAAGATGAGACTAAATGGGAATGATGCTTACCCAGATTTTGGAGCTGAGCTTCCAGGACTTTCTAGGGCATGCCTGAGGCTTCTGTTGTGAGTGAGGAGGGGCTGTGGGGAATTCTGAGTGTGCCCAGGTTCTGTGATGTCCATTTAGGTGGCTCCAACCCAGGTGCCACCTGCTGGAGCAAAGGTCACCATGCTGGACAGGGTTGTCTGCTCTAGCGCCCACACCGTGCTTTCCTCAGGGACAGCGGTGACACACTCCAAGTTCAACCCTCTGAGGAGGCAGACGTTTTGTCTGCAGGAGCTTTTCTACTGATTCAGCCAGTTTTTAATGAGGGCTGTACACCAGACAGTGCTGCCACCTCGCCACTCTTATTAAGCCTTTATCTCAGCTTTACCCAGCTGCAGCTGATTTGGCTTTTGCCATGCAGATGCATTTTTCACCCCTTGTCATAATAAACTGAAGAACAGACAGGTTTATTGGCATGTGGGAAGAGATTTTGCAAAGGAGAAAGGAAGAGAATTCCTCCACTATACTGCTTCCGGCCCCAAAACAAATACCAAAGTCAAATGCTTCATTCTGAGGTCAGTTAGGAAAGTGAGCCCATATGCAATATGGGTAGTGCTTAGATAGAAAGAGGCACAAGACAGCCACCCTCTGTGTGGCCTCATTTCCAGGTGTGATGGTGCCGAACTCGAGGAGGACAATGACCTCTGGGTTCACCCCATTTAAATCTGTTTAGAATAGGACCCAGAAGAAATATCTTTGTTAAGAACTTCTTGAATATGAAAATATCCTGTTAAGAATAAGCTGATCAAAAAAAAAAAGAATAAGCTGATCAAGGGACACCTGGGTGACTCAGTCAGTTAAGATCCAACTCTTGACTTTAGCTCAGTTCATGGTGACCTGAATTCAAATCCAATGCTGTTTGGATTCCAGAATTTTTATTCTTTCCACCCATATTCTTACCAGACTGATGTAAGTTAATCTTCATATTTTATACAAAGCAGATATAAAATCTCAGTATACAAACACTATTGTTTAACAAATGTAACTTTCTTCAGTTTTCTATTATCATCAACTTATTTTTTCTTTCGAGCTCATTCCACCAAGAGGTCAGTAACTTAAACCCAGTTGTTTGCCCCTGCCCTTTCCAGGTTTGAGCAGTAGGCCCTCGGGATGCTTCACATCATGTCCCCCTGGGCAGTCATAGGGGTCAGGTCCACACAAGGCCATACACACTGCCAGTACCTAAGTTAAGCATATGCCACCACACTTCTCTTCTCTGCTCCCTCAGTTGGGGGATGGGGAGGGGCGCAAAGGGGGCGGCTATCAGCCTCTTTGACCTGTTAAAAAAGAAACCACAAAAAAGAAGCCCAAAATGGTGTCACTTAGGCCAAATCAGCAAACTTGGGTTTAATACCTAATCTAATTGCAGTTCCAACCTCCCCCAGAAATGTGTTAACCACTCAGTCAGGAATTTTCTGATCAGCACCAATGAGATACTCTGTCACATGGGCCCTCTCCATCCCCAAAAGGAAGATGAGGTAATCTGCAGGATAAGATCCCTTGTCCTTCCCCCTAAGGGAAAGTGACCTTGCTTGAAAAAATCCTTTTCCTTTGCTAATAACTTTCTTGCCCCACCCTCCTTTCTACAAAAACTTTCCATTTTGTACAGGTCCTTGGAGCTCCCCTCTAGTTGCCATATGGGGATGCTGCCCAATTCATGGATTAATTAATAAAGCCAGTTAGATCTGCAAATTTATTGATTGAATTATGTTTTTTTATAATCCTCTGAGAAGACAATTTTGAGGCTTGTTCTTTGGAGGGCCCCCTGAGAAACTGAGCCCTAAGTCCCTCCAGCAGTAACCTGATCATTAATGCCCTCTTTATTGGCTTCTCCTCCCTCCCTGACTCACTCCTCCCACCCACTCACTTCTGCTTCCTGGGATAGCCTCCCAAATAACCTACTTACTCATGAATCCTTGTCTCAGGCTCTGCTTTCAGGGAACTCAAACTTACACACTGTAAGTCCAAGTTCCCTGGAACGCCCACAGGGTCAAGGCATAGTAATGGCAGGGCAGGATGGAACAACTAACCAGTAAGTCACCTGCCCCTTAGGTATCAGCTAAGACAACCCCATCATACCATCCCTAGTCACCAGGCTACATAAATCACTGCTGAGCTATCCCTTGTTCCCATCCTCTGGCTGCCTCAGGCCCCATATCTCTCATCCTTATTTCTATGCCATGCCACATGGGGGTGACAGAATCCTTCTACCAGGCTGTCATAATATACCCCATAGCCATTCCCACCTTCTCGGGACTCTACCCAAGAAACAGTACACAGAATCCACCCTTGGTTCTCATCTGCCTGCTTCCCTAATGCTCCACTGAGAAAATAGAACTGTGGTCCCTCTCTTTAGGAACATCAGAGGCTGTGTTTTCATCTCATCCCTTCTGACTCCCTTCTTCCCCAAGCCTGGGAGAAGCCCTCTCTCCTCAATACTCTGTTCTTCCTTATGCTGTGCCCCCTGAGTGTTCTGTCTATGCCACAGTACCCTCCATCCCTTAAGGATTCTGGGAGATTCTCTCAGGATGGTTCCTTGAAAGGTGGGGAGTGGGGGGAACCACTGTGATAAAAAAGAGGAAACTGAAAATATGAACTTCAGTTTACATCTTTTTCAATATCATTCTTCCACATTTATGAGACACATTACAAATAATCCATGGTACAGTGCAGTCTCTGGTATGGAATCCCAGTATTTCTTCACCAAGTAATTGGAAGAAACCCCCTAGCTTCCTCCAGATCTTTCCTATATCCCCTACCATTCTGAGCTGGCTTCCCCATTTCCTGATGTTGGGGTGTCTGTACTATGAGAAGAGGGTCCCCCATCCTGTTCATAACCAACTACAATTATGAAGTAACTGCCTTTCCTTCTAGACAGCCTTTCTGTAAAATGACTGTGACAATAGCTAGCTGCCCAGGACCATCTCTTCTCCCTCTGCCCCTGTCCTTCTGTTTTTTGCTGCAGAGGGTGTTGTGATGGGAACATACTTTGGCTCCTGTGGCCGTTGTCCCTAAGCCCTTCCTGTCCTTCCTATCCCCAAAATCTACCAGGTCCAGCAGAGTACACAGCTCATCCCTGCACACATTCTCTCTTTTCAGGTCTGTGTCCAAACCAAGAAGAAAGCAATTCCATCAGTTCTCAGGAGAAATTGAGGCGCAGTCCCTATGGGAGCTGGTTTTCAAATTCACAAAATCACAGACTACTTGAGGCCTTTGCTTGTCTTGGAAAGTAGAATCCCTGGTCTAGAGGAAACATTGCCTCTCCCTCTTCAAGTGTCCTAACCTTGCAGTTAGAGTTGGTGGGTGGTTTGTGGCTTCTGCTTTTAAGTACAGCTCAAACTCTCTTCCTTTCAGAACATTTCCCTCATTCTGGTTTTGGGGATGAGAAAGATCACCACTTGTATGGAGCATTATGAGATGACCTCTTATGTTATAATTGCCAGCCTCGATTTGGAGACCTGGGGGAAGTTGTGGTCCTAGCTATAATAACAGAGGCCCCAAGGGCTACTGCACTTGGCAGTACAGCCCCCAGGGCCCCAAGGAACACTTCAGTGCCCTCTGATGAGGGAATGTCCCCACCAACCTGGCTCACTCTCTCTCTCCTCTGGAGGCTCCTCAGGGCTGAAAAATCTCTGACTAACTCAGCTTTCAAGCTCATTTCCATCCATCCTCTCTATGACCAGATCCCTGGAACAGGGCCACTTTGCTCCAGGTGATGCTCTTTCTGACCACCTGGAGTGACAACTCTTTGAAGTAATGAGTTTCAGATGGCCTAGAAAGATGAAAGTATTGGCCAGTCCCAGTGATGAAAATGTCATGTTGAGCTAAAGCCCCCTTCTTGGGAACATCGCCACTCCTCCGCTCTCCATGCCAGGAGGTCTCCCCTCCACTCACTTTTCTCTTAGTTCTTTCCTTCCGCACAAGGAGGAGCAGAAACTTGGTCAGAATCAGGATTGTAGACTGGACAACACTGCTACTGAGCCAAGGTTTCAGGCTCCACTGGCTCCTAGTCATTCTCCCACTAGTAACCTCTCATTCTGTCATGCCCAATCCCAAGTGACCTGGAGAATAAAAGAACTAGTGTCCTAGAGAAAGAACCTGCCTCTCTGCAGGCAGGTTCAAGCACTTGAGCACAATTTACACTCAGGGACAATAAGAATTTTATGACTTCACATATCATCTTTAAAAAAACGTTCATTAGTCCTTGAAAAGTGTGTATTTCTGAAATTCTAGTGCTGTCCTCAAATTCCTTTATTTCAACTATCTTGATCATATAATTAAATTATTCTATATTACTTTATTTTTTCTCCACTGGAACTAGTGTTTGCCAGTGAGATAATGGTTTAGTAGAACAACTAAAACCATCTGTGAAAAATAAAGCCTTGAAAACTTAATTCATGCTTTTAACAAAATAAATTTAAGATAGAACATATTTAAATGATAAAAAATGAAAATAAAAATACTAAGAGGAAATGTAAAAGAATGATGTATAATCTCAAATGGAGAACACTTTGTAAACATTAAAAAAGCTACAATCACAATAAATAATTTAAAAATAAATTATTGGCATATTAAAAAAAAAAAAAGAAGTCCCAGAAGTTATGGGTTGAATGGTGTCTACCCCAAAGGTGCATCCACTTGAAACCTGGGACTGTGACCTTATTTGAAAATAAGGGTCTTTGCAGATGTAACTAAGTTAGAGATCTCAAGATGAGATCATCCAGGGTTACCCAGGTGAGCCCAAAGTCTAGTAGCAAGTTTAATTAGAAGAGTCAGAAGAGGAAGAGACATAGATGCAGAGAAGAAAGGCCTGTGAAGACACAGAGGAGAAGGCCATGTGGAAAGGGAGGCAGACACTGGAGGGATGTGGCCACAAATCTAGAACTCCTGAAGCCACTGGAAGCTGGAAGATGCCAGAAAGTGTTCTCCCAGAGAGCCTTCAGAGAGAGCATGGCCTCACACCTTATCGTACATTTAAGTGTTAAGAAAATCCAGTTTAGGGACGCCTGGCTGGCTCAGTCAATTAAGTGTCTGCCTTCGGCTCAGGCAGTGATTCCAGCATCCTGGGATCGAGCCCCTCCTGGCATCTGGCTTCCTGTTCTGCAAGGAGCCTGCTTCTCCCTCACCTTCTGCCATGCCCCTTGCTTGTGCTCTCTTTCTCAAATACCTAAATAAAATCTGAAAGAAAGTAAGAAAGTAAGTTAGTCCAGTCCAATCTAATAGCAAAACTTTAAAGTTTCTCCCCCTTCCCCAACTTGAACCTGACTTAGGGCCAGAAATCTATAAACCTTCAGAAAGGAGTAGGGGAGAGAAGTTAAGGAACAAAGTCTTATTTGACAGTGTCTACATGACGGTGGCATCACAGCCTTCCAAGCTCAAGGCTTCAGTGAGGAGGAGTACAGGACGGGACTCACCATAGAAAAACAGCTTTCCAGGGAGCTCAGTGGTGGGGAACTGTGAAAATGTAATAGTCCAGAGATGGTGTGGACAAGCTGTGAGCTAACACTCAATCAGTAAGGTATGCCTAGTACTAGGCTCAGTAAAAAAAAGTCAGATATGAATTTCAGAGCTGGGACAACCCATGGGGATCTGCCAGTCCCCTCCACCGCTTTGATTTTACAGATAGGAAATAGAGACCCAGAGAATTTAATTGTGCCCAAGTTCATGTAGTAAGTTAGTTCCTAAATTCCCTACTCCCCCCACCCCCTATTTGCATGCTTTTGTGTTTAGATTCATCACACTGCTTTGGGGTTCATAACCCATCCCCAGCAGATGCAGCCCCAAATGCTCCTCAGGGCACAGGTACTCTGTAAGTGTGCCCTGAATGGAGATGTTGAGATTTTGCCATGGCACAGAACACCTGTGTGCTCTGTCCTACCGTCCCCACCCCCCAGCAGGGCACAGCTGCACTGAGTGTGGGGTTGAGCAAGAGCGCCCTGAGGACAAGCTAGCCCAGGGCTGGAAGACTTAGGTTCCAGTTCGGGTCATGCCCGTAGGGCACAGGCATCTTCCATGGGCCCTACCTCCTCCCTGGGCCCTTCAGCAAGGACCTCTATTCCCTGCCATCTATCAGCTTCTCAGTAGTAGAAGGCCTTCCCCTCCTCTGATCTTCAACATTCTCTTAGCCCTCTTCCTACTGCTGTCCACACACTGTGTGGCTCAGCCTGGGTTCCCTTAAAAACAATCCCTGAAACAAAAAACAGGGTATGGGTAGTTTATTTGGGAGGGGAGCCCCAGAGAATAGGGTGAGAGGAAAACTGGAAACACAATGCAAGGAAGGGAGAAAATCCAGTAAAGGGCACATCCCCGAGCAGTAGTGTGGCTTCGTCATGCTGGTGGTCCTCTAGGATACGAAGGATGCACCTCCAAATCATCCCACTGGAGAAGTGAAAGACTGGGGCATTTACACTGACTCCTGTCCCGATTGGCCACACATCTGAAGGTCATGGCTCCCTCCAGTCAGGGTGAGGTTCCCTGGAGGCATATTTCACACTCTGTACCCGGCTTCCTATGAGGTTGTTGTTCAGCCTTACAGAGATCACAGCCATCAAAAAAGGTACAAATCCCTTCCATTCTGAAGGTCTTCTTATTTCCAAAGCCCTTTCACACATGTCATTCTATGTCATCTTCACAGCAACCCAAAGAAGGTGTCACAATCCCAATTTCACAGTTGGGGAAACGGAGGCTCAGGAGGCTGGGAGGGTGGGGTGCCGCCTGCCAGGAAGTGATACAATGACAATAGAAAGATCAGTATTGTTCTTGCCAATCCATATGGCCACATGAAATCCCACTTCCATTGTTTCCTCCCCTGGAGAAAAAAAATGTGTCCATCAGTGTGTCCCCTTTGCCATTTGCTTGACTCCTGGGTTGGTGACAAAGCCTCCTTAGAGGAGGCTAATTTGGATAAGAGGAGAGGCAAGACAGAATATGCCAGAAAACAGCAACCTAACAACTACTGGGAATCACACCTGGTCAAAATAACTGTGCACTAGGGGCTAGCAGGCGCTTTGCAACACTAGGCAAGTCAGCTCATCTCATCCAGCATCCCATCCCCTTCCCCTAAGCAGAAGACTTGGTGGGAAGGAGGTGAAGCCAACAGGCCAGTCCCTGGGAGCAAGGAGAAGCAGGAGTCTCAGGTTTATATGCCTCAGGTCTCAGGTTTATATGAGAGTGACGGGTAATGGGAAGGAATGGGCTGAGTTTCACAGCAAATGAGTTGACAATGTACAGGAGACCAGGTTGGGAACTTCAAGGTGGGTTCAAAGGGGAGGGGGTAAGGCCTGGAGGAAAAGGGACTCAAGAATGTGTCCTTAAAGCACATAATCAGAGCAAGGGGATGGAGGCCTCTCCCATTTCATTGTCTCCAATATTGGGATCTTACAGCCTTAACTGGGTTTTCACCCTCCCCGGGCACATACATCTAGGTTCCCTGGGCCATTTAAAGAGGCCTCAGCATGTGATAACCGGAGGCCCCATCTCTTCCTTTTCTCATTCAAAGGGATGTACCAGACCAGTTGTTTACAAACTGCACCTGCAGAGCATGGTGAGGGACTGGGCCTGTTGGAAGTGAGCAAGGGAGTAGGTAGTTACAACAGGACCCCAAGGGAGGGCCTGAGTCACCCACCAAATTCCACCGGAGGAGCACTCCGCTTTCGTCTGACATCATTTAAACATCATTCTCTTTAAAGAAAAGGTCCTGAGGCTAAAATGCTTAAAACCAATAAACTACACTATCTTTAAGAATCTTTCTGACTCAAATGGCTAAAATGAAAACCTAGAAAAACAATAGATGTTGGCAAAGATGTGGAGAAAGGGGAACCCTCTTACACCATTCGTGGGAATGAAAGCCGGTACAGCCACTCTGGAAAATAATATGGAGGTTCCTCAAAAATTAAAAAATAGGGATACCTGGGTGGCTCAGATGGTTAAGCATCTGCCTCCGACTGAGACACGATCCAAGGGTCCTGGGATCAGGCCCCATGTCAGGACTCCTGGCTCAGTGGGGAGCCTGCTTCTCCCTCTCCCCATGTCTCTGCTCCTGCTCATGGTCACTCTCTCTTCCGTATCTTTCTGTCTCAACTGAATAAATAAAATCTTTGGGAAACAAAGTTAAAAATAAAGCTATCCTATGATCCAGTAATTACACTATTAGGTATTTATCCAAATCATACAAATATAGTGATTCAAATGGGCACCTGCACCCTAGAGTTTATAGCAGCAACATCCACAATAGTTAAAATATAGAAAGAGCCCAGATATCCATAGACAGATGAGTGGATAAAGAAGATGTAAGATAGAGAAATAGATAAATAGATATATCTCCCAAGGAGTATCACTCAGCCATCAAAAAGAATGAAATCTTGCCATTTGCAACAACATGGGTGGAACTAGAGGATATTAAGCTAAATGAATAAATCAGTCAGAGAAAGACAAATACTATACTATTTCACTTATAGTGGAATTTAAGAAACAAAACAGATGAACAAAGGGGAAGGGAAGGAAAATAAAATAAGATGAAAACAGAGAGGGAGACAAACCATAAGAGACTCTTAACTATAGGGAACAAAGTGAGGGTTGCTGGAGGGGAAGTGGGTGAAGGGATGGGGTAACTGGGAAATGGGCACTTAAGGAAGGCACTTGATGTAAAGAGCACAGGGTGTGGCAGACAACTGATGAATCACTACATTCTATCAATGAAACATAATATCCTATATATTAAGTAAATTAAATTTAAATTTAACAGTTTTTAAGGACTCTTCCTGACTCTAAAATCCAGGCTACTTTTGAAAAATAAACAAGGTGGAGGAAGCAAGATGGTGAAGGAGTGGGACACTGAAATATCGTCAGGTCCCAGGAGTTCAGCTAGATGGTTATCAGACCATTCTGAACAGCTACAAACTCAACAGGAGATAGAAAAGAAAAGAGTAGCAATTCTGGGAACAGAAAATTGACGACTTTTTGGAAGGTAGGATGTGCAGAGAAGTGAATCCAAGGTGACAGGAAGATAGACCACGGGGGGAGGGGCCAGCTCCCACCAAGCGGTGGAGCAGTGGAACACAAAATCAAAACTTTTAGAAGTCTGCTCCACTGAAGAATGTTGCTCCAGAGGCTAAGCAGGGGGTTGAGCCCTTGTGGGGACAGTTTGGTCTCAGGCTCCTCAGGGCCAAAGAAAGACTGGGGGTGTTTGAGTGTGGCAGAGCCCACAGGTATTGGAGCGGGGAAGCCGGCTACAGAGACAGAGCCAAGGAGTGAGCTCTCAGCTCGGGGTTACCTTAAACCATGATCCGAGGCATAGTCAGACCACTGCTCTTTGAGCAGGGACCCCAAAAGTGGCAGATCAGATCCCCGTAGACTCACCTTCCTCCTCTGGGAGGAGTGCCACGGGAGTGTGTGGCAGGAATCTGCTGGGT
This sequence comes from Mustela erminea, assembly GCF_009829155.1. Lineage (NCBI taxonomy): Eukaryota > Metazoa > Chordata > Mammalia > Carnivora > Mustelidae > Mustela > Mustela erminea. The sequence continues at coordinate 70,085,910 of NC_045614.1, read as the reverse complement.
TTGGAAGCCATGCACCAGAGATAGAAACACTTGGTCACAGGCCAGGAGAGCACAGAGTGTGGATGGAGAGCAGGGAGACAGGAGGGATTGACTGCTTTTCTCTAAGGGTGCACTGAGGAGTGGGGACCTGAGCTCTTGGCTCCACAGGGCCAGAGATTGGGAGGCCGTCATCATTCCCGTCCCCCAGAGCTCTATGGAAAACGTTCAGGGAACAAAAACGCTGAAGAGCAACCTGAGCGGATTACTTAGCCTGGCCCCTGGCAAAGGTGGCGCAATACCGCCTCACACAAAGATATTTGAGAATCACTGCAATAGGACCCCCTCCAGAAGATGAGTGAGAACATCCAGCCAAGACCAAGTTCACCGATCAATGAAAACTGCAAAACTTCAGAGCTAGGGGAAAGCAACATATAGAATTCACAGCTTTTTTCCCATGATCCTTTTGTCCTTCAAAGTTAAATTTTTTTAATTTTATTTTTTTCTTATTCTATTTTTTAACTTTGCCTCTTTCCTCTTTTAACTTTTTTTAAGTATCTTGTCTTATCAATACCTTTTTTAAAAAATCTTTTTAAATTTTCATTGTTATAGTCATATTTTATGCCTTCATTGTATTTAATCTTATATTTTGTATACATATGTTTTTTTCTTTAAAAATTTGGGATACAATTTCTTGTAATAGATCAAAATATACCCTAAATCTAGCACGTGGCTTTGTTCTAGTCTCCAGCCTGATCACATTCTCTCCTCTTTTTTTTTTTTTTTTGTTTCTTTATCCAACCAACTTATGTTATCAATTCCTTTTTTAGAATCTTTTTTAATTTTCATCTTTATGGTCATATCCATCCCTTCATTGTGTTTTTCCTTATTTTTGTATATATATGTGTTTTTTTCTTTAAAATTTTGGGAGGTAGTTTCTTCTAAGAAACCAGAATACACCCAAAATCAAGTAGGTGGCTCTTTTCTATTCACCAATCTAATGTGTGTGTGTGTGTGTGTGTGTGTGTGTGTGTGTGTATACACACACACCAAAAAAATTTAATAAATATTATATATATTTACTATATAAATATTATAGATATTTAATAAATATTTTATATATTTTTTTTTCTCCCCCCTTCCTTTTCTCCCTGGTTTCAGGTGTCTTCTGATTTGGTTACTTTACATTTTTCTGGGGTCTTTTCTACCCTTTTAGTATTTTGTTCTCTCATTCATCTATTCATATCTGGGTAAAATGACAAGGCAGAAAAACTCACCACAGAATAAAAGAACAAGAGGCAGTACCAATGGCTAGGGACCTAATCAATATGGACATTGGTAATATGTCAGAAATAGAGTTCAGAATGACGATTATCAAGGCGCTAGCTGGGCTCAAAAAAGGAATGGAAGATATTAGAGAAACCCTGTCTGGAGAAATAAAAGCCCTTTATGGAGAAATAAAAGAACTAAAATCTAACCAAGCTGAAATCAAAAAAGCTATTAATGAGGTGCAATCAAAAATGGAGGCTCTTACTGCTAGGATAAATGAGGCAGAAGAGAGAATTAGTGATATAGAAGACCAAATGATGGAGAATAAAGAAGCTGAGCAAAAGAGAGACAAACAACTACTGGACCACAAGGGGAAAATTTGAGAGATAAGTGATACTATAAGATGAAACAATATTAGAGTAATTGGGATTCCAGAAGAAAAAGAAAGAGAAAGGGGATAGAAGGGATACTGGAGAGAATTATAGTAGAGAATTTCCCTAATATGGTAAAAGGAACAAGCATCAAAATCCAGGAGGCACAGAGAATCCCCCTCAAAATCAGTAGAAATAGGTCCACACCCCATCATCTAATAGTGAAACTTATAAGCCTTAGTGACAAAGAGAAAATCATGAAAGCAGCCTGGGACAAGAAGTCTGTAATATACAATGGTAAAAATATTAGATTGGCAGCAGACTTATCCACAGTGACCTGGCAGGCCAGAAAGAACTGCCATGATATCTTCAGAGCACTAAATGAGAAAAATATGCAGCCAAGAATACTACATCCAGCTAGGCTGTCATTGAAAATAGAAAGAGAGACAAAAAGCTTCCAGGACAAACAAAAACTAAAAGAATTTGTAAACATCGAACCAGCCCTACAGGAAATATCTCTAAGCAAAGAGAGAGCCTAAAAGTAGTAGACCAGAAAGGAACAGAGACAATATACAGTAACAGTCACCTTACAGGCAATATAATGGCACTAAATTCATACCTTTTAATAGTTAACCTGAATGTAAATGAGCTAAATGCCCCAATCAAAAGACACAGTGTATCAGGATGGATAAAAAAACAAAACTCATCAATATGCTGTCTACAAGAAACTCATTTTCGACCCAAAGACACCTCCAGATTTAAAGTGAGGGTGTGGAAAACAATTTGCCATGCTAATGGACATCAAAAGAAAGCTGGGGTTGCAATCCTTATGTCAGATAAATTAGATTTTTAAGCCAAAGACTATAATAAGAGATAAGGAAGGACACTAAATCATACTTAAAGGGTATGTCCAATAAGAAGATCTAACAATTTTAAATATCTATGCTCCTAACATGGGAGCAGCCAACTATATAAACCAATTAATAACAAAACCAAAGAAACACATCAACAATAATACAGTAATAATAGGGGACTTTAGCACCCCCCCTCACTGAAATGGACAGTTCATCTAAGCAAAAGAGCAACAAGGAAATAAAGGCCTTAAATGACACACTGGACCAGATGGACATCACAGATATATTCAGAACATTTCACCCCAAAGCAACAGAATACATATTCTTCTCTAGTGCACATGGAACATTCTCCAGAATGGATCACATCCTGGGTCACAAATCAGGTCTCAACCAGTACCAAAAGATTGAGGTCATTCCCTGTATATTTAAAGGCCACAATGCTCTGAAACTAGAACTCAATCACAAAAGGAAAGTTGGAAAGAACCTAAATTCTTTCTATAGAGGCTAAAGATAAAGGATGCTAAAGAGCATCCTACTAAAAATGCATGGGTCAACCAGGAAATTAAAGGTGAATTTTTAAAAATTCATAGAAACAAATGAAAATGAAAATACAACTGTCCAAAATCTTTGGGGCACAGCAAAGGTGGTCCTGAGAGGAAAGTATATAGTGATACAAGCCTTTCTCAAGAAACAAGAAAGGTCTCAAGTACACAACCTAACCCAACACCTGAAGAAGCTGGAGAAAGAACAGCAAAGGAAGACTAAACCCAGCAGGAGAAGAGAAATAATAAAGATCAGAGCAGAAATCAATGAAATAGAAACCAAAAGAACAGTAGAACAGATCAACAAAACTAGGAGCTGGTTCTTTGAAAGAATTAATAAGATTGATAAACCCCATCCAGACTTATCAAAAAAAAAGAAAGAAAGAAAGAAAGAAAGGACCCAAATTAATAAAATCATGAATGAAAGAGGAAAGATCACAACCAACACCAAAGAAATACAAACAATTATAAGACCATATTATGAGTAACTATACACCAGCAAATTGGAAAATCTGGAAGAAATGGATGCATTCCTAGAGACATATAAACTACCAAAGCTGAGCCAGGAAGAAATAGAAAACCTGAACAGAGCCATAACCACTAAGGAGATTGAAGTAGTCATCAAAAATCTCCCAACAAATAAGAGCCCAGGACCAGATGGCCTCCCAGGGGAATTCTACCAAACATTTAAAGAAGAATTAATACCTATTCTCCTGAAACTGTTCTAAAAAATAGAAATGGAAGGAAAATTTCCAAACTCATTTTATGAGGCCAGCATTACCTTGATCTCCAAACCAGACAAAGACCCCATCAAAAAAGAAAAATTACAGGGATGCCTGGATGGCTCAGTGGGTTAAAGCCTCTGCCTTCGGCCCAGGTCAGGTGCTAGGATCGAGCCCTGTATTGGGCTCTCTGCTCAGCAGGGAGCCTGCTTCCTTTCCTCTCTCTCTGCCTGCCTCTCTGCCAAATTGTGATCTCTGTCGAATAAATAAAATCTTGACCAAAAAAAAAAGAAGAAGAAGAAGAATTACAGACCAATATCCTTGATGAACACAGATGCAAAAATTCTCACCAAAATACTAGCCAATAGGATTCAACAGTACCTTAAAAGGATTATTCACTATGACCAAGTGGGATTTATTCCTGGGCTACATGGTTGGTTCAAAACCCACAAATCAATCAGTGTGATACAATACATTAATAAAAGAACAAGAACCATATGATATACTCAATAGATGCTGAAAAAGCATTTGACAAAATACAGCATCCTTTCTTGATCAAAACTCATCAAAATTTGGGGTAGAGGGTATATACCTCAATATCATCAAAGCCATTTATGAAAAACCCACAGAGAATATCATTCTCAATGGGAAAAAACTGAGAACTTTCCCCCCTAAGGTCAGAAACATGGCAGGGATGTCCACTATCACCACTGCTAATCAACATAGTACTAGAAGTCCTAGCCTCAGAAATAAGACAACAAGAAGAAATAAAAGGCATCTGAATTGACAAAGAAGTCAAACTCTCACTCTTTGCAGATGATATAATACTTTATGTGGAAAACCCAAAAGACTCCATCCCAAAACTGCTAGAACTCATACTGGAATTCAGTGACGTGTCAGGATATAAAATCAATGCACAGAAATCAGTTGCATTTCTATACGCCAACAGCAAGACAGAAGAAACAGAAATTAAGGAGTTGATCCCATTTAAAATGGCACCCAAATCCATAAGATACCTAACCTAACCAAAGAGGCAAAGAATCTGTACTCAGGAAACTATAAACTACTCATGAAAGAAAATGAGGAAGAGACAAAGAAATGGAAAAAACTTCCATTTTGGAGGAACAAATGGGTTGGAAGAACAAATATTGTGAAAATGTCTATGCTACGTAAAGCAATCTACACATTTAATGCAATCCCTATCAAAATACCATCAATTTTTTTCAAAGAAATAGAACAAATAATCCTAAAATTTATATGGAACCAGAAAAAACCCTGAATAGTTAGAGGAATGTTGAAAAAGAAAGCCAAAGTTGGTGACATCACAATTCCAGACTTCAAGCTGTATTAAAAACCTGTAATCATCAAAACAGTATGGTACTGACACAAAAACAGTCACATAGATCAGTGGAACCAAATATAGAGCCCAGAAATGGACCCTCAACTCTATGGTCAACTAATCTTTGACAAAGCAGGAAAGAATGTCCAATGGAAAAAAGAGTCTCTTCAACAAAGGGTATTAGGAGAATTGGACAGCCACATCAGAAGAATGAAACTGGACCATTTCCTTATACTACACACAAAAATAGACTGAAAATGGATGAAAAACCTCAATGTTAGACAGGAATCCATCAAAATCCTTGAGGAGATTGGTTGCAGGAAGCAACCTCTTCGACCTCAGCCACAGCAACTTCTTCCTAGAAACATCGCCAAAGGCAAGGGAAGTAAGAGCAAAAAAGATCAAAAGTTTTTGCACAGCAAAGGAAACAGTCAACAAAACCCAAAGACAACCAACAGAATGGGAAAAGAAATTTGCAAATGGCATATCAGATAAAAGGCTAGTATCCAAAATCTTTAAAGAACTAATCAAACAACACCCAAAGAACAAATAATCCAATCAAGAAATGGGCAGAGGACATGAACAGACATTTCTGCAAACAAGACATCTAGATGGCCAATAGACACATGAAAAAGTACTCAACATCACTCGGCATCAGGGAAATACAATTCAAAACCACAATGAGATACCACCTCACACCAGTCAGAGTGGCTAAAATTAACAAGTCAGGAAACAACAGATGTTGGCGAGGATGCAGAGAAAGGGGAACCCTCCTACACTGTTGGTGGGAATGCAAGCTGGTGCAGCCACTCTGGAAAACAGTATGGAGGTTCCTCAAAGAGTTGAAAATAGAGCTACCTTATGACCCAGCAATTGCACTACTGGGTATTTACCCTAAACATACAAATGTAGTGATCCAAAGGTGCCAGTGCACCCGAATGTTTATAACAGCAATGTCCACAATAGCCCAACTATGGAAAGAGCCTAGATGTCCATCAACATATGAGTGGATAAAGAAGATGTCATGCACGTGGGTGCACGCACACATGCACACACATACACACACACACACACACGGAAATAATATGCAGCCATCAAAAGAAATGAAATCTTGCCATTTGCAACAATGTGGATGGAACTAGTGGGTATTATGCTGAGCAAAATAAGTCAATCAGAGAAAGACAATTATTACATGATCTCTCTGATATGAGGACTTTGAGAGGCATGGCAGGGCGTTATGGGGGGTAGGAAAGGAAGAAAGGAAACAAGAAAGAATCGGGAGGGAGACAAACCATAAGAGACTCTTAATCTCACAAAACAGACTGAGGGTTGCTGAAGGGTGAAGGGTAGTGTAGGGTGGCTGGGTTATGGACATTGGGGATGGTATGTGCAATGGTGAGTGCTGTGAAATGTGTATGCCTGATGATTCACAGACCTGTACTCCTGGGGCAAATAATACATTATATGTTAATAACAATAAATAAATGAATAAAAATAAATAAGACTACAAAAAAAATGAAAGAACGAAAGAAAAGAAAAGAAACAAGGTAGCCTGGCTACTACAAGATCAAAGGGTTTGATTCTTTTCAGATTAAAGGATTTGCCTGGGAATCATTTTGTTCCCATTCTTGTTGGCATCTTTGTGCCACTGGATTGGTCTAAATTTGACTTCGGTACTTGCAGAGAATAACATGAGTGACTTCAGGGACTGGGACTCTGATTCGGTGATCTCAGGCAGGTTCTGAAGGATGCAAATTGCCTTCTTTCCCACAGAGTCAGCTGTTATTCAAGAACAGCAGTCACCCACATGCAGAGCTCTGATGCCCTTTTTCCAAAACTCGGAATGGCATTTAATCCTCAAAGCAATCCTGAGAGGTAGGTGCTACCAACCCCATCTTCCAGATGAGGAAAGTAAAGCTACAAAAGCTTGAATGATTCAACTCACTCAAGGTCACTGACCCATAGAATCAGAACTAGGAATAGAATCGGTGTTTATGGCACATCAAAGTCAATTGCACTTTCTGAGCATAGAGATTAGTCTGGAAACCTTAGCCTCCAGTTGGATAGCAAACTGCTGTTGGTACCCCTACTGCATCCCCTTTCCTTTTCTACTTCAGTGCCCATCTGCCCAACATCTAGCATCTCTTTGACTGAGATCTGCTTTCTCTGGACTCTACAACCTGCCTGCCCAGTGAGGCAGCCCAAAAATGCAGGGGAATTTAACACCCCACCTCCCACAAACAATCAGTCGGTGACATATAAATGCACCAGCTCATCCCCACTCTCCTACAGGTGCTCCCTGTGATCACCTCCCAGACAGGCTACCCACACTGAAATCCTGGAGTCAGGGTCTAAACAAGCTAGACAAGCTCCCCTATGGTCAAGACAGGCTACCCTAGGGTTTAAAGTAAGGCCCGCAAAAAACCAGCTGTCTCCCTTTTTCCAGGGGTTGTTGCAGATGTCTGAGGCAGAAGTCTTAAAGCCTGAGGAAAGAAAGGTGCCTAATTAGGATCAGACACCAGCTTTATCCAAAAACCATAAAACATGCTACATCCCATACAAAATGTACTGCACAGCCATTTTTAAAAATGAGGAAGATCTCAATATGTTGATATGAAACCATCACCAAGATATATTGCATCATGAAGAAAGCAAGTGACAGAATGGTGTGTTTAGGATGCCACCATTTGTGACTTTTAAAGGGATTTATACAAATATGTATGTGTATAAATATCTCTGGGAAGAAGAATATCTCTGGGAAGATACATTAAAAAACAAAAATGTAGGAGTCCCTGCGGAGGAAGCCTGGGGACTAGGGACTATTCTTCCCTTTCATTGTTTGAACCAGCCTTGTCTTATCCCTATGTTACTTTTAAAGGGGGAGAAGGGTAAAGGAAACACATTCTTCGATTAAACAAAGAGGCTCATGGGAAATAATCTATGTGCATCATATTTACCTGAGGAACTTGTAGAAACTGGCAGCTCCAACTGGTCAGGGGATTCTAGAATCTGCATTTCTAATCAGTTCCTAGGTGATTCTCATGTCCATGAACTGCGCCCTGGGAAAACCTGGCACAAAATGCTATTGCATCACCAGGCTGCAGTGCAGGCTGCGAAGCCTCTGAAGAATGGCTGGGATGGAGAGAGACAGTGCAGGGGTGGGGTGGGGGGTAGCATCTGTGTGTCCCTGAGGGCTGTCCCTCGGAGGACAGCACCTCTGCTGGCCATGACAGGACACTCATAATAAAGGGCAGTACAAGCCACTGCCTTTCCCTGGCTCACCTCTCAGGTCTGTAGCAACCATCTCCCTGGATGGCATACTTGGCAGTGGGTTACTTTGCTTCCTCCTCTCCCTTTGTACAGGATACCCCCCTAATCCGAATGGTGAGCAAAATTAGATGCAGTCTAATTTAAAATGAAAGAAGAGGATGAAAATCACAAGCTGCATGAAAATAAACTTGAGCCCAATAGAACTTTGTGGCAATCTGCAAAAAAACCCGAACAGAGACTGACAAAGAAGGCAATGGCAAATGATCTCCAAAGCTATTTAAAATTAACTGGCTATGGGGCATCTGAGTGGCTCAGTTGGTTAAGTATCTGCCTTGGGCTCAGGTCATGATCCCAGAGTCCTGGGATGGAGCTCCACATCGGGGTTCCCTGCTCAGCAGGAGAGTCTGCTTCTCTCTCGCCCTCCCCCCCACCTCTCTCCCCAACTCACTCTCTGTCTCTCATACAAGTAAATAAAAATCTTTTTTAAAAACAAAGTAAATAGTAACATTAACTAGATATTCTGAAACCACTATGACACTCTATGTTAACTAACTAGAATTTAAATAAAAACTTACAAAAATAAATAAATAAAGGGGGTGGGGAGTCTCAGCAGCTCAGTCAGTTAAGCATCCTGCTCTTGGTTTCAGCTCAGGTCCTGATCTTAGGATCCTGAGATCTAGCCCTGTGTTAGGTTCCATGCTCAGAGACGAGTTAGCTTGATATTCTCTGCCCCTCTGCCCTTGCTTGTACTATTTTTCTCTCTAAAATAAATAAAATAAATATAGGAAGGAAGGAAGGAAGGACAGGAAGGAGAGAGGGAAGAATGGAGGGGGGAGGAAATAGAACTAACTGGATATCTGGTCATAAAGTGAGTCACCAGACACCCAAACTTGAGATGATAGTGGACTTTTAATGAATCCTGGGGAGTCACAAAATTCCAGTGACCGCTGGGGAGTGAAGAAGTCCCCATGAAAGGGTGGCTGTGGTGCAGTATGTGGTCCATTATGTGGTCCTAGACTTGAGGAGCAGGCCGAGAAGGAAAGTGGTGGAACTGATTGTTTGCAGGGCAATATGGAATCTTCATTCATGCGAGCCCAGATACCTGGGCCAACATCCTTCTCTGGTATGATAAAGTGCTTCATACACTGTAGCAGGCACAAGCTGTAGGACATCTAGGAGGCAAAGGCACAGGAGCCTGGTCCCAGCCTCCTGCCTCTGCCACCACCACCACCACCACCCCACACCTTCCCTACTTCTCCCCACCCCAGACAAGAACAGGGATGGAGGATGGGATAGCCAAATAAACTGCATGCTGGGAGTCAGTGATCCAGCTTGGAGCTGGGGACCCTGCTGGACCCCAGGCCCACAGCTACAAGGAGAGCAAAAGCCAACTTTGCCTCAACGTGATAATGAGCCAGCCTCATTATAAGATTAGCTGCCAGGATGAACAACACTCTCTTAATAATGCACGCATTGCTATGACAACCACCCACTTTGGTACCTAAAGATAACTTCATTGTATGGCCCTGATTCCCTTGTTGGAAAAGAAATGCTGTTTACTGTGAGGGGCACCACTCTGCTCATCCCTTGGGCCTCTAGCTTTGTGCAGAGTGTGTGCCTGCACGTGTGTGCAAGCCGGCCACATACATGTGTACCCGTGAGTGTGCGGCTGGGGTAGGCAAGGAGCCCCAGCCCCCTCTGCAGTCCTACCCGCAAGGATATCGTCGGGGGCTCAAGGTTGGTAACATTTCTGTCGGGCCCAGGCACCCAAGCGTGTTGACATAATTATTCAGAAAGACAGGCTTGGCCAGGATTAATACTGTGATTAATTATGGTGGGAGCCTCAACAAGCAAGTGCATGCTCCGGAGGGTCGGGGAGGGACGTGACAGCGCCTGGCTCGCCAGCTCGCCGGCAGGACGGCCGACGAGGGTGTTGAGTGGGGAGCCGCATGGGCCTGACTGTAATGAGAAATGAGCACAGTGCTGAAAAATTGATGGCGCCCGCAGATTGCACAGGCTGGCACACAGCGGGAGCCCTGCAGCCGGCGCGCCGAGCGCGCTATGCTAATGTGGGCGCGGGGCCCGGGGAAAGGGAGCAAGAAAAGCCCGCACAAAGGAGAGAAATGCAAATGACAGGCACGGAGATCAGTGCCGAGAATCCCGGATTAACTGCTAGAGCTGGTGCGCGCCTGAGTTTAACCCCTTCCGGACTGTGCTTGCTGGGGGTGGTGCGGTTGTTGCCGGAACTCCCGTCTGGATCTGGTTCCAGGCCGAGGTGGGGATGCGGGGAAACGGGGTTGGGAAAAACCAAGAAGCTGGAGGAAAGAAGCTGGTTCCTCCTCCAGGGTGGTGACTTCTTTGGAAATGGTCGGGGGCGGGGCGGGCGGTGGTAGTTAAGGAAGTGATGTCTGGGGTGGGAAATGGGTGCCCAGTTAAGTGCTTCCTACTCAGCCTATAGTAGGATTGGTGGCCTTACAGGCGGCCGAAAAAGCTTCTAGGAGGGCAGAGAGAAAGGGGGGCGGGGAAGGGAGGCAGGTAGAAAGCACCTGGGTGCTGGACTGTCCAGCACCCTGACCTGGGCGGTGGATACAAGGCTGGTTACATCATTTACGGGATTTTGTAAGTTATCAGGTGCCCCATCATCTCTCTACACTCAGCTATGTTCTAGTCAAACCTGACAAGAAAATGAGGCAGGAGCCCCTGAACAGAGACCTGGTTCAGAGCTTCACAGACTGGCCTTCTCTGAGAAAGAACAAGGATGGGAGTGTTTCATAAATAGTGGGGAACCCAAAACACAAATCGGTGTCTTCGTGCCTTGTGGGCCAAGCCCATTTTGTGGCCCGAGCTGTCTGGGAATGTCACTGTGGTTTGTGCTTAAGGAGAGGAGAATGTGCTAAAACACAGATACACTTGTCCCCAGTCCTCCTTCCTGGGGAAGCGGTTGGGTAATATTGAAAACTCCACAGGGAGTCCCATTGGGTGTGGGACATAGGGCATCTAGACCAGCAGGAGTAGGAAAGAGGATCCAAAATTCCAGGCAATAGAATTCCATGTAAAGGTGGACAGATTCAAACAGATGCTGGTGATGCAGGTTTATACAGACAAGAGGAACAAGCAAATATGTATGTTACAAGGAAGAAAACAGAATCAGAGATTCCATTTATGTAATAAAACAGAAGTTATTCACCTATCTTGATATTCATTTTCTCAGTCTGCTCAAAACAAGACAACAGGCCCAAAATAAAATCCCTTATGCTAAACCTCCTGTTACCAAAGCAAGACTTCACGTAATTACTGTTTGGGTCTCCCAGAAATGGAATCTTAACCCAGTCCATCAGGAATCACTTGATCAGCACTAGTCCTGTCATCTGCCTGATAGACCCCAGCTCACCCCTACAGGACAGTGACCTTGCAACAATCGACTTGCCTTTTCACCTAGTGTAACTTCTTTGTTCCTGCTCCCTTTTGCCTAGAAAAATCTTTCATTTTGTCCAGCTCCTCGGAGCTCCTTTCTGTCTGCTAGATGGGAAGTTGCCTATTCATGAATCATTAAATAAAGCCAATAAGATCTTTAGATTTTACTCAGTTGAATTTTGTTATTTAACAAATCCGAATGCCTGTATAACCACCCCATTAACAGTAGTTCTTACCATGGGATGGGGCGTTTGAACTTTCTCTTTCGTGTTTTGTTTTTTTGGCTTTTTTGTTTGATTGTTTGTTTGTTTTGCCGTATTCAAATATTAGGGAAAATGCATATATATAGTCATTTTGAAAGAAAAAAATGGCAAAGTAATTGGGAGTCATGTGAATCATGAGCACTGCCTTTCTGGTGGCCTAGTTCCCTAAGATAAGAAGGCACTCTCCCTCCTGATGTATGCAGAGAGGAAGTTCTAGTAGTCTTCTCCAAGGTCGCTCCTCTTTATGCATGGCACTGCTAGAAGAATCCTTGCCTGTGAGCACAGGGCTTTCCCTGCTACCTCCACACAAAACATGCCACTTCACCCCATTATTAATCCATGTACACATGGAGGCATAGACCAGCAGGTCTGGGGAAGGTTTTAGAAATAGCCCTTTTGGGGGCAAGGCAGGCCTGGTAGGGACATGTCTCAATTGCCTTTTCCATGCCCACACTGGGCAGGACACTTGCAAACAGGACTTCTGCTCAGCTCCAGCTTGTCATTTTCCTGATGGGGAAACTTTGTGAGCCATTATGACTTGTCTCCAGAAACTGCCCCCGGGGTAGCATAGGGAAAAGGCACTCCACTGCAGAATGAGGCCACACCATCTGTGTCACATCTCCATGGTTCCTGCACCCCGCCCCGTCCCCCCAGAATCCAAAACAGCGGCGGAACACCCACACATGTGTTGAGAAAGGAATGAAATCTCCAGCCAAGGAGAGTAGGTGAATGTGTAGACATGCACACACACAGCAGGAAAGGAGGCCATTTGCGACGAGTCGGGGGGGAGGGGTGTTTCCCCTGGGACAAACAAAACAAAGCAGATTTCTCTGCTAGAGTTCCTTTGAACCAGAAATTACAATCTTTGCTCCAAGAGACAAGAGGATTACAAAACATCTTAAATGTCCTCCTTTTCTCCTTTTACTGCAAAGCTCCAATGAACTCGAAACCCAGGGGTATTCACTGTAACACAACAGATTAAGCAAATAGGACTGGAGAGTCATTTGGGATCTTTTTCCTTTACACAAGGCCCTCTGTGAGGGTAGGGCTTGTGGGGCGAGCCGGGAAGAGACCGCCTTTGCTAAGGCGGGCACAGCTTCACTAGGCACAGCAATTATTCTAGAAACATCTGGAGCATGAAATTTTAAAACGCCAGAATTACAGTGGATCGAGATGGAGCCTTGGATATTCTCTGCACAGTGCCACAGGAGAGGCCAGGGAGCTTTCCCAGGAGGTAAGATTTATCCTCTTTCTCTACCTGTCCTGAAACAAAGTCTGGGATTTGAATCCATTTGGTACAGGACTCCCCCGTTCCTCTGATTCCCAAACAGGAAGAAATCCAGAAATCACAGCAGATCGCGTATGCATCAACCCTACAGAAAGGCAGCCCAACTTTGTTGTTTTCTGTTTCACAGATGCCTTCAACAGACATTAAAAAGAGAGAGGGAAGAACCAAGCCATTCTCTGCTTTTTAGGAGCAATAGTTTACATCTACTTTATGAGGGGGGAAAACCAAACAAACAACAACAACAAAAAAAACCTTCTTTATACAAGAATGCCAGCTAAGAGCTGTGGAAGGAAAGAAGGACTTGGAAAATCTACCAGTTTGCAGCCTGGAATGAAGTAAATCCTTCAGAAAAGGATTCTTCAGACATCAGGGAGAGTTAAAGCCATTCGGAATTAGAGTAGAATAGTCATGTTTAGTTTTGTGGAAGGGAGAAAAATTAACTCCCATCTGTCCTTTCTTAGGAATCCAATAGGATGTGAGTGCCCCTCAAAACAAGGAAGGAGTCTTGTCCTCCAGAAAACAGTAGATCCCACAGACAGGGTGAGGGAAAGAAGGTGTAGAGGGACGTGCACCCCAGCCCAAGAGGAATAGGACAGAAGCCTTGAAGGCACTGGGGCAAGATTTGGGAGATCTTATACTTTCCATGAGAACTTGAAGTGAAGGAGGCAATGAGGCCAAACAATGGAAAAGCAAAAGGAAAGCTCTTTTTTTAACTCCAGAGAAAATAAAAACAAACCCATGCAGGGAAGTTACCATCATCCCCAGCACACTGGTGGGCAGTGAACAATGTTTATGTAGTGATGGCAATGCAATCCCTGTTAATGATTATCTCCACTTAAAACCAATCTAGAGGAGCACCTGGGTGACTCAGTTGGTTAAGGTCTGCTTTGGGCTCAGGTCATGATCTTTAGATCAAGTCCAAGTTGTCAGTCTCCCTGCTCAGCGAGGAGTCTGTTTCTCCCTCTCCCTCTCCCTCTCCCCCTCCTCCTTCTACTTGGGCATATGCACTCTCTCACGCTCTCTCTCTCAAATAAATAAATAAAATTAAAAAAAAAAAAAAACTGACCTAGAATCCAACAAGGAGACTTCAGGATCGAAGAACGCAGTGCAGACCTCCACCTTGACATCATGGACATTTAAGCACAGACGATGGAGTGGCAGGGGTGGGAGATCAGTAGGGATGTATAAAGCTCATTCTACAACATGAGGAGGGAGAAGTTGCTGTTGTTGACCTAACGAGAAATACAGTCCAAGCAGATCTCTCCATAAGTGACAAAGGTAACCCAGAGAAAAAATTAAGAGTGATGGTATTATACTGGGCCACTGGGGAGAGATGGAGAAGCGGTGGAGGGGAACTAAGTCTTCATCTGTCATGCCACGAGGTCAATAATTAATGTACACAGTTGATTAGTCTATAAATTGCTGCAAAATATACTTAAAAGTATAGCAGTAACTTTCAGAAGAAGGAGCTAAATGTGCTTATAAGGGCTGTCTCCGAAGAGTGGGGCCCAGGTTGGAAAGGATGAAGCAAGAAACAGTTGTTTCTCTTTATAAACCCTTTGGTACAATTTGATTTTTTAACCAAGAACATGTGTCACCTCGATTAAAAAAAAAACCTATCTTCAGAATATGGTTACAAGTAATGCACAGAACCATTAATTTGGGGATGATTGTTATCCCGTGTATATGTATTATCTTGATTTAAAAAACATCGACATAGAATTAACAGAATTGCAACTCAATAATTAACATGGGAATGACTAACACCCTAAGTATGGGGTCTTCCCACTCTTGGGTAGGTATATTTCCTAAATTATTCTTGTCTTCTTTCATGTCTCTCATTAAGAATGTTGTTGTCTAGATATTGTTTCTGTACATTTCTTGTTGACCAAGACTTTTACATTTGTATTCCTGTTTTAAATAGGATTTTTAAAGAAAGATTTATAGGTGGTTATTGCTAACATAGAAAAATCATTGATTTTGCTATTTTAAAATATGACCCTCCTACTGTAATCTTGTATTACTGTAAATAGTTTTTCAGTTGGATCTCTTAGGGGTTTTTTAGTTACTAATAATAACATCGATAAGTAATGATAGCCCAGCTTTAATTCTTCTTATTCCTTTGCTCTGTTTATTCTATTCTTTAAGTTGTCAAATGGCAGCAGCAATGGTAAGCATCTTTATTTCCTCCCTGATGTTAGGGGAAGTTCATCTCATGTTCCCTACAAGCAAGGTTTTGATCTAACTCACCACAAGGTAACAAAGCCTGGTGGTGAAGACGATAGGCTTTTAGATCAGACTGCCTGGTCCTAGGTCAGATCTGGATCATCCATTTTCTTAGCAGCATGAATTACTTACTCTCTCCACCTCAGTTCTCTTGTCAGTGAAATGGGATAACAGTGCGGGCTCCACTGGGTAGCTGCGCTCACTAAATGAGATTATATGTGCAAAACACCTATCCAATGCATGGACGTGACTTTCAAGAATCTAATATATGACACCCATTCCATGTCATCTTGTTAGATCTGGCCTTTTATTAGCCCCTTGAGGCTATTTTGGACCTGACTCTGCCATTAGTTTTCATGGCTTCCGTTAGTTTAGCAGAGCCTTGTTGATTCCCTGGGATTTGGGTAGAACTTTGAGGTGCTGTGTGCATTCCACATGAGGAATCAAAGTGTCACCCTAGATCCCTGCAGATGTTCTCTCTGTCTTCTTTGTATCTCATTAAGAAGGGAAAAATCAGAAAGCTCTGGAGTGAGGTCATAGTTTTAGCTCTCAATGTGTGGTCTTGGGCAAAATCTTAACTTCTCTTGGCTTCTAGCTCCTCGTCTCCAAGTAGAATGAGAATGTCTGCCTCTGGGGGCTCTCGAAAGAGAGGGGGAGCAAAAGCCCACACCTACCCTTGCATTTCTTTCCACTTCTTCACCCAGGACCCCTTTGTCCAAAATCAGAAGTAGTGAGTGGCCTGGATGGCAGGAGGAAACCAAGCTCCCTGGGATTAAACCCAGCTCCACTTCAGGTGGATATAATTCAGTCTTTCCAGGCTCAGCTTCGGTGGGAGTCACAGGCTCCCAATCCTGATACCGCAGCTGAACCAGCTCAGGAGACGCTCTTACCTCTGAAAATTCAATCCCTTCACTATCCCTTCACTGTGAACAGCTCTGAAATTCTCAGCTGAGAGACTTGGTGTGCGACACAGGGATACAGCTTCCTCCCCTACAGAGAGCAATTCTCCCTCAGCCAGAACCTGTTCAAAGCCCTCAGACCTTCCAGAAAGGCGCCTACAGCTCTATGCAAAGTGTTTTTATTAATATTTGGACAAGACAAAGGAATGCATTACCATACAGCCACATCTGCAAGCAGCAAAGACATTCAAATTGCTCTGAGTCACCCCAAGCAAATGCCACAAAAACACAGACAAAAGCCCCCCTGCTGACCGTCTTGGTTGCTAGAATACCAATTATCAGCATCTGTGGACTCGTCCACTTGGCACATGTGTGCGGCCTTGCTCTGTCCTGCTGGCTAAACCATCCTTACCCAGTACACAGATAGGAGCGCAGAGGTTCCGATCGGCAGCCCCGCCCCAGTCTCAGATCTGCATTTTCATGAAAGCCTGCCTTGGGGGTTTTCCTGGCTGGCATCTGGAGCCATCCAACCAGACCCCTGTCAGATGGACAATGCCCTTTATTTGAATCTTCCTCCTACCTTCCCTGTCTGTCTAAAAGGCACCAAACACTCACTCAAACCAGAGACCTGGTAATACCCTCAGATCCCTCTATGCATTGATCACCAAGTCCTTTCTATTGGAGTTCCTAAATCACACCCATATGTGTTCATTTCTCTTTCTCTCCCTCCCCAGAGCTTGCTGAATTACTAGCACAGCCTCCTTCTTGTCTTGGTGCTCTAGTCTCTCCCTCTCCAATCCGTTTGCTACAAAGCTAACGTGATTGTGGGTCTTCATGCCAACACAAAGGGCTTGCCCTCCAGCTGAGTTCCAAATCCATGACATTCACGACCTTGTAAGATCTCCCCTCAGCCACCTGTCCTTGCCCTCCTGTGCCCAGTGCCACACTTCACCAGGCTCTGTGTGGTCCCGTTCTATGGCACTCATCATCTCCTTCCTGACTGTCCCCATTGCCTCTAACCACCTCCTCCTGGTTGCCTCCCATTCACCCTCAAATTCCACTCAAGTGTCATATCTGGGGACAGCTTTCTTGCTACTACCCACACTGAGTGCCAGAGCCACTGTGATGATATCCATCTTCCTCTCTGATACCCACCTGCCTCCGGACCATTGTCCAGGAGCGTAAGGTGATAAATTTCAGATGGTGTCAGCCAGACAGAGACATACTCAGACAGTTCCTGAAAGAAACATTCCAATGGCTGTAATCCCTTTGCCAATTAAAGGGTTGGGAGGGACTCTATGGGAATGTCATGGGACCCTAAAGGTGCAAGAAGCATAAGAAAATCCAGGCATCTCAGGAGGCAGTTGTTGAGGACATGAACTAAAAGTGTATTCAGATCCCAGTGATGACATTCACAAGCTCTGCTACTGGGCATGTTACTTAATTTCAACTGTTTCATCTGAAAAACAAGGGTGATTATTCCTACCTCATGGGCTGGTTGTAAACATTAAGAGATAGTTCAGGAAAAGAACTTTGCACAGTGCCTGGGACACCAGCAGCAGTAGTTGCTAACATTAAGTAACAATGGTAAGATGGTAGTGGTTGTAGTGGTATTTAGTAGCAATAATTATTCCATGCACATCAAGTCCCCCTAAGACCTTCCAAGTCATCTGTGCGTTGTTCTGCCCTGGAGGGGCTGATGGAATTTAGAGCGTCTGTGGCTCAGAGTTTTGAGCTTATTGCATCTAACGGTTGAAACTTCAGCTCTTTGCACATGGATATTAATCTCTACTGAAATATTGGAGAGCTTTAATTAAGGCGATCGGGCTGATTAATGATTCCCTCTGGGCGAGTGCCGAGGCACCTAGAAGTGGAGCAAGGGCTTTCTCAAACACAGGCAGAGCAGTCCTCCACCAATTTGCAGATGATGCTAGCTCTTCCCAGGCTGTTGGCTCTCAAGGCTGTACCCCCATCCAGGGTGCCTGCGGCTACTTTTGCAGTCATAAACATACCGGCCTATCAAGAGGAAAGACTGGGTCACCGAGCCTTGCTGATTTCTTTATTCTAACTCTTAACTCCTCCTCTCCAAGAACTTCCTCTCCAAGAACTGGGACTAGAAGTGGCTGCAGGGCTTTGGGGTAAGACACACCAAATTCTTACTCCATTCCACTGTAAACTTGAATTAGATAAATCCCTGGGACTCAGGGTTCAACTCCCCCTGAACCCTGTAGAAGGTAGACCCTCCCCACACCTAATTTTGCCCTCGGCAGTAATCTCCTCACCTTCCAGACGGGGAAAAGAGCAAAATGTATGTTTATTCAGGATCAGCACCTCAGGCTGGGTATTGGGACTCCAAGACTGGGCTAAGGCTTTGGAGTCAGGATTTGAATCAAAGAGTTGTTTTAAAGATTAAATAAATTAATTCATGTGCTTAAATCAGTGTTTCTCACACTGTAATATGCATACAGATTATCTGGGGATCTCTGACATGGCAAGTCTGGGGTGGGGCCCTAGAAATCGTCTGGTTTACGAACTCTTGGATTATGCCAGCGGTGCTGGTCTAAGGACCACGCTTTGAGTAGTCAACAGTTTAGAAGGTTGCCTCACTTAGCAAATGTTTTATGTGGTAGCTATAATTGTGTGTGCTCAATCGCTGTTGAGGAGAAGAATTGAGCTGAAATTTGTACAGTCTAATGATAGTATATTCAGCATTTTCATATCTCTCATTTTATTTAATCCCCATAATTTGACAAGGCAGAAATCCCTGTCCCCATTTACAGGTAAGGCATTTTAGGTGTCTTTCATCTATCTTGGAAAGTTCTCCATAGTTACTTCTTTGACTGCTGTCTCTCCCTTTCTTTCAGACAAATTAGGATTCAAACTAGACTGTGTATAACTTCATACTCGACACCTTTCTGTACTGCATTCTTTGTGATTTTTTTCATGTTTTTTCCAGTTCACTAATTCTTGCTTTACCACTCTTGAATATGCTGTTTAACACACCCACTGAGTTTTAAATTGCCATTGTTAATTGCCATTGGTTTGTAAATTTCCATTGTTGGGCTTTCATTTCATTTCCAGAAGTACAAATTGGTTATTTTTCAGATCTTCTGGCCCTTTTACTCTTACTCGTTTACTCATGTTTTCAATTCCTTTTTTTTCCCCAGTGCCTCCTTTTATTTCTTTAAAAACAGTGGGAATATTTATTTTAAATTCTGTACCCAATAATTCTCATCTCTGAGGATTTATTGAGACTTTTGTCATGTATGTCGATGTGATATTGTGATTCTTAAGAAATGTATTTGTTCTTCATCCCTTCCTGGCATGGATGGAATTCCTACAACCCTTGGAATTTCCCAGGTGATAAGAGCGATAAAGATGTCTTTGTTACTCCTAACAAACTTCTTCCAACCACACCTGAATTTACTAAATTAAGGAAATGAGTTTTAGGAAGCACCTAAGGATGGAGACTAGTTGCCAGAGGAATGATCAGGGGACTAAGGGTCTGGAACTTTCAGACCCACCCTCTGGCCTTTCCCAACTCCTGGGGAATGGGGAGGGGCTGGAGACTGAACCAATCACCAATGACCAATGACATAACCTAGCATGCCTGTGTAATAAAGCCTTTGTAGAAAGCCCTCTTGGAAAGGGTAGGAAGACTTCTGAGTTGGGAAGTATGTGGAGGTGCCTGGGGAATGGTGTGGTTGTGGAAGGAAGCTCCATGCCCTCTCCCCACACCTTGCCCTATGCATCTTTTCCATCTGGCTGTTGCTGAGAGCTATCCTTTTAAAATGAATCAGTAGTCTAGTAAGTAAATTATTTTCCTAAGTTCTGTGAGCCACCCCAACAAATGATGAGCCCAAAAAGGGGGTTGTAGGAACCTCCAATTTATAGTAGGTTGATCGGAAACACAAGAGACAACCAGGACTTGCGGTTGGCATCTGACCTATGTAGGGGGAGGGGAGAAGTTGGGAGGAAGCAGTCTTATGGGATCTATTCCTTGACCTATGGGCTCTGATACTATCATCAGGTAGATAGTGTCAGACTTGAGTGAAATTGTAGGACCCCCAGCTGACATCAGAGAATTGCTTGGTATGGGGAGTAGCTTCCACACCTTTGGTGACCAGATGTGAAGTACTGAGGGCACTGAGAGTAATGAGAAACAGAACAGTTTTTCCTACACAGGTGTTCCTACAGACTTTTTCAAGGCACTTTGTCTCCTTTTAAGTTGTACATATAATGTATTATTTGTTTCAGAGGTACAGATCTGTGAATCATCAATCTTACACAATTCATAGCACTCAACATAGCACATAACTTTCCCCTAATGTCCATCACCCAGCCACCCTACCCCTCCTCCCACCCCATACAATTTGTTTTTATTCTGAGTCCAAAATCCTAGAAATTCCATCAGGGGGAATTATTTGAGCCTGAAGAGGATCTCCATTTGCTTTTTCAGGTGTTGAAAGCTTGACTCTCTTGGGCCCATGTTAAAATTCTCAGCTTGTTTATTTCAAACCTTGCAAATAGCATTCAGGCATTGGCCCCACCCAGGAGCCCACTCAGGTCCACAGATTCACAGAGTATTCTTTCCACCTGTACCCAGGATCAAGACTCAGCTGGGACAAACAAGTTTCCTTGCATTTTTCCTTTGCAAGGAGGGTTTTATCCAGTTTATGTTTTTACTGAGAGTATAGACCTTTGTGGATCATAGCTTCACACGGAGTGGAAAGAAGACTCCAATTCTCACCGGGCCCAGCGTCCTGCTTCCATTCATGTCCGTGGTACCAGGTGCCTACAGCAACATCTGCGCTCACTCACGCATCTGCATTCCCTCTCCCACTTCATCCCAAGTCTCTAACGACCGCCTTCATTTTCTTGAAACGTCATCTTACATATAAAATTATGTTTCTTACGTTTTATCTAACATTGTTAATAGTTTGTAATAGAAGGGCTTTAGAATTTCTAATCTCTCATTTTGCCAGTGCAGATATCTCTTCTTTTACTAAACCCACAGTCGTCAGTAAAGACGATAAAATGTGACACACACCAAACAGCAGGCAAACTACCAAGAGTCTTTGCCTTTTTAAAGGGAATAAGAGGTTGGATATTATCCATGTTGAGCTGTCTTGGAGATATCATAGCTCTGGGGTCTTTACCAGTAAACATTTAGAGGAAAATGGCATCATCAGGAAAGGTTCCATAAAGCACATACCTGGGAGAATTTTCTTCTTGGAACAGTGATAAGAACTTGCCTCCCTCCACCTGTCAGGGGATAGTTTCTGTATGCTCCATCTGAGACAAAAAACACTCCATTGAAGATCAATGTAATGATAATGGTTACAACAGCTTAAAGTTGCATAAAGGGCATTGTTTAAAAAGTACTTCTGTTAATGTCCACAATAGCCAAACTATGGAAAGAACCTAGATGTCCACCAACAGAAGAATGGATAAAGAAGATGTGGTATACATACACAATGGAATACTATGCAGCCATCAAAAGAAATGAAATCTTGCCATTCGTGATGATGGGGATGGAACTAGAGGGTATTATGCTTAGTGAAATAAGTCAATCAGAGAAAGACAATTATCTTATGATCTCCCTGATAGGAGGAAGTGGAGATGCAACATGCAGGATTTGGGTGGTAGGAAAATAACAAATGAAACAAGGTGGGATCAGGAGGGAGACAAAGCATAAGAGACTCTTAATCTCACAAAACAAGCTGAGGGTTGCTGAGGGGAGGGGGGTAGGGAGAGGGTGGTGGGGTTATGGACATTGGGGAAGGTATGTGCTATGGTCAGTCTTGTGAAATGTGTAAACCTGGCGATTCACAGACCTGTACCCCTGGGGCTAATAATACATTATATGTTAATTTTAAAAATTTAAAATTTTTTTAAAACGTACTTCTATTATACTTATTTTGTGCCCCTTTTGACATATGCCCCAAAAGGACCCCTGGGTTAAGGAGCTGTAGGTGGGAATACTAGGGCACCTCCTCTGGTTCAGAAGCCTCCACACCAAAAACAATGCAACAAAGCCTTTTCGAAGAAGGCTTTGAACAAGCCTCCTGGAATCCAAGAGCCTCTGCTTTTTTTCTTCCCTGAATTTAGCTTCATCACATATGGTGAGATCTTTGGGGAGACTGGGACTCTTTCAAGGGTCACTGGTGTTCACCAAACAGAGTTCTCATAGTCTTGGCCATCCTGTACATTTGCCATGGATTCAACCCAGGTCCATTGGCATTCATGTCCAGCATCCTTCCATTCTCATTAACAAACAGCCCATCCGCTACAATCTTCCCAAGAGATGGGTTGTTGAACAGGGAATGCTGTGGAACTCTCTCAGTTGCCTCACAATCTTACCACCCAACACAGGACTTCTCAAACAGCAGGCTTTCCAGAGCCTTGGGGCACCGCTGGTGCAGGGACAGTGGCCTTGTTGGGTGAAACTCTAGCTCTCAGCAGAGACACCTGGCCATCAGTGGCATCCACTGTTGCTCATTTTTGGTTTCGGTGTTTTTTTTTAAGTTTTATTTTATTTAAGTAATCTCTACACCCCCTGTGGGGCTTGAACTTGCCCTTGATCAAGAGTTGATGTTCCCCCAACTGACCCAGCCAGGGCAACCTCCCCCACTGTTGTTCTTTCTGAGCAGAGCAAAAACAGAAGGGCAAGTCTGAGTTGGATGGGTATTTCCAGGACTTTTGAGAATGACCTGTTGCCATGCTGTACACTCTATATAGCATGGGATCTTTATTCTTTCAGTGCTCTGATTCTTGATCCCAAAGGTAAGGGACATTCATTTATCTTTCCTTATCTAAAAATCTTTAGTTCCTCTCGGTCTTGCTCAATATAAAACCTTAGGAGATTTTGGCCTTTTTCCTGACAGCCTGACATGACCCAGAACATTCCAAGGCCTGGTTATAAATAATCACCTAACATTTCACTGTTGATGGTCAGTTCATATTTACCTTCAAAACATAACACAAGAAGGGGGTGGGGAGTTGGGTGAGCCTGGTGGTGGGTATTAAGGAGGGCACATATTGCATGGAGCACTGGGTGTGGTGCATAAACAATGAATCTTGGAACACTGAAAAAATAAAATAAATTTTTTTTTTAAATCACAATTCTAAGTTCAACCAGGAAGCAAATACTACAAAAAGGTCAGCCATATACAAAAAGTAAGAAAACAAAGATCACTTAACACATATGAGGAAACTAAGTCTCAAAGCAGGTAAGGAATTTATTCTAGGTCACGGGGCCAGGACACAAGCTCAGGCCAACTGTACCCAAATCTGTTCACTCTGCCAGTATGCCATGTTGCTCTCACATTGGGTAGCTCACTTCTTCAATATCACTCCATTTTAATGAGGAAAGATGACCCTTACATAAACTTCATAGGTAGCATGGAAAAGTCATGATTTTACCATGATGCCATAATTGGAATTAGCACCAAGTTTATCCAAATAATGAAGAGATTAAAGAAGAACAGAAACAACAGAGACAGAGAAGAGACTCTTTGTGATTACTTTTTTGTTTGTTTGTTTAAGATTTATTTATTTTAGAGAGACATAGAGAGTGGGGAGAGGAGCAGAGGGAGAGAATTTCAAGCAGAGTCTGTGCTGAATGTGAAGCCCAATGTGGGGCTCGATCCCAAGAACCATGTTATCATGACCTGAGCTTAAACCAAGAGTTGGATGCTTAACCTGACTAAGCCACCCACATGCCCCTGATTACTGTCTTTGCTTCATTTTCCCATTTGGGTTTGTCACTTTACAGACCTCCTATTAATCTGAATCAGGGGTCACACACACATAGGCACACACAAGCACACCCCTGAATTATCTAAGAGAAACGTGTCCTAGGAAGGCTGAGAAGTCTCTGTAAACAGAGACCCAGCATCTCCAGGAGTGCTCTGCCCTGAAGGAAATGCAGGAGACACACAACACAGCCAGGCAGGACTCTGTCCAGAGAAACCCATGGCCCAGATAAGCAGAGGTCAGATAAACAAGGTTGCCCCATGATCAGCAACTCTTCTGAGCTGGCCAGGGCTCAAAAAACAAAATACATACCTGTCCCCAGGGCAGGTTCCATTGCTCCATTTGTTCAGGCAGTGGTTTATCAAGAATCTGGCCTTTTTAGTAGACTGAGCCATTGACCTGGAGCCAAGAATTCAGCTCTCAGCCCCACCCTGCTACTGGCTCACTCACCACCCCTCACTGGGGGTAGAAATGGTGCCCATCAGCTTTTCTCAATGCCACAGCCTCATGTGTAATACAAATTGAAGCAACAAGAGCAGCTAGCACTTATGAAGACTGAGTGTGTGCCATATTCTTCACAAACATGATCTTGACCTCCCCACAACACTGAGGTAGTTATAATTGTCATCTAACGCATACAGAAACTAAGGGTCAGGGCATGAGAAGACCCACCTCCAAGCACCTCTATGCCATGGGAGCTCACTGTTGCTCTCACCTTCCTCACATCAGTTTCTTTTCCCAAAGAAGAGCAGTGGCTCCATTGGGAGAGTGACATAATCACATTTTTCCTCCCTCTCTCTCCCACCACTCCCCCCCCCCCCACCCGCCAGTGCTCACTAGAATTTTAATGGTGGGATCTGGGAAGTAAGACCCAAATTTGGAGAGTAAAGCCCAGCAGTCTCATTCACCCATTATGGGTTTTGGAGACTATGTGATTATTTATTTTTCAGATGATGCCCCTGTTCTCTGCAGAAGCACAGACTGAAAAGAATTCATAAGAAGATTTTCAGAATGTGTGTTTGTTTTGTGTTTTGTTGTTTCCGCAGCATGCAGAATTTATGAGCATTTAAGAAATCAACCCCCACTGCAGAGTTCCTTCAGTTCTTCCAGCTGCCAGTTCCTCGTGATGCAAAGGTGTCTCTGCAAAATCAAAGGATATTTAGAACAAACACTCCATGGAATATTTGCAAAATAATGTGATAGGAAGCCAAGCATCCCAGCCTCAGCTGCTGTGAAAACACTAGAGTCTAGAGTGCCTGACACAACAGCAGACTGATATCCCCTCTCACTTCCTCTCCTTTGCCAAGTCTGGCTACTGAGATCTTTCTCACATGCTCCCAGGGATCCTCAAGGGTGGGTCAAGACCTATGTGTCGGGCATGCCATTTATATAAAACTCAGCATCTTCAGAACACACAGAGCCTTCCACTATGGAGTCCCAAACTGATAGTAAATTCTGGTAGATAAAATGAGACAAAATGGCCCAAATATTCTTATGTCTACACCATCCCCATTCTTGGGTTTGGCCTAAACCAAACCTATCCCTGACCCCAGAACAATTTCTGAGAAAAAATGGTGCTTAAGGAAGGTCTAAACCACAACCACTTTCTAAAGATTGTGACAGGGCGAGGCGACTTCTTTTCATCCTAGTCCTTCTGCCCCTTCACCATCTCTTTCAACCCACTTTTGTAGGACAACAGCCTAGGGGTTATAAAACACTTATCTGGAGCTGAGACCCTGCATTGTCAGTTAATACCAGAGATCTCTGTGGTGCAACTCAGAAGGAACTGAACCCTAAGAATAGAGCTATAATTGACAAGAAATAAAGTCAGCATTTTGTTTTTGTAAGGAAGTCATCTTTTTGTATGACATTGAAAGAACTTAATTCTCACAGTGGTGAGAAGTATTTAATTTTAAATTAATTTAAGAAAACAAGCAACAACCCAGGTTGAGAACTCTTCCTCTGCCAACATTCTGTATTAGGGTTCTCCAGAGAAACAGAACCAACAGAATGTGTGTGTGTGTGTGTGTGTGTGTGTGTGTGTGTGTGTCTAGGCAGAGATTTTACAGAATTGGTTCACACAACTTCAGAGTCTTGGCAAGTCCAGAATCTGCAGGGTAGGCCAGCAGGCTCGAGACCCAGGAAAGAGTTGCAACTTGAGTCTCTATGTACTTTCCCGGCTGAATTCCTTTTCTCCTGGGGATTGCAGTCTTTTTTCTATTAAGGCCAACATTACTACTTACATCTCTCATCTCCCACCGCATCCTTCATGCAGAACCAGAGTACATTCCCATCTTTGACAGAGATAAAGGATTTGAGTAGAAGAAAATGTCCTTTCTGATACTGAGCAAATGCCTGAGAGTAGAGTGCTGGGACCGTGTTGTGGGAGGGGGGCGGTAATTGGGGCTTTAGAAAGGTCCAGAACAACAACAGGACATATGGGTTTCAATAGGACTCAGGTCCCAACCATAAACTTGACAGGGAGGGTTCATGACATGAGCAGTAGCTAGACAAGGAGCTTGCCATGGCTCTAGAACATAGAGCATATTCAGATGGCTCTGTAACCATAGAGCCAAGAACAGTCTAGATCACTTGATAGCTAACCAAACCCCCAGCCATGTGAATGAGCCCAGCGCACATCAGCAGAGCCTCCTAGCCAACCACCACACAGGCAACTGCAATAAATGCTCAGTGTCATATGCCACTGCAGTTTTGTGACCGTTATACAGCCTTTTCGTGGCAATAGCTAACTAATACACCAACTTCCCAAGTCAGGAAACAGGCTGACAAATTCAAATGTTGACAGGGAGAGTCAGATAATATAACCCTGCAAACAGGTAAAGTGGAGTCTACATTAAATGGGAAAATGCATGCCCATCTGAAGATACTCAGCTCAACCAGTCATGCCATGTGGAAATGTTGATTTGGTACAGCTGAATTAATGGGAGTTAATTCAAGGGAGATGGAGATGGAGGTGTTCCTATGAGATGTATTACTTTATACGTTTTCAGTACATTTTATTTTCCTTATAAATCTGGGCAGCAGTAACAAAAATGCAAATTAAAACTCAACTGAGATCATTTCTCTTTCTATCCAAAAGATTTGCAAAAATCTAGACGTTCAATAATATACTCTGTTGGTGAAGCTTTGGCAAAACAGGCACTTTCATACATCACTAGAGGGAATGCCAAATGGTGTACATAACCCCAATGGAGAGAATTGAGAAGGATTTAGTGAAACTACATATTCATTTACCCTTTGATCCAATAATCATACTTCTTGGAATTTATCCCAAAGCATATATTGCCAAAACTACAAAAGAGATATATGCACAAGGTCACTAATTGCAGTTACCAGTCATAATAGCAAAGGCAGAAAACAACCAAAATGCCACAATCAGGGACTGATTTAAAAAATTATGATACATCCATATGATAAAGTACTGTATAACTATAATAAGGAAAGAGGAATATCTCTATTGTCCACTATAGAATAAGTTCCAACTTACATTGCTGAAATTATTTTTAAAAAAACTAAGGTACAGAAAAATGTGTATCACATTCTACTATTTCTGTAAGAAAAGAGGAGATATATAGGTATACTTTTATACAGATTAATTAAATTTCTCAATGGAAAATAAGCCACAAACATTTTAAAGTGTTGTTTATAGGGGAAAGGAAGGTACAGAGTAGGTGAGACAGAAAAAGAGGCCAGAGTTATTTGAACATATGTTGGTTTTTAGATATATCTTTAATGTTATATAATTTTTCATATAATTTTAAGGCAATTAATCTTTAAAATATTAATCCCCAAATATGAAAGAAATAAAAAGAATTAAGTGAACCTGTGTATCCATTATGCTGGCAACACAACACAAAAAAAGCCATAGTAATTTGACTGCATACTTTCAGTGGAATATATCCTAAGTACAAAAAGAATTATAAAAACAACAGAAAGTAACTGTTTAAATAATAATATTTCTGGTGGGAGTGTGTGGGTTTGGAATTCTAAGACTGATATATGAGTAATGTGGGATAAAACTGTTGAATAATTGCATGATATTCCAATTCTATCATTCATGCTATTTTGGAGAACAAAGATTTTGGGTGTGGAAAGAAGGAAATGCAGATGTTGGAAAAGTTTAAGTAAAAACCATGTAATCCTGAAACTGAAAAAAAACATTGGTTCAAATTCATAATGTATTTTATGATGATGTAGATAGCTAGATGATAGATAGATAGATGATAGATAAATAGACAGGTGACAGATAAATAATAGGTAGGTAGATAGATAGATGATAGATGGATAGATGAATGGATAGATAGATGTATAGATAATAGATAAGTAGATAGAGAGATCGATAATAGATGATAGATAGATCGATAAACTACCCATATTTCCCAGTTCTTTCCCCGAGACCCAAGAGACTGGAAATAGTGCCAAGGTCAATAGCAATGGGTTGAGTTCCTTTTGTGCTCAAATTGGGGTCTGGAGATACCATTTCTTACCAAAATGAACCAAATGTGCTTGGAGGAATAGCTAATTCCAAGTACAGTACAGGAAATAAACGAGGAGTCTAAAAGACCTAATTATATCAGAAAACAAAATTATCAGACTGATGGGGTTATCCCAATTTGCAAGGGTTCCCACTGGTCAAAGGTAGGGCAACCTGAGCATCAATATTAGTAATCTTTTAAAATAATCATAAAATTAATAATAATAATCATTGCAATAAATTTAAATGTATCAAATATGCTTAAATTCATGGGCTTGTAATTTTTTAATAAGATAATTGAAAAATTCAAACATTGACTAAATGCTCAATAATACTAAAGAATCTAGGAGTAATCATGGGAATGGGGATTTTGTTTGTAAAAGAACATAAGGAATAGCTCAGAGGACCATAGGGGATGGGAGGGAAAACTGAATGGGAAGAAATCAGAGAGGCAGACAAGGCATGAGAGACTCTGGACACTGGAAAACAAACTGAGGGTTACAGAGGGGAGGGGTGGGGGGCTGGGGTAACGGCCTGATAGTATTAAGGAGGGCATGTGTGGTGGTGAGCACTGGGTGTTATACACAACTAATGAATCATTGAACCATGCATCAAAACCTAATGACATACTACATGCTGGCTAATTGAACATGATAATAAAGAAATTTAAAAGTAAGAGTCCTTATATTTTAGAGGTTTATATCATCATCCTATTTATCCATGGATTCTATATTTGCAGATCACCCCTACTCAATAAAATTTATTTGTAACCCCCAAATCAGTGATGCTGGTTTTTTTATGGTCAATCATGGACACGGGCAGAGCAGCAAAAGTCTGAGTCACCTGACATGCACTTTCCCAGCTCAGGTTGGACAAAGGGATGCTCTGCTTTCTTATTTTAGTTCTCATACTGTAAGCAAATACTCTTTCTGTGGTCTATTTAACGTCACATTTTTTTGTGACTTTTTTTTTTTTTTGTAATTTCCTGTTTAAAATGGTTAAGTTAAGTGCTGGTGTATAATCTAGTGCTCCCAAGTGTGAAAGGCTGTGATGTGCCACATGAAGAAAACACACCTGTTTGGTAAGTCTCATTGAGGCTCAAGGTATAGTGCTGCTGTCCATGAGTTCAGTGTCAATGAATCAATAATCTATATTAAATACAGTGTCTTTAAACAAAAGCACATGTAAAACAAGGTTATGTATTTACTGGTTGAAGAAAATGTGTCAGAGGCTTGCAAGAACCTTGTGGACACGAAGGTATCACACCCCTTCAGTACTCACAGAGACAATATAGAACATAACAAATAACAAGAATTGACCTACTAAAATAGTAGATTAGGGCAATATAGGGCAAGAATACTGTGCAGTGAGAGTAAGATAAATCTCCTGGACCGGATTAGGTTTACCAGACCCAGTTCTTTGTCTCTGGTCTCTTTCCCTTCCCTTAAATAGTGCACAGAACAGAATCTTTTCCCTTTCCATCATTCCCCGATTGACAGACATTTGAGTTGCTTCCAGTTTTTCACTGTTAGGATCAGGACTTCAGTGAACATCTGCACAGGTGCAGAAGTTTCTCTTGAGAAGACGTGAAGAAGTATAATTGCTGAATCACAGGGTATGCACATTTTCCATTTTAAAAGACGCTGCCAATTTGCTTTCAAAGTGGCTGTACCAATTAATACTCCCACCAACGGTGTTTGCAAGTCTAGGTTTCCCACAGTCTTGCCAACGCTTAATTCCATGAGTATTTTTGGAATCTGGACCCTGTGTGAGGCACTAATGAGGTTATGGGGGGTGGAGAGGAAGCAAAGCAGCATACAAGCTGCAGGAGACGTGGTGTCCCAGCACCAAAGACAAACTGCTCATCTTCCCCCAAGGGCACAGAACAGCACGATGGAAACAAAAAGCAAGCAGAGAATTTTCAAATCTCATCCAGTGGCTCACTTACCTTAAACAATAATCCACAAAAATTACTTGATTAGCTTTAGGGTGATAATTTGTACTATAATATGACAGGTAGGTCTAGGTCCAGCCCAAGACCGTATCAAGGGCAAATCCTGTCAGCTTAATTTTACAAATAAATTACATTTTTTCCTTAGAATAAAGATGTGGATATATATTTGGCTGTGTGCATCCAAAAAATAAATAAGTAAGTAACCCTTAAAATGTCCATGCTATTTAACCAAGCAATTATTTTCGGCATATTATCTTAGGGAAATTAATCTGAAGAATTTACAAAAATGTAAGTGGAAGAATAGTTATTCCCAGCATTGTTTAATATCTCCACAAAAGAGAAAACTACCCAACTGCTCAAAAAATAAGGAATGAAATAATTAAATATTTTGAAGATAAAATGTTCAATAAATTGAACCATTGGGAACTCTTACGCGACCCTCAGAAATGATTTATTTGTTGTTATGGAAAGACATTTGGAAAGTAGTGTTGTTAAAAAAAAAAAAAAAAGCCGCCAGCATGCGCACATTTGTTCATTCTCTCACCAGATATGTGCCGTGCACCTACTGTGTGCCAAGCACTATGCAAAGTCATAACAACTGCAGACGGAGTCCCTGCTCTCCAAACTGAGCTGTCTTTTGCTTCTCTTGCCTGTTTTGTGGACTGCATAGACAGGTTTCTCCAGCCTGGATCTGAGCAAACTACTAATTGTTTGTTATTAAGCTCCTTGTGATTTCACAAGTACTGATGGATTGCTTCTGATTCTTACACTGTGTAGGACAATGCCCCATTTTGTTAAAGGGTCTTTTTAATAATATCATCGTATATAGACCAGTGGGAAGAGAGTCTGTCTTACCCACAGACTAGCAGAGTATCTGATTCCTCTTCCCATTGCCATTCTCTGAGGGAAGGTTCTAGAACAGTGGAAATACCGTGGCTCGGGGATGTCACAGTGCTGACTCAGGGTCCCTGTTTTGCTTTTCTGGCACCTGACTCAACATCTTCTGGCTTCAGTGCACCCACCCATACGATGAATGCCACAGGTTTGATGTGAAGTGAGGCATGACCACAGGATGATGCCTGGTGCACAGTGGCACAGGCACTTCCCATCCTCTAGTCTCTTGTCAAAGATTGGTTTCTTCACGGAAGTCATTAGTATGAAAAGCAGAAGGATGCAGTACTTCAGCTGGGATGTTCATTTTCTTCTTTTTTTAAAAAAGATTCCTTTATTAGGATGCATAGGTGGCTCGGTCAGTTAAGCGTCTGCCTTTGGCCTAGGTCATGATCCTAGGGGCCTGGGATCCAGCCCCCACTGGGCTCCTTCCTCAGCAGGGAGCCTGCTTCTCCCTCTGCCTGCCACTCCCACTACTTCTGCACTTGCTCTCTCTCACTCTCTCCGACAAAGAAATAAATAAAATATTTTTAAATGCATTTATTTAGTCATCTATACACCCTACGTGGAGTTCGAACTCACAACCCCAAGATCAAGAGTCACACACTCCACTGACTGAGACAGCTAGCCACCCCTGTTCCTTTTCTTTCTATCTCATAACTTTTGAGGGAGAGCAGTCTGGCTTATCCAGACAGTCTCTGGAAATGTTCACCAATATGGTCTGATGGTTAGCAGGTGATCAGATTCTAGAGGGACAGATAAATTGAGGTTCCTTGGACCCTTCTACAAATAGACAGACACCAGCACATACACATGGGCAAGGGTCTGCCCTATCTGCTTTTAAAACTCAAAGCCCTTATCCCTGCTTTGGATCTCTCCAATAGAGACAGTAGAGTGAGTGGGAGAAGTAGAACAGGGTGTACAGAAGAAAAACTGAGGGAAACCACAGGCATGTGACCCAGGATTGGTCAATCAGACCCTCTTGTCCACCTGGCCTCAGTGGTGGCTCAGAGGGGTGAAACCCAGGCCAACGGTTTGCAATTCTGTGATGTTCTTGAAACTATTCACAAAAATAAGTTCTTTCTACTCAGGTAGTATTTTTTTATATTTATTTAAGTCCTAGGTAGTTAACATACAGTCCAATATTGGTTTCAGGAGTAGAATCCAGTGATTCATCACTTACATACAATACCCAGTGCTGTGCTCGCTTCGGCAGCACATATACTAAAATTGGAACAATACCCAGTGCTCATCACAAGTGCTGTCTTTAATACCCAACATCCATCTAGCCCATTCGCCACCCGTCTCTCTCCATCAATCCTCAGTTTGCTTTCTATAACTAAGAGTCTGTTAGGGTGCCTGGGTGGCTCAGTTGGTTAAGCATCTGCTTTCAGCTCTGGTCATGATCCCAGAGTCCTGGAATGGAGCCCTGCATTGGGCTCCCTGCTCAGCAAGGAGCCTGCTTTTTCTCCCTCTTCCCATGCTCATGCTCTCTCTTTCTCACTCTGCTCTCTCTCTCAAACAAATAAACAAAATCTTGTAAAAACAACAACAAAAGCAAACAAACAAAACAAGGGGTGCCTGGGCAGCTCAGGTGGTTAAGAGTCTGCCTTCATCTCAGATCATGATCCCAGAGTTCTGGGATCAAGCCTGGTGTCAGGCTCCCTGCTGAGTAGGGAGCCTGCTTCTCCTTCTCCCTCTGCTCCTCCCCCTGCTTTTGCCCTCCCTCTCCCTCTCTCTCATTCTCTCTCAAATAAATAAAAATCTTTTTATTTTTAAGTCTGTTTTATGGTTTGACATCTCTTCTTTTCTGTTCATCTGTTTCATTTCTTAAATTCCACATATGAGCGGAAACATATGGTGTTTGTCTTTCTCGGACTGGCTTATTTCACTTAGCATAATATTCTCTAGATCCACCCATATCATTGCAAATGGCAAGATTCCATTCTTCTTGATAGCTGAGTAATATTCCGTTGACTATATACATCACATCTTCTTTATCCATTCATCAGTTGATGGACATTGGTCTCTTTCCCTAGTTTGGGTATTGTTTATAATGCTGCAATAAACAACAGGGTGCATGTACCCTTTGAATCTGTATTTTTGTATTCTTTGGGTAAATACTTGGTAGGGCAATTTTGGATCGTAAGAGAGGTCTATTTTAAGATTTATTTGATTATTTTAGAGAGAGAGTTGGGGGTAGAGGGAGAGGAAAAGAAACAGACTCCCCACTGAGCACAGAGCCCAGCAGGGGATAATGAGATCACAACTTGAGCCAAAACCAGCTACACCACTCAGGCACCCCAAGGTAATTCTATTTTTAACTTTTTGAGGACCCCCAAAGTGTTCTCCAGGGTGGCTTCACCAGTCTGCATTTCTACCAACAGTCCACTGAGGTGGTCTAGTTGGGAGAATGTACTCCTGGGTGTATTGGGAGCATTGTGCTGAGAAATTCTGCCTGGGGAGAAAGCCCAGCCCCGTGACAGGAAGAGAGACCAAGTCCTAATGGTATAGAATGAGTGCACTAGGTCCAACCTTATCTGAAACCAAATCTATGCCTGGACTCCAGTTATATGAGGCTAAATCAACATTCACAGCCCCC
The DNA here is from genome assembly GCF_009829155.1 of Mustela erminea. Lineage (NCBI taxonomy): Eukaryota > Metazoa > Chordata > Mammalia > Carnivora > Mustelidae > Mustela > Mustela erminea. Next base: position 70,051,777 of record NC_045614.1, on the reverse strand, counting down.
CTCTCTCCTTCCTCTTTCATTTGAGGTTACTGCTAAAGAAGACCCTGAAATAAGGATTCATGTGCAATAAAGAGTTAATGTGAGAAGCAATCCCAGAAAACACCCGCAGGGCAATGGGGAAGTAAAACCAAGAAGAAAAGGTACATTACTGAGCAGATAACCACTCAGGAACTCCAGGACTTTTTTTTTAAGTATTTTATTTCATTTTTAAAGATTTTATTTATTTATTTGTGAGAGAGAGAGAGCACAAAAGCTGGGGAAGTGGCAAAAGGAGAGGGAGAAATAGGCTCCCCATTGAGCAGGGAGCCTGACATGGGGCTCGATCCCAGGACCCTGGGATCATGACCTGAGCTGAAGGCAAATGTTCAATGGACTGAGCCACCCAGACACAGCAGGAACTCCAGGAACACCCTGTGGAGCACACATTTCAGAGTCATCCTGCCCAAGGGGCAAGGTAGCTGGGATATTGACACCACCACCCCACCCCACCCCCACCCGCCACACCACCACCCCCCCCCACTGTGTCAGGTTACTCCCACAAGGCATCAATAACCCTTCACTTTCAGCCCACCATGAGAATGTACAAAGCAGACCCTGGCGGGGGAGGGGGAGGTGGGGTGTTGCTGGCTGTCTGCAAACTGCTGTGTGCTGCACCAAGGGGCAATGAGGGAGATACAGTGCTCTTGTATCTTTTTTGGGTTTTTTTTTAAGATTTTTTTTTTTTAAAGATTTTATTTATTTATTTGACAGACAGAGATCACAAGCAGCAGACAGGCAGGCAGAGAGAGGGACAGGAGGAAGCAGGCTCCCTGCAGAGCAGAGAGCCCGATGCGGGACTCCATCCCAGGACCCTGAGATCATGACCTGAGCTGAAGGCAGCGGCTTAACCCAGTGAGCCACCCAGGCGCCCCTCTTGTATCTTTTTTTTTTTTTTTTTCCCTGCAAGGGTTGCTGAGGTCAGGGGCAGATTAAGCTAGACTTCCTGCCATTTGCAAAGAAAAATATCCTGACTAATATATGTGACCCTTCCACCCAGGTCAAAGGAATCCTAGAAAGTGGGATGAAGTAGCCCCAGATCCCTTCCTTCACTTAACCCCATCCCAGACGTGACACCACCCTGGTTACAGAAGGAAGTTCTTACCAATGATAACACTGATGACCTGAACCCACACTGGCATGGCCAGCATGTCCCCCGAGACACCACAGAGTGGTAGAAGTGGGTTAACCGCGTACACTTCCAGAGTGAGCAGGCCCTCGGGGAAATTGTACCATGTCCCGTGGTTCTCTGCTGCATCGGATATCCTATATCCCAGGCCCGGACCCCAGCTCGGGTGACCACCCACAGTTCCCCCAACAGGCCACTAACAGGCCCAGCAGCCCCTTGGCAGCTGCGCAGCTGTCATGAGCTTCTATCTTCAACATGCTTCCCACCAAGAGAGCCAGAGAAACCCAGGCTCCCAGCCCTTCTGTGGCAAAGGTTGGAGGGTGAGAGCCAGGAACCCAAGCTGTAGTCATATCAGGCCTCTCCTCCAACACAGAGGGACGCCTGGGATGGAGGGAGGAAAAGGTAGCACATGTGTCTTCTCCTATCAGTTTGCTTCACGGTGATAAATACCTTTTGTTTCTATTGTGAACAAGATCTTTCTTTTCCACTATTTTTTTCTAAGTGGTTACTGTTGGAAATAGGAAAGCTATTGATTTTTGTACATTTATTTTGTGACTGGCTGCCTTACTGAACTCTCATTATTTCTAATAGTTTTTCAGTTCAATTCTCCCAAAGGAGAAAAAAAAAAATGTAGACGATGTGACAAAACTGACAAAAAACGTGTGAAATCGGCCACCACTCTGTTTGTTCTGAGACACATAAAAAAATCTAGGTAGAAGCAAATTCCCACTAGTGCTACACAAGAGTCATGTGTTCCCCCTCCCCCCAGCCTCCCCTACCATTCCAGTGCCCCTCTACCTCTCCACCCCTGGGGAGAGGCCACACTCTCCTGTGTGATGACAGTCTTTGAAAATCAGACTCAGAAAAGCCCTTTGTTGGGGCAAATGGCCAAACCCCATGCCTGCCTGGGCTGTCAGCCAGGGGCAAGGTGTCCTAGCTTTCGGGAGAGGCCCAGGACAGGGCTGGCTCTCTCAGACTGCCCCCAGGCTGGGGTCCCTCACTCCAGCCCCTTGCCCAGCTTCTACTCAGCCCCCCTGCAAGCAGCCCTCAGCCCTAACTGAGCAACTACTATGTGCCAGGTCTGGGAATGTCTGCGGACACAAGGTTTAGTCACTTCCTCAGCTCTTCCAACTATAGAATATCCTGGAAGATGCCCCAGTTTCGTTTTACCAGATTGACCTGGGTACTCTTGGAGAGACATTTTATTATCAACTCGGGTTTGCCTGTCTGGGATGTAGCGACACAGCCAATGCCTTGCCAAGTTGGCCTGCCATCCGTTTTACACAGACTGTGCGGCCCTCCACTGGCTTCTGTGTGATCTCGCTTCCAGAGGACTGCCCTCAGGCGACCAGAGCTGCTTGCCCACACCAGCAGAGATTGGAAATGTCTGGGAGTTAGCGTTGCCCCAAGGCAGCCCTTAGCCAGTGCCTGACAGGTGCAGAGTCTCAGCCTCCCTGAGCTGCCCTGTGGGGGCAGGAGGAAGCCAGCCCTGGGGAGCTGCTTCTGGTCTCTGCCTTGCCCCTCATGGACTGCCTTGCCTCCCTGACCAATCCCCCACAAAGCCTGTCTTCAGTGTTTCCCACGCACAATGTCCTCACTTTAGGGTTTGTTCTGGGGAACCCAACCCAAGACACAGAGTGAGCTTCTGACCCCCATTTCCTCATCTGTCAGGTTGGTCTAATTAGAAAGTCTCCTGAGAAAGTGAGTAGGATTTTGTCAGGGACTGAATTGTGTCTGCCCACCCCCCCCATACACACACACACAATTCCTATGTTGAATCCCCAACCCCCAATGTGACTCTATCTGAGACAGGGCCTTTAAGGAGGTAATCGGGGCTGAATGAGGTCATACAAGTGGAGCCTGATCCAAAGGGTTTAGTGTCTTAGAAAAAGAGACAGCAGAGAGCTCACACACGCTCTCTCTGCCCTCCGAGCACCAGGCACCGAGGACAGGCTGGGTGAGGGCACAGAAGTGGCAGCTGCCCGCAGCAGGTAAGGAGGCCTCGGACGAAATCTGATGTGACCAGCATTTTGATCATGGAATTCTAGCCTCCGGAGCTGTGAGAAAATAAATACCTGCTGTTTATCTGTTGTTTAAACCACCCAGTCTGTGGTATTTGGTTATGGCAGCTCAAGCTGACTAAGAGATTCCTTCAGTGCGATCTGGCCGGGAGGCTGAAACAGCCTCCAGCCCCTCATTCAAGTGACCCGTCACCAAGAAACAAAATTACAACCACTCTGGGAACAGCACTGTCTCACTCCAAGGAAAATGAAATGAAATTGAAGCCATAGACTAGAGCCTGGCACATTCCTCCTGTAAAGAGCCGGAGAGTAAAGACCTTGGGTCTCAGAACTACTCACTTCTGCGTGGCAGGGAGGAAGCAGCCACAGACGGTATGTAAACAGTGGGTTTGCTGCGTGCCAGTAAAACTTTATTTAGGAAAAGCAGAGCACTCGAGGGGCAGCAGTTGAGCTGGGAGTCCAGCAAACCTTGGATCCAGCCCCAGGTTGTAAAGACAAGGACAAAGGCAGAAGGTGGAAAGGACTTGCCCGAGATCCCACAGGGAGTGAGCGGCGGGCAGACCCCAGAGAGATAACCTGCCCCCTGTGTCCTTTCTGTTGTTCGGAATGGAAGCTTACATGGGTGGGCTATCCCAAGGGCGTCTACAAATGTTGTAACAGAAGGTGCCCCAGGAGGAGAAGGGAAGTGTGCCTGTCACCAGAAAGCCAGGAGCAGAGGCAGCCAACAGCCCTCCTGCCTGTGGATGGACCTCGGAGCCAGTCCAGTGAGGTGCAGGGTCCCTGGACCACCAAGAGGCCTTGAGGGTGATCCTGAGCCAGGAGGTCCTTACCCCATTGCTCTTCAAAGGAAGGTGAAAGTCTGGCACCTCTCACTGTCAAGTCCAGGGTGAAGGGCCGCAAGAAACGTCCCACTGGCTGAGCACTGCAGAGCCATGGGTAAGGAGAGGCTCTGGTTCACACCACCATGACTAGAGGCTCACCTGCACAGCTGGACTCACTTCATCCCCTCCCAGGCCTCCACTTTAGGCAGGAAGCGGTGGACCTACTTTGAGAAACCAGCGGCACAAACTCCAACCCATTGCTTTACATTTCACAGCGATAGCATTGGGCTTGCAGCCTCAAGAAGCAGGGCCAGGGGCCCTGGAGTTAAAGAGACTTGGCAGTTATCAGGATCTGTGGCCTCCTCCCTCTGTCTACATCTGTGGCCTCTCTCCCCCTCCCTGTCTCCCCCTGTATCTCCTTCATGGCCACCGACCACTGGCCTCAGATGAGAGCATCTCAACAGATGCAGGGAAGGGAGCAGCTGGCTCATAGCAATGACCTTCCCAGAGCCCTGAGACTCCCTGCAGAGCCCCAGCAGTTCCTTGAGCCCCACTCAGCAGCCTCCGGCCAAAAATCACCAAGTCAAAGCCTCAGGTTGTAAAGAAAGAAATTTTCCGATTTGGAAAGAGAAGGGAAATGGGGCATTTGGGGCCTTGCAGAGGACTGACCCTATTTGGGATTCTGTTTGACCATCTCAACACCAAGGAAAAGTGAACCAAACATACCACCGGCACTCAAGAAGCAGATTTTTTAGAATCTTCCTATCAACAAGATTTCAGTCTTCAATCATCTCAAATTAAAAAAAACCTATGTGCAAGATAAAGAAAGAAGGGGGCGTTGCGGGGGGGGGGGGCTTTGTGTCACATGACTTTTATGCAGCAGAAACTTAATGAGAAACACACCACATTTCCAGAACCCTCTTTCTAGTCAGAGCTCCCGCTGAGATAAAAGGTCACAAGAAGAGAAGGAGGGAGAGCGGGTGGCAGAGCAGGGAGGCACTTACTGGAAAGATGGGCCCAAATTTCACACAAGCTGCTATCAGGCCCAAGAGTCTAGACCGATGATTTTCTTTGAATGCCAGATGTGAAGCGCTTTCATAAAGGAATCTCAGACATCACCCATTTAAAAACAAATCGACCCAAGCTGCATTCACTGATGCAAAGGAGAACTTTATCCCAGGCTGCAAGGGAAAGCCAGCTGGCCCGCCTGGGGTGGCCCAGCCTCGGTTTCATGTCCCGTTGCTGCCCCCTGCAGGCCCTGAGCTGCAGAGCTGCCGATGCAGGTCGAGGCTGGGTCCGCCAACTCAGCCAGGTCTCTGCCAGCCAGTGGGTGGAGGCTCTCTGTCTCTCTGACCCAGGGTGGCAGGAGAATGGTCCTCTGTGCCATGCCAGATCACAAGTGGAAGGACTGAGCTGGCCTTGGGCAGCGTTACCCATATCGTCTTACTCAGCCTTTAGCCCTGCAAGGTAGAGATACAGACCCTTTCCTTTTTTTTTTTTTTTTTTAAGATTTTATTTATTTATTTGCCAGAGAGAGCACAAGCAGAGGGAGAAGTAGTCTCCCCGCAGAACAGGGAGGCCGACGTGGGACTCAAACCCAGAACAGACTCCGAGAACACGACCCAAGCCAAAAGCAAATGCTCAATCTTTCTACAGGTGAAAAATCACAGGTCCCAAGAAGCCCAGTGCCTTGCACAGTAAATGCAACTGGTTGAATCAAGGTCCTTTATGCTATGGCCACCAACACCAGGATTCCCATCTCAGAGAAAATGAAATGGTATCTCCAGACCAGAACAGAAAGGAGGAAGCCGTGCCTGTGGGCCCACAGGGCCTAGGGGAATGTCTTCACATCCCTGTGGCCTCAGGCTAGGAGTGACCAGGATGATGTACCCGCTGTCAGGCTGGAGGGAGGCTCCATAATTCCCATCCCCCACCCCAGGCTCAGAGCTTCGTAGACCAAGGAGCAGCTTGGCCACTCTGGCCGCTGGAATCTCCTGCCAGCCCTGTATTTCTCCCCGTGTTGTAGCTGCCTTGGGCTGCAACCCTCCTTAACAGGGACTGAATCTGTAAAAATCACTCTGAGATGACCAGAGACCTCGCACTTGGCAGTAGCTACAAATCACAATGCCAGACGCTCAGGACCAGTGACCTTTAGAAGGAGCCGGGCATGGCAAGGAGCCCCTAAGTGATTCATGTCTAATATGGTGTGAAAGGACCTCTGCCCCCACTCCTCGGGGCACCCCAGGCCTTCTCTGCACCCTCTGGCCTGCCTGCTCTCGGCTGTCATAGGGACCATTCTGGCGTGCTGGAGAGCATCAGTTCTCTGCCAGTGCTGTTGACTTGAGACTCTCTAGTGCACCCTTGGGCTTTCCTTCCATTTCTGAACCCTTCTAAAGGAGCCCGCTCACCTCTCTGACCCCATCTCTCTCCAGGGCTCCTTTTCCTACAAGGCCAAGCGGTTTGCCTCGCCCAGGGCATGCCCCATTTTCTTCCACCTCCGGGGTCTGCCTGGAAGCCCTCTCTGCCCCTCCATCATTTGCCTGATTCTGACTCAGCACCATGTGAGTATCTTACGGCTGCAAACAGTTCTTCCCACTTCCTCCCCTTCCCATGCCGTTTCTCTGATGGCAACATCACCATGTGGTCATTTGACCACCGGTTCATCTACCTGAGTAGGCTCTGACTGGAAAGCACTTAGCAAATATTTCACTGTTCCCCTAATCTCTTTGTATCTGGATGTGACTCCCCTGTGGGACCACACGTACGGAATTGGAAGCTGGGACATGGGATCTGACCACAGGACAAAATATTTGCCTCTGGAGTTGTCCTGGGAAGAGAAAAGATTTCCTCGGGTCCCCACTCCTTCTGCAGGGCCCCCAGGCAGCAGGGAGATGAGCCAACTTTGTCATTCCTGTGTGAGTTGGCCAGAGGTGCCGTCAAGGTCAGGGAAGCTGCCAATCCGGGGAGGAGTCACTGAGCCATGGTTCCAGGCCCATCCCTAGCCTGTCACCCACTGGAGGCACCTCCCCTGCAAGGGTTGGCTGAGATGACAGCTGGGATCTGAAGAAGGAGCTTCCCACAGTGGTTCAACTCCTTTTGTGAACTCCTGGAACTACTCTCTGGAGAATGTGGCTGAAAGAAACCTTGTTTAATAGTTCCTGTGTAAAAGATAAGGATAATTGCATCATGTATCAGTCATTTACACTTTAATAGAAACAAATGACTACAATCTGGTCATTGAATCTCAGCATCTTAGGAGGACCAGGGGCCTTAACCACCAGCACCCTTCAGCCAAGCTGACCTCATTCCTTCCGGTCAGTGCTGCTGCTACAGCTTGATACATTTACAAAACACATCCCCTATCCCCCTCTCCTCACACCCTCACTCTTAATGAATTTAAGTTCAAATGCTAACCGTGAACCTCTTAAAACAGGCATGCCTCCATGAAATTGCAAAAACCAAAAAGACACCAGGTCCGACGCCCATCTGGTATAGACCTTCCCTCAGCTCCTAGATGCCACCTGTGACCTGATCCCCTGGAGCCTTTGAGAGAAGAGAAGGGAGAGTAGGTCCATCACAGACAGCCTCACTGGTCCCAGGTGGAAGGTAACAGATCTGAGGTGATGAGGAGGCTGGCAGCCCAAAGAAAAATGTCTTGTATTCTCCAATTCTGATGCTGAGTGTGATGCCAGTCAACAGGGCCAGAAGAGGACAATGATAATCCTTCCCCAGAAGTGTTACTCTTCCTAACAGCAACCAAATGGAGTAGGGGGACTCCTCAATTTGCCCACCTTCTCCACAGCAGGACCCAAAGAGCAGAGCACCGCCATCCAGCTTTTCTAGTTCTCCCCCTCGAATGCCCTGCCCTCTTCCAGTCCACCCCAGAAGGGAGAAGTAGCTGAGGAGTAAAGGACAGCTGGACACAAAGAGGAGCCTCACGGTCGCAGGTGTGTATAACAGAGGTGAAAACCACAACGAAAGGACTTCTAAGTCTCCATCTTGTCATAAATGAAATATGGAAAATAAGGCACATAATTTTCCATGGCAGTAATTTCTCTTTGATCAGGAGAGGCCATCTGGAGAAGTGGTGCGAGGTTAAGTTTCGAAGCAACAACTTGGGTTTAAAGTCCCCCTCTGTCACGAACTAGCCTGGTGGGGCTACAGAAGCACCGCCATACAGGGCATGGGGAGATGTTTGAATGATGAAGCACTTTGAACCTTGCCTGACACATGATAAATGCTACCCTGGAGTGGGAAAAGGAGAAATAGCAAGAAATAGCAAGTGATAAGAATAGTGCTCCAATGATGGAGCCACAAAGAACATAAAGAGCACTTTAGGGTTTGCAAAGCTCTCTGGGTTCTGTTCTTTCATGTGTCGCTCATAACAGCCCTAGGAGGTGCACGCTGTAATTGCCCCCACAACACAGATGAGAAAACTGAGGTTTCTAAGTGCCAAGAGGCTGACTTATCATCCACACAGATTTCCCAATGGATAGCAAAGCAGAACACAGGAAATGAAGAATAAGTCTGCTGTGGCCATTTGGAAGTTTGCCATCAGGAAACCTAGAAAGATCATCCTTGCTGATTTATAAGCAAGCACGTCTGGGTCTTGTGGGCACAGGATTGTGTCTTACACATGTGGGGGAGTCCAGCTGCTTGTGGTCCCCATGGGTAAACGCAGACAGGGCAAGGATGAGAGCCCACTGCCCCTACTCCCAATCTCCTTGCTAGTTTCAGGACATAGAGATCTCGCGAGGCCATCACGGACATTCAGCCTCGAAGCTTGTAAATGGACGAAGGCAGATTTGGGCAATCCCACAAGGGGAGATGGTCACCCTGTGTGTGGTGTGTGTATCCAAGTCTCCCTGCCACCTCCGGATGTCTTTTTTTTTACATTTCTTTGATTACATATTACGATTTTTACATTTTTTTTATTGTTATGTTAGTCATATGTTAGTCATCGTAGTTTTTGATGCAGTGCTCCAAAATTCATTGTTTATGTACAACACTCAGTGTTCCATTAACGAGGGCATTATTCCTGCAGATTTCTGTTACAGATTTCAGCGCCTTCCCCTACCCTCTGTGCTGATGCAGCCAAGGCAAAATCCTCCAGTGGCCTGTTTGCGCCTGCCTCTGAGCTCCACCTAGCGGCAGGTGTGGGGCATGACGTCCTGGTGCACGTTTCCTTCCAAAGCACCTTCATACATTTAGCCATTTAGTGTAAAGTAAAATGAACACTATGCTCTCAGCATACCTGTGCCCTGGTCCTCAATAACCATGTCCTAAAATCTGCTGGTGTGTCAGTCCCTTAGGTTTAAGCATGCTAGGCAGACGGAAGGCGCAAACTAGCTCATTGTAAACCTGGCCCACGGCTGCTTGGAACATCTTTGAAAGGCCCTTATTTTCAAAGTGTACAAGGCTCTCTGATGTCCCAAAAGCTTGGCCAGGGCTGAACGGGCAACCACTTGGTGTAGTGGAAAGAATGCAAAAGTAGACATCCAAGGACCTGAATTCAAATTCCACCATCCCCCCCAGGGGCACTAGGTGGACGTGGATAATCACCCAGGGGCTTCAAATCCACCTGTCCCCATTTGGGCAACGAGGATCAGACCCATCCTGGATGTCCCAGCACATCGTGGTGAATATGCTAAACAAACAAGTGATATTTTTCTGCAAGAATCCAGCAAATAAATCAAGAGAATTTCTACACACTGTCCTTGTGCCCTGCTTTTCCTTGCCTGTGTACATGCTGGTTTCTCTGCATGGCATGCTCTTTCCCCAACTCCTCCTGGCTAACTCCTCCCTCATACACCATCACCTACTCTAGAAGGCCCTCTCTCCTCCCATCCCAGACTGAACTGGGCCCTCCCATGTCTGGGCCCACACACACATTGCTATGGCTCTCATCACACTTTGGTGTTGTTCCTTGTCTCTTTCCCCAGCTCAGCTGTGTGCTCTTTGAGGACAGGGACTGGGTCTTTTTGGCTCTTGTATCCCCGCTGCCCAGCACAGAGTCTGGTACCCAGTAGGCTCTCCATCCTGCTTTGTGTTGCATGACTAAAACCAAATGAACTAAATAAACTAGTGTTACTCTAGGTCATAAGGAGGTTTTCCTCTGTATTCTTTCAGAGGCCTTCTGAAATCCACCTGTATTATTGTGTATGCCTGAGGTAGAGGTGAGGATAGGCTCTTTTCCCATTCTCATAGGTAGTTGACCCAATGCCTTTATTTAAAAGGACCATCCTGTCCCCCCTACCCTGCAGGGTTACATTTGTCATAACTCAGGTGACTGTATATGCATGTATATGTCAGTTTCTAGACTCTCTTCTGTTCCATTGGTCAATTCATCTTCCAATTTCCTGAGCCAACGACCCACTTACTGTATGAGAGTTAGAGACTTACTGTATGCAAATAAATAACAAAATTTCAGCCAATAACAGCTACAAGCAGCGCCACACCCACTTGAGAGCCTGAGCCATGAACAGAGCCAGAGTGAGCGACCAGGCTGTGCGCTGGGGCTGCCCTCAGGGAGCTGCAGGTGAGCCGGATGCAGGAAGAACTCTCTCAAGGAAGGAAAAGTTACACCAGCCCTGAGAGTCTGTGCACCTCGCGGGACCAAACAAGGGGTGGACTGTCCCAGTAAAAAGCACAGAAGCAGAAAGGCAGCCAGGACACCAAGTCAGGAGGAAGCCAGGCGTTGCATAAAGTCCGTGACAAGAGCTAAGGGAACGTAGGCACCGCCCTGAGCTGAATTCACTGGTACCTGCTGCTGTGGCATCTGGCTTCTAGCCCTGCAGGCATCTCAGGCATCTAGAGGCTTCTGACAGCTGGGGCTGGGGAAAGAAGAGAATCCAAGGGAGAGAGATGAGAAATCCCCCAGTTCCTCTTTGCCTTCCGTTAGGCAACTCAAATGAGTGAAGAGACCCCCTATGGGAACAGTGGGGATCTGACATGTGGCCCTCCCAAAGGGCCCCAAGTGCTGGCAGAAAATGTGGCCCAGAGTTGCCAGCTCCTCCAGTTTTCCAAGAGAAGCTGCAAATCCAAATTCGTATGCAAGAGGTCTAAGTATTGGTAGCTAATTTTTGAAAATTATAAACACTATAGACCACATCTATAGGCCATATCCGACCATATCTGATTTAATATCTGATCATTATCTGATTAGTATCTTTGGAATCAATAGAGGAAGAAACAAATCATTTTGCCCTTGAGTCCTGGGTGTTGTTCTGATATTAAGAGGAGAGTATGGTGGGGACGTTCCCCATACACATAGAGAAAAATCTATTGTGAAAAGGAGAAAAAAAGAAACATGGCCCCCTGCTGGGTTACTTTTCCAAGCCTAATTGCATTTTAATAATCTGGAGCTAATTCTGAAGGTAATAATTGTTTGGTTCTCACATTGGGTTTGTGTTGATTATTTTGGAAAATGTGTTGAAGCTTATTTTATTTTCCAATCTTGTACTACTTTAATGAAAATTCATTACCGACAGAGCTTTCTGAACTGGAAAGGAAGAAATTGAAAACAGTCATCTGTACATAAATAAAGTAAACAGGCATGCTAAATAAATTCTTTTTACATGAGGTATCTGGCCCATACTGATGAAATACGAATAAGGGGATATTTGAGACCTAGAAAGAGAATAAAAAACTAGAGTGAGTAAGTAAACGAAACAACATTATTTCAAGGATCACTTGGCACATCATGGTGGGGGTGGGCAGAATCATTATGTATGGAATCATAAGATCTGCCTGGAAGTCCAGATTTGGCTCTTTCAGGTAGTTTAACCTCTGATGATAGGATTATATATCCTTGCCCTCTGAGTCATTCTTTTGGTCAAAGAAAGAGAAAAATGAATACATTACACGTAAGTGAACTTGTTCAAGATTGCCAAGCTTTCTTTTCCCTCAGACACAGTGATCGGCAACATCCCAAGTGGTGGATACTTTGTCACCCAGAGTTCTATAATGAAAACAACAAGGATGTGGAACAGAGTCACAGAACAATGCACTGAAGATATGCAAATAAGCAAGAAATAAACCTTTATAATTTTAAGCCGTTAATACATGGTGGGGCTGCTTGTTACTGCAGCAGCGCCCAGCCCATCTCAACTGATACCAGTCTGGAAACCTGAGTCCTTATCTTAAAACTTCCAAGAACTCACCTTACAGTATGTTGGTGCATGTTACCTCCACCAGCAATAAGTACACCAAATTACTCAATTTTCTCCCCATACCACATACCTTATGTCCTCTATTCCCCATTGTACTTTCACATGTAATTCCATGCTGATGTTTTCTATATTATATTATATATATTATTATAGGTTTCCTAAAAATAGGAACCCTGTCTTTTCACTTGTATATCTCCCATAATAACAACAAACAAGATTTATTTCTTGGAAGAGAAATAAAATTTGAACAGGGTGCTTAACTGGTTAAAACAGTTTTATTTTTCACTACTCATCAAGTAAATACAAATTAAAAACCACAATGAGAAGTAATTGCATGCCCATTAGAATGGAAAATCAAAAAGATTGGTGACAAAACGTCGCTGACTGAGGCTGTGGAGCAGACAGAACTCGCACCAGCTCATGAGATTGTCAAATATACAACCACTTGGGGGGTGCCTGGGTGGCTAGGTCATTAAGCGTCTGCTTTTGGCTCAGGTCCTAATCTCAGAGTCCTGGGATCAAGCCCTGTAACAGGCTGCTCTGCCTCTCCCCTATGCTCGTGCTCTCTCTCTCTGTCAAATACATAATGAAATCTTAAAAATAAAAAAATTTTAAAAAAGAAAGAAAGTTCAATGTACACCTACCATGGGATCTAGGCATTCCACTTACAGATATTTATCCAAGAGAAATAAGAGCATATGCCTACTCTGTTAGATATCTCTTGCTGTGTAATATTACCACCAATTTAACAGCTCAAACAGTACATATTCATTATCTCACAGCTTCTGTGGGTCAGGAGTCTGGCCACAGCTTAGCTGGGTCTTCTGCTTCAGCATGTCTCACAAGACTGCCATCAAGGGACCCGCCTGGTGCTCGGATCTCATCTGAGGTTTGACTGGGGAAATACCCCGTTCTGAGCTCATGGGGTTGTTGGCCGGATTCAGTTCCTTGCAGGCCCCCAAGTGGCAGCCTCAGTTTCCTACTGGTTATTGGCCAGAGTCGTCCTGCAATTCCTTGCCTCGTGGGCCTCCTCAAAAAGCACTTCCTTCATCAAAACCAGCAAGAAAGTCAATAGAGTGTGCAAGCAAAATGGAAGATACAATAATTCATAATGTAATCACAGAAGCAATATCCCATCCCCTTTGCCATAATCTGTGGGTCGGAGGCAAATCACCAGTCCCGCCCACACCCAAGGGAAGGAGCCTATATGGATGTGAACACCAGGAGGGGCCGTCGGGAGCCATTTTAGCATCTTCTGCCACACTTGCGCAAAGACTCATCCACAAGTGTTCATAGCTACTTTATTCGAGATAGTACCCACAATGCAAGAACCCATCAACAGGGGAATGGAAAAACACACTGTGTAAGTAGACAAGAGTTACTACTATTCAGCTGTGACAGGGAACGGGCTGTCGATACAACACGAATGGATCTCAGAGACATGCTAAGTCTCAAAAAGAAAAGGAGAGCCAGACACAAAATCACACATACTGCATCTACACAATGGTCAAGAATAGGCAAAACTAATCTATGGTGATAGAAGTCAAGACAGTGGCTGCCTCTGGGTGCAAGGAATTGACCAGAAGGGGCGGGCAGGAACAATCCAACAGATGGAAACAGTCAGTACCTTGTTTTGGTGGTGGTACATGGGTGTACACAATTGTCAAAACGCATCAAATGCTTAAAGTATATGCATTTTAATGTGTGCTGTTTATATTTCAATAAAAGCTTTAGTCTCTTACTGTCATAATAGTTGGGGTTTTTTTAAGCTTGAAGAACACGTACCCTAGTCATCAGATATAACAATTGTAATTTTTTAATTTTCACTCCTATGGGGGGGAATGATACAAAATGTGATAGCAAATGGAAAAAATGTTAGGTGAACAGAAAAGAATATTCACAAAGACATTTTGCAATATAATCAATAGACCTTTTGGAATAGTACTGCAAAATAATGGCCAAGGGAGAGGGCTCTGCTCAAAGATGGCCCTAAAAGTATGTGGCTTTTTCGAGCATCATTATTATTATTAAATACAGAGCACAGACAGCATTTCAAGTTGGTATGGGCTTTTCCACTCAAAGCAAAATATATCATTCGAGGCACAGTAAAAGACATCCTAAGCTCATCCTCCTGCTACAGAAAGCGACAGCATTTGGTGGGGGCTGGAAAGAGTCCAATCGCTGAACAGCCCAACCGCAGTGCAGAACCACAGCCCAGCGTGCAGGGCCAGATGCGAAGGGTAGGCCAAAATGAAAGCTATCAACAGAATAAAAGAACACACAGGCACGAAAACAGCAGGAGGGCACCAGAAACAGAGGCAAGCACAGGGAAATATACCAAGAACATGAAATGTGCTGTTACTGATTTGCATGCGGAATTGGGCTGATACACACCATTTTTGGAATAGGAAATTAAAATGGGAAAGAACTGGTTTTAATGAACAAGAAAAGACAGTAGGCAGGCACAGTCACAATAACCTCGGAGAAGAAACCAATCTCTTCCCGTCAAATTAAATTCCAACAAAAAGAGGGGGTGGGTATGTGAATAAGACTTTGTTTTAAATAAAGGGGGAAAGAAAGCTATTTGGGATTGAGAGATATTGTATGTACTGAGACAGGCTAGTTGAATCTTTAACCATAATAGACACACTTAAGGGGAATAAATGCTTCTTAAGGTATATGGCTTGGCAGCCAGAAATCCAAAAATAAAAGGCAAAGGAGTAGAGAACAGGGTATCTTGCCATCCAAGATCACTGATGTTGTCACTCACTTATTCCATGTACATTTAGCAAGCTCCCAGCCCTCCATGTTCCTGGCCCATCCTGACCGCAGAATTATGTCATTCTCCTCCTTCTTTCTCTGTGACTTTCCCTTCCCCAGCACCCCACTAAGGGTTCATAAATGCTTTTGTCCCACTCTACACCCCTCTGCCATGGCAAGCTCCCAACTCCCTGCGTTTCAGATCCAGCCTGAACCAAAGCCCCCAACATCCCCTCCAGACAAAGAATTGGAACTATATTAGAGCATTTGTGGTAATTTGTTTTAGATGTGATAATTTAGGGTCTTTTGAAACTACTTGTCTTTTAGAGTTACCAACTGAAATATTTATGAATTGAATGATAGGATGTCTGGAACTTGCTTCAAAATAATATTGGGAGATAATACAAAGCAATTTAAGAAAGTAATTAGGACTAGATGGATAAATCTCACAATGTTGAGTGAAGAAAGCAGACCCCAAAAGAATACATGCTATATGATGCCGTTTGATTAAGAGCAAAGAGAAAACCAACTTTTCAAGATACAGGTTAGAATAATGGATACCTGGAAGGGGAAAGTTGTGATAAATATCAGAATAGTGGCTGCTGCTGTGTATTCACTGGAAGGGGACAGGAGGGAAATTTCTGGAATGACTGAAATGTCCTATGCCTTGGTTTAGTGATGGTACGTGGGTATATACAATTGTCAAAACTCAGTAAAGGCTTCAGATACATACAATTGCATACATTGCATAATACATACATTGCATAATAATTATATTTCAATAAAAGCTAGGTTTTGTCTCTTGCCATCATGGTAGTCATTTTTTTTAGCCTGAGAAACATTTATCCTGGTCATCAGTTTTCTTTATGACTAATGTTATGGAAACTCTCCCTGTACGTAAATCTTCATGCAACCCCATAGGCATTAATTCTCCTTGCCAGTGAAGAAATGAATGAAAACAACTGTCCCATTATTTAACTGTGAGAATAATTCCAACCTAGAGCCACAGATACTTAGAAAAGCCCAGCAGGACTTCGTCACTGACAAATCACCCAATTTCAGATCTTTCTGAATCACCATTTTTTCACATGATGTATGTTAAGGAGCCAATGAATTTAAAACAAGTGTTCTCATCTGAGAGCAGTAAATGCACCGTACACAGTGAGCCAGAAAAAGCCTTAACCCAGCTCTCCGGTTAAGGCCAGGCACCTCTCTGCCCTTCAATGTCTGGCATTGGAGGGACACCAGGGTTGGCATGGCCACACAGCTCCCTTACAAGTCTAAAGTTTCTTCATGAAGAACTGAGCGTCTCCCTAAGAAAGAACCTCAGCTTTGGAAACTAAGTACATTTTTATTTTTTTTTTAAGATTTTTATTTATTTATTTGACAGAGAGAAATCACAAGTAGTGGGAGAGGCAGGCAGAGAGAGAGAGAGGGAAGCAGGCTCCCCGCTGAGCAGAGAGCCCGATGCGGGACTCGATCCCAGGACACTGAGATCATGACCTGAGCCCAAGGCAGCGGCTTAACCCACTGAGCCACCCAGGCGCCCCAGTACATTTTTAAATAACCATTCAGTAAGTCAACAGAGGGAAAAAGGGTCTTCCCAGTCCAAAGAATAGTGGATCACCTAGAGGGTCACCCTTGTCAAGGTGTACCTGGTTCCAAGCAGCAGGAAAATCGCCACCCGAAGAGTTAGAGGTTCCGGTCTCAGCTGAAATTTATTCTTTTTCACCCTGGTGTTGTTTATAGTCTGTTTAAAAATATCTGGCAGGTTTCACCTGATTGGCTTATTTGTCAATCTGCTGAGTAAATAGTCTGAAGTTTGCTTCAGAAATGGCATTCGGCAGCCATTTCACCTGCCAAAGATAATTTAATAGAATTATAAAACTTGATTAAAGTTCTGTCTTATGCTCCACAGACTATACAGACAGGCATATATCATCTATATTTAAAAATCAGGGTGATGATTCAGGCAAGAATAGGTGAAAGTTTGGTAAGGAGCAGGATATTTGCATAAACCCTAAATATCTCCCATTAAAGTACTTATTAAATACAAAAGGAAAAAAAGGTACTTTAACAGTGGAAAGATCCAACGGACATCACCTTAACAAATGCCTGATGTTTGTATCAATAATTAAATCAACCCATGATGTATGCCTCACGATAAGGTGCACTGAGAAGGACACAATATCACTTCTGGGGTATTCTGGCCAAAATGCATAATCAGAGTCTAATAATGAGAAAACTGCAGAGAAACCCAAGCTATGTAAAATGTCAAAGTCATGAAAGACAAAGAAAGGAGGGGTAAGTGTTCCAAATTTAAAAACCTCAGAGAGATGGTGCACTGGGGTAGCTCAGTCGCTGGGCGTCTGCCTTTGGCTCGGGTCATGATCCCAGTGTCCTGGGATCGAGCCCCACATCAGGCTTCCTCTCCCACTCCCTCTGCTGGTGTTCCCTCTCTCACTGTGTCTCTCTCTGTAAAATAAATATATAAAATCTTAAAAAAAAAAATCAAAACCCTAGAAAGTGTGATCCTGGGTTAGAAATAAAAATATCTGCAAACAACTCTAATGAAATAACTGGTGAAATTAGAAAGTAGAAAACAAATTAGAAAATAGTATTGGCTCAATGTTCGATTTCCTGAATTTGACAGCTATGTTGAGATTACATAAGAAAGTGTTTTTGTTCTTGGATATACCCATGCAAGTATTGAAGGGTGAAGGGATGTAATGTCTGCAACTTACTCTCAAATGTTTCAAGGAAAAAAAAAACACTGTGGTTGTATATATGTATATATGTCTCTCTATTTAGAAAGAGAATAATCAAATATGGAAGCTGTTAACTGTTGAATCTGTATGCAACTCATTTCAAGCAGGGTAAAAATGAGGATGGAGATCTGAGCGAGAGTCAATCCCCTTTCTGAATGCTCACATACCAGAAAAGTCAGAGGACCTCACAGTTGATCCTGGAACAAACTGAACTATTTTGTGGTCTGTGTGTGTCCAGCGGGATGAACTGAGAAGACTCAAATCATCTTTACTTTTTTCCCCTTTATTTCTATAATAATGTTGTGCCCACTCACATGCCAATACCACTTTTTCTTAGAAATGTTGCTTGCTTAAAATCTGGGTGCAGATAAAATAAAGATGTACAATGCCTAATATTGCCCTTGTTCCCACCAATAAAGAAAGAATAAACTCGGGGCACCTGGGTGACTCAGTTGGTTAAGATCAGACTCAGTCATGGCCTCAGGGTGATGAGATCGAGCCCCACATCAGGCTCTACACTGGGCATGGAGCCTGCTTAAAATGATTCTCTCTTTCCCTCTTCCCCTCCCCACAATTCATGCCTTTGAACACCCTCTCTTTCTCTCTCTCTCTCAAATAAATAAATAAATCTTTAAAAAAGTAAACCTGCTGCTTCTCACCCTGTTTATTTCCCCTGTGCTAATGACATTTGTCTACCAATATACATTTCCTTGATGCTTTAAGATAATTTTTGCTCCATTTTCTGAAAGTAATCCTATCATTATGGGAATAGTTCATTCAATTTTAAAACAACTAGGCTCTGTAGATGTCATTTATTTGTATTTTAATATGTCGTGAGGCCTGTTTTATAATTTATAGCTCATGAATCTCTGTATATTTACTGCTTAGCCTTCTGGTGACATTAAGTTACAGCATGAATTATGATGAAGGCAATAACTATTTGTACAATGATGCTTTCATAATTTATTTATTCAAAAAGTACTTATTGAAAGCCTTCAACACGTCAGGCACTGTGTTATTTGGAATGAGAGAGCTGTATGAATTAGATATGTCAAATAATCATAGATTGTTTACTCTTTTCTTACACTAAAAACAGCAGTAACAAATACAAAAAAACATCATGATGACTACAAGTTCAAATGAAAACCAACAGTCAATGCCTCTTGGTCACTATCTTTTAGCACTAAAATCACAGGATCACTTACTCAGTTTAGGTTTCCACTCGAAGAGAGAGTTGGAAAGGCAGGTAAAAAGTCCAATAGCCCCACACCCATGAACTGGACTAAACGTATCAAAGCCCAACTTTGCACAATCCATGTTCAAGATAACACAAGACATCTAGTTCCCAGCTCTTGGTTTTTAAATACCTTTTCCCATACCAGGACTGCTTGGAAAAATAGTTGATGTCTGGGCTGGAGCTGGAAAGATAAAGCATCTCCATGAAGTTTTTTGTTTTGTTGTTTTAAGTAAACTCTACACTACACATGGCGCTCAAGAGTCACATTCCCTACCAACTGAGACAGACATGTGCCCAGCATGAAGTGTTTTTATCAGAGATGTTACCAGAACCTAATCAAACCTCTAGACAAACTTTAAGGATACAGGAAATACCGAGAAGGAAGGAAAAAGTTACCATACAAATCAACACTGGGGGACAACCACCTTTTGGAGGGGAGCCATTAACTAAAATTTTATTAGCACAAAACAACATTTTTTGTGTTTTCACAATATATGTAAATAAAATCATCACACTGTACACCTTAAACTTATACAGTGATCTATGTCAATTTCTTCTTAAAACTGGAAAAAAATAAATTAAGTTAAAAAAATTAACAATAACAACAATTAAAAAAAAAAAAACACTAACCCAGCAACCTGAGGGCCTGAGAATAAATTAAGGCACAGTGCAGGTAAGGGGTGATTTTCCAAGGCCCAGGTAATGAGTCAAGGGCCCATGTGCCCCAAATTTCCTGAGCAAACTTCCAAGGGGACTGGGGAATCAAAGGTCCTGGAAGATTTTCTAAGGATGAGGGAAATGGAGTGTGGTATGGTTCCTAGGAGCAACCCCTGCAGACACAAGTAGGCCACACTGTTTCAAGATGTTAATTGTAAAACCTAGGACAACCATATAAAAAAAAATTCCAAAAAATCTGTTTTAAAAAACAAAGAAATGTAAACAGTACACTAAAAATATCTAAGTGACATAAAAGAAGTCAGAAAGGGAGGAACACATGAACAAAAAAGACATAAGACATATGGAAAACCAAGAGCAAATTAGCAGATATAAATTGTACCCATAACAGTAATTACACCAAATGAAAATAAACATTCCTATCATAAGGCAGAGTTAGCAGAATGGATTTTTTTAAATGACCAAACTGCATGCTGCTTTAAGAGACACAATTTAGGTCCAGTGACACAAATGGACAGAAAGTAAAAGGATTGTAAGATGTCCTGTGGCAAACAGTAACCATACAGAGTTGAAGTAGCTATTGAATGTCAAAAGAGGCTTCAAGATTTTAAAAAATGTAATTTGTGACAAAAAGATGTTTTATAATGATAAAAAGCTCAATTTAGCAGAAAAATAACAATTATACATAGATATGTACCTAACAACAGAGTCCCAAAATCAAAACTGACAGAATCAAAAAAGAAAGAGATAATTCAATCATTGGAAACTTCAATATTCCACCCTCAATAATCGATAGAAAACCAGAGAAAAAATAAGCAAGGACACAGAAGAACTGAACAACACTATGAACCAACTTGACCTAAAGACATCTATCCAACACTCCACTCAACAAAAGCATAATGCACATTCTTTTAAAGCACATATGGAATATTCAGTATGATGGGCCATATGCTAAGCCAATGTTTTACAATTATCTTAATGAATTTAAAGTATTTTAAATTATGCAGAGTTTGTTCTCCAACCATAATGGAGTTCAATGAGAAATCAATGACAAAAGGGAATTTTGGAAAAACAAAAATAGTTTGGAAATTAATGAACACATATTCTAACCCATGGTTTAAAGAAGAAATCACAAGTGAAATAAAAACACAACACATGGGGCGTCTAGGTGGCTCAGTGGGTTAAAGCCCCTGCTTTCAGCTCAGGTCATGATACCAGGGTCCTAAGATCAAGCCCCACACTGGGCTCTCTGCTCCGCAGGGAGTCTGCTTCCCCCTCTCTCTCTGCCTGCCTCTCTGCCTACTTGTTATCTCTCTCTGTCAAATGAATAAATAAAATCTTTAAACACACACACACACACACACACACACACAACATATAAAAATGTATGGGATCCTGCTAAAGTGGTGCTTAGAAAGAAATAGTTCTAAATGCCCATATTATTAAAGAAAGAAAATGCCTGTATTAGAAAAGATCTCAAATCATTAATCTAATCTTTCATTTTAAAAATAAAGAAAAAAAGACACCTGGGTAGCTCAGTCAGTTGGGTGTCTCACTCTTGATTTTGGCTCTAGCTGTGATCTCGATGTTCTGGGATGGAGCTCTGTGTAAGGCTCCGCGCTCAGAGGGGAGTCTGCTTCTCCCTTTCCCTCTGCCCCTCCCTGTGCTCAAGCACATGCATGTTCTCATTCTGTCTCAAATAAATAAATAAATCTTTAAAATTAATTAATTGGTTAATTAATTAAACATCTAGAAAAAGAGCAAAAGAATGGAAGGTAAGCATAAGGAAGAAAGCAATAAATATTAGAGCAGAAATTAATTAAGTAGAAAACAAAAAATAGAGAAAATTAATGAAACCAACACTGATTCTTTGAAAAGATCAATGAAATCAAAAATCTTTACCAATCTTTACCTGCATCGAGAAACTGAGATGATACAGATAACAAAAATTAGTAATGAAAGAGGGGGCATTTCTGCTGACCCCTCAGAAGTTAAAGGGAATACTACAAATGACTTAATGTTTACAAATTAGATAACTTAGGAGAAATTTGTCCAAATACCTAAGAAATTACAAAATACAAAAACTGACTCACGAAAAAAATAAAACATCTGAATAGTAAAGACAATGAATTAGCCACTCAAAATCTTTCCATGCACACAAAAAATTCCAGATGGCTTTCGCTGATGAAATTCATACTTATATTCTACAAATTCAGAAAATAAAAGACAGGGGAACTTCCTAATTCATTCTATTGAGGCTAGGATCATTTTATACCAAAATCAGACAAAGACATCACTAGAAAAGAAGACTATAAACCAGTGTCCCTCATGAATATGGATGAATATGGATGTAAGTCAACAAAGATTAATAAGCTGAATCTAACAACATATGTGAAAATATATACCATGACCAAGTGGGATTTATCCCACAAATACAGGGTCCATTAGCATCCAAAAATCAATACTAATAACACCATATTATATGTCTTAATATTACATGTTATAATTAACACAATATTAATAAAACAAAAGACAAAAAAATAAGACATCTCAATAGACACAGAAAAAAATATTTGAAAAAATCAACCACCTATTCTCGATAAAAACTCTTAACAACCTAGGAAAGGAAAGGAACTTCCTCAACCTGATATAGAATATCTACGCAAAGCCTACATGGATTTCACTCAAATTAACTAAAAATGGACCAGTTACTTAAATGTAAGAGCTAGAGCAATAAAGCTTATAGAAGGAAACATAGTAGTAAATTTTCAAGATTAGGAAAAAATTAAGAATTAGGAAAAGATTTCATAGATACAACACCAAAATCATAATCATATAGGAAAAATGATAAATGTTTTAAAAGATTTTATTTATTTATTTGACAGACAAAGATCACAAATAGAGAGGCAGGCAAAAAGAGAGAGGGGGAAGCAGGCTCCCTGCTGTGCAGAGAACCTGATGTGGGGCTCGATTCCAGGACCCCAAGATCATGACCTGAGCCCAAGGCGAGGCTTAACCCACTGAGCCACCC
Organism: Mustela erminea; assembly: GCF_009829155.1. Taxonomy (NCBI): domain Eukaryota; kingdom Metazoa; phylum Chordata; class Mammalia; order Carnivora; family Mustelidae; genus Mustela; species Mustela erminea. Next base: position 70,029,128 of record NC_045614.1, on the reverse strand, counting down.
ACATGCCCCCCAAAATGATAAATTAAACCTCACCAAAATTCAAAGCTTTTGTACTTGAAAGGACACCATTAAGAAAGTGAAAGGACAAGCAACAAACGGGGAGAAAAAGATTTGCAAAACATGTATCCAATAAAAGACTTGTACCCGGAATACACAAAGAACTCCTACAACTCAATCAGACAAATGACCCAGTCCAAAAATGGGCAAAAAATATGAACAGACATTTCACCAAAATAGATATACATATGACCAATGAACACAAGATAAGATGTTTAACATCAGTCACTAGAGAAATAGAAATTAAACTCATATGAGATACCCTTCCCCACCTGCTACAATGACTAGAATGAAAAAGACAAATAACAGAAGTTGTCAAGCATATGGCAAAACAGGAGCCCCCAGACATTAGTGGTAGAAATGTTAGTTGGTGCAGCCACTTTGGGAAAGATCTTGGCAGCCTCTCAAAAATGTAAGTCTAAAACTAGCATCAGAACTAGCAATTCTACTCCTAGGGATTTATCCAAGAAAAATGAAAACATACATCCAAAGACTTACATATGAATATTCATAGCAGTTTTATTCATAATAGCCAAAAACTGGAAAGAACTCAAATGTCCATCAGCTAGCGAGTGGACAAAATTTGGTATATTCATACAATGGAATATTAATCCAACAATAAGAATGAATGAACTACTGACACATGCTGCATCATGGATAACGTTATGCTCAGTGGAAGAAGCCCGATATACAGGAAGTGTTCATAAAAAGCAAATTTACAGAGACAGAAAGTAGATTAGTGGTTGCTTGGGCATGAGGGGTCTTTTTGGCAGGAGGAAAGCATCGTCAAACTGATTAAAGTTCACGTTTTCAGCTCTCAGTGAAGTTTTGAAAAATCATTGAGCTGTAGAGGTGAAACTGGTGAATTACATATATGTGAAATAGACCTCTGTAAAGCAGTGTTTAAAAATCAGTATTTGTTGAATCACTGTATTGTACACCTGTAAATAATACAACATCGCATGTTAAATATACTGAAATCTAAAATAAAGTAAAAATAAAAAAAAAGTCAGTATCACTTTTTTTTTTTTTAAGGAGAAGACTATTCCAGAAGAGATATAGCCACCAAATCCATGCAAAAACCTAATTGGGTCCTGGATTGGAGGAAAAAAGAAAAAAAATCTTCAAAAACACATTTGGGGGAGGGGTGCCTGGCTGGCTTTGTCGCTAGAGTGTGTGACTCTTGATCTCGGTGTTGTGAGTTCAAGCCCCATGTTGGCTATAGAGATTACTTAAAAGTTTTTTAAAAAAATTAAATTGTTTAAAGACAAACACACACTTGGGGGAAATTTTCAATAGACTATAAAGTAGATGATACTACCAAATTGTTGGTAGATTTTGTTGGGTGTGAGAATGATATTGTGGTTTGGTAGAATGTCCTTAAATTCTAGGGAGATAAGCTGAAGAGGTCAGGAGTGAAACATGATGTCTACAACTTACTTTCAAATGACTTAGGAAAATAGATACATAGATATGTATGAAGATAGACAATATGAATGTGAAAAAAATGTTAATTATTGACTAGATGGATGGTATACAAGTATTCATTGTACCATTCTCTCAAATTTTCTAGAGCTTTAAGAATTTTCAAAATAAAATGTGTGAGTAAAAATAGTCCAGGCACCACACTTATCTGCTTTAGGGTAGACCTTCAAAAAATCTTTACTTAATAAGCAAGTTGGACTAGTAAAATGATTCTATAATTTGTGCTTCCTCCATCCCTCATGTATTACCCTAGTCACACTAGATTTCCTTCAGTATTTCAAATGAATTTGAATTTTTTTTAAGTTTTATATATTTAAGTAATCTTTGAACCCATCATGGGGCTCTAACTCACAACCCCAAGATCAAGTTCATGTTCTCTGACTAAGCCAGCCAGGGACCTCTCAAATGAATTTGAATTTCATGTGCCTTCCTAGCTCAGGTTCTCCTCTCCCCTGGCTTCTCTCACAATACCATGTACCTTTCCTTCAAATGCTTATCAAAATTATAATAATTTGTTCAATTATTTGTCCCATGATCTGTCTCCCACAAAGGATTATAACATTTAGGAGGGTGAGTACTTGTCCACATCATGTCTCCAGTCCTGTGCAGGGCTTTGTACATAGTAAGGACCCAAAAATATTTTTAAGAGATGTATGAATGAATTTAATAAATCTCCCAATGTGTCATTTCCTGTCAGGAATCTCACTAGTGTTAGGGAAGCAGCACTGTATCTTAAAACAGGTCCGTCTCTCAGGAACCGTTATCGTTTTAGATCCAGTTCGGTTGTTATTCCCTGGAGGTCTCTGCCAACCTGTTTCTCACTATCTCGATAATGGACCTCCATTTGGGAGTAGGTAGAAAATCAAACAGACCAAGCGTACAGTCATTTAGGGGGGGAAGTATGTTGTAAAGAACATGATAAATCAGTCAAGGACAAGGCAGAAAACATTACTCAAAGGCTCCTCCGATGACATACCAGAGTTTACTGCAGCATCTGGTGTGTCGTGGATGTGGCGGGCTGATTAAAAAAGTGGCTTGTGATTTGTTTTCTCGGTTTTGCTGCTGTCAATCATCAAGGAGTCAACATTTTTTTCCTCTCCCAGGAGAGTAGCTAGGTATCTTGGATACTAAAATCTGAATTTTCCTCTCCCTGTAGGGACAGTTAATAAGTGCTTATTTCTTTAAAAAAAAAAAAAAGATGCAGCAAATTGGAGTCTACTGCCACAGAAAACAATACCTTTGTTTAGCAGCAGGGATTTGCTATTAATTTTTTTAAAGATTTTCTTTATTTTTTTGAGAGGAGAGCACAAGAAGAGGAGGGAAGAGAAGCAGATAGGGCTGAGCAGGGAGCCCTATGTGGGACTCAGTCCCAGGATGCTGGGATCATGACCCAAGCTGAAGGCAGGCACTTAACCAACTGAGCTATGCAGGCACCCAGAGATTTGCTATCAAAAGTATAAATATATTGATATAATTAACTAAACTGGGGAGAGGATGCAATGCAGGCTTTTTGTTTTTCTGGATGAAAGGGAAGGTTCTAGAATGAAGACAGCTGTTCCCCTATGAACAGGAAGAGAAGTGGGAGGGATAGGGACGTGAGTCATGTATATTCAGAGTGTCTGAGGTGACAGAACTCCAGATAACTTGTCCACCAGTGCTTAGGGAGACTGAGGCTTAACCCACTGAGCCACACAGGCACCTCTATGGGGTTGATTTTATATATTACATCTTGCCATTTCTAAGGACAGCACCTAATAATCTGTGTTTAAAAAGTCCTCCAGAGGGGCGCCTGGGTTGCTCAGTGGGTTAAAGCCTCTGCCTTCAGCTCAGGTCATGATCCCAGGGCCCTGGGATCGAGTCCCACATCAGGCTCTCTGCTCAGCAGGGAACCTGCTCCCTCCACCCAACTCTCTGCCTGCCTCTCTGCCTACTTGTGATCTTTGTCTGTCAAATAAATAAATAAATCTTAAAAAAAAAAAGTCCTCCAGACCCCAAAATCAAATAATCCAATTAAAAAAGGGGCAGACGACCTGAGCAGACATCTTTCCAAAGAAGACATCTATATGGCCAACAGACATATAAAAAGATGTCAACGTCACTCATTATTGGGGAAATGCAAATCAGAGCTACATTGAGGTATCACCTCATTTCTGTCAGAATGGCTGAAATCAACAACATAAGAAACAGCAGGTGAGAGGCACCTGAGTAGCTCAGTTAGTTGAGCGTCTTCCTTCGGCTCAGGTCATGATCTCAGGGTCCTGGGATGGAGCCCATCCTCAGTCTCCCTGCTCAGCACAGTCTGCTTCTCCCTCTGCTCCTCTTATCTCCCCCACTGCTCATACTCTCTCTCTCTCTCAAATAAATAAATAAAATCTTAAACATACACACAGCTGGCATTAGCAAAGATGTGGAGAAAAAGGAAGTCACTGTGGAAAACAGTATGGAGGTTCCTCAGAAAGTTAAGAATAGAACTACCTTATGATCTAGTAATCATACCACTGGGTATTTACTCAAAGAATACAAAAATACTAATTCAAAGGGATATATGTACCTCAATGCTTATAGCAGCAGCATCAACTATAGCCAGACTATGGAAAGAGCCCAAATGTTGCCCATTGATGGGTGAATGAATAAAGATGTGCACACACACACACATGCACGCACACGCCATGGAATATTATTCAGCCATAAAAACAATGAAATCTTGCCATTTTCAACAACATGGATGGAGCTAGAGTATAATGCTACGTGAAATAAGTCAGAGAAAGACGAATAAATACCATATGATTTCACTCATATGTGCAGTTTAAGAACAAAACAAATGAGCAAAGTGGAAAAAAGAGAGAGATGAACCAAGAAACAGACTCTTAACTATAGACTGGTGGTTACCAGAGGGCAGCTGGGTGGGAGGATGGGTGAAATAGGTGATGGGGATGAAGGAGAGTGCTTGAGATAAGCACCAGGGGATTTTAAAAAGCCCTCCAGATAGGGGCGCCTGGGTGGCTCAGTGGGTTAAGCCTCTGCCTTCTGCTCAGGTCCTGATCTCAGGGTCTTGGGTTGGGAGCTCTGCTCGGCAGGGAGCCTGCTTCCTCCTCTCTCTCTGCCTGCCTCTCTGCTTACTTGTGATCTCTGTCAAATAAAAAAAAAAGTCCTCCAGATAATTCTTAAGCACATTCGAGATTGGAGAAGTGCTGAGCTATAGTATGATTCCACTGGGAATTATAAAAAATTGTATATGTGTATGTGTACATACACATGCGTGCATATATTTTAAAATTATATACACAGAGAGAGACCTGAATAATGTACACTCTGTTCACAGTAATGTCTGGATGAAGAATTCAGATGTCAATGAGTAGTTTTCTATTTTTTAACCTTATATTATGTTAATTTTAACTTTAAAAATATTTCCAAAAGAAAATATAAAGTGTAGTGTGGTCAGGACTCTACTTCTCTAGGACTCTCTGAGCTCAGCCCTGTCACCTTATCTGAATTCCCACTGGCTCAGGAGATGGCTAAGGGAGTTCTGAATACCACAGTCAGACATGACAATGCTTAAAGGCCACTTAGCTGTGTCTCTTTTCTAAGAGTAAAACTCCTTTTTGAATAGAATGTACTCTCAGCTTTAACTCATGCTTCCTTGTGGATTCAGCATATTCAATCCATGATAGAATACTCATAACAGAGAACATAATTTCCATTGACCCCTCATTAGTGGTGGTATTTTTTTAAAGATTTTATTTATTCATTTATGTATTTGAGAGAAAGAAAAAGAGAGAGCATGAGGTGGGGGGCAGGGGAGAGGGAGAAGTAGACTCCCTGCTGAGCGAGGAGCCAGCCAAAACACAGGGCTCATCCCAGGACCCTGGGATCATGACCTGAGCCAAAAGCAGACACCTAACCAACTGAGTCCCCAGGCACCCTTGTTGGTAGTAATTTTGATCATCCAGTCAAGGTGTTGTACAGTTTCTAGACTCTTCTGTGCTTTCTCTTGCAACTTATAATTTCCATGGTTAAACATCTTAAGACTATACAAACATTCTAATCTCCATTACATCTCCCCACTGAAGATTCTTAACTGAACCTATCTTTATTATAATGATTGTAATAGGATTTTCCAACTTCACTTATTTTTTTAAGTAAGCTCTACACCCAACAAGTGGCTTAAACTTATGACTCCACGATCAAGAATTGCATGCTCTACCAACTGAGCTAGCCAGGTGCCCCCTATTAATTTACTTTTGATGAATAGTTTTGCTAAGAATGGAATTCTAGGTTGAACATAATTTTCTTCAAATTTAAACAAATTGCTCCACTATCTTGGATTGTCCCATATTGCTAATGCGGAATCTGATGTCCTCCTGATTCCAGTTCCTTGATGTATGGCCTATTCCCCATCATTTCCCACCCCCAGAAGTCCAAAGGATCTTTTCTTTATCCTTGGCATTCTAACAGTGTATAAAGATGGGACTGGAATAAAGATTTTTTTTTCCTTTTTTCCTGGAGGCCTCACAATTTTTCATCATCCTATTCAAATTTGAACTGGTTGGTGCCTAAGACCAATGTCTTCCCAGCCCTTCACTACTTTATGAATGTTGGCTCCTCCATTCCCTAGACTCTAAATATTTTTTTAGATTTTATGTATGTATGTATGTATTTAAAAAGAGAGAGCACACACAAGTGAGGAGAGAGACAGAGGGGAAGGGAGAGGGAGAGAAAGAATCTGAAGCAGACTTGTGCTAAGCAGGGAACCTGACATGGGGCTCAAATTCATGACGATGATATTATGACCTGAGCTGAAACCACAACTCAGATATTTAACTGACTGAGCCCCCATGGTGCCTCTAAATATTTCTTTCGGTTCACTCCCTCATTTTGCTGAACCACAGTCTTCTAGCAGTATCACTGAAGCATAATGTGAAGAGAAAAAAGGCAAGTTGCTGAGAGACTAACAACCCACCAAGATGAACAGAGGAGCACGTATGTAGTTGTACATCGCATAACTCTCTCTCGTGCCCCTGGGACACTGACACCTACATCAACTTTTTTAAATGTGTGAAAGATTGCCATTCATTATTCCTAGTTTAACTCTGGAGAAATAATAGAAGAGGCAAATCAGAAAGAGAAGAACAAAAGGGAGACCTACTTTATTGAAAATATTCCATTTATTGTCAAAAAGTCTGCAGAAATAGAAAGATAATGACTATAGCAACTATGTACGTACTAGATGTTCATTAAAGTATTTAAGAAATTCAAAATGGAATTATCTTACATGGTCAATAATAATAGGCTATGTAAAGAATACAAACCCATGTAATGGAATATTATGCAGCTAATACATATAATATTAATTGTTGACTAGGACAGCACATGACATTCTGCTAACTGAAAAAAGGAGTCTACGATAGAATGTGCATACTATAATTATGTATGCATACACGTGTGTGGGCATGATTGTGTAATCAGGTGCATATTTGTACGTATACCAAAGTATCAAAAGTGATGAAATTCAGGACGAGTTGCTTTTCTAGGTAAGATTTTGGCTTTAGTATGTACTTCTTCTATAACTAGAAAAATGGTGATTTTATTTTTAATGACTGCTTTACATGCAGGGCACCTTGCTGGCTCAGTCAATGAGCACAGCATGTGACACTTGACCTCAGAGTCATGAGTTCAAGCCTTATGTTGGATACAAGGCTTGCTTTAAAAAAAAAAAAAGTGTTAAAAAAGGAGCTGCTTTACGTGATCAAGAAGTTAAAAGTGGACAATTTATACAAATGATGGAAACCCTCAGTGTTTGTAAAACAACTAGCCATCCTGTTAATGTAAAATAAGAAACCTGAGAAGTACAGGAAAACTGACCTGTTCCCAGAACATCACACCTGTAAAGAGAACCTCTCTTCTCAAGAACAGGTGCAATGTAGCTTCAGATTTCTGCTGCCACAATGGCTGCAATTCATTATTTACACTTTGACAGTCTAATGGACATTGCTCCTGCAATTAATTAAGTGATCTGCTACTAGTCACTGACAACAAACAAATTAGAACTGAACTGCTGAGATGGCCCTACAAAACAAGGGCAAGAAAAAAACCTCTGCCCTGTAACGATCTCTCAGTAGACATAAAATCGCTGTACTTGTGACGTTTCCTTCAAAAGTTAACATCAAGAACTGAAAGTGGGCATCAAAATATTTCACGTCTGTCCCCAATGACTATGACCTTGAGAAAGGTCCTTTACCATCTCTGGAGCTTCTTTTTATACAAACCTAAGACAGAAAATCTCACATGCAATGTACTGTGCATAAATATTAAACAGTAAACCAGGAAAGTATCTATTTTTATCATTATTAAAATCCAAGGTGTCCTTGTAAAGGTGGCAAAAAGGAGTAGATTGGAACTTTTGGGCCAATTAAAATTTCCTCTAACATCATAAATTCACTGTAATTAGCAAGTAGAACAGCAGAAATAAAGTTATAACATTGATTACCGATTCTGGGCCTAATTTGGCTCTACCTGTCTTCTCCATGTGTCGCTCAGGCTTTCTGAAGCCTAACTGCTCTCCCAGCAGAGGGCAGAAATGATCATCCGCTGAGCCCGAGGACTGAGAAGGAGACGCCACAGAGTTGAGAAGAAAGAAGCTAGGAAACAGCAGTCTACGGGAGTGGGGGAGTGACATGGACCCTAGAAATGTAGTATGACTGTCGGGAAGCATCAAGGGCCCACTTGCAGTTACTAGTCATGAACACAATTGAGCACAGTAGTGTGTTTTCCTGATTGCTTTCGGTAGTGAAGGTGCAGGTCCTGAGAAGGCAAAGAACTGCGTTTAATCTGAGGTGGGGTTTTGCCAAGTCAACATGATGACAAGGGAGTTGAGGAAGACCTAAGGGGCTGTTGCAGTCATTGAGCATGGAGTTCGTGCTGGGCGAAGGAGAAGGGCACACACGAAGGAAGTGAAGGACGGTCAGCTCAGGATTCTAAAGAGAATGAGAAGAGCTAAGAGGGCAGGATATGTAAAGTGCTGAGTCACAGAGGAGATGAGGTGCTTGGTAGCAACAAGATCTAGGGTCTGACCAGAGGAGAGGCTGGGGTAAGATGGAGGACCAGGAAGGAAACGAGAGGGCGAAGTACTGAAAGGATCAGGTATTGAAATTACCAAGAATCCTAACAAGAATAATGTTGAAGACAATGACAGCAGGCCAGGAACTAAAAGCTTCCAGAAATAGAGGGGTATGGCCCTGAAACCCAGCAGTACAGCCTGATGACCTGAGATTCAAAGGTTGGTTTTTGGAAAAGGGAAGAGGGAGCAGAATGGTCTGGAAATGGCAACAAGAAACAAAGAGGACCCACGCTGTATGATATCAGCACTGTGTGAGAGAGGGGACTACCCTGTCAGAGGGCTCTACGGTAGCAGTATCTTCAAGGGACAGACAGGTTCTGATTAGAGCACAAAGATAAAGGCAATGCTGAGAGGTTCGGCACACAGGCGACTTGCTACCAGTGGACTGGCCATTTCAGAGAGCAGAGGGAAGAAAAGCTTTCAGGAGCTGAAGAGGTAAAAGATGAAGACAAAGGGGGAAAGCAGAGATGTGGAGGATTCAGTTGATTCAATCTGCAGGAGACAGGGACTATCCTGGGAGGTCAAGGCCGGGTGCATGCAGAGGCTGCCCTGAGGCTCCAGACTAGAAGGCTGGGCAGGCTGAGTTTTCAGCACAGTAGGTTGGGGAATGGATCTGGAGTCCCTCTTTATTCCTGCCAGGAGGGACACAGAGGCCTGAAGTGGGGTAACTTTACTCCAAGTACTTAACACGTGCTCATGAAGGCCAAGAACCCTAGGCTTCCATTCTGGGAAATCGCCTGGCAGCATTTCTTTTGATGATTTGTTTCTCTGTTCCCCTCTAACGTCGGTTAGGTCACCTACACTACATCTCTTTTTGCTTTCACCTCTTTTTGCTATGCTTTCTAGGTGATTCCCTTGCTCACTCTAAGTCTCATTTCTGATATCAACTTTAAGTTTTCAAGAGGTTTTTTTTTTTTTTTTATTGTTGTTCTCTGAATTTTCCTTTTTTGGATCAGCCTTTGTTTCATAAATGTGAACCTCTTCTCTAATCTCAAAATAAATTCTTCCTGCCATAGTTTCTTTCAAGTGGGCTTTCTTTTTTCTTGTTCCAGCCTCCTGCATATCCTTGGCTATTTGTTTATATCTCAGAATGCAGCATTAAAAGGCTGGCTAAGGGAGGGGCACCTGAGTGGCTCAGCCGTCTGAGCATCCAACTCTTGATTTGGGGTCAGATGATGGTGTCCAGCCCCACATAGGGCCTGGCACTCAGCAGGGAATCTGCTTTGGATTCTCTCTCTCCCTCTTCCTCTGTCCCTCCCCCATCATTCACATGTTCTCACAAAATAAAAATCTTTTTTTAAAAAAATTTTAATTACAATAATAAAAGGCTGGCTAAAGTGAGGGGGGTGGTGGGGTGTGGCCTGGCTAAGAAGCTCTCTGTGCATAGTTGGAAGATTGCTGGAGAGCCATTTCACTGAGGAATCTGAGATGTATTATCTTTCTTTTCTCTTGATTCACCTGATCTCCCAAAGAAGTTCTTCTGACTTCTAGCTGAGAAGGCACACAAGTCTAGCTGGCAGCATTCTGGAACAGAAGGAGGGGCAGAAGGGTGAGAGAGAAGGACCTGATGTTCAGCATGGTACCCCTGACCTCCAAAACTTTTGTTTTACTACTCCAGTGAACAGAGTGCTAGGGGAGATGAACTGAGACTCTAAATGCTTTGTAAAAACCTAGCAAATTCTCTTATTTTAGCTCCACCAGCATCCTCTACATCCTCCACAGAAACCTACATCTTCAACTCCTAAGCCTCTGTGGGAAATCTGCCACATAGGCAGCTCAGCTTCCCCCAGGAGCTATTCAAAGTACTAACTCTTCACCCATCTTCCAGCTTCCAAGCTCTTCCCATCATATTTTCCTTGTCCTTGTAAATTGGTGCCTTTTAATTTTTAATCTTTTGCTGTTTTAGTGGGGTTTCAGGAGGGCATGAGTGCTAACATGTCCAACCACCATTTTCCCCAAACACTCCGTGGCAGTATCTTGTTTTTGCCAACTGTGTTTTCAATTTTTTCTGATCTGTTTGTTTTCTTTAGTTTGCGGTTAATTTTTTTCCCACAACTAGACACCATCCCTGACTTGCTGAACTGCAAGGCTTAAGCTCATTTTCTAAAGGATGCATCCAAGTTTGTCAATATTGCTCTGAGTACAGCATTTTGCCATTTCCCAGCCCATGCTGCATCCTGTTCTTACCGTTGTTCAGTTTTCGATCACCCACAGCATCCAAGCACCATATGTACTCACTTTAACCAAAGAGTTCCTTGGAGGGGTATTAACTAATACGAATATATTTCTTCATTATTTTAGCCAGCAAGCAAATAGCAAAAGGTAGCCAATGTCAACCCCCAAGCCACTGGCACTGGAGAACTTTAGAACACCTCATGGCTACCTCAGACCTCTTTGCCCCTTTCTTTTGTTCTCTACCGCTATGTTTTCATTGCTTTTTTCTCTTCTTCGAAACCAACGCGATCCACCCTGCTCTTAGAGGTCTCTGCCTTGAAGACCCACCCTGCAGGAAGGCAGTCCCTCCCAAACCCTTAACACACATCTCCAACGGCCAACCGCACTTTGTGCTCAGGGCTGCTCTCTCACTGTATGTCTAGCCATCACCACAGATATCCAAAAACAGAAGTTCTGAGAGTTAGGCCAGAAAATTACTCTTCTCAGACCAGGTTATTCAGACACACGGGAAAGTGTAAGAAAAGAACCACTAATTTAAAGGTTTTTCTGTGAACTGCCGTGGAGAAACATCGAGGTAGCAAAAGCAACTTAGGGGGCTCAGTGCCTTCGGCTCGGGTCATGATCCCAGGGTCCTGGGATTGAGCCCCGCATTGGGCTCTCTGTCCAGCGGAGAGCCTACTTCCTCCTCTCTCTGCCTGCCTCTCTGCCTGCTTGTGATCTCTGTCAAATAAATAAATAAAATCTTAAAAAAATAAAAAAGCAAGTTAGAAGAATAAAACGTATGGCCCCTTTCATCAATGTTTAAGGAGTTATTTTATATTAATGCCAATAATTCTTTTTCCAGAAATTGCTTCACATAGTCCTCCACGGAGCTGTAAAAGATCCCCATCAAGGTCAAAACCAAGAGCAATCCAAAATTCCACTTCACTGACCTAGCACAGAAGTTTAGCCACTGACCCACCAGACAGCTCCCTCTGTTCCTAAAAAATACTTTAGGATACTTACTCATATTTCCCCCAAGCTGGCTTAACACTGACGCTATTTCTTTCATAATTCACCAAATTCATGTTTGCAGTTCATGCTATCTGGAGAACATAAAACGCAGAAGCCAATGCTTGCCAACAGAACGCCATGGAGAAAAATGTATACAACAGTGGAACAAAGATGAGTACTTTGGTGTGTATTTACTTAGAAAACCAAAGTTAAAGAGAAGTATCTAGACATTAAGAGCAAAACTAAAGAAAAAAAACACAAAACACACTTTGTGTTTACAGACATGATTGCTATCACTCACATAAATGATTGTGATCACTGCACACATTAGGTTTTCACTGGCCATTTCACATGATCTTTTGCATAGACATAGGAGATCCCCAGTGATCGTGCCAAGGGCAACATGATTTCAATTGTGTTGATGGACCGACCGCCTTAGCCCACTGAACAAGCTGCATTAATTTCTGAGTCTGTGGCTGGAAGGGGATTTCAGTGCTTCCCCGCTCCCCCCATCCTGCCCTCAGTTCCTGTGCCCTCATCTGCTTCCCCCAAGCCAACTGGCTTTAAACACAACGGCCCAGCACAGGGGCGGCCTCACTCCCAGACACTTGAATGCAACCAAGTGTCCTGCCAGCACTTCCAACATCCCCGCCCCCAGAGGGCAGATACAGCCTTTACTGTTCAAGCCTGAAGGAGACCAGTGCAAAAGTCAGGTAGTTTCACTTTCTACCTGGAAGAAAATACAGAAACACAGTCTTCCCATATAATACAGATTAAAATGGAGTTTATGCTGAAACAATTGTAATGCATGTAAAGTTAAAAAACACACACACACACACACACACACACACACATATACAAATAAAACTCAAGTGAAGCTGAGGGTCTGCTGGGCCCAAGAGCCAGAAGAGTGCTGAGATAAAGTTCATGAGGTGTGAGGGGAAGGGGCCAGAATAACCGGCAATGGCTTCACAGTGGAAGGAAGGCCCTGGAAGACATGCACTATTTGGACAGGTGAAGAAGGCATTCCAGGTGCAGGCAGTAGCATGAACAAAGGCCCGGAGGTAGGAATGAGCACAGCGCGTGGAAAGGTCAGTGAAGGCACGGCCACCATGGCAGCAGAGCATGGGCCCTGGACAGGAACAGCAGAGAAGGCTGAAGAGGCGCACGGGGGACTCATCAGGGATGGCCCAAGGACCCTGGCGGGCTTCTTTTCCATAGGGTGCAATTTCTGGTGCTGAACGAAGCTGCCATACCATTTGAATGCTTTGCCACACACCTTGCACTCATAGGGCTTCTCGCCGGTGTGCACTCTCTGATGCTGGATGGAAGCTATCTTCTGAGTGAAGGCTTTGCCACACTCCTTGCACTGGTAGGGCTTCTCCCCTGTATGAATCCTCTGATGGACAATAAAAAGTGACCTACACCCAAAAGCTTTCCTACATTCCTTGCATTTATAGAGCTTCTCTCCCGTGTGCAGTCTCTGATGCTGAAGATAAGCTGCGCTCCTTCGGAAGGCCTTCCCACACTCCTTACACTCGTATGGCTTCTCTCCAGTGTGGATCCTCTGGTGCTGAGTCAAGGCCGTGTTGGAACTCAAACCTTTGCCGCACTCCTTACATTCGTAGGGCCCTTCTCCAATGTGGTTCTTCTCGTGTACGATGCAGTCATAGCTGGACTTAAAAGCTTTACCACACTCCTTACATTTGAAGGGCTTCTCCCCAGTGTGACTCATCTGGTGCCGAAGCAGCTTTGAGTTGTATCTGAAGATTTTCCCACATTCTTTACATTCATAGAACTTCATTCCACCCCGAAGTATCAGATTCGGATTCAGACTGAAAGTCTGCCATGTCGCCTTGCTTTTAAAGTCAAAGTGCTGGGAGACGTTTCTGAGCAGTCCTCTTCCGGGCATTCTGGACAATTCTGCCTGCTCAGAGGCTTCCTGCTTTACAGCTGGCTCCTCCTCCTTCATCCAGGACTCACCACCTGTCCAAAGAAACCACAAGTGTTCGGAGTTACTGAGCTGGGAGGGCAAAAGGATCCAGGGCTCCTGTTTTCTCTTACAGAATCTGATTTTGAAAAACACACTCAGAAAGTGGCTACAGACATCCCTACAGGAGGGTAAGAGAGAGAAAGAAAAATCATAATCTACTATCTGGAGGGCAGATGGCACTGGAAACAGCGGGAAGTGCCTCCTATGAGGAAGGCTGGGAAGTGGACTAAGACAAGTGAAAGGAGCACAGTGAGACCTTCCAGAATGAAAAGGAAAAGGCAGGCGGGAAGGAAAAGAGAAAAAAAGATGTGAGACCTAAGAGGATCAGCAAGAAATGGAAAATTTTTCAGAGAGAGAGAAAGAGACCCCAAAAAGGGAAGGAAATTCATGCTCTTGGGGAGAAGAGTCGGGAAGCTCTCACATTAGCAGGGATCTTGCAAGCTGCAAACCAAACTCAAAAACACTTTATTTCAATGTCCCCACCTGCAAGCCAGAAAACCATCCTAAATTCCAAATAATGGCCCAATGATTTTATTCTTAAATATTCCACATGGGGCGCCTGGGTGGCACAGTTGGTTAAAAGTGTCCAACTCTTGATTTCTGCTCAGGTCTGATCTCTGGGTTGTGGGATCAAACACTGCCTCAGGCTCTGTGCTCAGCATGGAGTCTGCTTAAGGATTCTCTCCCCATCTCATTCTCTCTCTCTCTCTCTAAAATAAATAAATCTTATTATTGTTTTTTTAAAGATTTTATTAATGACAGACAGACACAATGAGAGAGGGAACACAACTATGGGGGAGCTGGATAGGGAGAAGCACGCTTCCCGCCGAGCAGGGAGCCCAATATTGGGCTCGATCCCAGGACGCTGGGATAATGACCTGAGCTGAAGGCAGATGCTCAACGACTGAAGCCACCCAGGCACCCCTCTAAAATAAACAAATCCTAAAATAAATAAATAAGTAACATTCCACATAATCTTCTAGGATAAAAGATTCAGGAAATCAGCTAGAACACAAATTGAACTGGAGAGCTGTAGGCCACAGGCATATTTCTTCTAAAAGAACTAAAATTTACAAAATCATAGCATATATGGAAACTTTCTCCAAAAGGAAGAAAACCCAGGGAATCAAGAGCTCCGAGGACTGGTAAGCAGTCTCAGGGAAATTTTACGCTGTGTGCATGTGTGTTCATGTGTGCACGTGTGTGTGTTGGGGTGTGTGTGTGTGCATGCACGTGTGTGTGTATGTGTTGGGGTCTGTGTGTGTGTGTTGGGCGCAGTGGTGGGACAACAGCCCCTGCCTCCCCCTCTATAGTTGTATATAAGACAAATATAATATAGACCTAAGGATTCTGGCATATAGAACCTGTCGGTGACTTAAATAGTAAAAAGGCAAATTAAAGGCATTTATTTCATTGCTAAAGACCTAAAAACAACATTCATAGCTATGGCACAAATAACTCAGTCTGACCCACGGAATCATACTTTCCTCAAAGTACAGCTGAAACCCACTCCTTTGCATAAAGCTGGTTTAAAATTAAGTATTTCCACTGTTGAGAAAAGAAGTGGTTTAAGAGCTACTGGGTCAGAGCTTTTCTGTGGGAGTTGAGTGGCCACACACTACTGGGGACTGGTCTTCCAAGGCACAGGGCTGAACTGGGCAGAGGTCAGAGAGTGTACTGAGTATTGCCTTATAAATGGCTTCTCTGCTGCAAAAGAAACACTTCTAATAAACTGGGAAGGCAAAACCAGAAGCCACTAGGTTCTCTTACTCACCTGGACAGATGCCTCTCAAAAGCTCTGCTTCCCAGGGATCTGGGCCCCATGGCGCTTCACCGCTCTCCAGCTGGGAGATCAGATCAGGTTTGGGGAATGGAAATGCTACTCAAGCAAGAAAAAGGAAAAACAAGTTGAGGGAGGACTTCCAGAGCTTTCCTGAGATCTCGCTAGGCCCACCTCACAACAGGCTGACACAGGGAGGGAGGAAGGGATGGGATGAAATGCCCAAGAGAACAAGTGAGCTATCAAGGGGTTCTGAGGAAGAACTTCAAACCATGCTCCAAGGCAAGGCCAAGGAGATAGCCATTGTCCTCAGGAAGAAACTGCAGTCTCACCCTGACCTAAAGGAAGAGATCCCCTCAGGAAGAACATAGGTATTGATTCCCATGGGGGGAGGACCCACATCTCCAGAACACTGGCAGCATGGAGGAACCTAGTGCATCAGGAAGCGGCCTCTCCCTCAGGGCCCAGAACCAGCCCCTTCCCAGGATGTAGGGAAGTCTGATTTCAAAGAGAGAATCAGGGATTTCCTCAGCCAGCATCTCCAGAGACTGGCAACTACAGAACTAACCTCTGGGGCCATCTAACCTAACGACTTCTAGAAGCCCCAAAACGTCTTAGGAAGATGTCAAACTATCACAAAGGACCAGGGCGAGAGTCCTTACCCAGCGAAGCCACATTCGCATAATTCTCCAGCATCACCTCCCGGTACAAAGCCCTCTGTGTGGGGTCCAGGTTGGCCCACTGATTCTGGGTGAAGTACACGGCCACGTCCTCAAAGGTCACTGGCTCCTGAAAAAACAGGCTCCTGCTAAGGCTCTCAGTGAAGGCAGAAGAGAGGGCTGACTGCAGAGAAGAGGTGGACCTGCCAGGGTCTGCAACTCTGAGCCTCCTGGAAGATCTGCTCTAGTGAGAAGAACACTTAGCACCCCAAAGGGGCAAGCCCTCAGCCAATGCTCCAAATGGAGAACCCCAACACACTCCCGTGTGCACAGCTTTGAGGCCACAAACTGTCATCTCCCTCTCACAGCCTGGCAGCCAGGGCTCTCTGCCTGGTCACTATATCAATCCCCATGTTCCTGACTCTGTCCCTCCTGCACCACAATCCTGTCTTCTGTTTTCTAAACACCAGCCACTGCAGGCTACTGCCACTCACTATGTCTCTGCCCATCCAGAGTACACACGCACACCCTGTTTGTTCCCTGCACCCAGCATCTCCTCGGTCTTCCCCAACATTCCACCAGTGCAGAGGACCCACTCCTTAAAGGTATTTCCATCCAGCATTCTTGAAATTTCTTTTCATTCTTTCTTACCTTATCAGAATGCTCCCTTGAAGGAAACCTGCAGCCTGCCTGTTCTGGTCTTTTCTCTGCCTCACCCACCTTCAAAGAAAGTTAGCAGTGCCTTGTCTCTGGACACAGATCCATCCCCCAGTCTTGAGCTCCATCCCACCTGCCAAGGTGGGCCCCTCTCTGCCTCCCCCTGGAGCTATCCATGTTCCCACACATGAAGGGAATTCATACTTGTTAATTAAGACCCTAGGCACCAAGCTCTTAGGAGGGTGTACCTTTAGGACATGTATTTCATTTAATCTTTTTTTAAAGATTTATTTATTTGAGAGAGAAAGAGAGAGAGAAACAGAGAGCATTCGAGCACAAACATCAGGAGGGCAGAGGGAGAGGAAGAGAATCTTAAGCTGAGTCTCTGCTAAGCACAGAGCCCAACACAGATCTCAATCTCAAGACCCTGAGATCATGATGTGAGCTGAAATCAGGAGTCAGACGCTTAACTGTTTGAGCCACCCAGGCACCCCGTATTTCCTTTGATCTTAAAAACATATATATGGGGGCACCTGGATGGCTCAGTGGGTTAAGCCACTGCCTTCAACTCAGGTCATGATCTCAGGGTCCTGGGATCGAGCCCCGCATTGGCCTCTCTGCTCAGCAGGGAGCCTGCTTCCTCCTCTCTCTCTGCCTCCCTCTCTGCCTGCTTGTCATCTCTCTCTCTGTCAAATAAATAAATAAAATCTTTTTAAAAAAACATATATATGACATAGAAATTATTACTCCCATTTTCACCTGATGAAACTAAGATTCAGAAAAATTCATTACTTTGCCCAAGACCACACAGACAGGAACTGGCTGAGCTGGGATTTCAGCCCATATCCATCAAAAAGCAAACCTGGGCTCTTCCCACACACCAAGCTACCTCCCATACCAGGCTTACGAGCTTCCCCTAAAACATGGCTCACCCCTGATCCTCATCATTACCTGGTGCTGTCCCATCTTTGAAACTCCTAATCCCCAACAGCACCCATCAATCCGTCTTTACCATGCTCCCTCCAAGCCACAGGGACTCCCTCTCTGAGTGTAGACTGGTGTGTGTGTGGGGGAGGGGGGTTCAGCTCTTTCAAAGCCTCACACACCACCCTGGGAGCCACAGACTCTGAATCGCCCAAAAGCAATCCCTAATGGTGTCACTGGCTACCTTCTCTGCTTCCACAGTCGGGACAGTACAAACCACAGAAACTAGATTCTCACATGGGAGGTTTCATGATTTCTGTACCTTCTCACCTTGATGCCCCCGCCCCCAGAGTCTACATCCTAGGAGATATTCAGTACCCTATGCAGTCAGTTTTGTTCTTCCAGTCACCAAAAACGAAAACACTTACCAAGAGGGGTTCATTCAGCTAAGCCCCTAACTCTTGTGCCCCTGTCTCTTGGGGTAGCAGCCTTGTGCTGAGGACAGCACCAGGGCCAGGGAGAAGGGAAGGCTACTGTAACCACTCTTGGAGGAAGCCCAGAAGAAATGTATCCCAAGGATAAATGCTGGCATTCACAATGTTCATGGCCGCTCTACACTAAGGTCCTTGTGAGGGTGCCCTCTTATTTTATTTTTTTAGAGAGAGAGAGAGCAAGAGTGTGAGTGGGGATTGGGGCTGGGGAGGGGAAAACAGAAGAGAGAGAATCCTAAGCAGGCTCCACACTCACTGTGGTACCCAACGATGGGCTTGATCTCATAACCCTGAGATCATGACCTCCAAAATCACGACCTGAGCTGAAACCAGACGCTTAACGCACTGAGCCACCCAGGCACCCTAAGGGTGTCCTTTTTAAACAACAATTAGGGAACCCAGTTCAAAAGGAGACAGTGAAAGAAAAAGAACAAATGTGGAAACTACTCAAGGCAAGAGTTGGCCTTTAAACTGGGCAATGACAAGGTCTAAAGGGCCCCGAAAATAACCTGAGCCAAAAAAAATATCCCAACAGCAGACAGAACCGCAAAGCAATAAGGCCTCTGAGGACACCAACCACAGGATCACAGGCAAACCAAAGTTCACCTCCACTCAGAGCAAGTCAGACCTCGCTTCCTCTCATCTTCAGGGCTGCTCTCACAATCTCCTACTCCTCATCCCAGTCTGCCACCCCAATCTCTTTCTCCCCCACAGTCCCTCCCACCTGCCACCAAATATCACCATGATTCTGGAGTCTGGAAAAAGGAAAACTTACTGCAAGGTAAGTAGCTGGGTTGTGGATATACCTTTTTTTCTCCCATGATGGTCCCTATGTACCTCACCTTATTTTTCCCCACCACCTTTCTCATCATCCAACAAATTAGATTGTTCATTAACGATGTGCCTCCAACAGAACACAGGTCGATAAGACAAGGACCCCGTTTTGTTCATAACCAGTTCACTAACACACAGTCCAGTGCCTGACAGATCTAGATGCTTAATATAAATTTGCTAAATGAATGTCAAAAATCATTTGACCATAAATCTTTTTAAAACTTATGAAGAAGGTCAGAAAACAGCAGCATATACCTCCCTGAGTAAAATGCCAGAGCATATGCACTCAAACTAATGGCTGGTGCTTTACCAAGAGCAGAGATCCTCCTTTCTGCAAGACTAAAAAAGGAGCATAAATGCAGGAAATGAGCCTAAACATCTTTGCTTGCAGATGAAGTAAATATCTGCCTAAAAATACTCAAGAGCCAAGGAAATAAATGGGAAGTAGTTAGAACGGACAAAAATAATTCATTAAATTGGCTATATATAGGGTAAGGAAACCAGAATCACTAGCTTTCCTAATACTGTAACAATTAGAAGATAAAATGTGTGTGTGGGGGGGGGATGGCTGGCTCAGTTGGTAGAGTATGTGACTCTCAGGGTTGTAAGTTCTGGGCCCCTGAAGAGTGTGGAAATTAGATAAAAATAAAATCTTTAAAAAAAAAAAAGATAAAATGGGAGAAAATAGATGCCATTTATATACAAATAGTTAAGACTAGACCTAACAAAAATATGCAAGACCAAGATGAAGACAACGGAAATAAAGGAGAAACAGTGTTTCTAAGTGGGAAGAATCAAATTTGTAAACAATTATAGCCAATTGTGCCTAAGAATTCAGTAAAAACCCACACTCCCATCTAAAAAGTCAATGACATCTGTGCAGAGAAAAGATATCATTTAAAGTCATCTAAGGGGCACCTCGCTGGCTCAGTCCATACCGCATGGGACTTTTGATCTCAGGATTATGAGTTCAAGCCCCACACTGGATGTGGAGGTTACTTCTAAAAATAATAATAGGGACTCCTGGGTGACTCAGTCGGTTAAGCATCTCCTTTCAGCTCAGGTCATGATCCCAGGGTCCTGGGATTGAGTCCCACATCGAGCTCCTTGCTCATCAGAGAGCCTGCTTCTCCCTCTCTGCCTGCCATTCCCCCTGCTTGTGCTCTCTCTCTGACAAATAGGTAAAATCTTAAAAATAAATAATAATAGTAGTAATATAATAATAACAGTGTCACCTGAAAAGTAAGTACGGAGGACTACCTAAAATGTTTTGAAGAAAAGAAGTTATGGAAGAAAAGAAGTTATGAAAGAAAAGATGAGCAGGAATTAAACCCTACACTGAAAGGCCAATACTTCAGGGGTGAATGGGTGGGTCAGTCAGTTAAGCATCCGCCTTCAGCTCAGGTCATGATCCCAGGGTCCTAGCCCCACATCAGGTTCCCCACATCAGGTTCCCTGCTCAGTGGCGAGTCTGCTTCTCCCTCTCCCTCTGTGATCTCTCTCGCTCCCACTCTCTCTCAAATGAAGAAATAAAAATCTTTAAAAATAACAATAATAAAATAAAGTTAATGGGGAAAATTGGAGATACTTTAGGATTTTGGTGTCGGGTGTCTGTATGAAATTCTGAGGCCTTCATTTAAATCTTTCACTGTATTGTGATTTCCTTTTAGGTGTATTGCACTAAAGGAAACTTGTCAAATACATCTTCCTTTTAAAAACTGAAAGAGGGTAGCTGGGTGGCTCAGTCGATTAAGCATATGCCTTCGGCTTGGCTTGGGTCATGGTCCCAGGGTGCTGGGGATGGAGCCCACATCTGGCCCCCTGCTCAGCAAGGAGCCTGCTTCTCCCTCTCCCTCTGCTCCCACTGCTTATACTCTCTCTCTGTCAACCAAATAAATAAAATCTTTAAAATAAATAAATAAAACTGGAAAAAAATAGGATATAAGAAAATGAGAAGGGGAGCCTGGGTGGCTTAGTCAGTTAAGCATCTGCTTGTGGCTCAGGTCATGATCCCAGGGTTCTGGGATCAAGTCCCACATTGGGCTCCCTGCTCAGCCAAGAGTCTGCTTCTCCCTCAGCCTGCCATTTCCCTTGCTTGTGCATAAGCACGTGCTCTCTCTCACTCTCTGACAAATAAATAAAATCTTTTTTAATCTTTTTTTTTTAAATGAGAAAACAAGCCACCACAGGGAAAAAATAGTTGAAAAGGCCTATTTGATAAATGACTTAACCAAAGTATACAAAGAACTCTTTAATCTCAAAAGTAACAATCCTATTAAAACATGTACAAAAGACCAGAGGCAACACCTCACGAAGCAGATGTACAGATGGCATACAGGTATATGAAAATACATCATACATCAATAGGAAAAGATAAATTAAAACACTGAGGTACCACTAGAATGGCCAAAACTAGAACGCTGAAAACACCTAATGCCGGTGAGGATTTGGAGCAACAGGAAATCTCATTTATTGCAGACAGGAATGCAAAATGGCACAGCCACTCTGGAAGGCAGTTTGGTAGTTTCTTAAAAAACTAAACATACTCCTACCATATGATCCAACAATCATGCTCCTTCATATCTTCCCAAACAAGCTGAAAACTTATATACATATAAAAATCTGCACACACATGTTTCTAACTACTTTATTCATAATTGCCAAAACATAGAAGCAACCAAGATACCCTTCAATAGAGGGGAATGAATAAACTGTGGTACATCCAGACTATGGAATGTTATTCAGCACTAAAAAGAATTCACTCTCAAGCCAAGAGAAGTCATAGAGGAAACTTAAACACATATAATCAAGTGAAAGAAACCAATCTGAAAAATCCACATACTGTATGATTCTAACTACATAACAAAACTATGAAGATAGGGATGTACAGGTACAACACAGAGGATTTTTATGACCATGAAAATACCCTGTATGATACTATAATAATACTCTGTATGATACTGTAATGATGGATACATGTCCTTATACATTTGTAACCCACAGAATGCTCAACACCAAGAGTGAACCCTACTGTAAACCACGAACTTTGGGTGATTGTCATTTGTCACTGTAGGTTCATCAACTGTAACAAAAGTAGCACTCTGGTGAGGGATGTTGATTATAGGGAAGGCTAAAAATAGCCAAAGCAATCTTGAGAAGGAAAAACAAAGCTGGAGGTATCACAAATCCAGATCTCAAGGTAGACTACTAAATTCTAGTATCAAAACAGTATGGTACTGGCACAAAATAGACACACAGATCAGTGCAATAAATAGAGTCCAGAAATAAATCCAGACTTATATGGCCAATTAATCTGTGGCAAAGGAGGCAAGAATATACACTGGGGAAAAGACAGTCACTTCAATAAATGGTGCTGGACAGCTACATGCAAAAGACTGAAACTGGACCACTTCCTTACACCACACACAAAAACAAACTCAAAGTGGATTAAATACCTAAAAGTGAGACCTTGGAGGCACCTGGGTGGCTCAATCGTTAAGCGTCAGCCTTCAGCTCAGGTCATGATCCCAGGATCCTGGGATCGAGCCCTACATCAGGCTCCCTGCTCAGTAGGAAGCCTGCTTCTCCCTCCTCCACTCTCCCTGCTTGTGTTCCCTCTCTCACTGTCTCTCTCTGTTAAATAAATAAATAAAATATCTAAATAAATAAATAAATAATAAAGGTGAGACCTGAAACCATATAAATCTTTAGAGAGAACACAGACAGTAATTTCTCTGACATTAGCCACCGCAACATTTTTCTAGATGTGTCATCTAAGGCCATTTCTCCAAAGACCTACAGTGATCAACATCACTCACCGTCAGGGAAATGCAAAACCACAATGAGGTATCACCTCACACCTATCAGAAGAGCTAAAATCAAAAGACAATAACAAGTGTGGGTGACGATGTGGAAAAAAGGGAACACATGCCCACCGTGTGAGGGAATGTAAACTGGTGCAGCCACTGTGTAAAACGTCACAGAAGTTCCTCAAAATATTAAAGACAAGAGTACCATGTGATCCAGTAATTCCACTACTGGGCTAATTCAAAAAGATACATGTGTCCTTATGTTTAATGCAGCATTATTTAAATAGCCGCAATATGGATTCAACCTAAGTGTCCATCAATAGACAAACGGATAAGGAAGATGTGAGATACACACACATACACACACACAGACACTGAAATATTTTGCAGCCATAAAAAAGGATGAGATTATGTCATTTGTTTTTTGTTTTTTAAGATTTTATTTGAGAGAGAGTGTGTGAGAGAACCCAAAATTTCCCTGAAAATAAAGCCTATATATATATATATATATATATATATATTTTAATATTTTTTAAATTTATTTGACAGAGAGAAATCACAACTAGGCAGAGAGGCAGGAGGAAGCAGGCTCCCTGTGGAGCAGAGAGCCTGATGCGGGGCTCCATCCCGGACCCTGGGATCACGACCTGAGCCGAAGGCAGAGGCCCTAACCCACTGAGCCACCCAGGCGCCCCAAGCCTGTATTTTTTTTAAGAAAAAAAAAAAAGGACAATATTTATCTCTTATCTGGACTACAATATGCTTCTTACTGACTCAAACCCTTCTACAACTAACATACCACCAGGGCTGGAAAAATCATTTTTTAAAAAGAAATCTTTTTTTAATCTCTACACTCAACATGGGACCATGGGACTTGAGCTCATGACGCTGAGATCAACAGTCACATGCTCCACCAACTAAGTCAAAGTCTGCTGGAAAATCTTTTTAATACCCAACAAGGTGCCTGGGTGTCTCAGTTGGTTAAGTGGCTGCCTTCAGCCCAGGTCATGATCCCAGTGTCCTGGGATCAAGCCCTGCATCTGGCTCCCTGCTCAGCAGGAGCCTGCTTCTCCCTCTCCAAGTGCTTGCCACTCCTCCTGCTTATGCTATCTCTCTCTGTCAGATAAATAAATAAAAATCTTAAAAAAAAAATACATATATCCAACCATGTCACCTACCATGCTTAATAATCCTTCAGTGCCTTCCCAATGAACTCGGAATAGAAATCAAAGTCTTGACAGTGTCCTACAAGACATGTGCCTACTTCTCCCACCACACAGTGAACTACTTTCCCTGACCTCGCCCTATTTCCAGAGCACACCCAGCTTTCTCCCCAACTATAGGGCCTCTGCATTTGACATTCTTCTCTTCAGAAAGCTCTTTTTTAGCTCTCTCTTCAGCGATTCCCAAAACTGTTTCTAGCTCATTCTTGGGATCTCAACCCCATGCTACTACCTCTATGAGGGCTTTCCTGACCACTACCTTGAGAGGGAGCTTCAAGGCTTCTCAGATTTGCAAAGGTACAGGCATTAAGAATCATCTGAACAGCAGCACCTGGGTAGCTCAGTCAGTTAGGGATCTGCCTTCCAGCTCAAGTCATGGTTCTGGGCTCCTGGGATCGAGGCCCTGGCAGGCTCCCTGCTCACCGGGGAGGTCTGCTTCTCCCTCTGCCCTTCCCCCTGCTCATGCTCGCGCTCTCTCTCTCTCTCAAATAAATAATTTTTTTTTTTTTTAAATCACCTGAAGAGCTTGTTACAACAAATTCCTGGACTCCCCAGTCTGATTCTGGGTCTAGGGTGGAACCCAAGAATTTGCAATTCTAATGACCTGCCAGGTGATGTGGATGCTGCCCACATGGGGACCACATTTCTGACCACACTTTAGCAACATGTAATTAACTTACTAGTTGGTTTATAAACTATCTACTTTGCTAAAGGTGCCTTTCATGAGAAAAGGAGACTTGTCTACATTACCAGTACTGTATACCCATCACTTACAAAGTGCATAGGGAAAGAACAATGCTGGTCTCCCTGCAATACATCTGCAATTTGAGGAACAATGTCTTCAATACAGAATTTCTCTGATCTTGGGGCGCCTAGGTGGCTCAGTGAGTTAAGCCTCTGCCTTCAGCTCAGGTCATGATCCCAGGGTCCTGGTATCTCGAGCCCTGCATCAGGCTCTCTGCTCAGCAGGGAGCCTGCTTCCCCCTTCCCCTCTGCCTGCCTCTCTGCCTACTTGTGATCTTTCTCTCTCTGTCAAATAAATAAAATCTTAAAAAAAAAATTTCTCTGACCTCAGTAGGCAAATTTTATATGAAGAACATGATTTGGATTTCCACATTCAGGGAGAATTTCTTAGCTTGGGTGCCTCTTTTCCCACTTAACCCTACACATCCACACTCATCACTCTCATACACACAACTTATCTCCTCCACCATTATTTAGAGCCCTGGCTGTGGGGATAAACTTAAGGGGGAAATGGGAGCATGGCCAAGTCAGGCCTTCTTGGTCTTTTCCTGATTACCTGATAGCTAACTTAATTTTAAAAGACTGAAAGGAAGCTCAGCTCACCTGAGGCCAAGATGTTTGGAGCATGGCTGATGTTCCCTGGCTTCGTGCACTGTCTTCTTGATTTGGAAAAGCAAAAACCTTAGGAGCTAAGAGAAGAAGAGCCGTGAGTGCAATGCACCCTGACCTCCAACACTCACAGCCGCCCATAGCCTTCCCAGTCTCCTCGTTTCCAGCACTGGGAAGAGACTCTCTCAGACCCACCCTGCAGCTGATGGCCCTAACAACCTCATGAACTGCTCTGCCTGGTCCTCAGGACAATCCCCATCACCTGCTCAGTCCAAGAGTGTTCCTGAGCCCATTCACACGCAGCGGACTGAGAGATCCAAGACAAATCCTATCCCTACAATGTTGGGTCTGAACACACCTAAAAACGCGCTTACAGGAACCATGACGTTGACCCAAAAGCGTTGTCAATGGAAAGGAGGCACAGAGATGGCAAAATGTGTATTAATAGTAAAATACTCATGATGCTGACCAGAGACCCGACCGGGATCTCCACCCAGGGACTCCGAGACCCCAAATAGAAACGTCAGTCGTGGGCGCGGGAAGCTGCTGAGCCAAGTTCCTGAGGACAGAAAAGAGGATCACGCCTCGGCGGAGGGCAAGGGGTAGGACCAGGCTGCAGAAGGCCGCTCGGCCACCTCGGGCGGCTTCCGCGAGGCCCAAGCGCCGGAGCCCCGAGTCAGGGGAGGGGGTGAGTCCGCACTGGGCCCGAGCTCAGGGGAGGGGGGCGCTGACGAGCTGCTAGGGAAAACGAGGAAGCCGACGCCGGGCGGACCTTACACGTAGAACTCGCTGGAACCCACGCTCTCCCTCTCCGAACACCAAAAAGCTGATAGAGGCAGGCCGACGCGGAAGCGAGCGCGAGCCCCCAATGCCCCTCTAGGCCGCACGGAGGCTGCTCATCTCTGTGGTCCCCGCGGTGCGGCCCACGTGACTCGGCCAGCCGCGCGGAAGAGGAGGGGTTGCGGGCGGGCCGCAGCAGGCGTGGTCATTAACTGGTGCCTCCCCCGGCTGCGGCACCTGCCTGCTGGTGGGGTCCGGGAGGTAGAGGCTCAGGTACCCGGTCTAGACCCATGTGGGGTCCAGGTTAACTCGATGCCGGTCAGCGGTCGGTCGCCTTTACTCGGAGCGTCACTCGGGCTGTGCTAGTGTGAGGAGAAAGGCTCCCGGTGCTTCACATCTTGGAGGCCCAAACCAAGGACACTCTTTGGGTCCCCAGCTGGGTCGCGCTTAAGAAAACGAAGTTTTCTGTCCACTCCTGTGAAGCCCTCTCCCTCTCTACGACCTGCACGTGTGGAGGTGCCTTTTCCGTCAGGCTCATTTAGCTACCAAAAGAATGGTGACTGAAGTTGCCAGGCATCCTGTATATATAGGACATGTCCTATGTTAGACGATCTTGTAATGTATTTACTTAAATGTCTTCTGTTTAGATTTTCCCGAAAATTTTATCAACAAATCAGTAGTTTAGAGCTATTTTTCCACCGAGTAACTGCTACTAAAATACAATGTCAACACTGGCTGGGGAAAAAAAAAATCATACCTTCCATAAATAAAGATCTGGATAATCCCTTAAGTCTCTCCTGCCGGTTTGGCTGTGTGAAGTTAAAACAATTAACATTAAAACTACGTTTTTCAGGGCACCCGGGTGGTTCAGTTGGTTAGGCAACTTCCAGCTGGAGTCATGGTCCCGGGGTACCAGGATGGAGTCCCACATCGGGGGACTTCTCCCTCTGACCTTCTCCCCTCTCATGCTCTCTCTCACTCTCTCTCAAATAAATAAAATATATATTTTTTTTAATGTTTTTCATAGTCAAGCAATTGCCATTAATTTGACTCAGGTCAGTACACGTGTTCTGCAAATCAGCCAATAAAGTGATAGCCTCACTTAGGTGGTCCCAATTCTGAAAGTTAGCAAAGCAATGGCAGCCCAAGCTTCTGAATAGGAGCCAATCAGTGGCAAACACCCCTGAAAATCGGTCCCCTCAATACAGCGACCAAGACTTTGAAAGTCACTGGGTCCCCGTGTTCCAGTGACCAGGGTTGGTCAGCGTGGTTGCCAGCAGGAACGAACTTTATTTCTGTTGAGTACATGTTTAGATACACGCCTCCTACTCACCAAGCACTTCGTTGCCATGGAGGGCAATGGGCCTCCCACTGCTAAAAGACATAATGATCCTTGGTATCCGGATGTATGGATCTACCACAGGAGCTTCTATTCCTTTTGTTACCAAACCCATTTGGCTGCCTGTTAACTCAAAGATCACTCGAGAGGCATTTTATTTGAAAAGGAATCTGAGCTTTATTCAGGAGGGAGGCAACCAAGAGAGAAGTTGGACTCTTGTCCAAAAGCCCCCTCTTGAGAGTTCTGCCTGGCCCAGTGGGGTTTAAAGCAGCTAATCAGCAAAGAGTATGCAGTGGCCCGTAGCATTTCTTCATCACATGTAGATTTGAGGCCAGCTAGAAACATTTTCAGTGCTGGGGTTTTGCATGGGGGTCCAGTTCTTGTTTCGTGATGTGCCCCAGTACTCTCTTCTTTCTGGAAAGCAGGGCAAGGTCTACAGATACAGAAAGGGAGTTAGTAAAATCATTCGTGTAACCTAAAAAAGAATATTTTGCTTAAAAAAAAAATTGCCGGAGTGATCTGAAAGTTGAAGTAGCTTCAAACAGACTTGCTGGCCTCTGGGGCTTCGGAAGGTTCTGGTTCTTCACTTCTCAAGGTCAATGGTCTGCAAATTTCGAAGAAAGTAAAATAGTTCTGTTACAGACTGAGGCCTTAGGTCAGGGAATAAGGAGTGTTAATGCTCCAGACCAGCGGGAGTGCTATTCCCCTTCCACAGGAATTAGACTGTCACTAACTATAGCTTAAAGTCCTGTCATGTAAAGTACAATAGGTAGCTCTTGCTGCATAATCATCCCAAAACTTTGTGGCTGAGAACAATATATTCATTCATGTTTCTTAAAGTTTCTGTAGACCAGGAATTCAGGAGTGGTTTGGCTGGAAGATCCCAGCTTGGGATCTCTCATGAAGTTCCATGCAGGAGTCACCTGGGGCTGCTTACATATAAACTTAAATTACTGGTTACTGCTGTGAAACTTCAGTCCCTTCCCACATGGGTTTCTGCACACAGTTGTGTCCTCACAATTTTCCTACAGGTTTCTACCTAAAGTAAGCAATCCAAAAGGCCAAGGCCAGGGGCACCTGGCTGCCTCAGTTGGTGGAGCATGTGACGCTTGATCTCAGGTCATGAGTTCAAGCCCCACATTGGGTGTACAGTTTATTTAAAAATTAGATAAAACCTTTTTTTAAATAAAAAAAAAATGTCAAGGCCAAATGCAGTGTGATGACATAGCTTTAGAAGTCATGCACCATCATCACCTCAATGTACTACCAAGACAGGCCTCTCATAATACAATATTAGATGAGATACACAAGGGCATGAATGCAAGAATTAGAATCACCACGGACCAATCTCAGCCTAATGCTGAGATTTTTTCTACCACAGAAAACATATACTTTATAAAATTTCCTGTATTTTTATTGTAAAGCTTCTGTACAATTGTTGTAAGTAAATGAATTAGATTTCCAGGGACAACAGCATGATGAAGACCTCTATTTTCAAACTGCCTCTTCTCTAAGCTGATCAAAATGAACAACTAATTAATCTAGAAAGATGGGTGCACATATACACATATACATCACAAACCCTTAAGTGTTAGCCAGGGGTGCATGGGTGGCTCATTCAGTTAAGCATCTCTCTTTGGCTCAGGTCATGATCCCAGGGTCCTGGGGATGGAGCCTCACATGGGGATCCCTGCTCAGCGGAATCTGCTTCTCCCTCTCCCTCTGCTGCTTCCCCTGCTTATGATCACTTGCTCGCTTGCTCTCAAAGAAATAAAATCTTAGGGAAAAAAAAAAAAGTATTAGCCAGTTATCACAATCAGATCTAACTTGAAGGGGGACAATACTGGGCATGGTATTCCTCTATCTGGTATTAGAGTGCAGGGAGAATAAATGAGAAAGTTTTGGTAGACCCAAACAAAAATCCCCAAGTTGTGAAAATGAGAATTGGAATCATGGGAATCAGAGGAGAAAACTGGGAGCATGCAAAAGTCCCATTCTTTCCCAGAACCGCCTCACCAGAGGGACAGAGTATATAGGCAGTGCTGATGTACAGGCAGCTAGAAAGCACGGTGAACCAGGAGGTGGGAAACTTGAGTGCTTTTACAGCTATCAGGGAGCTTGCTCATATATCAGCAAAATTAAAAATCTGGAGCTGGATGTCCCTCACCTGGTCAATATCACAAGGACTGGCTCTCCCTAAAAACACACTATCCCCAAGCCACTAGTCAGTGCAATAAGGCAAGAAAAAAGATCCAGAATTGGAAAGAAGTAAAATGGTTATGAACATGATCAATGTTAAAAAATCCTACAGAATCTTAAAAATGTTATTAGAATAAGTGAGTTGTGCAATATTGCAGGATACAAGGTCAATACAAAAATCAATTGCATTTCTATGTGCCATCAATGAACATTTAGAAATTTACTATTATAATAGCATAAAAAAATAGACATGCTATTATAATAGCATGTCTATAATAGACATATCTAGACAAATCTGACAAAAGGTGTGAAAGACCTATACATTAAAAATTACAAAACACTGCTCAAATAAAGATCCAAATGAGATATTTGCCATGTTTTTGAGTTAAGACTATACATTTGAGATGTGAATTCTCCCCAAAATTGATCTAAAGAGTCATACAATCTCAACCGAAATCCCTGGATATGCTTTATAAAAATTTGCAAACTGATTCTAAAACTCCTATGAAGTGCAAAGGACCTAGAATGGCCAAAACAACTTTGGTAAAACACAATAGGAAAACTAACACTGTGTGACTTCAATACTTAAAAAAACTACAGTAATTAAGGCAATGGCATCAAGACAAACAGACCAATGGAACAAATAGAATCTCAAAGTAGGCCCACACCTGTATGGACAACTAATTTGCAACAATGGTGCAAAGGCAATTCAGTGGAGGAGTCATTTTCAAAACTAGGATATGCACCTAAAAAGGCATGGAGAAGAGGAGAAAGGAAGGAACTTAGAGGCATACTTCATACCCTACACAAAATTTAAGACAAAAATAGATGACATAACATAAAATCTAAAATTACAAAACTTCTAGGAAGAAAAACGGGGGGAAACAATCTTGGGTAGGGCAAGAATTTCTTAAATATGACATGAAAGGCATAATCCATAAGTGAACAAACTGTTATATTGGACCTCATTAACAAGACTTCTGCTCTTCAAAAGATTAAGAGAATGAGGGACACCGGGGGAGCTCAGTTGGTTAAGCATCTAGCTTTCACTTGGGTCATGATCTCAAGGTCCTGGAATTAAGCCCCGCACCAGGCTCCCCATTTTACCCCTCTCCCTTAGTCCCTCCCACCAAACCCTGCTCATACTCAATCTCTCTCTCAAATACATAAAATCTTAAAAAAAAAAAAAAATTAAGAGAATGAAAAGCCCAGCCCCATGGGAGAAAATGTTCACAAATAATGTATCTGAAAAAGGACTTGTATCCACAATATATAAAGAACTCCCCATCTCAAAAAGACCTCCCAAATATCGGGGCGCCTGGGTGGCTCAGTGGGTTAAGCCTCTGCCTTCGGCTCAGGTCATGATCTGAGGGTCCTGGGATCGAGTCCCACATCGGGCTCTCTGCTCAGCAGGGAGCCTGCTTCCCTCTGTCTCTCTCTCTCTGCCTACTTGTGATCTGTCCGTCGAATAAGTAAATAAAATCTTAAAAAAAAAAAATTAAAAAAAAAAAGACCTCCCAAATATCAATAAAAAGAAAACCCAATAAAAACATAGGCAAAAGATATGGTCATTTAACCTAAGACATATGGAAGGCAAATAAGCACATGAAAGTGTTCAACATCATTAGTCATTACGGAAATGCAAAGTAAAATTGTAAGAAGACAGCATTACACTTATTGTAAGAGCTAAAATTTAAAACAGGATTAAGCATAGCCAAAGATGAAGACATGAGAGTATAACTCTCATACGTGCTGGTATGGATATAAAATGGTACAACTTCTTTATAGAAGTTTTGAAGATTCTTAAAAATGTAAATATATAATGAGGCACGCACCTGGATGGCTCAGTAAGTTAAGCATTTGACTTTGGCTCAGGTAATGATCTCAGGGTTCTGGGATCGAACCCCATGTTGGGGCATCCAGGCTCCCTGATCTGCAGGGAGTCTGCTTCTCCTTCCCCAACCTCCCACCCTGCTCCTATGAGGGCACATGCTCTCTCTCCCTCTTTGAATAAAATCTTTTTTCAAAATGTAAATATGTACCTACCTTATGACATAGGCATTCCATTCCTTATTTACCCAAGAGAAACAAAAGTATACACCATTACAAAGACTTAAACACAAATATCCATAGCAGCTTTATTCGTAATAACCAAAAACTGGAAACAACCCAAATGGCCAGCAGGAGATGAACAATTTTTGTTATTTCCATAGTGGAATACTGTTCAGCCACCCCTCCCCAAAAAGAACCACTGATATATAATGAAGATGTTATATAAATATCAAAATAATTTATGCTGAAAGACACCAGACCCCCCCCCCAAAAGTACACAAAATAGTCTTTTTGTAAAATCATAGAAAAGCAAAACTCATCCAATGTGACAGCAGATCAGCACTTGCTGTGAAAAGCTATGAGAGGGATTACCAAGGGGCATAAGTAATTTTGGGGGGTGATGGCTCTGCTTATTATCTTGACTGTGGTGACTGATTCACTGGTATATACATAAGTCATCACTTAGCAATGGTATTATAATAAATAACACTATTGTTTACCAGGTTCTAGTCATTGTTCTAAGCACTCCTGCATGTATTAATGCAGTTAATCCTCAACACAAACATATGAGGTAGACCATCATCCCGATTTTACAGATAAGGAAATTAGTAGTGTCTGTAACTTAACCAAGGTGATACACCTGGGCTCACACCTGGCTCTGTGTTGTTATTCACTACTCTGCTTCCTGCAATGGGCAAAGTCAAGCAGCTTGCAAAAGAGGGATGCTAAAAACGGAACACATTTATATCTCCCCACATCTCCACTGGTAACAGATAATAACGGACGCTTCTGTGATAAGATAGAACGAAGTGAAGTTGCAAGGAAATGCTTCCTGCCGTGAGGTCACTTGGAAGAGCAATGAGATGAACGAATTTTTGATAAATAGGGCCTTGCATTTGACTCAAAGGGTATATATATACCTCAACTTTTGCAAAGGCACAGACTACAACCGAGCATTGAGAAGTGACTATAGAGTAGTGGTGTGGGTGGGCACTGCACCTGAGGTAGGTCTCTGAAAATCTGTAGCCTACTAGGAATATCCTCCAGAATACAGATGGCTCCACAGGGATAAAGGCCCTCTGTTTCTGAGTTTAGGAGACTCCTAATATAGACTGTGATATGGTGTTCACGTTATCTTTTTCTTTTCTGGCTGATCCCTTGTTTAGTGTTGCACACCTGAGAATGGATGCATGGGAGACATAGGTTCAAAATCTACAAGTTTATACTCAATTCACATTTGAGGGTACTGAATAATGGGTGGAACTTATTTTCCCTTAGAATTTTGCAGGAATATACCACTGTCCTCTAACTTTCAAGACTGCTGTTATGAAATCCAGTGCATTCTTATTCCTGAACTTTTGTTTTCTCTAGAACCTTTTTAAGATCTCCTCTTAAAGCTTGGAGTTTTGGTAATTCACAGTGGTGTTCTCTGACGTAGGTCCTCCCACCCATCCCTCATCCGTCCTGAGGGGCACTCAGAGACACCACAAAATCCAGAGTCACAGCCAGTTACATTTCTTTGTACATTTGAGTTTGGGGGTTTGTTTCTTCTTTTCTAACTGTAAAGAGCGCGCTAGTGAAGAACACGAAAGGGGAGAAACAAAGAGGCACAGCACGCCCAGCTGCAGACCACCTTACTCTTGCACAGGTATCTTCTGTGTGTGTAGTTTCCGATGCAGTGTAAATCGCCCACACCAGCTGAAGGTTTTCCCACACACCTCACACTCGTACGGTTTCTCACCAGTGTGAACTCGCTCATGCTGGACCAGGGTGATTTTCTGACTAAAGGCCTTCCCACACTCCTTACATTCAAAAGGTTTCTCCCCTGTGTGAATGCGCTGATGCTGAGTCAAGGCTGTGGGGGAGCTTAGCCGTTTCCCGCACTCTTTACATTCATAGTGTTTCTCCCCAGTGTGCACTCGTTGATGGACGATAAAGCTTGAGCTACAACTGAAAGTCTTCCAACATTCATTACATTCATAGAGTTTCTCCCCAGTGTGGAACCTCTGGTGCTGGAGGAAAACAGAACTGCTAATGAAGGCCTTGCCGCACTCCTTACATTCATAGGGCTTCTCTCCAGTGTGGATTCTCTGATGCTGAATCAAGGCCGTGTCTGAACTTAAACCTTTTCCACATTCTTTACATTTAAATGGTTTCTTTCCAGTGTGAATTACCTGATGTCGAATAAGTAATGAGTTGTATCTGAAGGCTTTTCCACATTCTTTGCATTTGAAAGACCTTTCACCAGTGTGACATCCCTGAAAATCTGCCATTCGACTAAAATATCTGCCACATTTTCTACATTCATATGATATCTGACCACTAGGAACTGTCTGATCCATGAGTTGTGTGCTAACATTAATGTTTTTCCCAGATTTCTCACAGTGCTCCTCACTCCCGACAGTGCAGTCGTTGAGATGGCTGGTTGGCCCAGCTGTGAAATCTCTCCTCTTTGACATGGTCTTCTTAGCTATCCAGTGACCATGCTGGGGCTCTAGGCTGCTCCCAAAGTCCAGGCGCTGGGGAACATTCCCTGGCAGCCCTCCTAATGTCAGTCTGTGGGACTCTATTTCTTTAGAAATGTGTTCCTTTGGAGTTGATTCTTCCTTCTCAGCTCTGGCCTCACCTCCTGACATCATGTGAGGAAAAAAAAAAAACCAACACAAGTGTTAGCCTCTGACAGTGCTGAAGGGGAAAAGGATCAAGTTGTTCTCATCTGCTCTATGTGACTATTTTCCTACAGGTACACAAAATGGCTACCAAAGACCACCATACAGCAGAGCCCCACAAGTGAAAGATACTATGGGTGGAAGGCAAACAAGGCCAGGAGAGTGGCCTTATAAGAGTGTAAAGACTGGAAAACAGCAAAGACTGTTACCTACTAGGGTGGGAAGACCAACCACTTTCTCCTGAGTGAATGGGTGGGATAAAAATGTATGGACAAGTGATGAATAGAGACCCCAGGGTCAGAGGAAGACCACCAGATTGAAGAAGGGGCAGGTCAAGCAGCTCAAACTACAAAGGGTCCCACAACTGATTCCTTAAAAGCTGCTTATTTTTTACAACATTATCCGTGTCATAATCTTTGAAAAGAGAATGGTCTCTGTCACCAGGCTGACAGCAGTAAGTGGCAGCCTCCTACGCTATGGCTAAGGGAACTATGGTGGGCTAACACACCATAGCTGGAAGGAAAGGGGAAGACACTGAGGCTGGCTTCTAAAATAAAAGAGCAAGGGTCCCTGGGCAGCTCAGTCGTTAAGCATCTGCCTTTGGCTCCTGGTATTGAGCCCCACATTAGGCTCCCTACTCAGCGGAGAGACTTTTTCTCCCTCTCTCCCTCACCCTCTGTCTGCCACTTCCCCTCTCTGCTTGTGCACTCCCCTTCTCTCTGTCAAATAAATAAAGTCTTTAAAAAACTAAAACAAAATAGCATGCACTGCACGTGTGAGGAACCCTTCCAAGAATAGACGTAAGCCTTAGGGAGGATCTGGTAATGACTCTGGTGCTTTTCCTACAGTACTGTACAAGCTGTGTATAGTTTACTATGATAGTGAGAATGTGAAACAGAGAAAACCAAAGGCAATTTTCCCTCTCCTATTAAGGCCTTTTGCAGGCTAATATAATCTTCAGCACTGGGCCAGGGCAACCTTGTGTGTTTACAAGCGAACTGTTTAAAAATGCTTTTTACACAGATAACCTGAAGTCCTGGGTGGGAGGGAGTTGGGAATTACTTATGGACATTCTCTGTGAAGAGTCTGAAGAGCACATGAAATTTTACAGGAAGAGCAGGGGTGAAAAAGAGTAACAAAGGCAGGAAAAAGTACACCGTGTTATTTTTCATTCGCATATCAATCAAAATGAGGACGCCATTCACCTTTCTGTTATACCAAGATTTGTTTCAAAAGCTCAGCTGCTAAAATCAAAGTTTTTTTTAAGAGTCTGTAGGGGAAAAATGACAGGCTTCGGGTGGGTGTTGAGGCAAAGGAATCACGGGGTGTGCTGTGCTGGTGTCTGTGTATGTGGGAAAATTTCCATTGTGAAAAAGAATTTTTTATTTTTAAATAATTTTTTCAATTGTAAATTTTTTTTTTAATTTTTATTTAAGTCAGTGTTTGGGAACTCGTAATTCAGATTCCCAGAAAGAGGAGTTCAGCTGGCTCAGTCAGTACAATATGCAACTCTTGATCTCAGGATTGTGAGTTTGAGCCCCATACAAGGGGTAGAGTTTACTTTAAAAAAAAAAAAAATGTTCCCATAGAAATAATGTACTGGGGGCACCTGGGTGGCTCACTGGGTTAAAGCCTCTGCCTTCAGCTCAGGTCATGATCCAGGGTCCTGGGATCGTGCCCCGCATCAGGCTTTCTGCTCAGCGGGGAGCCTGCTTCCTCCTCTCTCTCTGCCTGCTTCTCTGCCTACCTGCTATCTCTGTCAATCAAATAAATAAATAAAATCTTTTTTTAAAAAAAAAAAAGAAAGAAAGAATATACGCTGTGAATATGTGGATGGCCAGATAGGCCCCAGAAGCCTATTTTCCTTCTAAGGTGGT
Organism: Mustela erminea; assembly: GCF_009829155.1. Lineage (NCBI taxonomy): Eukaryota > Metazoa > Chordata > Mammalia > Carnivora > Mustelidae > Mustela > Mustela erminea. The sequence goes on along the minus strand of NC_045614.1, from coordinate 69,992,662 downwards.
TGACATCCTCATCTCTGTAACACAAACTGGTGGAAAAATAAACTTTCCACAAGACAGGTTTCAAAAGAGCCCTCATGCCTCAAGAGCTGCCCGCTCAGCCACATGGCGTCCCTTAACAGGTGGAGAGGTAGAAAGGCAAAGGTGAACATGCAGAGAAATCTTGCAGCCATGCCTTCCCTGGAAGAGACTGGCCCTTCTTCATTTGAGGGAGGCTACTACCATGAACACAGAATCACATATAATGATTCCAGAAGAAAGAAGTCTCACACACATTCAAATGTGAATATAGGAAAGCAGGCTAAGCAAAAAAGGCAGCTGGTAGGTTCTCGTGCTCACCTGGACAGATGCCTCTGAGAGCTTCCCTGTCCGCAGGCTCCCAGGGTTCCAGGCCCCATGGCAGCTCCCCTCGCTCTAGCTGGGAGACCAGAACAGGTCTGGTGAATAGAAAAGCTGCCCAGGAGAAAGAAACAGGAACAAAAAGTAAAGGGAATCAGGAAGCAAGGTCCCCTCTTGACTGTCTTTACTTTTCTTCACTGAGTCAGGGAGGGAAATGAAGAGAAGTTAGCCTGCGCTATCTTAGAAGAAAGAAAATTCCCACAAATGGGGGCAGAGTCCTGGAATAACCCCCCATTCACACGAGTGAGTCCCAGATCTTCTTCAGAGAACTTGGAAGACAGAGACAAAGGGCTCTGCTGAGCTCCCAAGAGCTCTTCCTTTCCCTCCAAGCATGGGGCAGAGTCCCTCCCAGGGCCAGGGGGACAGCAGGTTTCAAAACCAGGGAACCTGAAACTCTCCCCAACCAGTAGCCTCTGAGAAGCTCAGCCTTTGGAGCAACTGCCCATGAGGGTTATCAGAGAGGACACGATGTCTAAAAGAAGAAGCCAGGATGCACGAAAGGCAGAGAAAGACAACAGAAGGGAGAAGGGAGTCCTTACCCAGGGAAGCCACATTTGCATAATTCTCCAGCATCACCTCTCGGTACAGGGCCCTCTGTGAAGGGTCCAGGATAACCCATTCATTCTGGGTGAAGTACACAGCCACGTCCTCAAAGGTCACTGGCTCCTGAAACAACAGGTTCCTGCTCAAACTCTGTGTGAAGGCAGAGGAGCCTAAGTATTGGGGCAGAGATCTACTGGATGTGGTGGTATTGCCAAGGACAGTTCTCCAGTGCCCTCTAATCCCCGTGGGGGCCAGCCCTCAGAGGAGAGTCCAAGACCCACTGTACCTCTGTGTGGTCATCCCCACAAACAGCCCCTCCTTCCCCTGCTGACCTCTGTGTTGACTCTGCCAGGCCCTGCTCTATGTGCCTGTCCCTCTGGCTCCTTTCCAAGGGTTTTGTGTGCATATGCACAGAGAACATCTGTATAAACACAGCCCACAGCACTTTTGTACTGATCTCCACTCCCTCCCTAATCCCACTAAAGTGACAGTAATATAATGGCCCATGAGGAGAAGAGTCTGAGGAGACCAAGGATGTTAACAGAATTTTAGAAGACAGAAAGGATGAATGTACTAAATTAGAAAAGCAGAGAAAGCTGAATGTTAACTGCTGGCAGAGGGGGAAGCAAACAAAAAGGAGGCTGATCATCATACAAAACCAAGAATGAGCTTAGGATGTTTTTTAAGTGTGCTCCGCTTTTTTTTTTTTAAGATTTTATTTATTTATTTGACAGAGAGAGAGAGATCACAAGTAGGTAGAGAGACAGGGGGAAGAGAGAAAGGGGTAAGCAGTCTCCCTGTCAAGCAGAGAGCCCAATGTAGGGCTTGATCCCACAACCCTGAGGTCATGACCTAAGTCGAAGGCAGAGCTTAACCCACTGAGCCACCCAGGCGCCCTGTGCTCTGCTTTTTAAAACTTGGTAATTCTATCTGTTTAAAAGCACCAGGGAGGAGAGAGGACCGACAAGTACTCAGAGTAGTAAATGAAAAATACCTACACAAGATCACTGAGCAGTCTCAGAAAAATGAAAACATTAAAAAAAAAAAAAAATCCTGGGTGCCTGGGTGGCTCAGTTGGTTAAGCAACTGCCTTCGCTCAGGTCATGATCCCGGAGTCCTGGAATCGAGTCTGGTATGGGGCTCCCACGTCCACGGGGAGTCGGCTTCTCCCTCTGACCTTCTCCCCCTTCATGCTTCTCTCACTCTCTCTCAAAGGGATAAATAAAATCTTAAAAAAAAAAAATCCTAAAGGACTTCAGAGCAGGAAATACACATACATACACAAAGACTGTGGAGTAAAGATGGCAACAGACAATATGGCAAAAGTAAAGGGGAAATGTTTTTAAAAGTGCTGAGCGAAGGAGCCCCTGGGTGGCTCAGTCAGTTAAGCCTCAGACTCTTGATTTCTGCTCAGATTGTGATCTCAGCTTCATGAGATGGGCCCTGCATCAAGTTCCACACTCGGTATGGAGTCTGCCTGGGATTCTTTCTCCCCCTCTCCCCTTCTCCCAATCTCTCTCTCAAATGAATGAATTTAAAAAAATAAAAAATAGAAATGCTGAGTGAAAACCTCTGTTTTTCATTCAAATGGAGTCAAAGCGATTGGGTTTATCCTGCCTAAACCAAAACAAGACAAATTACACAAAACAAGTTATCAGATACTAGGTGACAGCAATGGAGGATAACAATCCCAGAGGGACAGGAAATGACAAGGTGAGCCCTGTGAGTTGCCATGCTTACTACTATGAGTTTCCAGGCTGCAACACAGGGAGGAGGAAATGAGGCAAAGCTGAGCAGATTCCCTGGTAGCTTCTAAGGAGACCAAGACAGTGGAGTTTAGAGACAGAATACCATAGAGAAGAGAGCTGCACAGAGAAAAAAAAACAATTATCTGCAGAGGGTTCACTCGAGTGGGCACAGGTGTGTGGAAACTACTCAAAGCCAGAGAAAGGATCATTTTAAAGGACTGAAGGACACAATGTCTGGCATTCACACAGGGCCAGAAACAGTGCCTACTTCCACTATCCACATTGGAAACTTTCATAATTCATAGGCCACTAGATAGAGTTCTCGGGAAACTCTTGCCTCAGTAGTGGAGAATAATTACTCCTAGGCTGACCAGAATTCTACTTTCCAGATTCTACTAGCAAATAATAAATATCAGAACCAGAAAGAACCAAACTGTTTCCAAGTAACTGAACCTGATTCCAGAAAAGACTGAATAATATTTTGGGAAGGGGCGCCTGGCTGGCTCAGTATGCGACTCTTGATCTCAAGGTTTTAAGTTCAAGCCCCATGTTGGATATAGGTTGGATATAGGAATTACTTAAAAATAAAATCTTAAAAAAATATTTTTTTAAAGAAACTATTTTGGGGACTAAAAAAACCTAGAATCAAACAAGATAAAAGTTACAATATCTGGCATTCAATCATACGTTACTAGGCATTCAAAGAGGCAGGAATAGGTGACCTAACAAGACCAGGCAATCAAAATCAACCCAGAACTGATAAGTGTTAGCATTAGAGAGATGGACATTAAAGCAGTTATTATAAATGTATTTCAAATATTCAAAGTGAAATAGAAACAAGTTGTATGTATGTGTGTATGTATATCTTTACATACATATTTCTTTATATCATATTTATAAAGAAATATGTATGTAAAGATTTCTTTATTTGAGAGAGAGAGCATGCACGTGTGAGCTGGGGGAGAGGGGCAGAGGGAGAAGAAGAGAATCTCATTCAAGCAGACTCCTCTTTGAGCATGGAGCTCTACACTTGGCTCGATCCTGATGCAGCTGGATCTCACCATCTTGAGATCACGACCTGAGCAGAAATCAAGAGTCTGACACTTAACCACCTGAGCCACACAGGCACCCCAAAGATATACTTTTATAAAGACCCAAATCAAACTTCTACATATGAAAACTGCTATGTGTGAGATGAAAAATACAATTCATGGGACTGACAGCAAATTCGACACTGGAGAAAAAAAAAAACAAAAAACAAAAAACTTGTGAACTTGAAGGCATAGCAATAAAAACTAACCAAAAAGGAAACAGAAAAAGACTGAAGGCAAAAAGAACAGAGCCATCAGGGAGTAGTGAGAGAACCTCAAAAAGCCTAAAGGACAAGAAATTGAAGGTAGACTGTGATAAATTAAAGATGCATACTACAAACCCTACAGCAATTTCTAATAGTAACACAGTTATAGTTTATATATAGCCAACAAAAAGGAAAACATGGAGTAAAACACATTATTAATCCTAAAGAAGGTAGAAAATCAAGAGAAAAGGGAACAAAGAACAGACAGGACAATTAGAAAACAATTAGGAAGATGACAGATTCAAATCTAACCATACCAATAATTATGCCAAATATACATAATCTAAACATCCTAGCCAGTAAACACTATCAGATTAGATTTTCTAAAAAGCAAGGGCCTACTATGTGCTGCCTTCAAGAAATGCATATTACATGTAAAGACAAGAATAAGTTAAAAGCAAAAAGATGTGAAACATATATATACTAATCAAAAAAAGCTGGGAATGGCTCTATTGACTTAAGGCAATGTATTTTTCAGAGCAAATAATATTTTTTTAAAGATTAATTAATTTATTTTGGGGAGGAAAAAGGGAGAGAATCCTCAAGCAGACTCCCCTCTGAGCTCAGAGCCCAACACAGAGCTAGGTCCCAGGAACCCGAGATCATGACCTAAGCCGAAGTCAGAGGCTTCCCCACTAAGCCACCCAGATGCCCCAGGGCAAAGAATATTAAGAGATAAAGAAAGTCATTTATCACCATAAAGGGATTAGGTCATCATGAAGACATAACAATTCTACATGTTTATGCAGTTAGTAACAAAGCTTCAAAATACATAAAGCAAACTGAAAAAACTGCAAGAGAAATAGAGAAATCCCTAATTATAGATGGAAATTTCAATAACCCTTCTCAACAAGGATTTAGCAAACATAAATAATATATTACCCAACCTGACTTAATGGACATTTACAGAACACTCCACCCCAAAACAGCAGAATACTATCTTCTCAGGTGTCCAAGAAACATTTTGTAAAGTAGACCATATTCTGGACCATAAAAGAAAAAGAAATCAAGTCATGCAAAGAATGTTCACTAACCACAACAGAATTAAATGAAAAGTAACAGGGGCACCTGGGTGGCTCAGTGGGTTAAGGCCTCTGCCTTCGGCTCATGTCATGGTCTCAGGGTCCTGGGATGGAGCCCTGCATCGGGCTCTCTGCTCAGCGGGGACCTGCTTCCTCCTCTCTCTCTGCCTGCCTCTCTGACTACTTGTGATCTGTCTGTCAAGTAAATAAATAATAAATAAAAATCTTTAAAAAAAAATTAGAAGTAACAGACAGACACATGGAACATTCCCAAATATTTATGAACTAAATAACACCCTTCTAAATAACACACAGATCAAAGAATAAAACATAAAAGAATGCAGAAAGTGTTTTGAACTCAAGGAAAATGAAAACACAATGTACCAAAATGAGGGATGCGCTAAAGCAGTACTTAGGAAGACATTTATAATATTAAATGCCTGTGTTACAAAATTTAAAAAGGAGAGAAGGTCTTGAATCACTGACCTCAGATTCACCTTTAGAATCTAGAAAAACAGCAAATTTAACACAAACTAAGTAGAACAAACAAAATAAAGATCCAAGTGGAGATCCAACATAAAACTGACAAAAAACAATAAAAAAAAATTAGCAAAAGCAAAAACTGGTATTTTGTGAAGATCAATGTAACTTATAAATCTCTGGTTAGATTAATCAGAAATAAAAGAGAAAAAATAAATTAGCAATATTAATTCAAAAAACTGCAGATAATAAAAGGATAAGAAAATATTATTAACAACTTTATGCCATTAATGTCTATAGCCTAGATAAAAATTGACAAATTTCTTCAAAGAGACAAATTAACAACACTCATTAAGGAGAAGAACTGAAACTGTATTCTAAAAGTTATCACCGGGGCGCCTGGGTATCTCCGTGGGTTAAAAAGACTCTGCCTTCGGCTCAGGTCATAATCCCAGGGTCCTGGGATCTGGCCCGGTATTGGGCTCTCTGCTAGGTGGGGAGCCTACTTCCCCCTCCCGCTCTCTGCCTGCCTCTGCCTACTTGTGATCTATCTGTCAAATAAATAAAAATGAAATCTTAAAAAAAATAAAAATAAAAAATAAAAGTTATCATGGGTGCCTGGGTGGCTCAGTGGGTTAAGCCTCAGCTTTCGGCTCAGGTCATGATATCAGGGTTCTGGGATCAAGTTCCACGTAAGGCTCTCTGCTCTGTTTGGCAGGGAGCCTGTTTCCTTCTCTCTCTCTCTTTGCCTGCCTCTCTACCTACTTGTGATTTTTCTCTGTCAAATAAATAAATAAAATCTTTAATAAATAAATAAATTAATTAATTAAAGTTATTAGAAAGAAAACTCTACACCTAAGTGGCTTCACTGGTGAATTCTACCAAATATTTAAGGAAGAAATATTTAAGGAAGAAATTCTACCAAATACTTCTACACAAATTCTTCCAAAATACTCAAGAGGGCAGAATACTTTCCAACTTATTTAATCAATGGACAGTCACGACAAGAAAATTGCAGATCGATACCCCTTACATAGTGCAAAAGTTCTAAACAAAATTTTAACAAAAGAGAATCCAAAATACAGTAAAAGAATAATACAAATGACCAAATGGTTTTTATTTAAGGAATGCAAAGTTGGTTGAACATTTGAAAAATTAATGTAATTCACCATATTAAGAAACTAAAATAGAAAAACCATAAAGTCCTCTAAAACAACATAGAAAAAGCATTTGTCACGCAGCAATTGCACTACTGGGTATTTACCCCAAAGACACAGATACAGTGAAAAGAGCCATATGTACCCCTATGTTCATAGCAGCAATGTCCACAATAGTCAAACTGTGGAAGGAGCCAAGATGCCCTTCAACTGAGTAATGGATAAAGAAAAAGTGGTTGGTTCATATACACATGGAATTTTACTCAGTCATCAGAAAGGATGAATTTCCAAATTTTGTATCAACATGGACAGGACTGGAAGAGATTATGCTAAGCAAACTAAGTCAAGCAGAGAGAGTCAATTATCATAGGGTTTCACTTGTGGAACATAAGGAATAGCATGGAGGACATTAGAAGGAAAAGAAAAATGAAGGGGGACGTGGAAATCGGAGGGGGAGATGAACCATGACATAATGTGGGCTCTGAGAAACAAACTGAGGGTTTAGGAGGGGAGGGGGGTGGGGGGGAATGGGTGAGCCTGGTGGTGGGTATTAGGGAGGGCACATACTGCATGGAGCACTGGGTGTGGTGCATAAACAATCTTGAACACTGCATCAAAAACTAACGATGTATTTTATGGTAACAAACATAACACAACAGAAAAAGAAAAGGAAAGAAAGCATTTGTCAAAATCCAGCACCCACTCTTGATAAAAATTCTCAGCAAGCAAGGCACAGAACATGATCAATGTAATATGGGGCATTTACAAAACAAAAGAAAACCTATGTTGGCTTTAACTGAGAAATATTGAATGCTTTCACTTGAGATCACAAATAAGACAAGGGTATCTGCCCTCACCACCTGTACTCAACATTAAATGCCAGTGAAGTTAGGCAAGAAAAAGAAAGAAAAGGTATCCAGACAGGAAAGAAAAAAGTAAAACCGTCTTTATTTGTAGATGACATGTCTACGTAAAAATCCAATGGAATCTATCAAAACAAAAACAAATACAACAACAACAAAAACTAGAATTACTTTGTCCAAGGGAAGAGAACACTCTTGTGAACAGAGGTGAAAAGGGTCTTCACAATATGCAATGATGCGGATTTCTACTTTTCAGCCTCCACTGCAAATCTATCCCAATCAACCCCCCCACACTTGCCTTTCCATCCTAATTATGTCTTAGTTTGGGCATTCTGATCTCTCCGTCCCTCTCAACTCCACCTCCTCTGCCGGAACACGTACCTGATAGTGACAACCGCACAATGAAAGCCACAAGCCTGTCAAACGGGAACCTCGGGAAGGAGCTCCCATGCACCTCCCCGCTGCCCGCCGGCTGTTAATGCTTTTTTAGCACAACTCCCTGCTGGCTATGATCACTGCTTTCAGAGCAAAGCATCCGCTAAGCAGCAAGCCCCGACCGGTCCAAACCAGTGTCCTCCAAGATCCACACGAGTGCTGAACTTTCACGACTTTTCCCTCATTATAATACTAAAACTCATACCCAGGGGGTGGAGATTTAACAAGCTCATGACGCAAGCGATGCATGAAGAAACATGACCTTTAAGTGTGTAGGTGCTAATAAATGCCCTGCTCTACTTGCTTAGACGGCACAATCTTCCTACCTAAGTATCTTCTTAAAAATTCTCCTTGAGGGGCTCCTGGGTGACTCAGTGGGTTAAAGCTTCTGCCTTCGGCTCAGGTCATGATCTCAGGGTCCTGGAATCGAGCCTCGCAACGGGCTCTCTGCTCAGCGGGAGCCTGCTTCCCACCGCCCCCCTCGCCTGCCTCTCTGCCTACTTGTGAACTCTGTCTGTCAAACAAATAAAATCTTAAAAAAAAAAAAATAGTGGGGTTAAAAAAAATTCTCCTTGACCTGTCCTCGGAGTCAACCTGAGGATTCTTTGTGCTACTCCCCTATGCTCGAGCTTAAGCCCCAATAAAGCCTTTCTTGTGACTTTAAATGTGGGGTCCAGTCTCGTTTCCACCGATGCTGAGTCCAAGGACCCGAGTCCCGTAAGACCTGGACAACTCGGGCTCCGGATGCGGACTGACATCTGCTCTCACCTGACATCCAAGGGTGGGAGGGCCGGTAAGGGGGACGACGGAGGCAGAGAGGATGCTCGCTCACCTGGCGCCACGTGATCTGGAGCATGGCTGGGGTCCCCACTTCACACAGCGCCTTCGGGGTTCGAGGTGAGGCTGAAGAGAAAGTAAGAGGCACGAGTAGGGCTGCTGCTGCTGCTGTCGGGCACCCCTCAAATGCCGTCTTCCGCCGGGGGCCCCCTCTGTTCCAGGATCCCCTCAGCCCAGAGCCACAGGGACTGGGGAACCCGGTGCTGGAGAACGCCGTGGGGATGCAGCCCCGTTAGCCGGACCCGGAGCCCAAGACCGCTACCGCCGAGCGCCGCAGATAACTGGGAACGCGTGGGAAAGCTGCGAACCTGCGCTCCCGGGAAGGCTTAGGACCCGCTCCGCCGGAAACACGTAGAGCCGTTTCCCCTCCTCTCTAGGAACGTGAAAACGTGCGCGTCTCTGTGGTTCCCCAGCCGAGCGGCTACAGCCGCTGTTCCTTCTCTCTGAGACTGCGAGCCAGAGTTGCGGGCTCCAGGCTGGGGTCCTGCAGCGCCCTCTCTCGGTAGCTCCTCCCGGGGACATGGTCTGGCCCCCTCAGACCGCGGAACGGTTGCAATCCTGTGATTCAGCCAGGCTTCGCCGGCGTTTGTCACTCCTGGCTGCTCTTCAGGTCCTGAAGCTGCCCAGCTAGGTTCTGTGGCGGCGCTGCAGTGGGCGAAGTATGCGGGGCCCACCATTTGAACAGCCAACTGTGCATTTGTGGAGAACATGGACTACATAGCTCCGGAAACCTGGCTGTAGGAGGTCTTAGCTGTGTGAGCAGCCCCTCACACAATAGTGATACCAACCGCAAAGGACTGTTGAGGTTTAATAATTAGCTAATGGATTAGCAAAGTACTTACAGTAGTGCCTGGCGCACAGTAAATGCTTGCGGGTTGTTTTCTTTTCTTTTCTTTTCTAAGATTTTATTTATTTATTTGACAGAGAGAGAGAGAGATCACAAGTAGGCAGAGAGAGAGGAAGGGAAGCAGGTTCCCCGCCGAGCAGAGAGCCCGATGCGGGGCTCCATCCCAGGACCCTGAGATCATGACCTGAGCCGAAGGCAGAGGCTTAACCCACTGAGCCACCCAGGCGCCCCTGTTTTGTTTTCTAATTGTCTTTTTTGCTTTCGAAGATACAAGTGCTGTTAAGACTTCCAAGATGTGGCACAGTTTAGGGAAAAGAGCTATTAACAGTTAGCCTTTCATCCGTTTCCCACCCTATATGTGGATTTGTGTTCCAGGTGCAGCCAGGAAACAGATCTCAACTAAGGGCCCATCAGCCTTCTGAGTGAATACTGGGTCCTTCATATTGAGTCAGATATTTCATATAGCTTCTCCTCTGCCAGTTTTCAGAGCCACTCCATCCTCAAAGACTTATCAGGGCACCACACTACACAGCTAGACCTGCAGATGGGATAGCCACCATGATTTGCCTTTATTACATATTTGCAAGCCAAGCAAAAGTCTCCACCCTATCCCAAAAAGCTCTTCTTGGAGGTTGCCAATGTGGGAAGGCTCTAATACTCCTGAGAATAGCATCATAGCCATGGCTTCCACTAGCCAAGCTCTACTGTTCTATATTAAGAACTGCCCACTTGAAAGAGGACTTTGGCTCCCTCCATTCTGACCTCAAATTTTTTAGGTGGATTGTTCTTTCCAGCTTGTCTCTTGGCTCAGGAAGGAGATCCACAGGGCCAAGTATCCCCTGATGAGAACCAAAACTATCCCTTCAAGCAACAAGAACTGCTCTGAGGCAGCAAGACCCTACCCATGATTGATCCCAAGACAATGATCTTTTTTTAACCTTCACTGCCTACCTGAACATACCCACCCACTTTGTTCCACATTTTCCTTACATAAACCTGAAGTATTTTTGGCATTTTGGAGACAGTCTTTGAGACAGTAATCTGCTCACTGAAATAAATTCCTTTCTTGTTTCACCACCACTTGTTTCTCTGCCTTTGGGTTTTGTCAGTGACGAGTGTCGAAACCTAGTCTGTTTGGGAACCCAGGATCCAGGGGCTCTTCAGCCCTGACTACACGCCCTCTTCTCCAATATTAGGGAGAATGGAAGAATGTTCTAGTACATTCTAGAAGCTGAGCAAGGTGAGGAGTCTAGCAATTCAGTATGCATCCTTTGATAATTCCAGTTTTCCAGAACTGGGTGGCTCACTCCTGCCCCCTCACCTTTGCATAGTGTCCCTGAAAAACATCTATGGTTCACCAGATCAAGAAAATACACTTCCATATTTCTCCCTGGGTAGAGGACGGAGAGTCTCTAGGCAACATGGAATCAGGAAAAGGATTTGAGATCAGGCTGCGACAGGGAAACTAAAGGGATTCATGAAAAACTGCTTTTTCATTCCTTCTCCTGCTTCTGTTCCTGCTAGGACGTATGCCCCTTCTTTACACAGGTGTTATAGAACAGATGGTGTATGTCCTCCCTGTAAAGGTCAAGGATTTAATGATTTTGTTGGAGTCTTCCAATACAACAGATAATACCTAAGGACTAAATGGGGTCTTCATGAAAGTTTTCCAAGACCAGTGGCTCATCAAGACCCCTGGTCCCAGGGCATAAGAGATTTATGGAGGACACCTAACACTTTGTTTCTGGATTACTGAGAAGACAGGTACACCAGAAAATTGTCCTCAGTAAAAACCCCAGGTCCCAGGGCATCTGGGTGGCTCAGTGGGTTAAAGCCTCTGCCTTTAGCTCAGGTCGTGATCCCAGGGTCTTGGGATTGAGCCCTGCATCGGGCTCCCTGCTCGCAGGAAGCCTGCCTCCCCCTCTCTCTTTGCCTGCCTCTCTGCCTGCTTGTGATCTCTGTCTGTCAAGGAAATAAATAAAATCTTAAAAAAAAAAAAAAAAAAAAGCTCTGAGCAAAGACAACACATTTTCCTTCCCTTTCCTTTCCAAGTCTCCCAGATGCTCTGTCTGTATGTATAGTCTGCTCTTACTTCTCTCAGCTTCTGTTTGATTTCCATCCTGTGCAAAGCCAAGGACCCTCTTGGCTCAGCCTGCAGGATCCCTTCTGGGTCCTTGGACTTAGCCACCCTGCATCAAAGCTGTTTCTTTTAAAAAATATATATGTATATATAGACACACACATACATATGTGTGTCTATATATACATATATATTTTTTTAAGATTTTATTTATTTATTTGACAGAGAGAGAGACACAGCGAACGCTGGAACACAAGCAGGAGTGGGTGCTGCTGCCCCTCAGAACACTTTGTTACTTAAACTGTAACTCCTGGAGGATTTTACTAGTTACCAAGCACATTTAGATATGGCCTTTAGAAATACATATACTGGCAACAGGTCTTTGGGGAGAAGGACGATATACGACCATGAAGCTGGGCAGCTGGGGATGCCCAGCTCGCTCAGGGCGGAAGGCCACCCCTTCACAGAAGCTGGGCAGCCGGGAACGCCTGGCCCGCCCAGGGCGGAACGCCGCCTGCTTCAGGGAAGCCAAGCACCCGGGAACGCCTGGTCAGCTCAGGGTGGAATGAAAACCGCCTGCTTCCCTTTTCTGTTATTGCTCCTTTCTCTTCCCAGAAGCGCCTGTTGTGAGTTTGAGTCCTTTGAATGTGCTTGTTTAACTATAAACTCTGTCCTCCTCCTTGCTTGTCTGCAAGACGCGATTAACGTTTGACCTTCATCAGTCCTTCTGTTGGCTATTGTTTCTATCCAATAAAAGTGAGACTGTGGAGTTGCTCGTGGCAGCAGTCACGACTGTTGTCCCCTGCTCCCAGTCTCTTGCAGCTGACTTGTTTGTGCCTAATTCTTCTCCCGTCGCTGACTGGAAGCGGCAAGTGGGAGAGGGAGAAGCAGGCTCCCTGCCAAGAGTCCAACATGGGACTTGATCTCAGGACCCCGGGACTATGACCCAAGCCAAAGGCAGACGCTTAGCAACTGAGCCACCAAGGTGTTAGGATCCATGATGAAAAGAACGAGACTGACAGAAAGCGAAAGTCAAGCAAAGCTTTATTTCACACCAAGCATCAAAAATCAAACCGACCAGTCAGGGCTGTCTCTCTTCCAAGAGGCGACGACGATGATGACCCCGACAACGCTGCTCCAGACAACTCTGCTACCCCAGCCTCACAGACTAACTTTTATAGAGGTGGTTAAGCCTGGCTTATACACAGGTGGCCAGTGAGATTGCAACACACAGAGAAAACTGCACAGTCATGCTAAGTCGGCCATACAGGTGGCCAATTGAATTTCAATTTACCATAGTAAATAATAAATATATGCGCGTCCTACTGATTGGATGTCTCCACTGGCCTGGCCCGTCCTTGTATCTGGGCTTTGCAAGTAAGTTCCTCTGGGAGGGGCAGGGTCAATCTAAGTTTACAACCAAATGGCTCCCTATGGCTAACCAGGCCCTTACACCAGGCACCCTAAAGCTGTTTCTTCTAACCACTTTTAAACAAGAGCACCTTCCCTATATTATGAGGGCAATGTGTTTAAAAACAAAAAACATTAAGGCCATTTATTACAAGTCAATTAGACTGTTATACTATTAATCTCCACGGGAAATATATTATACATTTCCAAGCTCAAAAAATTACAAATTATTCCAGAACACAAATTTCATTAAGATAAACACAATTGGAGCAACCGGAGGCTCAGTGGTTGGGTGTCTGACTCTTAATATTGTCTCAGGTTATGATCTTAGGGTCATGGGATCAAGCCCCATGTCAGGCTCCATGCTCAGCATGGTGTCTTCTTGTCCCTCTCCCTCTCCCCACTTGCATTCTCTTTCTCTCTTTTTCTCCGTCTCTCTCTCTCTCTCTAAAACAAATAAATGAATAAAATATTTTTAAAAAAGAGAAACAATTATTTCAACATCTGACATAGCACAAAAATGTCATTTCTCCCATTAATTACAATATGGCTGTGTGACCATCTTGATTCAGCATTGTCTTAGGAAGGTATTATATACAATACACTTAAGACTTTACAAAGTACACGTATAATATCTAATGTCCATTTATCTGCATATTTATGCCAATAAAAGAAGAAATATGAAACTAATGGAAATGATGCTAAGTTATCACTGCTATAATCTAGCTAATGACAAATACCTTGAGAAAACTTCATGCAACATTTACATATGGTTGAGAAAGATTTAATTAGCAAAGTTTTACAAAATTTTATTGAAAATGAGGTAACCACAGAAAGCAGAAGCAGGTGTGTTTGGGTGGCTCAGTTAGTTAAACATGTGATTCTTGATTTTGGCTCAGGTCATGATCTCAGTGTCCTTAGATCAAGCCCCGCATTAGGATACTGAGTGGGTCCTTCTATATCAAAGAAACTAATTTTTTGTGAGCCATGATTTTATACTCAACCTAATCAGAAGAATTTATACACACACACAAATGTATACACTGTTGTATATACATTTTACATATGTATATACATATAGAATGTTTATAAATTCTGGGCCCTTTGGTCATCCCTACAATATAGCCAGAATCTGTCAGGTAGCAATAATGATTGCAGTGCCCAGATGTCACTCAAAATATCTCTATCTCCAGTTACTCGGAAAGTCCTTTTCCCTGTACCATGTAAATAGTGCTCACTACAGAGCCAAATGGTATGTAAAGATTATATCTCTTCTATTGCACAACTTTTTAAAAAATTCCTAGTTGCATATTTTCTACTGCTTGACTTTATGATATCCTAGTTTGGTTTTGGGGGGGTTTGTTGTTGTTGTTTTACAAACCCTTCTTGGTATTGTTGCTGGGTGAACTGGGGAGACCTCGGGCCCTGGGGCCTTGACCCAGACAGACCCAAAGGAGTTGCTGAGAGTTCTTGGACTTGTCATGAGAATGAACTCAAAGACAGACACACAGCACAGTGGTTAAGTGACACAAGAGGTAAAGTTTATTAAAGTGAGAAGTGCATTCTAGAGATAGGAGAGCTGGTGAGCTCGAGAGAGAGAGATGGATGCCCAGGGGTTGGGTTTCTATCTTGTATTGACAGTTGTTAACTAGAGGGCAGAATCTTCATTATCTGGGGTGTGAAGCAGGGTTTCTTCCTAATTTGGTCAGGAGTTTCCTGTTATGGCATCCACCATCTTGGACTTGTTTGGTTTGATCCGGCTTATTATGGAGTGCTGCCAGGACAGGACTCAGACCTTCCTAATAGTTGGCCATGACTTCCTTAGTGCTGCCCTCCAGGTGTCCTATTAGAACCTATCTGTCTGCCCTTAACAGTATGAACACACAAATTTCCAGCCCTGCTGCTGAGCATGGACTGTTTAGCGTGGACAATTGTCATGCTGAATCCACAATTTCCCTACAATGGACCCATGCTTTTCTGGACGTGATGTCCTCCTCATTCTTCCTTCTTTTGCTGAGCACACCCTTTAATAATGAAGATGTTTAGTCATATCTTCAAGGCCATTTATATATAGAAATGTCCTTCTCCCTTTCATATATCCCCAGCCTGACTTTTATGGACTCAAACTTTCTTCTAAGGAAACTTTCCCTCACACTCAGTGTATCTTCTTTCGTTCTGCTATCATTTGCCCAATGTTCCGGTTCTGACTACAAGCCTAAATCCTATTTCCAAAACTAATTCCATTAGTCACTGAGTATCTGAGAAAAACTTTTCTGTTAAGTGTAGGAAAAGCACTTACATTTTTTTTCTTATCTGTACAGTTTACAAAGGTTTTTCTCTCCATCAAAGATGTTATTTTTCCTGTATTGTATATAAGGCATTATTCTAGATAGGCTTTTATTGTTTTATCTTGTCATTGATTTAAAAAAAAACAAAACCACTAACCCACTGCAGAATAGGTCTCTGAAATCTACTATTATGATCAACTTCTTTATAAATAAACTATCTGCCCATGAAGGACTATTACAAACAATTTAAGACATACAGTCTCAGTCTTCTCAGTGTTCCCATCCCCATATGATGGGCTATGAATAGGACAAATTTCTGTCCATCAACTAGAGCCACAGAGATCCCATATTTTTCTCTCCTGCTCTAAACTGCTACAATAGTTTTTCAGGGGTTTTCTTCATAAGTACTACTGGAAAACAGTTAATAAATATAATTTTCAGAAACCAAAATCATTGTCTTTTTTCTGACAGTTTTGTTTGTTTGTTTGTTTGTTTCTTTTTTTTCTTAAGAGATCTGGGATTGACTCAGACTGTATCTGGATACACTAATCTTGCATTTTGATTTTTTTTTTCTCCCAAATCCTACCTATTGCCTACCCATTATAAAAGAATGAAATAAAAGTTCCCTGAAGCCCCTGTGAGGGTCATTAGCAGGCTAAACAGATAACCCATAAAGAGAATTCACAGTAGATGCAGGGAAGTTTTCTCACCAAAATAGTCTTAAGTCCTTCCTGGGGGAGAGCCCTTCCTGAGTAGGCACTGCTTCAGAGTGACAGCAAGGCTGAATTAGAAGTGGCAGTGCTACATAAAAGCTCTGTATAGTTTGAGAAATTGGGATAGGCTGAGAAGAATAGGAAAGGCCTCAATGTACTCTTCTGGATTTTTAAAAATCTTGCTTAATGGACTTCTTTCAAATGAAGAAAGCCAGTTTCCATCCCAGTTATGACCATGATTTCCTCAAAGAGTTTATCATTAGGTGACTGTTTAGAAACATTACATATGGGGCGCCTGGGTGGCTCAAAGGGTTAAAGCCTCTGTCTTTGGCTCAGGTCATGATCTCAGGGTCCTGGGATTGAGCTTCGCATAGGGCTCCATGCTCAGCAGGGAGCCTGCTTCCTCCTCTCTCTGCCTGCTTCTCTGCCTACTTGTGATCTCTGTCTGCCAAATAAATAAATAAAATCTTTAAAAAAAAAAAGAAAAAGAAATAATACATATTCAGAACACGTGGGTGGCTCAGTCAGTTAAGCATCTAACTCTTGATTTCAGCTCAGGTCATGGATCTCAGGGTTATGGAATTGAGCCCCACATGGGACTCAACAATCAGTGTGAGTCCACTTGGGATTCTTGCTCTTCTCCCTCTGTCCTTCCCAACTCATATATGCTTGGTCTCTCTCTGAAATAAATAAATAAATAATACCTTAAAAAAAGAAAAGAAACATTACGTTTTCTTATAGAAACAATGAATGATAATGTTCTGTATGCTCTCCCGGGCTAGTTCATGGGAGCCTAAATTCCTCTAATTGTAATTAAAATACTTCTCTGAATTGAAAATAGTGGAAAATTAAATTATCCCATTATATGAAATAAAAGGTGTGTGGCTGGAGGAGAGTGGTAACACAAATATGTGGCAGAATGTGCAGAACCCTTGCAGACATAGGTCCCTAGGGAATGTCCTATCTAGTTCAGGGCCGATGCTCCACTGAGCCTTCACCAAATGTCCTACAATGCTTTAATAATGACCATCTTCATCCCCCACAGCAGCCATTTGAGAAAGAAAACAAAGGGAGAGTAGAAGTAGGAAAGGAAGCTCACAGGTTCTCCTACTTACCTGTACTGACATCTCTCAGGACCTTTCTTTTTTCTGGGATTTTATTTATTTATGTGTCAGAGAGTGAGAGAGTGAGCGCACAAGCAGGGAAAGCAGCAGGCAGAGGGGAAAGGAGGCTCCTTCATTGGGCTTGTTCCCAGGACCATGGGGTCACGTCCTGAGCCGAAGGCAGACACTTGACCAACTGAGCCACTCAGGCATCCCTCTCAGGACCTTTGCGCCAACCTGTGTCCAGAGATCTGGGCTCATGAGACCTCCCCTTGCTTCAGCAAAGCTATTAGAACAGGAGAGTACCGGGAATCAGAGTTGATTCTGGAACTCCTTTCAGCCCATCCTCTGCTTTTAGCAGGTGGAAGGGGAAGTGAAACACCCAGGAGGACAAGGTAGGTGAATCTTAGGAGCCCTTGCACCTGTCTCACTCAGGAAGAAACTTAAGAAACTTACCTTATGAGGGCCTATCTGAATATGCGCTAAAATAGGGGTAGCAGTAGAGGACCAAGATCTCAAGAAAACAAGGGTGAGGTAGGAACCAAGGGTTTAAGGAGGACATCAGAAAACTTTTCATTTCCCATTTTGCCCAGAGCAGAGCCTCTTCTCTGGGGAACTCAGCTCACAGAGTTATGAAAACTGAGCTGAGGAGAGACACCTGTGCCTGTAAGGGGAAAAGAACTAGGAAGCTCCAAGGTACAGAGGTTGAGTCCTAGAGGAAAGAGAGGACTTACCTAGAGAAGCTACAGTCCCATAAATCTCCAGCATCACATCTTGAGGCAGGTTCTTAACAGGCATTAGGCTGGCCTGGTGTTTCTGGGTGAGTTAAACAACCATGTCCTTGAAGGTCACTGTGGCTGACAAAACAAAAATTTCCTACTCAAGCCCTGAGCTAGGCGCAGAAGGGGAGGCATGATCAGTCAAAAATTAGCTGATGAGATGAAGATTGTGATAGAAAAAGAAATACTATGCCCAGAAAATCAATTAGAAATTGGACATGATCTATAGTTCACACACACACACACACACACACACACACACACACACACACTCCTTCACTGAAGAACATAAGAGCTGAACAAATGACAACAGAACATGTTCCTGAATGAGAAGCATTCGTTTTATGAAACTGTCATTTCTCAAATTCATCTGTAGGTCAAGGCAATCCCAATGGAAATCATTTTTTAAAAGATTTTATTTATTTATTTATTTGACAGAGGTCACAGGTAGGCAGAGAGGCAGGTGCGGGGGAGGGGGGAAGCAGGCTCCCCGCTGAGCAGAGAGCTTAATGTGGGGCTTGATCCCAGGACCCTGGGATCATGACCGGAGCTGACAGCAGAGGCTTTAACCCACTGAGCCACCCAGATGCCCCGGAAATTATTTTTATTCCAAAATCCTAAAGAATCTAGATTCTAAAATTTATATGAAAGAATAGGTGAAAAGACTAGCTAAGAATATTTTGAGAAAATAAGAAAGGGAATTTGCTCGACCCAGATAGCAATGTACCCTATAGCAAGAGAGCAACAATTTCCTGGGTAGGCTCCTACAATAGTCTAACTAGCCCCTCAAACCTCAACAGACTTTCTATGCAGTAGCCCCAGTAATATCATAAAATCTGCATGAAGCACTCGGAAACCTTTCAATGGCCAATTGTTGCTCTTATGATGAAATCCAAAATCTTTTCCATGAGCTAAGTTCATACAAAGCAGGCCCCTGCATTTCTCTATAACTTCAGCCAGCGCCATACTTTCCCTGGGTTCTGTGTGGTCTGTTCACTTGACTTCCCTTTCTCTTCAACAAATCCAATCCTCTCCTACCTCTTGGTTTTTGTGTTTGTTCTCCCACCAGCCTGGCTGCCTCTCCCTGGTTCTTCCTTTTCTGTAGATCTCCAAGCAGACATTACCTGTTCAGTGAGACCTTCCTTTATAGCTCCAGGTAGAGGAGGCCATGCCCATGTACAAAATATCAAAGACACACAAGAAATGGCCCGGCTCACTCCATCTGTCCCTCTCCCTTTCTTTTTCTCTTATGTCCTCTCTAACTACTGATTAGCTGATTGCCCTTGCCTTCTTTCTATTGCTTAAAAACCCAAGTATTTTAAGATTAGTTCACTCTTTAGGACATTAACATTCTGTCTGCCTGTTTTGCTCCCTTGCATTATTCTGCTCAAATATCACTGCCCTTAATTCAATGCAGAATTGTCACTTTCTATCTCCTTCCCCACCCTTCCATGTTAACATGTATCACTCCCTGATGGTGTATTATACACTCCCTGGTGCGCTGTCTGTGTCACTCATTAGAACCAAGAGCTCTGTGAAGGCAATTTTAGTGACCATTGGCACAAAGTAGGAACTCCATAAATATTTATTAAATGAATGAATCCATCAAAGTAAGAACTCAATACATTATGTAACATTAGTAATGTTCCCCAATACTGCCAAAGCCTATGTCATGGCATGGCACACACGGTGCTCGGTATATACCTGTTCAATGAAGACCGAAGTCCTAATCTTATGCTATTCTGCCTACACAATTTACACAGTGAACATATTTCTCTAAAAGACTTTTCTTGCCTGTTCAGAGACTTCATTTGTTTAAAGTGATATGGATTTATAATTCCCAGAAATTTTTACTGGCAGGTACTTCTACTCCATATATTTAAATGGATCTTCTGAATATCATGTCCTTTCTCTAATCCAAGATATTTCCCTGGATAACCTCATCTCACCTCAAACCATTTTTCTCAAACAAACAGACCCTCATGTGCATAGACACACATATACACCTTCTGTAACCATGTAGCACAGGGAACCATGTCACGCCTGAGTCCTTGACTGACTTCTCTGACAGCAAATCTAAGAAAGGTTATCAGGATCAACTAAGACCACACTTTCTGGAGAATAGCTGCTGAGTCCCAGCCTCCCGCATGGTTCCCTGATTTTGGAAAAGGAAGAGCCTCAGATCTCTCAGACAGCAGAAGACCTCCAGGTGAGACTGCCCCTCTCTTACAGTGCATAAGAGCATTACTCCCACATCTCTCCTCACCACCCCTCGACTCCTGGACCCAGAACAATGACTATCCTATCACATCAGGGCAGCCTGGCCTCTACCCTCAACCACAGTTAGAATTACTCCTTCGTTTATTTTTTCACTCACTTGCTTGCTGGCAAGGCACAAGGCTTCTCAAAATAAGGCACTACACTCCATTGGCCAGAACTGGGCCTCAGCTGGAGAGAATCCTGGCTTCGATGACTGCTTGGATTCGAGGAGAAAATAGTCTTTCCTGAATGTGTTCAGTGACTCTGACCATTGACAAAGATTCTGTCCTTGGCCAAACTCTAGCCAGGCTTTACTGAGCCCTTTTCTCTACTATGCCTTAACCTGGGCCGGTAAAGACCAACAAAACATTAACAGCTCAAGACCACATCCCAAGGATGACCCTAGCCCACTTTTAGAGTGTCTGTCTGAGAAAATTCAGGGCTGTCAAAAGAATTTACTGTTTGTTCCCACCAACACCTGAAGACAGGGCCCCTGTCTCCCAGTCTCTGGGTAGGAGCCAAACTTCCCTAACACCAGTCAGCAAACCCATATGGGTTTCACGTGACTTCCCCTAACCCTGTGGATCCTCCGCTCACCCCGCACCCTCCTCCTCCATTCTCGCTTTAAAAGGTCCAGTCTCTTCTGACTGGTACAGAAGTCCAGTTCATCCTGGACTCCTGTCCCTCCTGTAATAATTATTACTGATTACACCTGCCCAGCTTTGCTCATCTTTGACAGCACGACTAAGAAAGGCTGCCTCTGGAGAAAAGGAGGGCAGAAGACGCCTGGACCGAGAAGGGCTACTGCACAAGAGGCAGGTGCCGGCCGGACCGCGGGTCAGAGCAGGAAAAAGATGCTCAAGTGCGCCGCTGGGTGGCAGGGGGCGCAGACCCGCTCGGACTTCCGGGAAACAGGCGATGCCAGGCAACACCTCCCGCCAATAGGAAGGCGGGCCCGACGCAGGTGCGCGCCAGAACCAAGGAACCCCGGAGCGCGCCGGCGCGCGGGTAAGCGGCCTCCTCGACCGGGCATTTCCGAGTCTAAGCCGGCCAGACCTTACAGGGGCCGAGCGGCCTCGCTTCAGAGCGGCAATTCACGGGGACCCCGAGCGCCGGCGACCGAGTTCCCTCCCCGCGGGAGCGCCAGGACTCCACCAACCAGCGACGAACGGGAAACACCGCTGGAGCCCGCCCTCCCTTCTAGGAAGCCGGAGGTTTCCCGCTCTGTGGTGCGCTGGTCCGGGACGCTCCCGCGCCGCGCTTGCGAAGCCGCGCGGTCTCAGGGCAGGTGTCAGTGTTGCGGATGTCCAGCGGCGGTATGGAGGGTCCGGTTGCAACCCTGCCTGTGCAGACCTCAACAGCTGGCTACAGACGGGGCCGCAGGAGGGCCAGGAACGAAGAAAATGTTTGGGGATCCCACGTGCAACAGTGATGGAAAAGCCAGACTTCTTGGCTTGCAGGGCGCGTCATACAGGGAAAGAGCTGTTTGCGTCTCTGAAGCCCGCACTATTCCTGGAACCCAGTCCAGGGGCTGGACTGGTAAAAATGAAATAACAGTGGTGTGGAGTCTGTGCTCTAACCCCTGAGGTCTTAGTAGGGCCAGACTTGACATACTGAGTGCTATCCTGAGGACAAGGCCGAAAACTAGAGAATTAGCCCAAACTGTAAACACTGAAGACCCCCGAGCACATTACAATTTAGATTGGACTGTAGGAGGTCTGCCCACCGTATGCCTGATCTCTGTTAAAGGATACAAGGGCTGTCCTGAATGAGAGCTCTGTGACGGTGCTACTTAGCAATCTCAGCTTCAGGGAATCAGGTCTAGGGTAGGATCAGTTAAGGGAGATGGAGGGAGTACCTGCTGGAGGCCTATTCCTTTGGGAGGCATGGCAGTGGTAGCTAGATTAAAGGAGAAATCATGCAGCCACATTTTTATCACCACCCAACTTCAGTGTTGGAGTGGCTGTGGAAACACAAGGAAAATCAAGGAGAACTATAACAAGAAATGAACCAGATGGAGAGTTCTAACCAGGGAGCCAGGCTTGCAGCTGCTAAGTGGGGTACATACACAGACCCCAAAGAAAAAGGCCCAAGAGCCACAGAGATTCACCGTCACTCAACCCGTGGCCAGAAGAGCCTGCTTACTCCAAACACAGAGCATAGGGAAATCAGAGGGGGACATAACCTCATTTCCTGTAACTCCAGCTCTTCCACCCCAAAACTAGCCAATCACAAATCATCAACAAGAGATCTGAATGCACAGACTGAAAGCTTACTGTGAACCAAGAAACATTAATGGAAGATGATCAACACTGCCCACAGAGAGCTGTCAAAGGTAAATTCCTAAAAGCTTCCAGTCACTGGGGAAAAAATACCCTGAAGCTTCTCCTCAGTTATCTTAGTTGTCAGGAGACCTGAAAAAACAAAAACAAGAGAAAAGGTGCGCTCTCAGATACTTTCCAGGTGTCTGATCAGCTCAGTTAACTCTTCCCCTTACCAGAGTGGGGCCCTAGCAGCCTCACTCACACTATGTGGCATAACCCCTTGGCCAGGAAGAGTAGACCAGTGGACACCTCACCTAAATTGGGCAGATCAGATTCTCTCCCCCAGGGATGTGCCACAGTCTTGGAGATTGTTTGGGCTGCTCCCTGGAATGGGGTTGTAAACACGAAACTTGTGGCAACTTCTACTACTACGTGCCTAGGGACAGAGAGTGCAGCAAACAGGGAAGAAGGGATCAGAAATGAAGAAAGAGGGGTGTCTGGGTGGCTCAGCCAGTTAAGCATCTGCCTTCAGCTCAGGGTTCTGGGATGGAGCCCCACGTCAGATTCCCTCTTCAGCGGGGAGCCTGCTTCTCTCTTCCCCTCTGCTGTTTCTCTCTATTCCTCTCTCTCAAATAAATAAAATCTTAAGCGTGGTGGGTGTGGTGGTTGTGGGGAGAGAAGTGGAGAAAGAGCAGAGACTGCCTGTTGTTCCCTCTTGGGTTTTCCAGGCTCCAGATCTCCTGCTGCATTCTTGCCCTTGGTGCCAGGCTATACATAGGAATCCTTATAATTAAGTGTACTTACTTGCACTGAAATAGGTTTCTGTTATTTTCAAAGTGTCCTAAATAACATTGCCAACTCACTGACAAAGGCAAAAGTCTCAAAACTAAACAATTCTGATAACATGATACCCATACCCTTTTCCTGAAGGAAGTGGACAGTCCTCTTGCTTGTGTTAAACTAATAAGTTTGGGAGGGAGGGGAGAGTCAGTATGTTCATAGTCATTTCACTTTTAGAGAAAATAAAACTCTTGGAAGAACTCTACATTGGATTTTAAGTGATGTATGAGTTTATTTTTACAGATTCATCCTTTCTGTGAGCAATACATGGCCCTTGTCAAAAAACACCTGCATGCCTATTAAGTGCCAACGACCGGCAACACCAGTTCCTGTGTCAAGAATAGCACATCAGTCAGCCTTTGACACCTACTAAGTTCTATGGAGCCTGTATCACAACAATGTGGGGAACCCTACCTGCCTGCTGAATTAATGATAAAAGGAAAAAATAAATGAGACAATAATAGTCACCATCATCAGAAACCCATAAATCTATTGGCTGTGAGGAATCAAAAGCCAATTTTCAGCCCAGAGCTGATATTTATTTTTCCCTACACTCCTTGCTTCCTTCTAATCTTGAACTACATTGAGAAGTTCTGCTTATCTTCAGAGGCTCTCACCTCCCTCCACTTCCTTCCTTGCTATAATCCTCCCAGAAACCCTGAGGATGTGTTGGGGCTTGTGGGAAATAAGTAAGACCCTTTTATATATATCACATGTGTGTGTGAGAGAAATAATGATGAAGAAACCAGTCATTGTCATTTTCCTACATTTTGACTGTTTTCCTTAACAGTGATACTAGGAGAGGGATCTTTGCATTTTGCATAGTCTGGAAGCTCTGATTACAGCTGGGAAGGTTAAGTTTGGTTCTGACTTTTCTTCTCCTGAATTCTATATATTACACAAACCTTATCAAGCAAGAAAATAAAGAAAAACCACCAATATCCCACAAACCATTTAAATTTCTCCCTATGCTAAGGGTGATGGAAATTTTATCTTGGTCACACAACTATATTCTTTTGTCAAAACTCACCAAACTGCCTACTTTAAAAGGGTAAGGCCTATTAAGTATATCTCAATAAGTCTAACCAAAGCCCAGACCGAAATGCTTCTTTATGCCCTCCCTTGCAGACATAATTGTAAGGTGTTATCCTAACAGTATACATATCTTTTCCTTAGTGCTGTATTCCTGCTTAACTATTTAAAGTACCTTTCCATGCTTCTACACTGTCCTGAGGCAGTGATTGCAAGAAGGATCAGGGTCCATACCATTAGAGAAGTATGGTCAAACCAGTGACATCATAACATCTGGTAAGATTAGTACCCACCAACAGGAGGTGTCTGGGTGGTTCAGTTGATTGAACATCTGACTCCTGGTGTCAGCTCAGGTCATGAACACAGGGTTTTGAGATCAAGTCCTGCATCTGTCCAGCATTTAGCACAGAGTCTGCTTGTGATTTGTGATTCTCCTTCATCCTCTCCCTCTGCTTCACCATCCCCCCAACCTCACTCAGCTCATGCACCACAAACAAATAAATACGTAAAATCTTAAAAAAAAAAAAAAAAAGATTAGTGCCCACAAACACTTCTTGGTGTTAATTATGAAAATTAACTTAAAAGTACCAGGACTCAAAAATGCAGATTTAATCACAGAGGATGTGGAGTAGATGTGAGAACATATCTGAGTGTGTGTATGGTTAGTTATGAGCTCTCCTCTGAGGCAGGAGCTACAGCAAGACGGTTAGGTTTCTCTCCTTCCCTCGGAGGCTCATCAGTGTGAGGCCAACAAGTTTGCTCCATGTAGAATTGAGATGGCTACACCTAGGCATCTGTGCTCTAACACACGGTCCCAGATCACTTTTCGTACCTATGTGTTTGCGTGGGCACTGAAATTAAACAAGGAAGTGTACAGGAATAGAAAAGGAACAAAAAGAGAAAAAGAGAACCACAAAAGAGAACCACATTCCTTCCAATCAAGTTTAGAGACAGTCTACATTCTTGCTATCAATGCTGACTCATCACTTCCTATTCTTTCTACTGGTTATTTCCTTGGTCTATTGCTTGGTTACACAGGATCCTCATCATGGTCATTATCGAGGTAATAAGAAGTCCCAGGCTCCTATTCTACACAGTGAGCCTTGCTCCTGCCCCACCAAATGGCCCTCCATAATTCCTGAAAGCCATCACTAGATACTTTCTCTGCTTACCTCCTCCCATGGGCTTTGCATCTTCCCTATTTCTTAAATTACAACAGGCCATGCCATTGGAATGCCATATCCTTAAGCTCCCAAATGTTCTGTAAACTCTACCTAATGTAGTAGGAAGGCAGGTGCAGACTGATGGTACAGGCCCAAACTGACACCATAAAGGACAACTCCTACCATTTCCTACCCAGGGGATAGAAGTTTTAGAATCAAACATGGTTCTCAAACACCGTGAGAACATAAATGGAGTTGGGAAAACAATAATGACCACACGGACCCAGAAGACAAACAACACAGGCATGGTCAGGAGCTCAGGGAAACTGATAACTCTAAGTGGGTGGGTGTGGGGAGGATTTGGGCTCCCAGGGGAAGTGAGATCCTGAAAGAAATGCACTACTTGAACAGGGGAAGGACTAGCCATATCAGAGGAGGGGAGCAGCACAAAGAGAGGCAGGGAGGGAGGAAGGAACGCGGGGCGTGGGGAAGATGGGGCAGCCCCTGGCACGGAGGGGGCAGAGTGCTCATGCTGGGCAGGCAGAGAGGGGTGGCCAGAAGCAGGGCAATGGGGTCCAACTGTGGCTGGCCCTGCCACTTGTGTGGCTTTCTTGCGAGCATGCAACTTCTGGTGCTGAATGAAACTTGCACTCCACTTGAAGACTTTCCCACACACCCTGCATTCGTAAGGCCTCTCCCCAGTGTGGAGCTGCTGATGCTGGACCAGGGTGACCTTCTGATTGAAGGCCTTCCCGCACTCCTGGCAGGCGTAGGGCTTCTCCCCAGTGTGGATGCGCTGGTGCACTGTAAAGCGGGAGCTACAGCTAAACATTTTCCAGCACTCTTTGCACTTGAAGAGCTTCTCCCCTGTGTGGAGCCGCTGGTGCTGGAGAAACACGGAGCTCCAGCGGAAGGCCTTCCTGCACTCCTTACACTCATAGGGCTTCTCCCACATGTGGATGCGCTGCTGGAGGAGGACTGAATTGGAACTGAAGCTTTTTCTGCATGCCTGGCACTCGTAGGGCTTCTCCCCGGTGTGGATACGCTCATGGACAATGCGGTTGTAGCTACATCGGAAAGCCTTCCCACAGTCCTTACACTGAAAGGGTTTCTCCCCAGTGTGGATTCGCTGATGCTGGAGGAGTTTGGAGCTGTAGCTGAAGGTTTTCCCACAGTCCGGACATGCGAAGGGTTTCTCTCCACCATGGAGTTTCTGGTGCTGAAGGAGGTGTGAATTTTGACTAAAGGCTTGTCCACACTCCTGACATAAGTAAGGCTTCTCCCCAGTGTGGGTTTTCTGGTGCCGGGAGAGTTTTAAATTATACCTGAAGGCTTTCCCACACTCTCTGCACTTATAGGGCTTGTCATCAGTGTGAATCCTCTGATGCTGCAGAAGGTGGGAATGTTGGCTGAAATAGTGGCCACACTCGCCACATTTATAAAACGCCTGTCCTCCGCAGAGGCCCTGCTTTGTCAGGTGGGTGCTGACCCTGGTGCTACCTTCCAGCTTCCTGCTTTCCTCCACCCTTCTGATGACAAGGGATCTGGAGTCCTGGACAAGGGAGTCCCTGAAACCTCCTTGGTTTGTTTTCTCTCCTGCCCGACAGGGCTGGGGCCTCCCTAATCTGTCTTTAAGCGGAGGGAGCTGCGGAGTTTCTGTGGGCAGCCCCACCACCGTCAATCTGTGGGCCGCAGAGTCTTTAGAAATGTTCAGTCTTGGGCTTTGCTCCTCATTCTCAGTCTTGTTTTTACCACCTAGCATGATAAAAAGAAAACAGAGGCACTGAAGCTAGGAAGGTAGAGTTTACTTTAAAAAAAAAGGGGGGGGTGGGGGTTGCATTTTGATGCATTTATGACAGATTTTATACTATTTTGGTCTATTTAAGTCTAGTGTAGTCCAGACTAATTGTTTTTTAACGGAGTCTTCTCTATTAGAAGAACTAGGTATTTTTTACACTATGCATTTTTGAAATCCTCTAGCTTTACAAGGTAAAATAACAGAAAACAAAATTTTCAGATGGGTCTTTTCCAGTATGGGGCTGAAGCTCTAGTGAGGGGCACTTTTCTGAATGAAAGTGACCATCTTCATCCTAACCAAGACCTGGTATGACAGAAGAAAACCTTTCTTATTTTGAATCGTTAAAAGACAGGAGGAGGTCAAGCTGAAGAGAAAGGCAGTGGGTTCTCCTGCTTACCTGTGTGCACACCTCCCAGGGCCCCTCCCTTGAGGGGTGTCCAGGGATCCAGGCTCCATGGTGCTTCCCCTCGCTCCAGCTGGAGTATCAGATCTGTTTGGGGAATGGCAATGCTGCTGAAGGAGAAAGAAAAGGAACAGGAAACTGAGGAGAGTCCCTGCTAACCCCCTCAGCCCACCCTCTGCTCTGCCAGGTGAAAAAGTCAACATCCCAGGACCCTAACTAAGCTCAGTGTGGAGAGAATGCGGAGATCTGAGGAAGACTCAAAGTGTTTTGCTCAAGAGGAGGCTTACTCTAGTTCTATTAGAAAAGACAAACAGCTCCTGTGTCATTAGAGGTGTGTGCAGGGGATCCTAAGAGATTCTCATGCAGGGGAGATAGGACCCAGGATTCCAGGGAACTGGAAGAGGGGAGGAGTGAAGGTAGGGCCACCGGGAACCCTCTCAGCTGTCTGTGCCCAGACCAAAAACCCCTCTCAGGAGAGTCCCCACCAGGAAACAGGGAAGAAGCAAATCCTGCTGAAAAACCAAACCAAGCCTAGATCTTTCTCCATTAGCTACTCCCAAAACAGGGGATTAGGGAGCTTGGCTCATGGTGCATCAGTCCTGGGGATGTGGGAGACCCCAGATCCACCAAGGAGGATGCCAGGGGGCCTCAGGGCAGAGCTCGTTCAGGGATAAGGAAGGATTTACCCAAGGAAGTGATGATCGCGTAATTCTCCAGCATCACTTCTCGGTACACGGCCCTCTGTGTGGAGTCCAGGATGGCCCACTGATTCTGGGGGAAGTAAATGGCCACATCCTCAAAGGTCACCTGTTCCTGAAAAAAATAGGCTCCTGCTCAAGTCCTGTCTGAGGGCTGAGGAGGAGGAACTCCAGGGAAGGGCTGCCTCTACTGGAGTCCATGGCTCTGAGGCCCATAAGAGGCTGGTACTGGCAAGGACAGCCACAACTATACCCCAGCCAGGGACAGCCCTCAGCGCATTTTCAGCATGCACACTTCTGGAACTTCCCTGCCTCAGGGTGGCTGCTTTCTGCTGGGGTCCTGATGCCAGGGTCTTGGGATCAAGCCCTGCCTGGGGCTCTCTGTTCAGCAGGAAGCCTGCCTCTCCCTCTCCCACTTCCACTGCTTGGACTCCCTCTCCAACTGGGCTCCCTCTGTCACTGTCTCTGTCTTTCTGTCAAATGCGTCCATTAATCAAGCAATTCCTTCCATTCAAGAAGTAAAAATCAAATGTTGACACATGGGGTTCTCATGAATGACAAGAATATGGAGGGTTGTTTGATGATTTTTTTTAAGGTTTTCTTTCTTCCTTCGACAGACAGTAGAAGGAAAGAGAGAGACAGGCAGAGAGAGAGAGAGGAGCAAACAGGCTCCCTGCTAAGGAAAGAGCCAGATGCAGGGCAGGGTCCGAAGGCTGGTGCCTCGCCAAGTGCAGCGTGAAGCCCTGCAGCAGCTCCAATAGTCCCATGGGGATCTCCTTGACAGTGTTGCCTGCTCCTCCCCCGCCGGGGGTACCTGGGTGCCGCCCTTGCCTCCTCCCTGGACCGATCTGCGGCCCCGAACCCCACCCACCCCCACTCCCGCAAGCGCGGTCAGAGAGCGCTGGAGGTGCTCCTGGAGGTTTGCGCCAGGCTCCCGGGGCTCAGCTGCTCCCTGTGGCGGTGGCGGTGGCTGAGGGACCCCGGCCCTGGGAGGCATCCCGGACACCTCCCGCTGGCCCCGGGGCCGGTTGCTTCTCTCCCCACCCCTCCCACTCTCAACCGTTGTTCATTTCTGTGAAGTGTTTTCCTAGTGTGTTTTAGGGCAAGAGCACTCTTGAGTGGGGGGGGGGGGGAAGGGCAGAACCCAAAGAGAGACCTAGTGGACTCTGCCCTGAGCCCAGAGCTTGCCTCAGGGCTCAATCTCAAGAGCCTGAGATCACCACCTGAGCCAGAACCAAGAGTTGGGCAATTGACTGAGGGTGCCGACCAGGTGCTCCGCAGCTGTTGTTGACCAGTATCTGGAGAGGGGCGCCTGCGTGGCTTTGTTAGTTCAGCCACTGCCTTGGGCTCAGGTCATGACCCGGGACTGGCAGGATCTCATCCCGCCTCAGGCTCCCAGCTCCTTGGGGAGTCGGCTTCTCCCACTGACCTTCTCCTCTCCCATACCTCTCTCCACTCATTGTCTCTCAAGGAAAGAAAGACAAGCTTTCCACTAATTAGTCTTGAGCCTTCTTTGATGGACTTGAATGTGGTTGGTCTCCATGAGTTTTCTCATCGCATGCAGACACCTTAAGGATAGCCATGTCTTTCTAAAAGGATCCTTTGTTGTTCTGAAATGTCTTCTTTCTGTGTTCATAGATCGGGTGTCTTTCCACTGTCCCTTCTCAAGACCTGGGAAAAGCAGCCTTTGAGGATTCGTTTGGGTATGGTCTAGCCTTTTTCATCATTTTTCTTTCCACAAAATCTATACTAGCCTCTGCATCCTTCTATGTAGAGTGTATTTTTCACTGACCTATTGAGGTCTTTTCTTTCAATAGAATTTTAGTCGTTCACTCTGAAGGTTATTGTTGAAATGTTAAAGTTGACATCTACTACCTAGCTAGGTGTATTTTCTTTGTCCCGTCTATTCCTTCTTCCCTTTCCCTTTGGAACTGCCTTCCTTTCGATGACCTGAGTCCTTTGGAGGCTACTCTCTGCCTTCTTTTACTGGCGGTCACACAGGCAGTGAGAGATTAGGAGGTAATTCTGACCCTTTTTAAAATTGTTCTCCTCCTTTTTTAGGGAATCTGTAGAGTCAGCTTTCTTGGAGGGATCATTTCATCCCGCTCTGAATGCATGCTCCTTAATGCGTCTCTACTGAATATTCTGACTTAGCTAGAAGAACTCTTCCGTCAATTGACCTCTAGCCTTGTAGGAGTTTTGGCAACCATCTTGTTCTGTTGCCTTGACTCTTTGTTAGAACCTGGAGCATTTTCTTAGACACACACTGCTTCCTATGGAGCAAGGACTCAAGAGGACTCCAGTGTGTATTTCCAAGAGCTTGTTTTCTACTTGACTTGCTTCTCTCTGGAACCCATGGCCTTTTCATCACTCCAGCCTTCCTGAATTCCAATCTCTCTTTTCTCACAGCAGGGAGACTCCCATCATTTCCCCCACACCCCTCCCCGTGTCCATGGCCATGGTCCTCACCCAGGTCCCCCTTTCCCTGCCTCTGGCCCCCGAGCCCCCTCCAACACTGTCCCGCCCTACCAGCAGCCCCCCACGGTGGCCGGCTGAAGCGCTGGTGAGCCTCCTGCCGCGGAAAGGCAGGGTTTTGGCCAGCCGCCTGTACAATGGGCCGCCCTTTTGGGGCCAGGGTCCCGTGATGCTGGGGCTGGGGTGGCCAGGGGTCAGGGGTTAAGGGGCTTGAGGGGACCGGGCTCAGGGGCTGAGGCTTTCAGGGACTGTTGGGAGGCCACCGCGTTAGCCAGGGCGCCGAGCAGTGGCAGCCAAGGGAGAGGGAGGGAGGCCGAAGGGGGAGAGAGAAGAGGAAGGCCAAAGACAAGCGTTTGGGGGCGAAAAAAAAGCCTACAGCACCTGGTATTCCCAGGCGGTCTCCCATCCAAGTACTAACCAGGCCCGACCCTGCTTAGCTTCCGAGATCAGACGAGATCCGGCACGTTCAGGGTGGTATGGCCATAGATGCCTACTGTGGCAGCTGGCTGCCTCAAGAGCCTGATGCGCGGTTCCCGGGCCCCCGTGGGAGCTGCGGCTCCCCCCTCCGCCTGCCCGGGGCCTGGCGCCTGCCTCCCAGCCCGCCCGCCCAGGGGCCCAGACGCCTGCGGCACCCGGGCCTCGCCAAAGTCCGTCTGGGCACTCTCCCATCCCGGGACTCCCTAGCCCCGCCGCTGCGTGCCTCCCCAGGTGGCAACCGGGTGCGTTGTTGGGGCGCACGCGCTGTGTGCTCGGCGCCCCCCAGCGCCCACCCAGCGCCCTGGGCCTGGCCCAGCCGGCCACCGGGCCTTCCCTCCTCTCCTCTCCTCTGCTCTCCTCTGCTCTCCTTTGTTCTCTTCTCCTCTCCTTGTTCTGCTCTGCTCTGCTTGGCTCTCTCCTCCTCTCTAACCCACCTGGCTTCCAGCCCACCGAGGACAGGGGCGTTGTCACAGCCCAGTCCAGAAGCTGCAGCCCTGCCCTTTAATCTCAAGGCAGTTTCCCTGGCTCTGAGCTAGTTTGGGAGAGAGGTGGGCCCTAGTGACAAAAGACGCACCTGGAGAGGAGTGCTCTACAGAACTGCTTCTTCAGAGCCCAGGGTGTGTTCCTTTCCGCATCCTGCACCAGGTACTTTGCCTAGCCCTCCAGCCAGCCTGGGAGGCGGTAGCTCATGGAGGGATGCGTCCTTGACTGGATTCCTCCTCATGGGTTCACAAAGCACACCTCCCAGATGCTGTCACACAGGCATCACACCGGCCGTCCCTCTTCATGAGCTACTTGCGTGGAAACGGCTTTGCTGACAGGAAGGCATCTTAGCGTTTCTTGCATAGGGCTCTTGGCATCGGCTTCTTAACCTAAGCTTGGAAGCCAGGGAGGGGGCTTGGTCTTAAGGCCCAGGGGCGACACTGGAGTGAAGATTGGGGACCTTGAAGCAGCCTCCGTCTGCAAGACGCAGGTGTTGCCAAAGTGTGTGGGACAGCTCAGGGAACGTGTTTGGTGCTTCCCGGTGAGCGCGAAACACGTCTGTGGCGAAGGGGCCTTTTGGCTCTGATAGCAGCAGCGAGAGATGGTGCAGCCGCACACATGGGCTTGCGCGGGAACACCCGTGTAGCGCACAGTGCGTAGGGGGCAAGAGGAAATCGGAAAGCACCTCACCTAGGACGCCGAGGTGTGTGCAGAAGGTTCCATTCAATGAACGCCTGGTTGCCCCAGGAGGGGCAGCACGCTGCCATGCACTCCACTCTTAGGAACAACAGGGCGGGGAAAGCCACCATTCGTCTAGCATTGTTCTGGAAGCCAGAGCCCATGCCCGGTGCCTAAGAGGCTCAGGGCCCAAACCGCCGTGAGAGCCGGTCACCCCAAAACAGCATCCTCCCAGGCAGAAGACAGCACTGCTCTCCACAGGGTGTGTGGAGGCTTGAGGAACGTACCAGGCCCTTCCCTGGGAGCGAGAAACAGGTCTGCTGAGAGAGCAGCCTTCCCCTCCAACAACACTGTCGAGGAAAGGTGCGTCCGTAAACACGTTCTTGCCAGAGAACACAGGTGCCTTCAGAAGCGTGTGTGGGGCGGCTGGGCACAGTGCAGCCATCTCACCTAGGAGGCCGGTGCTTGCGGCCTGCGCGCACCACGAGAACCATGTTCCAGGGAGACACACGTGATTTTCAAACGTACTTGAAGAAGCCTCAGCCAAAGGGCCCTATGGAAGAGCGCTCAGACGCCTTCCTGTCAGGAAAGTTGTTGACGCCCCTATGGCTCGTCAAGAGGGAACCCCTCGCAAGTGTGGTGGGACAGCATTGGCAAGGTGCCGTGCCCAGACCTGGTTAATTATATAATAAGGAGTCTGAAGAGTTCCCAAAATGACATGGAATTTGGGAATAGAAAGATGACCTATCAAGAATAAGAGGACACATGTTCCAAGCAGAGTAAAAATTCTAAAAAATCTATACAAAACCAAAAAACCACTTAAACCTCCCCCAAACATACAGCTTTCAACATAGCCACTATGAAATTCTGTTCTGCTCTGATTCCCTTAGGTGATGCCTGCTTTGAAGGTCTTACTGGCTTGTTAAATTGCAATGAAGGCAAATGGTTTCCCCTTTTCACATTGACAGATGACCAATAGCCCCATACCACTATGTTAACAAGCACTACCAGCCTCTGTGCTGCTCTACTGCTCCAAACCCCTCTGGGTGCCACACTGTGTTGGGGGCAGAGATGAGTCCAGTGAGAAAGTCATCACACCCAAATCATAATGTTGTCAGGATCATCTGGCTGTACTCTGGCAAACACTACATTAAGCTGCTGATAGCAATGTAAAGTTCAGCATGGTTGAAGGATCTATATCTGATTGTCCTCTGGCTCTATGAAAATAGCTCATATGATACTTTGTACACGAGTCTCTTTTTCATATGTAAATATCAGGAGAGAGAGAATCCAATAAATAAACCTTAAAATATTTGAATTACTTGGACTGTAAAGCTAGGCAAGTTTACACTTTGAAGCAGCATGAATTTATATTCTGATACTATTTGTTTTAACAGATAATATTGATATTGGGTTTTCATATCAATATTATAGCACAGAGGAGTGCAGTGTCATATATGAGCACATAATTGTCTATTTAAAGAAGTATGCATTTGCATTTACTAATACCTTGTATGCCATATTGCTTGATTTTTTTAAAAGAAAAACTCTAAATAGCAGAGGCTCTTATTTTTCTTAATAATTCTTGAAAATAATACTTCTAGGCTGATAAATTTGATGAACACAAAACAGTACAGCAGGAAACCTACACACAGTCTAACGCTTGTGTTTCTAAAAGACACTGTTCAATTTTTGGCATGTTCCATATGAGAGCCAGGATACACAGAGCCTCCTAAAACAGTCTCTGAGATTTAAAGCCCATACTATTTCTTATGGACTTCATTTGCCTGCCATTTATAATTTCCATTTATTGCTTCCTTAATAGCCTGGGCATGACCTTATATTTTGTAACCTTTTCCTTTTCCTCTTTAGGGCTTTAAATGATTTGCACGTATCATCTTTAATTGACACCTCAGTGTGACATCAGCAAAATAGACAGGATGGACAGCACAAATCACAAAACACTATCCTTGCAACTACATTTCTAATATTTTGAAAAACAAATGAGCAGAACACACTTGCTTTTAAGCTTTTCTTGACAATATTTTCTAGAAGGCTTATCCTAGTACTCAAATTCCAGTATCCAAATCTTGTGCACCAAAACAATAAACAAAGACTTTTCACATCAACCCCGAATTCAGCAAATTTGGGGAATAGGAATACTTTTCTTCAAGTAAGTTGAGAGTACAGTTTTGAGACTAAGAGGTGAGAGTAGAGTTGAGGAAGTATAACCCATCTTTACTTGGAATTAATGAGATGGAAGGCAGATACTATCATCATATACTTCTAGAGCTCCTAGGAAACTTAGAGACCACAAGACCAGTCCTCTCAATACTGAGGACACTGAAGCCTGATAGCTTTCTTGGTATCAGAGAGTTTCTAATAGTAGTTGGGACCACTCAGGCATTCCAACTGCAGGTCTTATGTGTTTTCTACTACATCAAGCTCTTTTCTTACAGAACCTGATCTAATATAATCAAAGCAGATGTAAAAAAAAATGTATCAACAAACATAAAGATCAATGGGGGGAAATGACACAAAGTGAGAGAGGAGTACTGAATGATTAAGATGTTTTATTTTATGAAAATGAGGAAGAAGACGAGGCAGTTTCAGTCATGAGGAGTAACAGATATTAAAGACAACTTATATCACTTAGGTCCCTCATCCTTTATTTTCTTTTCTTCTGATACTTAAATCCCCTCGATCAATCCTATCAATATCATTCCGTTATATAATTAATATGTAGTCATCCAAATCATACTTGAATCCATTTGGTGATGGAGAATATACTGTTTCAGAGGCATGCATTTCATCTGACTTAACCCAAACCAATTTCCTTTCAAGTTCTTTCCTTGAAGAAAAAATATTTCTAGATTAGAGAGTGAAGTGATGATAACCATTTGATGTTTAGATTTATTTACTCTTTCTATAACATAAAAAACGTATCTGAATCTAATATAAACACAAAGAATTTGCTATCCTTTAGGATGAAACGTGCAAAGCCAAAAAGTGAATTAAAATGATATTTTTCAACTTTTCCACTGTTAAGTATGGCAATTGTATTAGGTACTTTATCAGTTTCCATGATAGCCTTGAAATATATGATTATATATATATGTATATATATATATGTATATATATATATAATCAAATGATTTAAGAAGTTAATAGCATCAATAGACATTTGGGGCTATAGCTAAGGTTCTTTCCTTGTATTACAATGTCACAAACCTTTAATATCTTTGAACCAAATAATAACTTCTTCAATCTAAAAAAAAATTCAAGAGTCTTATTTACCTTTTAGTAAAGCAGTCATTTAGCATGAACTGTTCAATGGTAAAATAAGATATTCTATAGAAAGTACAGATGGATGAATGATAAGTACTACCGTGAATGAAAAACATCTCAAGGCAAAAATGCAGAAGCCATACATAATAGAAAAAGATGTTTATGGAACACAATCAATGACCTTGTCTTGAATTCTGTGTCTGAAAGAGAAATGTTCTTAGTAGAGACTTCAACTAGAGACCATATTTTGTCTACCATCACTGCTAAACTTTCCATGGATGAGGAGTCAGATTTAAATTTGAGTAAATCAGATTTCACCCTTTAGTTAATTCTGATCAATACAGTATCATAAATGCAAAGCCTTCAAGTTCTAAGAATACTCTTTGACTATTATTTTTTAATTTTAACTTATCCCAAGTTTATTATTTTCTGTGTCTCAATATGACCACACACATGTAGATCAGAGATGCCCTTTCCATGTATATGTATGGATATATGTATATGCTATCATACATAACATGTATCATTAATTTACTATACTGTGTAATGTACTACAATGGTTCTTGCTTTAAGGAATAGCAAAGTAACCCAGCATACCTCAAAAGAAGAAATTGAAAGAAAGAAAGAAAGAAAGAAAGCTAAACAGCAATCCCCACCTTGAAAAATAAAAATATTAAGCAATGGACTGTGTATTTGGAAAAACAAAGGCAATTTAGGAGTATTTTTTACACCTCAAAATTACAGATAGAGCAAAAACACTCATGATTAACTCCTTTAGCCTACTGGAGCCAATTCAGCTTGTGGGAGACAATCATTAAATTCTCAGAAATTTGGGGAGCAGGTTATTTTTTTTTTTTTTTTTTTTTTTGGGGAGCAGGTTATTAAATATAGCCATTATTTAAAAAGTAAATTGAAGCTCACAGTTGAATAGTGTATCAAAAACAAAAGTGATAGAAACTAAAAATTCATAATTTCCTAATTATTTTGCTACATTTTACTACTATCAATGTACTTGGTGTGGTCTAATTTGATTATTATACCAGCCCCAGGGAAACACTATACAATCATGTGACACTGAACATCTCTTTCTGACACCTCTTTCACTGCTTTTATTTGGTGCCTTAAAAGCGACCATGGTGGGGATTCTTACAGCACAGAAATCAATCTAAGCTGCAATGCAAGGTGTTTTATCCCCCTCCATCCCAAAGGCAGCTGCTGCTAAACATTTAAAAGCACACCACTGATACTCTGAACAGGAATGAATGTAGCTTAGTGGTTCACAACACAGCCTCTGAATCTGATCTTGTCCATTGATATCTCTGTGCTCTTGCACAATTTTCTTAAGTAAGTAGTGGCCCAGTCTCTTCATCTGTAAAATGGTTTGTAAATCTTTTGAAGCACTTAACACTGTGTCTGGATTGGAACTTTGAGACCAGTAAATGCGAACTGTAATCACTATCAACCACAAGATGGAGCAATGATCTACAGAATGGGCCAGCGGGTTTAGTCTTCTGTTCAAGAGAACTAGTAAAATAGACAAATTAGGTTTTTCATAATTTACTTAGTTCTTTATATAGAATTGTATGCCTTAGGAGCCAGAGTGTAGGGAGAAATCAATTGCATTCTCTGAAAAACTACAAAGAAGAGAGTTTTTATACTCGTATAAAAACATATATGCTTTCCTAATATTTATTTTTTTTATTTATAGGGATAATCAGGAAGTGATTAGTTCAAGCAGTGGAACATAAGATGGTAACGTTTAAGGCTTGAGAAAATAACATAAGTTAAAAAAAAACCAATAAGGTGGAATAAGTTTTAATTTGTAGATGGAAATCTTCCAAGATGTAAATTTATTACAACTTGAGGCTAGAATGATCATATCATGAACTTTCTCTGATTATACTCTTCTCTTTTTTACCAAGAGATTCCATTTCTGTATTTTAATTTCAGAGTCCTTCTGACTGCCATATGTGAAATACACATTCTTGAGTGTTCTGAATTCCATTTGTTACAAAAAGGCAAAAAAAGAAAAATTGAGCAACAGGATATATATGCTGCAGGCCCTCCACTCTGGACATAAGATAGGACCCTTGAAGTCCCTGTAACATGGATTTGTGATGATGCCAGTGAGGTCACCCAGTTCTCTTTGCCTGAAAACCTCCTACACAGTCACCCCAGCTTCCCAGTTCTGTAGTTTTTGCTTGACAGTGTGAATCCTACTTCTGAATTCAAAGTGGGGAAGTGGGTTAGTAAGTGTAAAGTATAAATTCCTCAGTGTAAGGTTAGAGCTAGAGGGGTTTTCTGCAAGTGATTGTAGGAAGTACTGTCTGTAAGGAGATAAAATCAGTCCAGAAGTTCAAGTCATAAATGGGGAAGGCAATGAAAAATGAAGCATGGCTTTAAAAGGAGAAAATAGTGGAAGAATTTGTGGATAAGACATGAGAGACTAGAAGACTTGCAGAATATAGGAGTTTTGATGGTTGAGAAACTTGTCCATAAACTTAAAGTTTATCTGCTTTCCAACAGTGGTGGGAAGGTGGACAGTACTGCTTAAATGATCTGGACCAAATGTTCTTATTCTCTTTCCTCCTTTTAAGGTCTGTTCCTAAGCAATAACACTTGGAAGAATTTTTTGATGTATTTCCATGATACTGACTTTCCCACCTGGTGTCTGGAAAATAAGAGTTCTCCATTAGATGAGTACTAAGTGAATTTTCACTAAAGTGTAAATGATTCATAACCAAATTCCATAGGAATTTATAAAACCAAAGGGAGTGAGAGGTGTTGGAGAGGGTTTAAAGGTCTAAAACCTCATGAGGCTCCCTACTACTGTGGTGGAATCTCAGGTATTCAGAAGCAGGTGGCCAGCATACATTTTGAAATGAAAGATCATGAATTCACCTCTTTAGCCAAGAGATGAATGGTAAGTCGCTGCACCCTAACTTCATCAAGCCAATATCATTGCTCTCCAGAAAATAACACAATAATGACTATGTCAAACATAGAGATTCTGAGGATACTTGTGTGGCCCCGGTGGTTAAGTGTCTGACTCTTGATTTCAGCTCAGGTCTTGATCTCAGGATGCTGAGTTCAAGCCCCTGCATTGGAGCAGAAAGGAAGGAAGGAAGGGAGAAAGGGAGAATAGGAGACAGGAGGGAGTTAGGGAGGGAGGGGGGTGAAAAAGAAAGAAAGAGAGAAAGAAAGAGAAAGAGAGAAAGAAAAAGGAAGGAAAGGAGGGAGGGGGAGGAACAGAAAGAAAGGACATAGGGATTCTGGACCTATTTGACTGCTTGTCATCTCTAGATTGGTATTATAATCTCTATTTAAAAAGATAAATAATGAAATTTTTAAAAAAGATAAATGATGGAATAATGAGCAGCATTCAAATTTATAGGTATATGCCTTCATGCTCCTTCCACTACACCATGTTACTCATATACTATCAAGAAATAGAACGGAGAAAGTATATGGAGTATTTTTGCCATAAGCCATAGAGTTTGTTAACATTCCGAGAGTGATCTATATTGAATACCATTAATGTGTACCTGGATCCCAGTAATGTGATTTCAAAGACTTAACTCAGAAGAAAAAAAAAAACACATTTAAAATTCATGCCAAAAAGTGACAGATCAGTGAATAAAGACTCAGCTAAATGGAAAGGACATGTGAGGACAATATATCTAAGGCTCTGTGATATGATGAGAGAAACTCACTTGAGTTTATTTTGGCCACGAATGATCAATGTAGTTGCTTTTTTTAAAAGATTTTATTTATTTATTTGACAGACAGAGATCACAAGTAGGCAGAGAGGCAGGCAGAGAGAGACGTGGAGGCAGGCTTCCCACTGAGCAGAGAGCCCAATACAGGACTCGATTTCAGGACCCTGGGATCATGACCTGAGCTGAAGGCAGAGGCTTAACCTACTGAGCCAACCAGGCACCCCTCAATGTAGTTTTAACAATACATTTCAGCTGGGAAAATTTAAAACTATTTCTCAGACATCTATGTGTTCATGCATGTACATATTTGTCTATGGACAATATGTGCATAATTGGTACCTATTTATCTATCCACATGGTATGTAAAGATATATGCTTTTATGCCTGATGTGTTCTTAATGAATATTGCCTGAATTAACATTCTGACTCTTAGAACAATAGTTCTTAAATATTTTTTTGTGGATTTTAAGTTTTGAGATACATGTGATTTAACCAAAGTGCACTTTTAAAAGCCGGTATTACTTAGTAAGTGGATTATAATTGATCAAGGAAAAACACATTTGCTTCCTAAAGTATTCCCAAGGTTGATTAAGAGCCATTTCACAAATTATAAAAACAATTTGCTACTGGCTGACAAGACAGAAACTTCCCCACACCAATGAAATCCAAGAATAGACCCAGGTGAAACATGACATATGGTTATCAAATTGTTTTAACACACCAGTTAGAATGAAATGGAAGCATTTAGAGTATCCTACAAAATGGCCACTTCTAATTCTAGTCACCCTGTAGAAACTCAGCACTGGAAGTTACCCATTGTGCTTTATCTCCAGTGAGTATTTCCATAACTTAGAAAACTAAGCACTTGGTTTAATTATGTAAGCTCTTGGGGTGCCTGGGTGGCTCAGTGGGTTAAAGCCTCTGTCTCCAGCTCAGGTATTAATCCCAGGGTCTTGAGATAGAGCCCTGCATCGCATGGCATCAGGCTCTCTGCTTGGCAGGGAGCCTGCTTCCCCACCTCTCTCTGCCTGCCTCTCTGCCTACTTGTGATTTCTGTCAAATAAATAAATAAAATCTTAAAAAAAAAAAACCTCTCAAGAGACAAATAGAGTACTCTTCAGTATGAAAGTTCTTAATTTCATAACTCTTAGATTTTTCAAATTGTTTTCATACCCCTCTCAATTGAGTCTTAGAATAGTTTCATGAGGATGGCAGGCAGAGATCATTATCAGTATTCTGAAGAGGAAAACAAAAATCAAGGCACATATCTGTGGAGATACTTGAAAACACAATGTTTAGAATTTGCTTTATGTGTTAGTGGATCTATTTTTTTTCCTAACAAATTGTGCAAAAGTTCTTTTCTCAAAATCTTT
This sequence comes from Mustela erminea, assembly GCF_009829155.1. Lineage (NCBI taxonomy): Eukaryota > Metazoa > Chordata > Mammalia > Carnivora > Mustelidae > Mustela > Mustela erminea. The sequence continues at coordinate 69,951,654 of NC_045614.1, read as the reverse complement.
GGCACTTATATTTGTCAAAATAATAATTGAAGCAATAAAAACAACCATCAAGCACAGAAAATAAGTTTTCACTAAACTTCAAATTAATATAAAATGATATTAGTTCATAAATATGTCTTTTAGGGACAAAAATTAAATATATTGTCACACTTAGAAAAGAATAAACAAATGTTAAAGACACATGATTTCTCAGTTAATGTATTTAAGTTCTTTACAGAAAGCTTGATCTTAGGATATTCTTTTTTTTTTTTTAAAGATTTTATTTATTTATTTGGCAGATAGAGATCACAAGCAGGCAGAGAGAGAGAGAGGAGGAAGCAGGCTCCCCACTGAGCAGAAAGCCCCATATGGGGCTCGATATTAGGACCCTGGGATCATGACCTGAGCCGAAGGCAGAGGCTTTAACCCACTAAGCCACCCAGGTGCCCCAGGATATTCTTTTACCCTAAACTGGTAAATACCCACAAATATTAATTCATTCTAAAAGTAATGACAAGACATAGCTTGCTCCACATGCACTAGACTCCATAACCATTGCTTTCTGCCCATCCAATAATTGGTTATTCTTTGTTTTTAATTAATTATCCAGAAGGAGACAATGGATTACTTCTTTTTTTAGAAAATGCATATTTAAATTCTGTATAGTTAACATGCACCATATTTTTATTTTCTGGGTAGAATTTAGTGATTCATCTGTCTTAAATAACATCCAGTGCTCATTCCATCAAGTGCCCTCCTTAATTCCAATCACCCAGTTACCCCATGCCCCCACATATTTCCCCTCCAGAAACTCTCAGTTTGTTCTCTACAGTTAAGAGTCTCTTATGATTTGCCTCCCTCTCTGTTTTCATCTGATTTTATTGTTCCTTCCCTTTCCCTGAGTTTATCTCTTTTTTTTTTACCCTTAAATTCCACATATGAGTGAACTCATATGGTATTTGCCTTTCTCTGTCTTACTTACTTTGCTTAGCATAATACCATCTAGTTCCATCCACATCATTGCAAATGACAGGATTTCATTCTTTTTGATGGCTGAGTAATATTCTGTGATGCGTGTGTACATGTATATACCACATCTTCTTTATTCATCTGTTGATGGACATCTGGGCTCTTTCTTTAGTTCAGCTATTGTGGGTGTTGCTGCTGTAAATTTTGGGATGCATGTGCCCCTTTGTATCCCTATGCTTGTTTCCTTTGGATAAATACTTAGTAGTGCAATTGCTGGGTTATAGGGTAGCTCTATTTTTAACCTTTTGAAGAACCTCTATATTGTTTTCCAGGGTGGCTGCACCAGTTTGCATTCCCACCAACTGTGTAAGAGGGTTCCTCTTACACTCTGCATCCTTGCCAACACCTATTGTTTCTGGAGTTGTTAATTTTAGTCATTCCGACTGGTATGAGGTGGTATCTCATTGTGGTTTTGATTTGTATTTCCCTGATGCCAAGTGATATTGAGCAGGTTTTCATGTATCTGTTGGCCATTTGGATGTCTTCTTTGCAGAAATGTCTGTTCATGTCTTCTGCCCATTTCTTGACTGGATTTTTGGTTCTGGGGTGTTGAGTTCGATAAGTTCTTTATAGACTTTGTGTTACTTCTCTATACATGTTTAGTTAATTTGAGCCTTTGTTTTTTGCTCCAACTTGGGATTCCGAAGAGGTGGGAGAATGTTATACTCCTGTCAGTTTCAATTTCAGATCTATCACTGATAACATGCAATTACTAGAGGTCTTAACTAAATTAAATATGTGGGTGAATTTGATTGAAATTGATGTTGATATCTTCCTTGTTTTGAAATCACAGATACAGAAGTCTTGGTATCATATACAATAAAAAGGGCTTTCACAATAGTAATAAACCAACTAACTAAAAAGTAACATTTGAGTGAGTGACGAGGTGTAATAAAACTTAGCTTAAGTAATACACTATGAAGCTGGAAGAACTGCTTTAGCCCTTGTAAGGTTCTCTAAAAGAAATATATACTCTTACTACCAATACCTCCTCATCTATACATGTATTTCAGTAACTAGTCAACAGAATAAGATCTTTTTTTAAAAAAAATTGACAAAATGGTGGGCCCTGTGTATAGCAGAAAAGTATAGGAGACAAACACAAAAAGATTAGTTTAATTATAGTAGACAAAAAGAGGAAACTGCATGCTTAAACAGCAAATCCTATCTGGGGCACCTGGGTGGCTCAGTGGGTTAAAGCTTCTGATTCTGGCTCAGGTTATGATCCTGGGGTCCTGGGATCAAGTCCTGGATTAGGCTCTCTGCTCAGTAGGGAGCCTGCTTCCCCCACCCCCCTGCCTGTTTCTCTGCCTACTTATAATCTTTCTCTCTGTGTGTCAAATATATAAATAAAATCTTTTAAACAACAAACCCAGTTAATACAAATTGAGATATGCGCTTAAATATTCATGTATTTGTGAGGGGTATTTATATCTTCTATGTGTTGTACATTCTGCCTAGTTGGTGCGGGAATATTAAAATATATTAGTTATGGTCCTGGAGTTGAGATCCTCAGATGCTGGCCAGGACCCAGGTAAAAACAATAACAACAACACCAAACCATAATAAAATGAGGAGACACATATGAGGTGGACACAGGAAAATGGATGCAAGGAACAGTTGGGAGTAGTGACTTCTTATAATTAACTGCATCAGAGGCTGGCATTTAAAAAATTGAAACTTAAGTAGGACTTGATTAGACGAGCAATAGAAGATCATAGTCAATGATCTTGTCATTAGTATTTGCATGTTTGGAAAGAGATAATTATTAGGAAAGAAAGAATGATAGGGAAGTCCATAGCTATGGATTGAGAATTAGAAAAACTAGGTAAAGAAGAGACATCATGTCAAAGTCAGAAGTAACAGAGCTAGGATGTTGCAACCCAATGTCATAGTTTACTGAAGTAATTCTTCAATCCTGCACTGCAGTTACATCCATCAATTATACATACCCTCTTATCACAGAATTCCTCTTCTTTTTAATTTTTTTTTAAATTTTAATTCCAGTACAGTTAACATATAGTGTTCTATTTCTTTCTGGTGTACGACATGGTGATTCAACATTCTATATGTTACTCAGTGTTCCATCGTGATGAGTATGACAAGTATGCTCTTTCATCCCCATCACCTCTTTTAGCCATCTCCCCACCAACCTCCCCTCTGCTAACTACTCTCTTTTATATTCTCTGTTCTCTATAGTTAAGAGAATTGCTCTTCTAAACACAAAACAAAAAGTGTCCATATGTCCATGTATATATTAGTGTTCTTATCAATACTCTGCAAAAGCTGGAACCAACTCTACTCATGGAATAGATATGGAATAGATAAATATGTAGCATTATATTCACTCAACAGAATACAATGATTGTTTTTTAAAAATTTACATTATTGCTTCTGTAATGAGTTACACAGTGAGCATTCAAACCCAGACAGTCTTGCTCCCATCCTGAGTTTTAGCCTTCACTACATTAAGTGTCTGAAAACATGCTGAATTCATATCCTGATTCTGAAGAACATTAAACAAAAATCTTTCCTATCTGTCTTCTTCCAACCTCTGTCCACTTTCACTAGGACAGCCAGATTGAACCAGTAATCTCAACTCTGGAAAACTACATCCCATACTATACTCTGTCTTTCACAGAATGCTGACGTACTTAATTCTGGTGTTATATGCATGGATGAGTGTATTTATTAACTACCCTCCCCCACCAGAACCTACTAATCTCGCTCCCTTTTAAAGATTTTATTTATTTGATAGAGAGAGATCACAAGTAGGCAGAGAGGCAGGAAAGAGAGAAAGGAGGAAACAGGCTGTGTGCCGAGCAGGGATCCCAATGCATAACTTGATCTTAGGACCCTGAGATCATGACCGGAGCCAAAGGTACATGCTTAACCCACTGAGTCACCCAGGTACTCAGAACCTACTGCTCTTTAGAGAAGCATCAAATCTAACTATATTCTCATACAAACACAGTAGCTGGAATGTAAGAAAAGCTGCATATAATAGAGTCTTATCCCATCTAAATGTCTGTTCCTTAATTTGTCTAAGTGGACCCCATCTATTTTAGCAATCAGTGAAGTAGAAAAGTAAGGGGTGGATATTCCTGGTTGATTTTAGTCAATCCCTGGACTTGCCTCCGTTTCACTGTAGCTGCTGTTTGTTCTCACTCCCAAACAACCTTGGCCCTGTTTCAAATCTTTTATCTGATGTTCAACCTCAAGTAAACATCTGGTTCTATAGCCTTATGATTGCTACGCTCCTTTTACATCTCATAATCACTTCTGATATTATGTAGGAAACTGCAGAAATGAAAGAAAGTTTAGGCCATTAAACTCCATCACACTATCTTCTGCACATTTATATTCTGACACTTCAAAGTAGTTCACAAATAACTTGAACTATTGGATAAAAATTTAACAAGAATATGAGCCATGAGATTCTGCATGCCAAGTGTGCTATCTCAGACAAAAATCTTTCAGAGGGCGTGAGGGAGTTCTTTAACAGCCTCAAGACTCGAACTTCTCTGTGTCTTTTTCAGTGGGTTCTGGTGATCTAGAATGGTTGGTGCAGTCTCTTAGGCATTTATGGAATCTTCAGACTTGAAAGGTAACAACAGGGGCGCCTGGGTGGCTCAGTGGGTTAAGCCGCTGCCTTCGGCTCGGGTCATGATCTCAGGGTCCTGGGATCGAGCCCCGCATCGGGCTCTCTGCTCAGCGGGGAGCCTGCTTCCTCCTCTCTCTCTGCCTGCCTCTCTGCCTACTTGTGATCTCTCTCTGTCAAATAAATAAATAAAATCTTAAAAAAAAAAAAGAAAGGTAACAACATTTAAAGAAAGTGATGAGTTAATATGATCAGGAGTCATAGATGCTTTTCCCAAGACTTTTACATACCAGAGTCTTCTGGCTGGCATTACCTGCAAAAAAAGATACACTTAGAGCCCAAAGCCTGAATATTATTTAATAGCATCTTTCAGTGCTTCTCTTTCTTTTTTCTTTCCTTTCCTTTCCTTTTCCTTCCTCTCCTTTTCCCTCCCTTGTTCCTCCCTCCCTTCCTTCCTTCTTTGAAAGCATTTTTCAACGAACATCTTCCATGAATAGAAGTTTTCTCTTTTTCTTTTATTTAAATACAGTTTAGTTTACATATAGTGTATTATTAGTTTCAGGGGTAGCAGTGCTACTCTTCTTGATGATGGACTATGATGGAATGTTTTTCTTTACTTGTAGGCCTGGCCCTGGATGACCCTTACATTGGCAGTCCCAAGTCACATAAGCTCTAATATCAAGCCTCTCAATTTGCATTTTGATGTTCTTTGTAAGAGATTTAATTTTATCTTTGTGCTTCTCTACTGTTTTATTGAGGGGAGGATATCTAATCTTGCATATGCTTTTCATATGTTAACACAAAAGATGTATTTTATAATCAAAATTCACCTTTTATAATCAAAATTCACCCAGGGAGACAAGATGGATCAGTCTCTCTGCAACCACTTACTGTTGCTGCCAATTCCCATCACCACCCATCACAGATATCTGCATAACTTTGGGGGCTGCCTATACTCAGTGATTTGCTTTCTGGGTTTACTATTCAGACTTGGCAATAGAAATAGTCAATAGAAATATTGACTTCGAATGGAATACACGGACACTTCGATCTAGGACACCTACACCTTGGCACAGACTGTTTTATTGAGAAGTATTTAGGTAATTAAGAATTCTATAGGCAAGGGACATCTGTGACAGGAAGCACCCACATGACAAAATTTCATAGATCCTACCACCCCACTGAAAGCCATCACATTGTCATATCAAGGGTCATGAGTGTAAGTTTTCCTGGTATCAAAAGGGTATAGGAAAGACTGGATGAATTCACTTTGGATTTCCTGTACTGTCTAATAATCTCATTTGGTATCAATACAATGGTGAGTTCCTTGCTAGGGATGCCATAACAAAGTGCTACAAGTTGCATGTCTTAGACAAAAGAAACATACGGTTTCAGAGTTTAAGCTGGTAGTCTAAAATGAAGTTGTTGGCAGGATTGATTCCTTCTGAGGGTTATGGAGTAAGAGGCTGTTCTAGGCCTCTCTTCTTGGCTTGTCAGTTGCTGTCTTCTCCCTATGTCTCTTCATATCATCTTCCTTCTATGTGTCTCTGTCTCTCTGTCTAAATGTCCCATTTTTATCAGGATAACAGTTCTTTTGGATTAGGGGCCACCCAAATGGCCTCGGTTTAACTTAACTCTATAAAGATCCCATTTCCAAAACAGAATCACCTTCTGAGGTGCTGGAGATTATGATTCTAACATATTTTTTGTTGAGTATAGGGGACAGAATTCAGTTAGAACAAAGAATATGAAGTGATTTAAATGGATAGCCTCCCCTATACTCACATAGTTTATAATTACTGTGATCGAAATGGATACTACTTTTGAGTCAGATGGGTCAGTCATTTATCTCATCCCCAAATTGGGGATTGAATGTGTGTTAAAATGTACAGATAGACTGAGAAGTATTTTCCTGATTGGCAGTCATAAAAATAGAAATATATATATATATATATATATATATATATATATATATATACTGATATATATATATATATCAGTAATGTTATTTGACCTTGTGTACCAGGTGTTTTACTGCATAATATTCTAGGGTAATAGTTGAGACCTTCTGCCAATAGAAGGGTAGAAGATATTCTCAGTTAGGATTATTTCTCTACCCTTTTACTGAAAAGCTTTGCTACTGTATGATTCTGATGTTACAACTACTATTTCTAGGGCTGGTTCTCTCTCTCTCTGTCTATATACTGAAGGAATAGAGTCTAGAGCCTTTAACAGCAGAAATATATATGTACAGAGAGGTTAAAATATAGCCAGGAACCTGTACTATTTTTACTTCTTGTGTTACCCTGATTGTTTGATATTTTAATAAAGGTAGAGTTAGAAATTAAATTTGATCTAGAAACTATACAAAACTCAGGGTGCCTGGGTGGCAGAGTGGGTTAAGCCTTTGCCTTCAGCTCAGGTCATGATCTCAGGGTCCTGGGATCGAGCCCCGCCTCGGGCTCTCTGTTCAGCAGGGTGCCTGCTTCCCCCTCTCTCTGCCTGCCTCTCTGCCTACTTGTGATCTCTGTCAAATAAATAAATAAAACCTTAAAAAAAAGAATCACTGCTCAATATACTGATTGTAACATCTCATATGGGTAGAAACATGTACATAAAATAAATATGTATATTTATGTATATATAGAAATATAACTATTTTCTCATTGATGAAAGCATGAGAGTCAAAGTTGTTCTTCTGTTTGCCCTTCTTGTGCCATAAATGTGTGATTATTTTTACCCCACCTGATCCGAAAAATGATTTGAGATAACCTATACAATGAAATCAGTCCAACAGTGTAAAGGTAATCCAAAAACTTGTAATAAAGGAAAAGGTCAGTAAAATAATATAAATTCAATAGTATGTTTACTATGTAAAATATGGTAACACATTACATTACATTACATTAAAGAAAGAATCTAATCCAAATATTCAAGGATGATTTATCATTTGAGTATCAGGCAATGTGTCACTGTGCTAAAAAAAAATATGTATCTTGCTAGATGTCATAACATTTTTAAAAAGATTTTATTTGAGAGAGAGAAAGAAAGCACAAGTGAGGAGAGGGGCAGAGGAGAAGGAGAAGCAGACTCCTTGAGCAGGCAGCCCTACATGGGGCTCCATCCCAAGACTCCCAAATCATGACCTGAGCCAAAGGCAGATAGATGCTTAACCTACCAAGGTACCCATAGGCCTCATAACAACATTTTATAAAGTTCAGTATTTTCAATGATTACAAATATTAAAACACTAGGCACAAAAGGGAACTTTTTTTTAGCACAACAAAACCTGCATATTTAAAGCCATCATATATGCAATGAACAAATTTTAAGACATCCCATCCCTTGCCAGTTGCTCTTTTGTTGAACTTATTTCTCTGACTTTTCAGGAATTCCACATTTGGAGCTCTCTAGCTTACTTTCCAACCTTGGAACTCAGAACTTGTTAATACCATTCAACTAATAATATTTCCTGTTTTGGCCCTGTCTGTCACCTTTGGAGGCTAGAAGATATATACTTCCTAAGGAGATAATTGGCCATTCAAAAAAACCTCCAATTTGCTAATAGGCCAACTAGAAATTTAAGGAAACCTGTACAATTTTAATTGATATGAACCATTCCTTCTTTATAAACTATTTTCCTGGTTTATTTCTCAATTTGTGTATGCATTTTATATTCTTGTTTTTGTAAGAATATGAGTATATAGTATACATGTATGTACACATATTATGTAAACAGAGAAATGTCATAAATTTATGATTCTCAAATGATGTTTATGTGTACATTGGTTTTGGTTTTATTTTTAGAACATTATTAGAAATATTAAGAATACAGATTCTATTAGGCTATTTCTGACCTAGAGTGTTGATCTCTGATCAATAGATCAGACAGATCTCTATAAAATAATTTGGGGAAAGGAAGATACAAATGGAAGAGAAAAAAAACAGAATTTGGAGTCCTTGAGATTACAAATAATAATGTCAGTTTTTAATATATTTCTTATTTAGGGGATTTAACCACACCCTTGCCTTCTGGTCCTTTGACAGAGCCTAAGTAACCTAAGAGGAGCAAAATACTCAATTCCATTCCATTGGAGCCATATTGTCCCACCTAATAGTGTAAGTGTTTAACCCTCCATGAGATTGAACAAGTACAGACAGACATTTACTGTGCTTTTGTTTATTTGCTCATTTATCTAACAAATCTTTATTGTACATCTGATTTGTGCTAGGTACTGTATTCAATGAGGATATAGCAGCAAAGAAATACAGTTCCTGCCCTCCTAAACTTGATATTCTAGTGTAGAAGAGAGATGGCAAGTAAGTAAACAAACAAAGGCACTACGTAATTTTATGTGTTGAAATTTTCCATGAGGAAAATCAATTAGGTTAAAAACAGTAATGCATGAAATGAATTATAAAGTTTTTGCCTTTGTAAGTGAACTGTGTTCATAATGTTTGATATGTCTACTATGGAAATGGAGGTACATAAAAGCAAAACTCCATGTGGACAGTACAAATATAAAGCATTAAGAAAAAATAAAACCCTGAAATGAATAAGTTATTGAGTTATATTGGGTTAACTATGTGATTTTGGTGTTTAGATATATTGTAATATGGTGTTGAAGTGAAATTACTGTGTTCGCATTGGAAGCAAGTTCTATAGTGCTTTCAAAGGCCAGGTCCTCAGACCCCATGATAGACAGCAACATTGAAATATAAGAAGAGATCACGCTTAAGTTGAGCACATTGGCAAAGTGACAAAAATCGAAGTTCTCCTATTCCTCAGCATACACAGAGGCAAAATTTTAATGAGTCACATGTATGAAATTACCAGTAAGAACTTGCCAATGATGAGATTCATTAAAAAGTTTTGTTTTTGTTCTAGAGATTTAGAAAGGTCTGCAGATAATAAACAGGATGTCTGCTCTTTGACTGTATTGATTAAAATTTCTTAATTAGTATCTTTTCAAGGTGTAAAGGGAAAAATGAAGGAAACAAAACAATTAAAAGACCACAATGAACACATTATTGGATAACTAATTTATTTCAGGTACCAGGTAAAGCACTTTTGTATAGATTATCTCAATGCAAAGAGGAGAAAAAAAGAAAATAATGACCTACATGGCAGTGGATTTTAGTGACTCTAAACCTTCCTTCCATTTATCATTAATAAGGGGTTACATGAAGGCAAACTCTGGATGTTTGGAAGCAATGTTGATTTCTGTAAGTGTGTCCTACTGAGAGAATGGGGCCATAGGGTCTAATTCTTAGTCCCAAGGATTGTGGTTGCTTTGAAGTTCTTACAAACTTTTTCTTTTGACAGAATCATCTATTTTACCGCATAAAAACTGATTTTTATCTTGAAAAACCTGAGGCTAAAAAAAAAAGGATGACTGTCAGTATCAATTGAAAGGGTGGGGAACAGAAACATTCAGTGAATCTTTGCTGTTCATTGGGACATATCTTTATAAGCATATAACCCCCCTAAGACAGACCATGGAGATTAGATCAGATCTGGCTATGATGTGCTGAATTTTGGTGCAGAAATGAAGGGTAAAATATTTGTCCCCATGGGAACAGATCCATGACTGCATTTTTCAAAATGTCAAGGTTACATTTGAAAAGTAGTTGCAATTTTCTCCCATTTCCTAATGATAATTCTCCGCTTGTACTTCACACATAAAAATCCATGACTTAATGAAAAATTTCTTCACAGTATTAGGATAATAATTCCAACCTAACATGGCTTAGAGTAGAGTGTATTTTTTCCTCCAGATTCCAGCGAATAAAAACATAGTATTGTTGGTGATTTAGTAATATTTTGTCTTTTCAACCACTTCAGTTTTGTAGGTCATAGTTTGTTTCAGAAACTTTGTCAAATAAGCTATCTCTTTTTGGAAGTATTAATATATAAAAAAAGAAAACATATTCCTATTTGTTCGAGGTATTTCTATATAAAACAGTCTACCTCAGATAAATTGAATCTTACTGGATAAAAATGTACATTTGTGTATATTTGGTATGCTTTACCAAGTCCTGATTTTATATGCAATAGCAGTATAGCTAAACATCGCAGTATACTTTGACAACTATTAAACCATCAAAGTTTATTGTGGTATAAATGTTAAAAATGCTAGTAGCTATTTGGAGGTAGATATTAGATAGTGATGTTTAATGAGATGGAATAAATGGCAAATGCAAAATAAAATTCTCAAATAATTTTAAGGAAAATTAATTTCAATTTATTAGAAATCTTAATATAAGAATTATTTTTAAAAGTCCATGTAAGAAAATTTTGGAGGATGGTCAGTTGTAGAAAATCAATAACTAGAAGCTTTAATTAAAAATTCTGTCACCATGCTTGGAAGTGAGAGGACATATGGACAAGATTTTAAAGATTTAAATCATTTTGCAGATGTCAACAGGTAATTTGCCTTTATATTGGAAAATTATTTTTAGTCCATAAACCACTGATACAAAAAAATGGTACCAAAATTATGGCCTTTCTGCAGAAATTAAACAGTGTATCTTTGTAAGACATACTCAAACACAAAACATCATTTGGATTCAACTAATTATTATAAATATTATAATTTTTATATGTTAAAAACAGACATTTTCACATGGATCATCTTTTTTTTTTCAAGATTTCATTTGTTTATTTGAGAGGGAAAGAGAGGGAGAGAGTGTGGGCACACAAGTGGGGTGGAGCAGGGGTAGGGGCAGAGGGAGAAGGACAAGTCAACTCCCCACTGAGCAGGGATCCAAATTCTGGGCTTGGTCCCAGGACCCTGAAATCCCACCTGAGCTGAATGCAGCCACTTTAACAGAGTGAGCCACCCAGGCACCTCTTCATGTGGATTGTCTTAGGTCATCTTCACAAGGACGTTGTGGAGCAATTATTTCAATTTTAAAGATAAGCAGATTAGACTTAGAGAGTTAGATAGTATAAGGAACTTGTTCAGAATCTCAGCTACTTGATGGTCAAGGTGAACCTTAACTGAGCTCTTCTACCCCCAAATATAGTGCTTTTCCCACTACCTACACCAACTGAAGTAATTAATAGCCTCATTCGGACATCTCAATAAATAGCTTATCTCTTCAGTAAATATCTACAAGATTTCTACTATTTCTGACATCTCTGCATTGCCTCGTGGAGATTGAAGAGTTACCTTGACTGATCTCAAGTAAATTTTGTTCTTTTGTATGTTGTTTAATATGTTGTTTTTCTCTGGCTGCTTTCAAAACTTTCAAATGAAGCATAAATTTGACTTGTATGTGTGTAGATGTTATTTTCCTTGCATTTACTATGCTTATGTTCTAATGAGCTTGAATTTGTACACTTATGTTTTTCACCAAATTTGAGAAACAAGCCACATTTCTTCATCCATTTATTCTGTCCCTTTATTTTTTTTTTCCTCTCCTGGTACAATCACTGCATATATGTTAGGCCATCTTCAATTGTTGCACTTTTTCTGAGTCTGTTCATTTTTTGCATTTAATTCTCTCTTATCTAATTTATTATTTATCTGTCTTAAGTTCATTTACTTTATCTTCACTATGTTGTTAATCCTGTCAGGTGAAATTTTTATTTCAGATTGTATTTTCCACTCTTTAATTTCTTTTTTATTCTTATAGCTTCTATTCCTTTGCTGAGATTTGTCTTTTTATTCATCATCAATGTATTTCCATATCCATGAAGATAGTTATAGTAGCTTGTTTAAAATCTGTTCTGATGCCAACATCTTGATCCATCTCTACTTTTGTCTTTGCTGATTGTTTTTTTCTTTGAGTGTGGCATCTTTCCATTTCATTGGAATTTGTGTAATTTGGACTTGTGTTCTGGGTATGAATTATACATTGTAGAGATTCTGGATTAGGTTATATACTTTCAAAGAATGTTGTTGTTGTTGTTGTTGAGTGTGCAGTTTGACAGAACTCAAACTACATTTTTTTTCCCATGTGGCGCATGCCAAGTTCGCCAAATACTTAGGCATAATGTGATGTTTCTACCTTATCTCTCTTTTTAGAAATCCCCCCCTCACTCTACTCTGCCCCCTCTTAATTTTTCAGCTGTGTAGTTGTCCCAGACTCTGCTCTTCTTGGTTCATCAGTCTATTAAAAAAGTTTTACCACATCCATATTGTAGTTGCACAACATTGCACTAATGTTGGTGCTGTCTGTCCTCAGGCTCTGAGTGGTGAAACTAGGAAGCTTACCTAGGATTTTTCTCTTCAAGCAAATGTTGACTTACTTGTAACATATGTCTGCTTTGCTTAGTCTTCTGTGACCTTAGAAAATTGCTTTTCTTTACACATTACACTGTAGTTTATGGAATCATATAACATCTGGTGTTTGTACCTGGCTTCTTTTACTTAGCATAATGCTTTAAAATTAATTTGCAATGTTGTATATATAAGAGATTATTCCCTTATGTTCATACTCTTTTACTATTGAGTAGTATTTTGTTGTGTGAATATGGCACAAGGTGTTAATCCATTAACTAATGAACACTTGGGTTGTTTTTAGTTTGGGCTATTCTGAATAAAGTTCTTTAAAAATTCAAATAGAAGTAGTTGGGTGGAAATATAGTTTTATTTTTTTTTAAATACTTGGTCATGTGTACATGTTACATATAACTTAAAGTATAAATTTTTTTTTCAAAAGCAATGACATTATTTTATATTCCCATCAATAATGTTTGAGATTTCCTGTAGATCCACATTTTCACTTGGTATTATCAGTCTTTAAAACAGTAATAATTCTAGGGGTGCTTGGGTGGCTATATCCTCAGAACCTATTCATCTTTTACCTGGAAGTTTGTACCCTTTGACCAACATCTCTCCATATTCCTCAGCACCTAACTCTTTGCAACCACCATTCTACTCTCTAGGTAGAAAGCCTTTTTCAGATTCCAAATATAAGAGAGAACACATGATATTTTTCTTCTCTGACTAATTTCACATGGCATGATGCCCTCAGTTTCCACCGTTTTGTTACAAAAGGAAGGACAGGAAAATACCAGGGACTGACACTGACAGAGTCACCACGATCTGGAGCAATGCTGATCAATGTTTCTGGGGGAAGACAATATAGCACTGCCTCTTGAAGTTTTCTGGCATCAAAGCAACACATGTTGCTTCTGCTCTTATTTTATTGGCCAAAACAAATCACATGGCCCGACCTATCTTCAAAGCACATTCTTACCATGAATCTGGAAGTTTATTGGTTATTAGTCTTCATGTCAACCATCACTCATTAAAAATAACATTAGATAAGGATTCTAATTCGAAATGTGTAGCCTGCATAATCATTTTAGTCTTGTGGTTTTAAAGTCAAAGGTCAAAGATTATGCATAATATTGGAATATTTAAGAGAACTTGATGTCCATCATGTCTATAAGTTTAATTTATTATGTATAGAAGAGTTAAATATATGAAAGATTTTAAATATTTTTGTAAATTGGACAATTAATTATCCAAATAGATATACATGCAATTAAAAATATTTAAAGAGGGCGCCTGGGTGGCTCAGTGGGTTGGGCCGCTGCCTTCGGCTCGGGTCGTGATCTCAGGGTCCTGGGATCGAGTCCCGTGTCGGGCTCCCGGGACTCAGCAGGGGGCCTGCTTCCCTTCCTCTCTCTCTGCCTGCCTCTCTGCCTACTTGTGATCTCTCTCTGTCAAATAAATAAACAAAATCTTTAAAAAAAAAATTATCCACCATGACCAGGTGGGATTCATCCCTGGGTTACAAGGATGGTTCAACATTCACAAATCAATCAAAGTGATAGAACAAATCAATAAGAGAAGAGAGAAGAACCACATGGTCCTCTACATTGACACAGAAAAAGCATTTGACAAAATCCAGCATCCGTTCTTTATTAAAACACGTCAGTCAAAGTATAGGGATAGAGGGAACATTCCTGAACCTCATCAAATCTATCTATGAAAGACCCACAGCAAATATCATCCTCCATGGGAAAAAGCTCGCAGCCTTCCAGTTGAGATCAGGAACATGACAAAGATGCCCACTCTCACCACTCTTGTTCAACATAGTATTAGAAGTCCTAGCAACTGCAATCAGACAACAAAGAGAAATGAATGGTATCCAAACTGGCAATGAAGAAGTCAAACTCTCTCTCTTCGCAGATGACATGATTCCTTATATGGAAAACCCAAAAGACTCCACTCCCAAACTACTAGAACTCATACAGCAATTCAGTAAAGTGGCAGGATACCAAGTCAATGTACAGGAAACAGTGGCTTTCTTATACACTAACAAGAAAATACAGAAAGGGAAATTAGAGAACTGATTCCATTTACTTTAGCACCAAGGACCATAAGATACCTGAGAATAAACCTAACCAAAGAGGTAAAGGAACTGTACTCGAGGTACTACAGAGCACTCATGAAAGAAACTGAAGAAGACACAAAAAGATGGAAGACCATTCCATGTTCTTGGATTGGAAGAATAAACATGGGTAAAATGTCTATACTGCCTAGAGCAATCTATACTTTTAATACCATTCCAATCAAAATTCCATCGGTATTTTTCAAAGAGCTGGAGCAAATAATTCAAAAATTTGTATGGAATCAGAAGAGACCCCAAATCGCTAAGGAAATGTTGAAAAACAAAAATAAAACTGGCGGAATCATGTTACCTGATTTCAAGCTTTACTACAAAGCTGTGGTCACCAAGACAGCATGGCACTGGCATAAAAACAGACACATAGACCAGTGGAACAGAGTAGAGAGCCCAGATATGGACCCACAACTCCATGGTGAAATAATCTTTGACAAAGCAGAAAAAAATATACAGTGGAAAAAAGACAGTCTCTTCAATAAATGGTGCTGGGAAAACTGGACAGCTATATGTAGAAGAATGAAACTTGACCATTCTCTTACACTGTACACAAAGATAAACTTGAAATGGATAAAAGACCTCAACATGAGACAGGAATCCATCAGAATCCTAGAGGAGAACATAGGCAGTAACCTCTTCGATATCAGCCACAGAAACTTCTTTCAAGCTATGTCTCCAAAGGCAAAGGAAACAAAAACAAAAATAAACTTTTGGGACTTCATCAATATCAAAAGCTTCTGCACAGCAAAGGAAACAGTCAAGAAAACAAAGAGGCAACCCACGGAATAGGAGAAGATATTTGCAAATGACAGTACAGACAAAAGGTTGATATCCAGGATCTATAAAGAACTCCTCAAACTCAACACACACAAAACAGATAATCATATCAAACAATGGGCAGAAGATATGAACAGACACTTCTCCAATGAAGACATACAAATGGCTTTCAGACACATGAAAAAATGTTCATCATCACTAGCCCTCAGGGAGATTCAAATTAAAACCACAATGAGATATCACCTTACACCAGTTAGAATGGCCAAAATTAGCAAGACAGGAAACAACATGTGTTGGAGAGGATGTGGAGAAAGGGGAACCCTCTTCCACTGTTGGTAGGAATGCAAGTTGGTGCAGCCACTTTGGAAAACAGTGTGGAGATTTTTCAAGAAATTAAAAATAGAGCTTCCCTATGACCCTGCAATTGCACTACTTGGTATTTACCCCAAAGATACAGATGGAGTGAAAAGAAGGGCCATCTGTACCCCAATGTTTACAGCAGCAATGGCCACAGTCGCCAAACTGTGGAAAGAACCAAGATGCCCTTCAACGGACGAATGGATAAGGAAGATGTGGTCCATATACACTATGGAGTATTATGCCTCCATCAGAAAGGACGAATACCCAACTTTTGTAGCAACATGGAGGGGACTGGAAGAGATTATGCTGAGTGAAATAGTCAAGCAGAGAGAGTCAATGATCATATGGTTTCACTTATTTGTGGAGCATAACAAAGAGCATGGAGGACAAGGGGAGATGGAGAGGCGAAGTGAGTTGAGGGAATTGGAAGGGGAGGTGAACCATGAGAGACTATGGACTCTGAAAAACAACCTGAGGGTTTTGAAGGGGCAGGGCGGGGAGGTTGGGGGAGCCAGGTCGAGGGCACGTATTGCATGGAGCACTGGGTGTGTTGCAAAAATAAAGAATACTGTTACACTGCAAAGAAATTAAAAAAAAAAACTCTGTATTTTGGTTTGTCTCTTTTTTTCTCCTTTATGTATGTATGTTTGTTTCCTCAATTCTACACAAGAGTGACATCATATGGTATTATCTTTCTCTGACTGACTGTTTTCACTTAGGATAATCTTCTCTAGTTCCATCCATGTGGCTGCAAATGACAAGATTTCATCATTTTTTTGCCTGAGTAATATTCCTCTGTGTGTGTGTACGCATCTCATTTCATTTATCACTTTATCAACAGACACTTTGGTTGCTTCTGTATTGTGATCTTTTAAATATTGCTGGAAGAAACAAAGGGGTGTATGTATCCTTTTGTGCTCTTGTTTTTATGTGCTTTAGGTAAATAGCCAGTAGTGTTGTTGCTGGATCCAGGGCAACTCTATGTTTAACGCCTTGAGGACCCTCCATACTGTTTTCCAGAGTGGCTGTAGCAGGTTGTTGTTCCACCAACTGTGCACGAAGTTCCACTTTTGCCACACCCTCCCAGCACCTGCTCTTCCTTGTGTTGTTGATGGGAGTCATTCTGACAGTATGTGGTAATATCTCATTTTACTTCTGGTTTGTATTTTCCTGAGCTTGGGTGATGGTGAAGCAGCTTTTCATGGGACCGTTGGCCATCTCTATTTCTTCTTCGGAAAAATGTCTGTCCGTGTCTTCAGACTATTTTTTAACCAGATTACTTGTTTTTGTGGTGTTGAGTTGTATCCATTCTATATATTTTGGATACTATCCCTTTATTGCATAGGATATTTGTAAATACCTTCTCCCTTTCAGTAGGTTGTCTTATTATTATTACTTCTTCCTAGTTCTCCTGTGTGAAAACTTTTTATATTTTTTTATATAGTCTCAGTAGGTTATTTTTGCTTTTCTTTCCTTTGCCTCAGGAGACAGTCTAGAAAAATGCTGCTTGGTCCATGTCAAGAAGTTACCGTCTGAGCCCTCTTGTAGAGTTTTTATGGTTCCTGATCTTTCACTGAGGTCTTGAAACTGTTTTGCGTTTGTTTGTCTCTATGGTGTAAGGAAGCAGAGTAACTGCATTCTTTTGTTCGTGGCCGTCCAGTTTTTCCAAAACAGTTTGTGGTAAAGACTGTCTTTTTTCCTTTTTGATATTCTTGCTTGCATTGTGGAAGATTAATTGGGCACACAACTGCGGATTTATATCTGAGCTTCTGTCCTGTTCCCTTGGTTTCTGTGTGTATTTTTGTGCCAGGACCATCTTGTTAGGATGACTACAGCTTTGTAGTAGAACTTGAAATCTGGAATTGTGACTCCTCCAGCTTTGTTTTCCTTTCTCAGCATTGTGTTGACTTGGCTGTTCAATATCTTTGCTGGTTCCATACAGATTTTTAGGAGTGTTTGCTTGAGTTCTTTTTGTTTAACTTAAATTCAATGAGCCAACTTAGACTAACTACATCATTAGTTTCAGATGTAGTGTTCAATAATAGATCAGGTGTGTGCAACACCCAGTACTCCTTGCATCCCATGCCCTCCTTAATGTCCATCACCCAGTTACAGCATCCCCTAGCCACCTCCCCTCCAGCAACCCTCAGTTTGTTTCTGTAACAAACCCAACAGTTTGTTTCTGTACTGAAGAATCTCGCATGGCTTTTCTCCCTTTCTGATGACTTCCCATTCAGCTTTCCCTCCCTTTCCCTCTGATCGTCTGTGGTGTTTCTTCTATTTCACATAGGAGTGAACCCATGTACAACTGTCTTTCTCTGATAGACTTATTTTGCTCAGCATAACACCCTCCAATTCCATCCAGGTGGATGTGATGCTAAGTCTTCATCCTCTCTGATGGCTGAATAATATTCTGTTGTAGATATGAACCACATCTTCTTTATCCATTCATCTGTCCATGAACATCTGAGCTCTTTCCGTACTTTGGCTAGAGAGGATAATGTTGCAATGAACATTGGGGAGCAGGTGCCACTAGATTTATTCAATCTGTGTCTTTGGGGTAAATACCTAGTAGTGCAATTGTTGGGTCGTACGGTAGCTCTATCTTTAAGTTCTTGAAGAAACTTGGTGACATTTGGCAGAGTAGCTGTACGAGCTTGTTTTTCCACCAGCAGTGTAAGAGGATTCCCCTTTCACCACGTCCTCACCAACATTTGTTATTCCCTGCCTTGATAATTTTAGCCATGCCAGCTGTTGTAAGGTGGTATCTCATTGTGGTTTTGATTTGTATTTCCCTGATGCTAAGTGATGTGGAGCACTTGTATCTCCTTTTGGTAGAAAGTTGTGTTCATGTTTATACCTACGTCTTAATCTAGGATAGGGATGGTCCAAGGAGCATGGAAGGTGTGATCTGCTTAGGTGTGGAGACCTTCACAGACGTTTGAATTGAGGGCTAGGGTTAAGGAGAGTATCAGGCTCAGGCTTTGCATTCAGTATGGTTTGGAACTATAAATAAGCAGGGATTGGTTCAAGATTTCATTCGATTTCTTCTCTAAATCCTTTCTGCAGTTCAAAAAGGCATGATTTCTGACTTTGTTGTAGGATGAGCCCTCTGCTTTGCTTAGGTGTCCCCATTCCCTGGGGATCTGGAGCCAGGCCTCTGGGCATGGTCCTTTAAAAAGCCAATCTAGGGTGAGGGTTCGGGCCTAGGATCATGGCAGGTTCAATCTGCCAGCTGTGTGGCAAGACTACTGAAGGGCTGAGTTCAGGACATGGTCAGGGTGAGTGTCAGGCTCCAGGTTTGAGTCCAGCCAGCACTGAATGTGGGGGTTACTTTAGGTGGGCATGCAGATTTCTCCTGCTCTGAACCATTTCTGGAGTTCCAAATGGCTCGGTTTCCTTCTGGGTGGCAGGTGGAATCCTCTGGATTTGCTCAGGCGTCCTTAGTCCCTGGGGCTTTGGCATCAGGTCTCTGGGAACAGACCCCTCTGAGCCCAACCTAGGGTCAGGGTTGGGGTCAAGTTTACAGTCAGGTTTTAGGGTCACAGGTTAGGGTCAGGGGTTAAAGTTAGGGGTTTTGGGGTAGGGTTAGGGTCAGGGGTTGAGGTAGGAGTAGGTTTAGGGTTGTGCTAGGGTTAATTTTTTGCCATTCCTGTGGGACAGAAAGCACACTACTGTATTATATCCTCCTTGCACACTGTGGCTAACAAAGGGGAAGCACACGCTCACCCTCATAAGTTCACACTTACACCTTTGTTTCTGCGCATCAGTATCATGTACAGTGAATTCCTGTTGGGCTGCAGACATGTAGATGTGCCATTTAAGGTTTAAATAGAGGAGGATGGAGATGGAGTTCTGGCTAAAAGGATGGAAGTCCTTGTCTCTGGGGGTGAAGAAATTACATTTTACCCAGAAGGCGCTATGCTCTGTTCAAAGAAGCGACATGATCCTAGGACCTTTGAGACCAGGGATCGACACAGACTTTTCCATAAGGTCTCAGTAAAAATTTTCTGTCAGGTTTGCTGTCCATGTGGTGTCTCTGACAATGACTCCACTCTTGCACTGTGGCTTGAGAGCAGCCACAGACCATCCATAACTCATGTTCCAGCCACACTTTATTGACAGAATACAGGGAGAGGTCTCATTTGGCCCATGGGTGACAGTTTCCCACACTCCAGATCTGCAACATGATGGATGATGGGGGAGAGGGCTCTTCTTTTCCAGTGGCAGAGTGGGAGTACACTGGGCCATATCCTGCCTGACCCTGGCCCCTCCACTTGAAAGGAAAAAAAGATGATAGTGAGATTGGCCAACAGTGAAGGCCTCAGGGATTCTCCTGCCTTTCTCTGTAGGCCTCAAGTTTGCCACAAGACGTTTGTCTGTGGTTGAATTCCATGTGGGTATTGTTTGGCTGAGACAGTCCCCATTGCCTGGTGGGTATATCTTGCAGGTTATATACCACATAGATGGTCATCTTGTTCAGGCCAAGACCATGAGCACATTTAGGGTTCTCCTGAGTTAGCAGAGGTTGTAGCATGTGTGGGCTTCAGGACAAGTCTGATTCAGCCCTCAGCAATGTAATGCAGCATCTGGCTTCCTGAGCTCTCTGGCACTGGCACAGGCCTGGCTGAGGCTACTTCTGCGGTCATGATGGAAAACCCCCCTGGCCTGGGCAGTTCACCCCATCCTTGGCCCTGCAGGCTAAGACCCAAGGTTCCTCCCACCTCATTGGCTGGGACCAGGTCACATGCCCATGAATGAACCAATCCCTGGAGCCAGAGAGTGGAGCCATGGAGGTTGGCACATGTTGTTAGGACCTCTGTTGTAATGACTTTTCTAATGGCTGTGGTGGCAAGATCTTATGGGATGCATCTGTTAATAAAACGAATATTAATTTCTGATAGTAAGTGGGTCCAAGGTGCTGGCTTAGCACCTAGCACCTCAGTCCCAGCACCTCAGTACTGATGTACTTCTCTGCAGAGACAATGGCTGAGGAGCAAAGTGGATGGAAACTGGCCCAGAGTGCACAAGAGAAGTGTGTGTGTTTAGGGGATTGGGGATAATAGCTCTGGGCAAGCTATAGCTCCAACTTACCTAGGTTCAAGAAGGTGCAGGGAATCCGTGGTGTTTCACCATCCATCATTTTGCAGATGGAGAATATTCCTTTGCACAGAGTCTGGCAAGACTTGTTCCAAGTCTTCTCTAGTTGGTACAGAAGTCGGGAAGACAGTACCCTCCATCTGCTGGGATAGTCATGAGAGGCTGAGTGCTCTCAAAAAAGAGTCTGGCTTTCTGTGAGCCTGCACACAGGCCTGATGAAGACAGTTCACGGTTTTGTTTTGAGGAGGGAGTGGTGCCACGTGTGATCCCGGGAAGAGGACAGACCTGGAGTCCGCTGTAGAGCTACTTCATGGGAGTGGGGGTGATCTGCAGCATCCGCCCCATGGGATGTCTGTCCTTTATTGAGTTTTGGGTATGGTTTCTGTGACTGTGTCCTAATGGCTGGGATTTCCAAGGAGCAGGATTTTTTGGCTTTACATTAAGAGTTGGTCCACCCGGACTGGGCAAGTCCCATTCTGCTGCTGAGAATTGTGTCTCCAGTGGTTGGAGTGTGTATTACAGGCCTAGAGGTCAATGGTGGGGTGGTTACAGTGGTCAGTAGACTACTGTTATTGATGATTTTTGTAAGTGAAATCTATAGGATGATATGTTAGATCTTATGGTTAGGGATCCACATTAGGTGCCCATAAATGGTGCTTTTTCTGAATTTCATATTTGGTATCTTTTTACTACTTCTAATAGCCCTCCTTGTACTTGGTATTCCAAGAAGCAATGCATCACAACGTTGCCTGCATTGCGTTGATGGGAATTTGAGCATGAAAAGGTTGTCAGTGCTTCCACAAATTGTCCACTGGAACAGCCAAAAAATAAAATTTTATTTTTGACACTAAGTAGGAAATATCCTGCTGTGATTCTTAATTTAAACCAGGGAAGGGGTCCTCTTTTGGTACTGGTAATGAGTATCATAGGCCTTCCTAGGGAACATTATCAGATTCTATTGGAAACTTGGTCTTTGTTTTTGTGGAAGAATCAGGAGTCAACCAGTTATTTGTGTCCTGTCTCATTTTCCATGATAGTTCCACAATATCTGGTTTCACACTTCTACCATTGTGAAATCCCAACTTTGGCACCAACTTGCCCTTCTCTGTCAAGGGCAGAGAGCCAAGTTTGAGCCAAGACAAGAGCTGCTTCTGGGTGACTGGGAGACTCTAGGATCAGAATGCTGTTGGTAGGGGGTTACTGGGATCCTAAATTCCAAACCAGCTCCTGACACCCAGCTGAAATACATTTCTTTTTTTTTTTTTTTGAAGATTCTATTTATTTGACAGACAGAGATCACAAGTAGGCAGAGAGGCAGGCAGAGGGAAAGATGGGGAAGCAGGCTCCCCACCAAGCAGAGAGCCTGATGAAGGGCTCGATCCCAGGACCCTGAGATCATGACCTGAGCCCAAGGCAGAGGCTTAACACGCAGAGCCACCCAGGCGCCCCTAGATGAAATACATTTCTGACTTAGAAATTTCAGATAGAAATTTTTTGTCCATGATGACAACTGAAGAAAATGTGTCATCCCTAAACCTAACCTTAACCCCTAACAACGCTGAAACCTAAGCTGACCTTAAAGCCCAAACTAGAACCCTGAATCCCAAACCTGAAATGGAACCCAAAGCCTGTACCTGAGCCCTGGATCCAAGCCCTGAACCATGAACCCAAACCCTAAACCAGACCTCCAAGTCATGAACCCTGAACCCAAATCTCAGCATGAAGCCAAACCCCAAATTTGACCTTGAACTTTATCCCATAAGCCCTGAGACTTAAAGCCTAAATCTTAAACTTAAAGCCCTAAACTATAACTCTGTTTCCTTGTCCTTTACTCTAAATCCTCACCCTAACACTAAACCCAAAGCCTGATCTAGAACTCTGACTAAAACCTGAACCTGAACCCAAATTCAAACCCTTCACCACACTTTGCTTATGCACTTGCCATTGATGGATATTTGCAGTTTCTACCTTTTGATTCTTGTGAACATTGTTTGGGTTGGGGGCTAGGGTTAGGGTCTTGGATTAGGGTAGGGTCCAGGCTTGAGACCAAGTTGAGGTCAGAGTGTGGGTCTGCATCAGGGCCATGTTCAGTGCCACTGTTTGGGTCAAGGACTGTTGTAATTCCACATTGTTTCCAATTCATTGTTCCTTAGCTATTTTGGGAGAAGTTGGGGGATATTGGGCTCCATGCAGCTTGAATTTCCGTAATGAAATGGCGTCAGCGGGAGCCCAGGAGGGAGCAGGACCTTCCACTGAAGGGTGAGCTCCCACAGTCCTGCACTCACTTCCACCGCCTGCAGAGGGCGCCAGACCCCAGCTCCCGCCCTGAGCCCAGGCTGGGCAGCCACAGCTGGGACCGGAGCCCCGCCTCTTCAGGACCCCCTGTGGAGACTTCTGGAGAATGTGGGGCGGCTCCCACCCTGACAGGACAAGCTGAGGAGGGTGTGGCTCTGCATCCACACTGACCGGACCCGTTGTGGAGGACGCGCCCACACTGACAGCAGTCCAACCTTCTAAGGACCAGACGCTGGAGGAGGTAGGAGAAGCCACCTGAGTGGACTGTCAAGGGGTTCGTGGTCTCAGGACCCCACAGAGGAAGGGCGCCCTGTGTAGGCACTAGGGCTTCCATCGTTTTGTGTGAGGAGACGTGGACTCCTGCAGTGCTGTGCGCGGGGCTGTGGGGTCCCCCCTTTCTGGGCTCGGGTGCTCCTCGGTCCTCCTCTGTGTTTGTGTGCTCGAGGATTCGGTTCCTGGGGCTCCTCAGATGGTCTGCAGTCAGGGAGCGTCCGCCTGCCTCGGTGCTTGTGCTCCCCCCACCTCAGCCCTGCGGGGTCCTTCCCGTGTCCACACCCACTCCGGGCTGGCGCCGAGTCCGGAAGTTCGGGAGCCAGAGTGAGGACTCTGTAGACGGTTTTGGGGAGAGTAGGTATTTTCCCAGTGTGGGCTCTTCCCTGAGCACAGTGCCTCCCCATCTCCGTGTGTGCTCCTCCCTGTCTGTGGTCATGGTTGCAGGGCTGTCAGAGGACAGGTCTGTCACCTTCTTGGTTCAGGGGCCTCCCGGGTATCTTGCTGTCTTGGATGCAGGTGTAAATGAGATTGTTCTCCGTAGTCTCTTTCTGATGGTTCCTTCCGAGCACGTAGGAGTGCCACTAATTTGTGCATATTGATTTTGTTCCTTGCAAGTTCTTGAATTTATTAGTTCGATTTGCCTTAAGCTCAATCTGCCAGTTCTTTGACCAGCAGCATGGGTTTATTTGGGAAGAGCAGAGAATGGCAGTCTGGGCTGAGCAAGCTACGGTCCCATCACAGGCAAGTGCGAGAAACAAAGGAGAGGAACATTATTTCATGGAGGAGGAAGAAGTTGGGAGGGGTGCTTGGAAGGAAAGTCCCCTGGAGAAAGGCAGGGTGATGGAGAATTCTCACCAGCTGAGCTGCAAAGCTCCTACAAAAAGTCAGGAGATGAACCTCCAGCTTCCCCTGTGGGGCCTGGAATTGGTGAGTCTCTCCTGTGGGGGATTGCAATGTGGGGTCTGTAATGGGCACTGAGCACCAGGCGCCCCCTTCCAGCCTCCCCTTCTGGCATCCCCATTCCACTTTACTGGGGCTTCCCTTCCTGCTTTTGCACAGTTCTAACCAGCTTGTGGTGGAACGTTGTGGAAAACTGGAATTCCAAATCCACTGCTTCTACTGCACCTGAGATACAGGGGCCCATGATTTAATCCTCCCACGAGTCTCTTGCTAACATGTGTCCTCTCCATGTTGGGTGACCTGGATCTGGGAGGGCTTGGCCTCCATCCCAAAGTCTGATGTCCTCTCTGCTTCCGTGTCGTCGTGCTAACATGGATGTTTGGAAGAGTCATTTACTCTGCGGTGATTTCAAAGTGCAGTCAGCTTCTTATAGCAGCACAAATACGTGCTGTCTCCACACTCAGATTCCCCAGCCGTCATTTCTTTACCACATTTGCCACTTCACACGGGATGCTTCAGTGTGTTTGACTCCACACCAGGACAATGTCCTGCAGAACCACCACATAACCTGAAATGAGGAGATCATCACAGAACCCATCCAAGGGTTAGTGTTAGGGACCAGGGACATGGCAGGACTGACCTGAAGACCCCATGGAGAGCTGTCTGGGTGGCTGAGTTGACAGTGTAGGTGAGGGTGAGTGTCTGGCTCTGGCTTTGTGTCCAGGAGTCAGCTCTGTGTGGGTGTGTCCTCAGCTGGGCATGCAGATTTCTGCTCCTCTGAATCCTTTCCGCAGTTCCATATGGCAGAGTTTTCCTTCTGGGCGGCAGGCTGAGTCCTCTGGGATTGCCCAGGTGTCCCCAAATTGTAGGGCATCTACTGCAAGGACCTTAGGGTCAGAACCCTGAGAACCAAACCAAAGGTTATGGTTAGGGCCCACCACATGGCAAGCCCGATCTGCCAGCACTCTGTCCATCTTTCGGGGTGGGGGGGCAGTCGAGGGATTGGTTCAGGGTGAGTGTCAAGCTCCAGGTTTGCATCCAGGGGCCTGCTGAATATGGGGGTGTCCAGAGGTGGGAATGCAGATTTCAGTTCCTCTGAATCCTTTCTGGAGTTCCAAATGGCATGGTTTCTTTCGGGGTGGCAGGGTGAGTCCTATGGTGTTCCTCACTGTCCCCAATCTCTGAGGCTTTGGAGCCAGGCCGTTGGGGACAGACCTCTCAGGACAGAATCTAGGCTTAAGAGTTTGTGCCTATGGGCATGGCTGCACTGATCTGAAAGCACTGTGGTGAGGATCACAGGGGTCTGAGTTGAGAGCATGGTTCAGGATCAGTATCAAGGTCTGGGTTTGTGTCCAGGGGACCGCTGAGTGTGGGGGTGGTCTCAGATGTCCAAGCCGATTTCCCCTACTCTGAATCCTTTCCAGCATTCCAAATAGCTTGGTTTCCTTCTGGGTGGCAGCTGAAATCTCTGGGATTTCTCAGGTCTTGCCCTTGCCCTTGCAAGGGCAAGATACTTTTTACAGTAAAGGAATTCCCCTGATGAGCTGAACAGCAGAAAAGACACAGCTCAGGAGTAAATCAGTGAACAGGAATATCATGCCAAAAACTTCTTTGAGAACACACTACAGAGCAAGGGAAGATAGGAGAGAAAGCTGAGATATAAAGGACAAACCCTCCAACTTTCCAACATCATTCCCTACTTGTTTATTTCCATTGCTGTCAGCTCCTTCCCAGCCAAAAATAAGTCACCTGAGCCAGCCTTTTTTCTTCCTGAGTTTGGGGCACTGCAAAGCCCACCAGAGGCGCCAAGGGCACCCCTGTACCTGCTGAGCTGAGCCCATTTGTACCCCAACAGTGAGCAGGTACCAGCCTGGCCCTCTGGTACTCCGTGGTTTGTGGCAGTCATTCCTTCTAGACCCTGCTTTGCGGCTCTTCCTTCCCTAACCCTGGTCTCAAACTAGGGATTGCTCCTGGAGGAGGAACCCAGGGAGATGAGGCTCAGGAGGGCCTCCCTGCCTGGAATCTCCGTGTGGGGAGTGCACAGCCAACGGATTTTGCCCAGGGACTTGCAAAATGCAGAGAGGCAGATTTCTTTTCTCTCTTTCTCTCTCTCTCTCTAGCCTCATACCAACCAGGAGTTCTTAGAACTTTCTTCAGTGACTTCTAGGTGTAGCTTGGCCACTGTTTCCACAGAAAGGCCACTTGAGCATGATCAAGCACACGTATAAGCAATTAAATTTTTTTAAAAAACAGCAAGCCAATGCACACAGACCTTTGACAGCAGCACAGGACGCTCAAGGGACCAGAATCCCTACCTTGGGCAATAGTGGTAGAGGCCGGGTTCTGCCACGCAGGTCCCTAGACCTTTGGCAGTTTCCACGATTGCAAATCCAGACATGCAGAATCCTGAGGGACAACCTACTAACTGCAAAAGAGCAAAAATACATCAGGATTCAGAGAGTGGAAATCCATTTGTACTGGAAAAGAAAGAAGCAGGCTTGCTGTGAATCCAGCAGGGAGGACAGGCATAGATAAAGGCTGCTGTATGAGTCACGGAAACTATTGTTTCTCAAGGGTCATGCTGTCTCTGTAAAATGCTATGAGGACTCTCTCTTGGGGAACTCCTGCTTTCCTACCAGTGACGTCCCCAGATTCTGCTTTGCTAGTCCCATGGATTCCTGGGGATACCCAGTTGATAAGCTACGCTGTCCTCAGGACAACACTTGCTAATGGACTGAATGTTTGTGTCTTGTCCCAATTCAGATGTTGAAGCCCTAACCCTCAAGGAGTGCCGTCAGGAGGTATGGGCTTTGAGAGGTGATGAGGTCATGAGATTGGAACCCTTATGAATGAGATAAAACCCCTCCGAGAAAAGACCTGAGAGAGCCAGCTGTCAGCCATGCAAGGCTACAACAGGAATATGGGCATCTATAGATAATGAAGCAGTCTCTTGCTAGATATCAGATCTCCCAGGATCTTGCTTTGGACTTCTCAGCCTCTAGAACTGCAAGGAATAGTACATGTTTTGCTGTTTCAGCCACCCAGTCTGTCATCATTTGTTGCAGCAGCCTGAACTGAATAAGGCAGAGCCCAAGTCCTCGTTAATCCCTGCTTCTACTCATTTCCCCTCAGAAAGAGCTTCTAATCCAGAACTGACCTCGGCTTTCCATACACGTGCTTCAGACTCCTTCTGTGAGAGCCCAGACTTTGTAAAAGACTCCTCCCTCATGGCAACCAGCATTCTGTGACTCCTGAGGAATGTCCTCCCTGACTGTATTGAGTCAATCAATCTGATTTTGATTCTGGAGTCCCAGGATCAATTCCTGCATCAGGCTCCCAGCTTCATGGGGAGTCCGCTTCTCCCTCTGACCTTCTCCCCTCTCATGCTCTCTCACTCTCACTCTCTCTCAAATAAATAAATAAAAATCTTTTAAAAATCTGATTTTAACAGACCATAAGCTTGTTCTTGCTGGTCTTTGGAAGATTAGGCATTAGCCCTTCTGAGAAAGTTCTGAATGGCTGCTTCATGAAGGGGTGAACTGTGTCCCCAAAGTCTCTTTCTGCTGCCTTCTAATCACAGATGCTGAGACAAATCCTCCCAGGTGCTGGTTTTTCAAAGCACTTAATGCTTTGGCTTTGAAGTTCCTCACTTGACAGTTCTGCTTTAGTCAGTTTGTGACAAAACAGCCAATTGGTGGTGGATGCAAAGTGCACTGATGAAGTTAATATCAGGGAACAATTTTTTGAGTGCCAAGCATGTGCATGTGTGTGCACATATATATCCATGTGCTAAGCATTATGGTAAATGTCTGACAAGAACTAAAACATCAAAAAGTCAGGATACCCCATTAGCTGATATTTTTATTATTCCTACATCCTAAACTATGAAAAACAGGGTCAGAGAATAAGAAGTGGCAAAAAGAATCAAGATTTGAGGCAGTTCGATTTCACAGCCAGCCTTGATCAATAAGCATGTACACCTGTGTCTACTTTCAGCTCTGTGTAACCTTGCCATAACCTTGGATAAGCCATTCATCTCTCAAGTTCAGGTTCTTGGTCCAAAGAGGGAAGGGGCACAGGTTGAGTACCTCCAGTGGGACTTCCTGGCAGGCTTGTTCATCCAAGCATTCCTGTTTCAGTTTGAGTAATTGAATCCAGTCTTTGTTTTACCGAAGGCCAAGCTTGTCCAGTGTGTCCATGCCACCAGCCAGCAGCATTTGTCCATGCCATGTAACAACTGAGCAACATTCATAGGAATGGGGGAGAAAAGATGTCCATAGGTGTTGACAGATGTTCTGCATGGAGGGACAGGAGCTGGGGCCATCACCTGCTGTTTCTAGTGGCCTTCTCTGTCGAGTTAAAATAAATGGCAATTATTAGCAATGACAGGGATGAAAGTAGAGGGCATTATGCCAAGCGAAATAAGTCAGTCAGAGAAAGACAATTATCATATGATCTCACTCATATGTGGAGTTTAAGAAACAAAACAGAATCATAGGGGAAGAAAGGAAAATAATAAAACAAGATGAAGTCAAAGAGGGAGACAAACCAGAAGAGGCTTTTAAAAAAAGAGATTTTTATTTACTTATTTGACAAACAGAGATCACAAGTAGGCAGAGAGGCAGGAAGAGAGAGAGAGGAGGACACAGACTCCCCAGGGAGCAGAGAGCCTGATGCGGGCCTCGATCCCAGGACCCTGAGATCATAACCTGAGTTGAAGGCAGAGGCTTTAACCCACTGAGCCAGCCAGGTACCCCTCAGAAGAGACTCTTAATCACAGGAAACAAACTGAGGGTTCTTGGAGGGGAGGGGGATGGGTGGATGGCATAACTGGGTGATGGACATTAAGGAAGGCATGTGATACAGTGAGCACTGGGTGTTATAAAAGACTGATGAATCACTAACCTATATGTCTGAAACTAGTATTATATGTTAATTAATTGTATTTAAATTAAAATTTTCTTTAAAAATAATTTTAAAATAAAATAAGTAACAATCAAATAATGATCAGAGTTATCCAGCAGGGAGTATCAGATCTAGATGTCAGTTAAATTTAAGGGGCTTGCCGAAGTTTAGGAGAGTCACACTAGGTCATTTTCCTGTGTGGGGAAGTCTTCAGGTGCAGTTCCAAAGACAAAGATTATTAATATTTCTCCTTCCTCCATTCCTCCTAGAGCCAAAGATGTTTCCTCCACTCACTCACTGGCCCTGTATGTAGGTGTTGCTTTCTCTCTACCAATCACAAAATCAGTGAGTAGCTATAACTTCACCTTTTCCAATATCCCCCTACCCCCGACCTTTTGTTTTTAATGGCCATGGGCAACAGGGACAAAGACATTTTTTAAAAACTTACAGAGATCTATTATGCTCTACTACCTTGGCCCGCATGGGCCACCGCAAAGGGATTCTGCGAACTGTGTACTCAGATGAGTGGTCATTATCTTCAAAAAGGCAGGGGCTGTGATAGACACAGGAACCAAAAAAGCAAGAGTTAATGGACCATCAGAATAATGGAGTACCAACACTTTTTCGTCCTTGGCTTGAATCCTCAAGGTCCAGTGTCTCAACAGAATTTTCATTTTGGTCTCATCTGACTCACTTGTCCACCCCTGGGCCAGTTGGCAGTTATACTGAGAACTGGAAATTTTCCTTAGAAGAGAAAAAGAGTATTTGTCAGGTACCCCAGAAAATGTCCATTATAGGAAGTTAGGCCTTTTGTCATGGTACTCCATTAGCACCCTCCTGACTGTTACAGAAAAAAAAAATTTTGTGACACCCATTAAAGACAGTAAGGAAGATTTTATTCAAGGGATGCTACTACGATGGGATTTTATTTTATAGTATGGGAGAGAAATCTGGCTCAGCTCAGACAAATGGAGATTTATAGCTAAAGAGCATGGTGGGGGTCACTGAATGTAAAATTAAGATGGAACATCAAGGGTAAGGATGAAGGGATTCTGGCTAAACCATCTGGACAGTAATATTGTTGAAGGAAGGCTAGGGTCATAAACTATTGAGAGCAGGGGATAAGGAATTTTTTAAAAGAGTTATTAATACATTTAAAGAGAGGGAGCAGGGGTAGGGGTAGAGGGAGAGGGAAAGAGAATTTTAATCAGACTCTTCACTGAGCATAGAGCCTGAGGTGAGGCTTAATCTCAGGACCGTGAGATCATGACCAGAGCAGAAACCAAGTGTCAAACGTTCAACCAACTGCACCAACCACGTGCCCTGGGAATAAGGGATTTGATCAGATATTAAGCATTGTAGATACTGAAGCACCTGGGTGGCTCAGTTGGTTAACTCTCTGGCTTTGGCTTAGGTCATGATCTGATCCCAGGATCAAGCCTGGCATTGGGCTTACTGCTCAGTGGGGAGTCTGGTTCTCTCTCTCCCTCTGCTACTCCCCCTGCTCATGCTCTCTCTCTGTCAAAATAAATAAATCTTAAAAAAAAAAAAGAGTGGTAAGATACCAGGGGTGAGAGATAAGGAATTTGATCAGATATCAAGAGTAGGATAGGAGATTGCTGAAAAATTGACGAAGCAGGTTTCTTGCTAAAACTGGGCTAAGTGGGCGGAGCCTGAGGTCAAGGCTGGACAGAAAGAGGACTCAGAGGAACTTGACTCAAGTCTGGTCAAGGAGAAAATCTTCATCATCCATGACCATTGTATTTTCTGAAGTCACACATTCTACTAATTCTTTTATCAGACATTCAGTGAATGAGAAACATGAACACAGCAGCAATAATATATAAATGTAAGCGCTCTAGCAGAGACAAAGGCAGTATAGGAATCCACCTCATCAGATTTAGAATATGCATGACTCCATGACTGAATTACTACCACTGCTTGACTTTACTGTTGAGATTAAGATGGAGTACAGAGGATCAGAGGGAAGGGAGGGAAAACTGAATGGGAGTCATCAGAAAGGGAGACAAACCATGAGGCACCTTTAACTATAGGAAACAAACTGAGGGTTGCTTGGGGGGGAGGGGAGTGGGAGACATGGAGTAACTGGGTGATAGGCATTAAGGAGGACACGTGATGTGATGAGCACCAGGCGTTATCCACAACTGATGAGTTACTAAATTCTCTAAAACCAATGATGTACTATCTAGTGGCTAATTGAATTTAAATACCTAAAAAAGACACTTAAAAAAAAAAAGATGTAGCATAACTCACAATATCCTTTGAGTGGAAGAATGTGCGGACTTTCCACACCTCTGCTGTCCAAGCCCAATGGCTAGTAGCCACCTGTGGCTAATGACCACTTAAAAGGTGGCCAGTTCAAATGGAGAAATGCTGTAAAAGCAGAATAAACACTGGCTTTCAAAGACATATTGTAACCAAAGGTCAGAGAGTATTGCCACCCTCACATCGCAAACATCGTATGACTTCTACAGCTAATGAGAGTGGGACCCAAGATGGGAGAGGTCAACCTGAAAGTCCATGATGTCAGAAAGGACATGGGGAAGAAAGAGTTACAATCCTGGAGTGGATGGGCTGAGGACAGTCAGAATGCCTTTTTTTTTTTTTTTTTTTTTGGTGATTCTGTATATGGACAAGGAGAATTCACTGGAGATGACATCTGTATGCCTCACATTTTCAAGGGAAAATTATGAAAACGCATATAGACCCACAGCCATAGTTTAATTATGTTTGAAATGTATTCAGACCTAGTCCAGTCAGTAAATTGCATACTTTCACATTTAGCTTCTCAATTTTCTCTTCGGCCCCTCCCATTCTTGAAATCCCAACACAAATCCCATCTCTTGCCTAAGGACCATAAACTACCTCACTATCAAAGGCCACAGTTAATTCATTCATTTGATTCATTCAAAGCAACCTAATCTTGAGTGATGTCTTAGGTGCTCTTCTAGGGACTGGTGACACGGTGAACAAAACAGGTAAAGATCTCACTTTCATGGAGCCTATCTGGTATTTAGGGGAAAATCTTTCCTTATCAACATGAAAAGACTTATTATGGATGTTGCTTAGAATTTCAGTTTTTTTTTCTTGACAGTATCTCAGGTGATCATCTTTGAGGTGGTTCTCCTGAAAATCCCTTTGGGGGGTACTGATTTGACTTTCTGAGTCAGACACTTTCCTAAAGACAGGGGTCACAGGAAAAGTGACAACTGTCACTCTTGCAGTAAGAACAGGGATCACAATGCTTGAAACAGAGATATGCTACTCAGCTGTCAGAAAGTCCACAAGGCTCCAAATGTGTGTGGCCAACTAATGGAACCTGTAACTCAGAGGTTATCATCCTGAGAGCAATGGGAAATCCCTCTAGTTAAGGACTGTCCTTGACGGAAGCTTGACAATGGCCTTGATTCACTTACTATGATGTTTAGGTAATTATACACATTAAGAAAAGGGCACAAGGCACTTACATTTCCATGATACCATCAAGGATATTGTTGTTTTATTAAAATGTTACATCTAGAGCTGTAACGTATAGAGTAGTTAAGTCAATCACTATGTGGTACAGGTGAGACTATTGTAACAGCCATACTTCCATAAAAAAGAAAAAATTTTTGTGGTTTCTGATCTAGGAATCAGCCAGTGAATAATTCTATATCAGTGTCCAGTTACCGGGCTAAACATGTAATTTATTTATACTTCTGAGGGTAAGCTGAATTGTGATCACCGAGCCAGCTATGTTCTAGTAACTACCCATTTACCCAACATAACAGATATAAGAAGGTAAAAGGCTTCTAAGGAGACTGGTTATTTATATTTTGAACCACATCTTGGCAGGTATAACTTGCAACTTGTGCTTAGTGGTAAGATTCCTGATATTTACTTTCTCCTTCCCTTGGCAAGTCAAGTTAGTTAAAAAGTAATTAGAGTTGAGTCCATTGTTTTTCTTAAATGTTTACAGAGCTATAGAACTCTCAAGCTTTCTTTACTAGACAGGATTAGATCACATTAGTGATAAAGATCAGAATGATTTACATTGCTAAAATGAGAACTGCCTGTCAGTTTGGAGACAGCTCATTTTTATAACCAACAGATTGGCTGGGCTAGAGATTAATGAGTGCTATGGGTGGGGTGATGAAAGTGATACATTCAATGACCTGTGGAATTTGTTCTGTAATTTCCCCACTCCTCTGGTCAGCAGAGCGTCTTCTTCAGTACCCAGCACTGCCCATAACTGCATTCAGAAAATCACTCTACAAAAATGGTTATTTGTTTTGCCTTTTTTTTTTTATCATTTTTTTAAAACATTTGATTTATTTACTTGACACACAGAGAAAGAGAATGAGAGCACAAGCAGGGGGAGCAGCAAAGGGAGGTGGAGAAGCAAGCAAGCTTCCTGCTTGGTGGGATTGCACAAGGGCTGAAGAAGACAATGGGAAGGGGACAAGGAGAATAGTGAGTTTCAGCTTCTTGGAAACAGAGCCCTCCTCTATTTCTATGTTTATCTCACTGCTCTAAACCCAGGTCAAAGCCCAGTGCCTGCAGCAGAGTCATGTCAAGGAAGTGCTCCAGAACTGATAAATACTGCTATTTATACTACTAAAATTCCCCCACAAAGGGCCAAGTGTCATAGCTTCTCCCAGTTCCCCACACTGAACGCAATGAAGAATCAAACTATCGGGTTAAGGATGGCGAGAGGCGTTTAACAGGACCCAGATCACAGGAGCCATA
Organism: Mustela erminea; assembly: GCF_009829155.1. Classification (NCBI taxonomy): domain Eukaryota; kingdom Metazoa; phylum Chordata; class Mammalia; order Carnivora; family Mustelidae; genus Mustela; species Mustela erminea. The sequence goes on along the minus strand of NC_045614.1, from coordinate 69,917,321 downwards.
TTGTATTGCAGGACCAGGGGTCTTACCAGTGACTAGGTATTCACTCCTCTTAAGAGGCTAGCTCCTTGGATCTCCCTCTTCAATCCTCTGAACCTATGTCTGGCATCAGAAACAAAAGTAAACATAACTTATCGCCCTTGTTTATTTTTTACTATTATTTGTTACAGAGGAAGAGAGATCACAAGCAAGAGGAGCAGCAGGCAGAGGGAAGGCAGGCCCCCCACTAGAGCCTGGTATGGGATCCATTCCCAGGACCCTGGGATCATGACCTGAACCAAAGGTAGATGCTTAACTGAGTAAGCTACCCAGGCATCTCTTATTGTCCTTCTTTAAAATTTAATGTATTCTCTCTCCCTCTCTCTTTGTCCCCACTCTGTCACTCATACTCACACAATCACAGAGTCACAGACAATAGCAAGGTATTTCCCATGCTAACTCGCTAAGGCACTATGAGCTTAAGCTCAACAGAATCACTTTGCCAGCTGCTGCTCTACCGTGCCCTGATCCCTTCTCTGTCCCCAAGGTTGATCTAGAACTCAAGTGTCACGGTGGTGGCTCTTTCTGCCCTCCCTCCACAAGGCTGTCATCAGCACACTCTTCCCCGTGGCTCCACTCCCCGGCACTGGCTGCCTTTGGCCTACTGGTATGCCCTCTCCTAGAGCCTTTCCACTCTCCCTGAGGGGAAGAGAACCCTTACTTCTCCCCTGTGGCTGTCACGTGTCCGCTATATATTGTGACGATCAGCCCGATTAAGAGATTGGGAACTAAAAGACCGGCTTCTGGTTATGGATAAAACTAACTCTGGGGCTTGGGACACATGACAGCAGCACATGGTGGTAGAACTGAGATGCTTAGGGAGTTAATCTGCATTTTCACATCTGGTCAGCAGCAGAACAAAGAGGACACCCCAGATCTCCTATCTCCCAGAACAGTACTCTTCAAGTAACTTACAGCACCATCCTTCTCCAGCTTTGGGAGTGGCATTTTTCCAACCCCAAAGTCTTGATTCTAGGCAGCACTCTGAGAGATAATCCCTCCAGAATCACCCCTGACTGGAAGTAGTGGTTGGCCAAGGCCTCCCAAATATCTTCCCTTCAGAGTTGCGCTTGCATCAAACTCAAAACTGTGGCACGTACGCGACTTTCCTGTCGGCCTCTAGCTCTAATGACCTATTGGACTTCAGAGGTGCTCTTTTATACCCACTTACCTTATAACATCACCGTGTGACTCCTCTAGAATTCTCTCCATGGTTTTTCTCCCGTACTGATTGTTATGGACTGAATTGTGTCCCCACAAAAGTCATATGTAGAATTCCTAATCTCCAGTGTGACTGCATCTGGAGATAGGGCCTACCTAGAAGGAGGTACTGAAGGCTTGGTGAGGTCACGGGAGTCCTAATCTGCTAGGACTGGTGTCCTCATAAGGGGGAAACACATGAAAGCACTCCCCCTACCTCCCCTCTGGGGGCCCACAGAGAAGAGGTCATCTGAGGGCACAGTTGAAAAGATAGTGATCTATAGACCAACAAGAAAAGGCTCACTGGAGACCAACCTTGCTGGCACCTTGATCTGGAACTTCTGGCCTCCAGATCTGTGAGAAAATACATTTCTGTCATTTAAGCCCCCCAGCCTGTGTTTGGTATAGCAGCCTAAGTAGACAAAAATATACTGATAAAGCCTTCTTTCAAGCTTGGGAGAAACTTTCTATACACTGTGCTCCATGCTTTTGGGTCTAACCCTTCTCTCCATAATCATTGCTAATATTTGAGCCACAGAAGTCATAAATACTAGGAATGTTGGAATTGGATAGGGGATCAATAACAATCTAACTCAGTATCCCCAGCTATGAAGAATTCACACACACACACACACACACACACACACACACACACACACCAAACATGGTTATCCCATTTAATTACATTGGTGATTTCTTGATACCCAAGCCCACATGCCAGCTCGCCTTCGGAGTACTAACCTCACTATCTCCCTGTGACCTACCCACCTAAATGCAGACCTAGGACCTTATACCTCAACTCCTGCCAAGCTAACGACAAAAGTTTAAGATTCAGTTCCTACCTCTCCTGCTTTATTCATGACCTCTTAAAGTCTAGTGACTCATCCTCCTCTTCTTTCTAAAAAACAAAACAAAACAAAACAAAACCCACTGCTTCCTGGGAAACTTTCAGACTTTTTTAAAAATTTTTTTAATTTTTTATTTCTTTTTAAAATATTTTTTATTTCATTTTATTATTATTTTTAAAGATTTTATTTATTTATTTGTCAGAGAGAGTGAGCACAGGCAGAGTGGCAGGCAGAGGCAGAGGGAGAAGCAGGCTCCCCGCTGAGCAGGGAGCCAGATGTGGGACTCGATCCCAGGATGCTGGGATCATGACCCGAGCCGAAGGCAGCCGCTCAACCAACTGAGCCACCCAGGCGTCCCTTTAATTTTTTATTTCTTTTCAGCGTAACAGTATCCATTGTTTTTGCACCACACCCAGTGCTCCATGCAATACGTGCCCTCCCCAATACCCACCACCTCGTTCCCCCTACCTCCCCCCCACCCCTTCTAAACCTCAGATTGTTTTTCAGAGTCCATAGTCTCTTGTTTCACCTCCCCTTCCAATTTCCCTCAACTCCCTTCTCCTCTCAATCTCCCCTTGTCCTCCATGCTATTTGTTATGCTCCACAAATAAGTGAAACCATATGATCCTTGACTCTCTCTGCTTGACTTATTTCACTCAGCATAATCTCTTCCAGTCCCATCCATGTTGCTACAAAAGTTGGATATTCATCCTTCTTTCAGGTGTTTTTTACCTCTATAATCTACTGGAGGATAACAATGTACCAGAACCCTTGAGTGACCATTAATGCCTATTGGTCACATCGTGTATGCTACGTAGGACACTATTCTGTGTTCTTAACAATCATGGCTTTGACTCGTAGCTGAAGGTGGACTTTAACTGGAGTCTATTGTGCAAATACCTGAAGCAGGAAGTCCCCTGCCCAGTGAATGAGGCATGCAGACTTCCAGAGGTCTTGAGGTCCTCTCTTCAAATATACACATTCACTTTGAGCAATCAGGATTCCCACCCAAACGAGAGACAAAAGAAAAGAAAAAGAAAGAAAAGAAAAGAAGAAAAGAGAGAGAGAGAGAGAGGAAAGAAAGGGAAGATGAAAAAGAAGGTTCAGCCCAGATGGGCCCCAAGGTAATATTTATGAAGTAGACAAACAAAAAGATATAAAATGACTGATACAAGTATATGACAAGAGAAAAAATTATATATATATATGCAAATAAAGAAAGAACCTCGTCAAAAAGAACCACAAGTGTAAAATTTATATGCTATCAGGACAAACACAAAAAACACAGAAACACTGGTGGAAGAAGATGGGAGAGTTCTTATAAATTCTCAGTGTATGCGAGGAAGGTTGTTTTGATTCTTCCTGGATGTATCTTGATATCTTTGTTAAAGGACTCAACTTTCCTAAAAGAAAGGGGATTAAAAATTGGTTTACCTATAGGGGTAGTATTGATTGGGGAAAGGGGATTACTTTGAAGTTTAACTCGATATGAATATTAGAGGATAAAAATAAAAAGGAATAAACTAGACTAAACTAAACTAAAATTTAAAAAAAATGGAATTCAAAAAATAAAAATGCAAAAGAGAAACATAGGTGTATTTATCAAAAAGTTCAGGTTAGAAAGGTATTATGGAGGGCGCCTGGGTAGCTCAGTGGGTTAAGCCGTTGCCTTCGGCTCAGGTCATGATCTCAGGGTCCAGGGATAGAGTCCCGCATCGGGCTCTCTGCTCAGCGGGGAGCCTGCTTCCTCCTCTCTCTCTCTCTCTGCCTACTTGTAATCTCTCTCTGTCAAATAAATAAATAGAAAGGTATTATGGAATTTGATGTACTGCACAACTCGCTGTGATGGTAAATAGGTCAAAAAAATTACCTATGCGTAAAAATAAATAAATAAATAAAAATGAACCAGAATAGTGGGAACAAGTGAACAATACAAGTTTTCCTATGAGGTAGTGGTTGTTCTCTTGTAGTCCATTTTTTTTTCCTCTTTTTTTTTTTTTTCTTTCTTGGTTTGTTTTCTGGGGGAGGGGCCTGCCACGTGGGTTGTCAGTCAATGATGTTTCCTGAGTTAAGTCCTCCCGCCCACCTCAAGGGGGTGGGCTCTGAGGAAACTGGTTTTTTTCAGGCTTTTGTTCTCTGGCGGTTTTTATGCTTGTTCACTTTTTTTTCCCTCTCACCTTGACCGCCTTTGATGGTTTTTGTAGTTTTAGAGGAAAACAAACCGCACCCTGATCTCCCTCTCAGAGAGAAGCCTCAGTCTGGGTGGAGAGCCGAAATAAGTTCCCCCTTGGCTGCTGGCAGAGCAGGTTCCAAGTTGCAGACCCTGGGGGCGCAGGATCTTTTGCTTGTACCCAAAGCCAAGGCAGTGGCAGCTGTCTGGGAGCTCCCAACCGCCAGAGAGGTTCCAAGCAGCGATCGCACACTGAGATTTTGCCGCTGGCCTGGGCTGGGAGTGCCCGCCTTGCGTGCACCTCTTTCAGAGGCGGCGCGCGTCTCGGGCACTGAGAACGGGGCGCTGGTCCCTAAGCACCAGGCTGGGCTTTTGCGCACCTCTGTCGGGAGAGTTTGGGGCTCGCGGCTTAGGCTTTGAAACAATGGCGCGGGTCACAGAGCGCCGGCCGGGCCCTTGTAACTCAGGGGAGCATGAGGGACGTGCTTGCGTATCTCAAGCTTTGTGGTAGGGCTCGCGCGTTCTGCTGACCGGCGTGGCTCCCATCCCCTCACAGGAACTAGAACCCACGCATTCTCGGGCGCGCTGGCGGCTTAGGGACCAAGAGCTCATTTCTCCGCCGCACTCTCTCTGCCTCAGCGCCGGGGAGGCTGTCCTGGGACTGGGGACTTAAGCCCCTGTCCCTAGCCGCCCCGATTCCCACAATTCCCCCCCGCGATCCTTTGCTCTTTGGGAGTACTTTCAACCAGTCTCCAAGTTAATGCTGGTCCCCAGATGTAGGGCACTCTCGCTCGTATTGGGGTATTACTTTCCAACTGGTCGCCTCTGGTGGCTCCTTCCCCTTTTTGTTTATCTAACGAGAACAGTCCGCCTCCGTTCCCATTTCGCTTTATCTGCCCACTGGCGTCTTCTGCCCCTATAGAGATCCAGACGTGTATAATTCTGATCTCAGGCTGATTTCATGGGTGATCGGAGTTCTTTGGTAGGTAATCAGCTCACTTTGGGGTACCGGCTGAAAAGGCGCCTCCTCCTACTCCCCCCGCCATCTTGTCCCCCCCCCCACATTCACTTTCAACAGTCGTACCCTCCCCGAGGGAAAAGACGACCATCCAAAATCAGCGTGTGACCTCAGAGAGTTGCTTGTAGATTGCAGGCAGTGTTAGCGTTCTCCAGTTTGTTGGCCCCTCGGTGCTAGAAATCCCCGTTTCTATACACAAGCTTCCTCTCAAAATTTTACCCAATTAATGGAGGCAACTGGGTAATTTTCTATCGACATAACAAAAGTACAAGGCTATGTATTTTGAAACAAACAAATTTGTCCTCTATTGGGTTTGCTATTTTAGTAGAATTATGTGTAAGAAAGACAGTTAGAAAGAGCTTTTGATGTACAAATTTAAATTTGAATTTATTCTAATTTTGAACTTTATTCTCTTCCCTCTCCCTGTAGAATTTCTTTCATGTCCTTTTTAAAAAAGATTTTATTTATATATTTGACAGAGAGACACTGCAAGAGAGGGAACAGAAGCAGAAAGAGTGGGAGAGGGAGAAGCAGGCTTCCCACCAAACAGGGAGCCCGATGTGGGTCTCAATCCCAGGACCATGGGATTAGAACCTGAGCCTAAGACAGATGCTTAACAACTGAGCCACTCAGGCACCACTTGTTTCATGTTTTTAATAGAACTGAGAGTTTTTGTATAGAATATGGATGGTCACCATGATTCTATAGTGCCTTGCTTGACCGAGATATAAAAGTATACAAGCATCAGCTTTCAAAGGATTACCTCCAGCAAATTCTTATGTTTACCATAATGTTTATTTTTAAAATTTACTTGTTTAGATGCAGTACAAAAAACAGATGTTTGTCATTTTAGTAGCAAATTATTACTGGTTTTTCATTCATCTTTGAGAGTCCTGGTGAAGACGTGTGGTTCCCCTTGAAGTACTGAAAAGAAGATACTAAAAAATATTTGGGGGTGACTGGGTTGTTCAGTCGGTTGAGTGGCTGCCTTTGGCTCAGGTCATGATCCCAGGATGCTGGGATCGAGTCCATCTTCAGTCTCTCTGCTCAGCAGAGAGCCTGCTTATACCTCTCCCTTTGCCTGAAGCTCTGCCTACTTGTGCTCTCTCTGTAAAATAAATAAATAAAATCTTTTTAAAAAATTGGAAGGGCTCCTCAGTCACTCTTTCCTACTATCCCCATTTGTACATAAGGAAAGGCAGTGCAAACCTGGAGGGAGGAGCCCAGAATGAAAATGAAAGAAAGAAAGAAAATGGAAAAGAAAGAAAATGAAAGGGGAACTGGCTGAGAGACTAGAACCGAAGCTTCACCAAAGTATTGCCTTCCAGGAAGTAGAAAATGGGATGTTTGCTTCCAGCTTGGAGAGTATCGGAGCTTGGGTAAAAGAAACAAGCAAAATCCCGATGATTACGAGGCTCTGGAGGAATGGGGTGGGGTACCCAGGTGACCAGTAGGTTACAAACCCTGATTCTACCCATTTTCATTAAAAAGAAAAAAAAATACCCTGCAGTTCATCCTCTTCATGCCCCTCCCTCCTGCAAAGAGAGTACAAAGCAGTGACTTTCGAGGTACATAAAAATGAGTGAGGCATAAACCACCAATCACAAACTTTTCAGAAAAATCAAGCCACCGAAAAAAAGAACAGCTTTAATATGTTTTATCATTTCTTTCAAGAGAGAATATGCACCTAAGGGGAGAAAAAAAAGTGTTAGACATTAACATCAATGTAATTAAATTAATCATATGGATAAGCCAGAATATCTTATCATGAAATGAGAGCAGGCAGTTATAAAAATAATTAACCGATATCGTGGAAATACAAATAGCAACAGCAGTAAAAAGAAACCTTTCAAAGAGATGGGTTGAATAGCAGAATGAGCACTGCTTAAAACCAAACCAGAGAGATGGAATATCAAGCTAAGGAATTCTCTAAGAAGGCAACCCAAGGAAGAAAAAGACAAAAGCTCTGAGTGACAGGTAAGGAATTATAGAAGACAGACCTAAAAGTTCCAGTAGAGGTCTACAGACATCCCATTGGTTTGTCATCTTTCCTGTAAAAGACAACTCCTCTTTAGCATATGAAAACTCCTTTGAAACCTCCCTTTCCCTCACCTTCCCCCAACCACAGAGTACTTAACCTGCCATCTCTGACAACCCAGGGCAGCAGCTCTTCCTGCCCACAGGTCCTGTCCCCTTGCTTTAATAAACCACCATTTTGCAGCAAATATGTCTCAAGAATTCTTTTTGGTCATCGGCTCCGGACCTCAGCCCACTGAACCTCACCTAGGTTCTAGAACTTCATCAACTCTTTCCCTTAAAAATTGATGGTCCATATGGTTTTAAAATTAAATATACTAAGATGTTATTTTCTTTTTAGAATTCTGTCCTTCACATCAATAATCTTTCACTACAAGTTCAGGTTACTTTTGTATTACTAAAACACATATTGTTAAGGAAAAAAAAAAAAAAAGCTGTCTCCCACTGAGTGTGACCTAATGAGTCTAACAGCTACTCAGGTGATACCAAAAATCCATCATGGTGCCTCATTCCCAAAGAAGATTCACTGCCTTTGATGGGGGACAATAACAAGGTCATTCTGGAGGTGGAATGCCTGGCCATGGTTCCTCACTGGTCTGTCAAGCTTCAAACAGGGAACTCCTTACGGTAAGATGCCAGGTTTCACCACTGTCCCAGCTGCTTTTCTTGTAGCCCCTACACAAGTTTTGGATCTTCTCCTTCAAGGAATTTTCCCTCCAGCCCAGTTCTCAAGAGCTAAAGATTGCTCAACTCCCTTGCAACTCCCTGGTGCCAGCTTCAGGCCCAGGTCCTTCAAGCAAAGTCCTTAGTGCCTCTCAGTGATGAGGGAGCATGAGGCTGGCTGAAGACAAAGCAAAAGCTGGCGCCTTGCACCCCCCTCACCCCCCTCTCCATCCGCTCCCCCTCAGTCCTCTGTGTAGCATCCCTCAGGTGGCCCTGACTGCCATGAACAATAAGCAAATAGTTAACTTGCAGAGCTCACAATCCTGCTAGACAGGAGTCTCCCTTGGCTTACAAATGTCCTAAATCTCACTAACAAAGACGATTGATAGCAGGATTGTGACATCCCACCAATAAGTCTCCCAACTAGGTTAATGTTAATGGCTGGTCTAAAGACAATATTGATCAAGCCACAAGGGCAAGGGCCTCAGGTAGGCCTGGGACATCCTGGCACCTTGTAGGCCCTCTTTAGCATATGAAAACGCCATTGAAACCTTCTTTCCCCTTACCTTCCCCCAACCGCAGGGTACAGAACCTGCCATCCCTCACAACCGGGGGCACCTGCATCTCCGCCTGCCCAAGGGTCCTTCTCCCCGTGCTTTAATAAACAACCTTTAATAAACAACCTCTTGCACCAGAGACGTCTTAAGAATTCTTTCTTAGCCGTCGGCTCCGAACCTCACCCCACCGAACCTGACTTAGGTTCTGGGACTTCATCATCAGCACCTACTGCTCTCCTCTCCTGGTGGTCTCTCCGGACTCTAGCTCTTCTAGCAGGAGATGGGCACTTCCCCTCTACCCCTGTTGCCGGACCAACCTTACCTATCCTGCAGGGTCAGGTTGGCTTTTTATCTCTTGTTCTCTTCTGAGTGGTTAGTTTTTCATAGATACCGTGCTTTGCTTTTGTCAGGATTTACCCTGGACTATCAAAACCCTTTTCTTGTGCCAGTGAAGCCTAAGAAACAGTCCTGATGAGAGAACCAGGAACTCGAACAGATCATGTTTATCCTGAATGTTCTGTCCAAAATGAAAAATACATTTCTGAGGAGCCTCAAGATCTCTGAGAATGAAGTTTCACCAACTCTGTCATGTAGTGGCATCAATTCCGATTCTGTGTCAATTTTCCTACTTTCCCAGCTAGTAATTCTCTACCTCAGAAAGCCCACTCTCAACCGTTTCCTCTCTCAAAGGCAGTTGCTCTTAGAGTCTGCACATGGCACTTGGGGCCTGCTGGTTCTTGGCTACTGCCCTCTGTACCTTGGGTCTAACAGCTGCAGGGCATCAAGATGAGAACGTCCCTTGTTCTAAGACTTAATATAGTTTGGGGCACATGGTAAGCAATAATCACTTTTTTTGTTGATCAAAGTGTTCGACCTTTCTTAATTATTCTAGTACCACAATTTACTTGTTCTAAGATTTGTCCTCCCCCCCATTTTAATATCTCTTAAGGTGGCACTCACCTTGCACTTGATGACATATCCTAGTTTACCTGACAGCATTTCTCTTTCTTAGTCGAACATAAACTATAGTGCATCTTACCCTTGATGAAAGCTAGGATGCAATTAAATACTCTATTATGGTTACGATTCTGATATCTTAAATCCTCCGGTAGCTCCCTGTGCCCCCACAGTGTAGTACCTCACCTCCTCGGCATAGTATACAAACCATCTCACCCCCAGTGTTAACCCCGGGGCTCAGCCTCCATCCCCAGGTGATGCTGCTAGATCAGTTGTCAGTTGTCATGAACTTGCTGTAGTTTCCCAAATGCACTGTGCTGCCTCCTGGCACTTTGAAACTTGACACACTCATCCTCATTCTTCTGCTTTGCCCTTGTCTATCACCTCCCCTGAAAATCTGTTCCTAAGTGGCTTTTCCCAGCTCCAACCTACCCTTGGCAATCTTTTATCTCCCTGTGGTAAAGCCTGTCACACTGCACCATGGACATGCCCGTTGTCCCCCTGAGAAGAGAAAAGGGACAGTGAGGGCCCCCCAGCATTTGCAGCTCTAGTGCAGAGCCCCAAGCCTGGCTTGCAGGAAATGCCGGATCATGAAGACAAACGGAGATGATCCTCTGGCTAAAACCAGCTCTTCTTTGCCTACCGCAGGATCTGGATCAATAAAGAGCAGCCAGTTATTATTGCTGTTTTTCTAGGGATTTTTTCCCCATATATTTCCCAGGTCTTTACTCTTTTTATATCACTTTAATTCAGGCTTCAACCACTTCCTAGTCAGATCAGGTGAAATCATTTTCCTTCCCATACCCTCGATGTATTTCACACCTAGTAATTTTTTTTTAAAGATCTTATTTACCCATTTGACAGATCTCAAGTAGGTAGAGAGGCAGGCAGAGAGAGAGGGGGGAAGCAGGCTCCCCGCTGAGCAGAGAGCCCGATGTGGGGCTCCATCCCAGGACCCTGAAATCATGACCTGAGCCGAAGGCAGAGGCCTAAACCACTGAGCCACCCAGGAGCCCCCATATCTGGTAATTTTTAATCAACGTGGATTTGCTGCATCAAATAGTTCCTTCTTCTTCAAATATAAATATATAAATATATTGATCAAGTCACTCGCATGTCTTAGGAGAATGTCATACCTTTAGTAGCAAACTTGAAATCTTGGCCATTGGTTCTGATTTTTGTTTTGGTTTGATTTGGTTCGGTTTTTGTAATTTTAAAAATCCCTCCAGCCCTTGGCTCTGTCTGACCTCATTGCTTTCAGCTGTTTCTGCAACAAAATTGTCCCGGCAGCCAAAACTCTCATTGTTTTCAGTGGCGCCCCCTTCTGAACACTTTGTTAATAAAAAGCTTTTTTTTTTTTTTTTTTTGGCTATGGTAAATGTGGAACAACAATGAGGTATTTCAAAGAGGTGAACCACAGATAAATTTCTCTAAGGGTGGGGTGAGGGTTACTCAAAAAGGAACTTGACAAGGCTTTTAAAGATATCGATAATCATTATAACATAACGTGACTTATTGTTACTGTGCTCTTAACTGGGCAAACACTTGTTGGCTTCCAAGAAAGACTAACATAGTTCTAGATGGTTCTAGCGGCGTTCTAGCACAGGGTCTCATGAGGCAGGGATTCTAGCCACTGGCTGTGCAAGGCATGAGGCCTGTTAGTGATTCTATTTTTTCCTCTGCAGAATGGGCCTTTCTACATTCCAGGTCCTTTCTACCCCAATAAATAATGCGGTGATTCTCTCAGTGAGTTGTACTTTTGGTTTAAACAGCCAACTGTCTCTTAAAGAGGACTTTTGTTTAAAGTCCTTTCAAAAAAAAGTCCTTTCAAAAAAACCTTTATTTTTATTTTTTATTTTTTAATCCCATATGTTTACTCTGATCCTGCAACTTTGTCATTTTGACCTTCTCTGCTGATTAAAATACTCTCTCCAAAATGTCAGTTATTTGCAGGTACTTGCACTGTAGACATTCCTTACATATTTTTTAAAAAATCCATTCACGATTCTTAGTGAAAATCTCGGGAATCTGAAAGACTACCATTTGCTATTCATCGAATAGTTACTGTCTCCACTAAGTGACAGGGTTTCAGAGAACGTGAGCTCAGAAGAGATGTAGCCTTTTTTCCACTTTCTGCTACCATGTTCATATCTATGTTACTCAGAGGAGCCTTCTTTGTAGAAACATATTATCCAAACTTTTAAAAATCATAAAGCTGAATTTAAATTCTGTCCCTTCATTCCCCTCAACGCTTAAAAAGCCAAGCAAATTTTGTTCCATTTTTTAAGAGCCCATAGATGGCATTTTTTAATGTTGCGTTTTTGAGTTTTCATCACTATTTATGTTACTTCTACTTCACAGATAAACAATTGCTAATGACAATGTGAACTTCCTACAAATGTGCAATCAAAATCCCTAGGTACACATTACTGAAGTTCTTCGTTCCCTTTAAACATTATTTCCCTCTTGATATGCATTCTTGTTTTGTATTTTATTGCATTATAAAGTTTTTTTTTAACAGACTGCATTTTTTAGAGTAGTTTGGGGATCAAAGTAAAATTCCCTTTCCCCACATACACACAGCCTTCCCCATTATCAACATCCTGTACCACGGTGATAATTTTTCACGCTCACTGACCCTACACTGACACATCATTATCACCCCAAAGTCCACAGTTTACATTAGAGTTCACTCTTGGTGGGGCACCAGGATGGCTCAGTGGGTTAAGGCTTCTGCCTTCGGCTCAGGTCATAATCTCACGGTCCTGGGATCGAGCCCCAGACCAGACTCTCTGCTTGGGAGGGAGCCTGCTTTCCCCCAACCCCTGCTTTCCCCGCCTGCCTCTCTGCCTGCTTTGATGCCTGTCAAATAAATAAATAAAATCTTAAAAAAAAAAACTTTTCTCATAGAGTTCACTCTTGGTATAGTACCTTATGCATTTTGACAACTGTGTAGCTATATATATCTAAAATATCATACATATCATACAGAACATTTTCACTGGCCTAAAAATCCTCTGTGCTCTGCCTATTCATCCTCCTCCTCTCCTAACTGCTACAAACCGCTGACCTTTATACCATTTGCATAGTTCTGCCTTTTCTAGAAGGTCATATAGTTGGAACCTTGCAACATGAAGCTTTTTCAAATTGACTTCTTTCACTTATTATGACGAATTTTAAGTTTGTTCCCTGTCTTTTCATTACTTGATAGCCATTTCTCTTTATCGCTGAATCATATCCCATTGTCTCAATGGACCACAGTTTATCTATCCATTCTCCTCCTGAAGGACATCTTGGTTACTTCCAACTCTTGGCACTTATGGGTAAAGCTGTTACAAACACAGGTTTATATGCAGGTTTATGTGTACACAAAGTTTTCAGCTCTTTTGGGTGAGTACCAAGGAGCACGATTGCTGGATCATATGGTAAGAATATGTTTAGTTTTGTAAGAAACTGCCCAACTGTCTTCCTAAGTGGTAGCACCATTTTGGTGTTCTCAGCAGAATGAATGAGAGTTTCTCTTGTTCCTCATCGTCAAAAGCCTTTTATGTTGTCAGTATTTTGGATTTTAGCCATTCTAATAGATGTGTAGTGATATATCATTGTTTTATTTATTTATTTATTTTTAAAAAAGATTTTATTTATTTATTTGACAGAGAGAGATCACAAGAAGATGGAGAGGCAGGCAGAGAGAGAGAGAGAAAGGGAAGCAGGCTCCTGCTGAGCAGAGAGCCCGACGTGGAACTCGATCCCAGGACCCTGAGATCATGACCTGAGCCGAAGGCAGCGGCTTAACCCACTGAGCCACCCAGGCGCCCCTCATTGTTCTTTTAATTTACAATTCCTTAATTATACATGCTGTGGATCATCACAGCATCTTTTCATATCATTATTGCCATCTCTGTATCTTCTTCAGTGAGGTGTCTGTTCCAGTCCTTGCCAATTTTCCAATCAGGTCGTTCATTTTCTTGTGTTTGAGTTTTAGTATCATATATTATATTATTATATTATATTATATTATATTATATTATATTATATCATTATTATTTTTTTATAAACATATATTTTTATCCCCAGGGGTACAGGTCTGTGAATCGCCAGGTTTACACACTTCACAGCACTCACCATAGCACATACCCTTCCCAAAGTCCATAACTCTACCCCCCTTCTCCCAACCCTCCTCCCCCCGGCAACCCTCAGTTTGTTTTGTGATATTAAGAGTCACTTACGGTGTGTCTCCCTCCCAATCCCATCTTGTTTCATTTATTCTTCTCCTACCCCCTTAACCCCCATGTTGCATCTCCACTTCCTCATATCAGGGAGACCATATGATAGTTGTCTTTCTCCGCTTGACTTATTTCGCTAAGCATGATACCCTCTAGTTCCATCCACATCGTTGCAAATGGCAAGATTTCATTTCTTTTGATGGCTGCATAGTATTCCATTCTGTATATATACCACATCTTCTTTATCCATTCATCCGTTCATGGACATCTAGGTTCTTTCCATAGTTTGGCTATTGTAGACATTGTTGCTATAAACATTCGGGTGCACGTGCTCCTTCGGATCACTACGTTTGTATCTTTAGGGTAAATACCCAGTAGTGCAATTCCTGGGTCATAGGGCAGTTCTATTTTCAACATTTTGAGGAACCTCCATACTGTTTTCCAGAGTGGTTGCACCAGCTTGCATTCCCACCAACAGTGTAGGAGGGTTCCCCTTTCTCCGCATCCTCGCCAGCATCTGTCATTTCCTGACTTGTTCATTTTAGCCATTCTGACTGGTGTGAGGTGATATCTCACTGTGGTTTTGATCTGTATTTCCTGATGCCGAGTGATGTGGAGCACTTTTTCATGTGTCTCTTGGCCATCTGGATGTCTTCTTTGCAGAAATGTCTGTTCATGTCTTCTGCCCATTTCTTGATTGGATTATTTGTTCTTTGGGTGTTGAGTTTGCTAAGTTCTTTATAAATTTTGGACACTAGCCCTTTATCTGATATGTCATTTGCAAATATCTTCTCCCATTCTGTCGGTTGTCTTTTGGTTTTGTTAACTGTTTCCTTTGCTGTGCAAAAGCTTTTGATCTTGATGAAATCCCAATAGTTCATTTTTGCCCTTGCTTCCCTTGCCTTTGGTGATGTTCCTAGGAAGACGTTGCTGTGGTTGAGGTCGAAGAGGTTGCTGCCTGTGTTCTCCTCAAGGATTTTGATGGATTCCTTTCTCACATTGAGGTCCTTCATCCATTTTGAGTCTATTTTTGTGTGTGGTGTAAGGAAACGGTCCAATTTCATTTTTCTGCATGTGGCTGTCCAATTTTCCCAGCACCATTTATTGAAGAGGCTGTCTTTTTTCCATTGGACATTCTTTCCTGCTTTGTCGAAGATTAGTTGACCATAGAGTTGAGGATCTATTTCTGGGCTCTCTATTCAGTTCCATTGATCTATGTGTCTGTTTTTGTGCCAGTACCATGCTGTCTTGATGATGACAGCTTTGTAATAGAGCTTGAAGTCCGGAATTGTGATGCCACCAACTTTGGCTTTCTTTTTCAATATTCCTTTGGCTATTCGATGTCTTTTTTGGTTCCATATAAACTTTAGGATTATTTGTTCCATTTCTTTGAAGAAAATGGATGGTATTTTGATAGGAATTGCATTAAATGTGTAGATCGTTTTAGGTAGCATGGACATTTTCACAATATTTATGCTTCCCATCCAGGAGCATGGAACATTTTTCCATTTCTTTGTGTCTTCCTCAATTTCTTCATGAGTATGTTATAGTTTTCCAAGTATAGATTCTTAGCCTTTTTGGTTAGGTTTATTCCTAGGTATCTTATAGTTTTGGGTGCAACTGTAAATGGGATTGATTCCTTAATTTCTCTTTCTTCTGTCTTGTTGTTGGGGTAGAGAAATGCAACTGATTTCTGTGCATTGATTTTATAACCTGATACTTTACTAAATTCCTGTACAAGTTCTAGCAGTTTTGGAGTGGATTCTTTTGGGTTTTCCACATATAGTATCATATCATCTTCAAAGAACGATAGTTTGACTTCTTCTTTGCCGATTTGGATGCCTTTAATTTCCTTTTATTTGTCTGATTGCTGAGGCTAGGACTTCTAGTACTCTGTTGAATAGCAGAGGTGATAACGGACATCCCTGCCGTGTTCCTGACCTTAGCAGAATAGCTTTCAGTTTTTTTCCATTGAGAATAATATTTGCAGTGGGTTTTTCATAAATGGCTTTGATGATATTGATGATATTGATGATATATTGATGATATGTGCCTTCTATCCCTGCAGTTTGAAGAGTTTTGAGCAGGAAGGGATGCTGTACTTTGTCAAATGCTTTTTCAGCATCTATTAATTGTATCATATGGTTCTTGTTCTTTCTTTTATTAATGTGTTGTATGATATTGATTGATTTGCAGATGTTGTACCAACCTTGCAGCCCTGGAATAAATCCCACTTGGTCGTGGTGAATAATCCTTTTAATGTACTGTTGAATCCTATTGGCTAGTATTTCGGTGAGAATTTTTGCATCTGTGTTCATCAAGGATATTGGTCTGTAGTTCTCTTTTTTGATGGGATCCTTGTCTGGTTTTGGGATCAAGGTGATGCTGGCCTCATAAAATGAGTTTGGAAGTTTTCCTTCCAGTTCTATTTTTTGGGAACAGTTTTAGGAGAATAGGAATTAGTTTTTTAAGTGTTTGGTAGAATTCCCCCGGGAAGCCGTCTGGCCCTGGGCTTTTGTTTGTTTGGAGATTTTTGATGACTGTTTCAATCTCCTTACTGGTTATGGGTCTGTTCAGGCTTTCTAGTTCTTCCTGGTTCAGCTGTGGTAGTTTATATGTCTCTAGGAATGCATCCATTTCTTCCAGATTGTCAAATTTGTTGGTGTAGAATTGCTCATAATATGTTCTTATAATTGTCTGTATTTCTTTGGTGTTAGTTGTGATCTCTCCTCTTTCATTCATGATTTTATTTATTTGGGTCCTTTCTTTTTTCTTTTTGGTAAGTCTGGCCAGGGGTTTTTCAGTCTTATTAATTCTTTCAAAGAACCAGCTCCTAGTTGTTGATTTGTTCTATTGTTTTTTCGGTTTTTATTTCCTTGATTTCTGCTCTGATCTTTATGATTTCTCTTCTCCTGCTGGGCTTAGGGTTTATTTCTTGTTCTTTCTCCAGCTCCTTTAGGTGTAGGGTTAGGTTGTGTACCTGAGACCTTTCTTGTTTCTTGAGAAAGGCTTGAACTGCTATATATTTTCCTCTCAGGACTGCCTTTGTTTTGACCCACAGATTTTGAACCATTGTGTTTTCATTATTATCATTTGTTTCCATGAATTTTTTCAATTCTTCTTTAATTTCCTGGTTGACCCATTCATTCTTTAGAAAGATGCGGTTTAGTCTCCATGTATTTGGGTTCTTTCCAAACTTCCTCTTATGATTGAGTTCTAGCTTCAGAGCAGTGTGGTCTGAAAATATGCAGGGAATGATCCCAAACTTTAGATACCAGTTGAGGCCTGATTTAGGACCGAGGATGTGATCTATTCTGGACAATGTTCCATGTGTACTAGAGAAGAATGTGTATTGTTGCTTTGGGATGCAATGTTCTGAATATATCTGTGATGTCCATCTGGTCCAGTGTGTCACTTAAGGCCTTTATTTCCTTGTTGATCTTTTGCTTGGATGATCTGTCCATTTCAGCGAGGGGAGTGTTAAAGTCCCCTACTATTATTGTATTATTGTTGATGTGTCTCTTTGATTTTGTTATTAATTGGTTTATATAGTTGGCTGCTCCCACATTAGGGGCATAGATATTTAAAATTGTTAGATCTTCTTGCCGGACAGATCCTTTGAGTATGATATAGTGTCCTTCCTCATTTCTTATTATAGTCTTTGGATTAAAATCTAATTGATCTGATATAAGGATTGCCACTCCTGCTTTCTTCTGATGTCCATTAGCATGGTAAATTCTTTTCCACCCCCTCACTTTAAATCTGGAGGTGTCTTCCGGTTTAAAATGAGTTTCCTGTAGGCAACATATAGATGAGGTTTTTTTTTTTTTATCCATTCTGATACCCTGTGTCTTTTGACTGGGGCATTTAGCCCATTAACACTCAGGGTAACTATTGACAGATAGGTGGTTTGGGCTGCTGCCTTCGGCTCGGGTCATGATCTCAGGGTCCTGGGATCGAGCCCTGCATTGGGCTCCCTGCTCCGCGGGAAGCCTGCTTCCCTCTCTCTCTCTCTCTCTCTCTGCCTGCCTCTCTGCCTACTTGTGATCTCTGTCTGTCAAATAAATAAATAAAATCTTAAAAAAAAAATTAGTGCTATTGTATTGCCTGTAAGGTGACTGTTCCTGTATATTGTCTCTGTTCCTTTCTGAGCTACTACGTTTAGGCTCTCTCTTTGCTTAGGGGACCCCTTTCAATATTACCTGTAGAGCTGGTTTGGTCTTTGCAAATTCTTTCAGTTTTTGTTTGTCCTGGAAGCTTTTAATCTCTCCTTCTATTTTCAATGATAGCCTAGCTGGATATAGCATTCTTGGCTGCATGTTTTACTCGTTTAGTGCTCTGAATATATCATGCCTGCTCTTTCTGGCCTTCCAGGTCTCTGTCGGTAAGTCTGCTGCCAATCTAATATTTTTACCATTGTATGTTACAGACTTCTTTTCCCGGGCTGCTTTCAGGATTTTCTCTTTGTCACTAAGACTTGTAAATGTTACTATTAGGTGATGGGGTATGGGCCTATTCTTATTGATTTTGAGGGGGGTTCTCTGCACCTCCTGGATTTTGATGCTTGTTCCATTTGCCATATTGGGGAAATTCTCTCCAGTAATTCTCTCCAATATACCTTCTGCTCCCCTCTCTCTTTCTTCTTCTTCTGGAATCCCAATTATTCTAATATTGTTTCGTCTTATGGTGTCACTTATCTCTCGAATTCTCCCCTCATGGTCCAGTAGCTGTTTGTCCCTCTTTTGCTCAGCTTCTTTATTCTCTGTCATTTGGTCCTCTATATCGCTAATTCTTTTTTCTGCCTCATTTATCCTAGCAGTGAGAGCCTCCATTTTTGATTGCACCTCATTAATAGCTTTTTTGTTTTCAACTTGGTTAGATTTTAGTTCTTTTATTTCTCCAGAAAGGGCTTTTATATCTCCCGAGAGGGTTTTCCTAATATCTTCCATGCCTTTTTCGTGCCCGGCTAGAACCTTGAGAATCGTCATTCTGAACTCTAGATCTGACATATTACCAATGTCTGTATTGATTAGGTCCCTAGCCTTTGTTACTGCCTCTTGTTCTTTTTTTTTTTTTTTTGTGGTGCATTTTTCCACCTTGTCATTTTGTCTAGATAAGAGTATATGTGGGAGGGACGCCTGGGTGGCTCTGTTGGTTGGACAACTTCCTTCGGCTCAGGTCATGATCCTGGAGTCCCGGGATCGAGTCCCACAACGGGCTCCCAGCTCCACAGGGAGTCTGCTTCTCCCTCTGACCTTCTCCTCGCTCATGCTCTCTCACTGTCTCTCTCTCAAATAAATAAATAAGAATCTTAAAAAAAAAAGCGTATATGAAGGAGCAAGTAAAATACTAAAAGGGTGGCAACAACCCCAGGATAATATGCTTTAACCAAATCAGAAGAGATCCCAAATCATGAGGGGGGAGAAAGTGGGTAAAAAGAGGGTCAGGAAGAAAAGAAAAGAAAAGAAAAGAAAAGAAAAGAAAAGAAAAGAAAAGAAACAATTAAAAAAATAAACGAATAAAGAAAAAATATAAAAAAGGAAAATATATATATATTAGATAAACTAGTTAAGAAAACATTAAAAAAGAAAAGGGTAAAAGTTAAAAAAAATTTAGCAGAAGGGAAAAATAATTGAAAAAGTATAAAAAATTAAATTAACTGTAAGAATAAAGAATCATGGGGAGAAAGCCAAGAGTTTCGTGCTTTGCTTTCTCCTCTTCTGGAATTCCGCTGCTCTCCTTGGTATTGAAACTGCACTCCTTGGTAGTTGAACTTGGTCGTGGCTGGATTTCTTGTTGATCTTCTGGGGAGGGGGCCTGGTGTAGTGATTTGCAAGTGTCTTTGCCCCAGGCGGAATTGCACCACCCTTACCAGGCGCCGGGCTGAGTAATCTGCTTGGGTTTGCTTTCGGGAGCTTTGGTTCCCTGAGCGCTTTCTGTACAGTTCCAGAGGTCAGGAATGAAAATGGCGGCCTCTTGGTCTCCGGCCTGCAGGAGCTGAGAGCCCGGGGCCCCACTCCTCAGTGCGCCCTCAGAGAACAGCGCCCAATTACTCCCATATTCCTGGCCTCCGGCTGCACTCTGAGCTCACCCAGCCTGCAATCGGTTCAAGGTAACTCTGAGCTGAGAGCTCACTCCTCGGCTCTGTCTCTGTAGCTGGCTTCCCTGTTCTAATACCTGCGAGCTCTGCGACACTCAGACTCCCCCGATCCTTCTGTGACCCTGCGGGACCTGAGGCCATGCTGACCCCGCGTTGGCTTCACCCCGGTTTAGCCTCTGGAGCGATGTCCCTCAGCGGAACAGACTTCTAAAATTCCTGATTTTGTGCTCTGTTGCTCCGCCGCTTGCCGGGAGCTGGCCCCTCCCCCCGTGGTCAATCTTCCCGTCACTATGGATTCACTTCTCTGCCAGTCCTACCTTTCAGAAAGTGGTTGATTTTCTGTTTCTACAATTGCTGTTCTTCTTCTCTTCGATCTCTCATTGGATTTGTAGGTGTTTACAATCTTTAGATAAGCTATCTAGCTGATCTCCTGCTATCTGAAGTAGTCTCAGCCTGCTACTTCTCTGCCATCTTGACTCCTCCCCAATCTCTTATATATTTTTAATAACAGTCCTCTATCGGATATGTCTTTTGCAAATTTTTTTTCTCCCAGTGTGTGGCTTATCTCTTTATCTTCTTGACAATGTCTTTTGTGAAGCAGAAGCCTTCAGTCTTAATGAAGCCCAGCTTATTGATATTTCCTTTCATGGAGTGTGCCTTTGGTGTCTATCTAAAAGAAAAAAAAAATCTTTGTCATATCCAAGGTCATTTAGGTTTTCTCCAATGTTGTCATCTGTTTTATAATTGGATTTATATTTAGGTCTATGATCCATTTTGAGTTAATTTTGAAGGGTGTAAGGGCTCTGTCTAGATTATTTTTTTTTAAGATTCTATTTATTTATTTGACAGAGAGATAGATCACAAGTAGGCCGAGGCAGGCAGAGAGAGGGGGGGAAGCAGACTCCCTGCCGAGCAGAGAGCCTGATGCTCGATCCCAGGACCTTGAGATCATGACCTGAGCTGAAGGCAGAGGCTTAACCCACAGAGCCACCAAGGTGCCCCTAGATTTTTTTTTTTTAAATATATGTGGTTATCCAGTTGTTCCAGCACCATTTGTTGAAAAGAATATTTTTGCTTCTTTGTCAAAGATCAGTTGACTATATGACTATATTTATGTAGGTATATTTATGGGCTGTTTATTCTGTTTCATTGATCTACTTGTCTATCTTTTGCCAATCATACTGTCTTGATTGCTGTAGCTTGGTAGTAAGTCTTGAAGTTGATTTTTATCAGTAAGACTTTGCTCTTCGGTATTGTGTTGGTTTTTCTGAGTCTTTGACATCTCTACATGAAATATAGAATCAGTTTGTTGATATCCACAAAATAACTTTTTGGATTTTATTGGGATTTTGTTGAGTCTATAGATCAAGGTGAGAATAACTGACATTGTGACAATATTGAGTCTTCCTATCCATAAACATGGAATATCTCTTCATTTATTTAGTTGTTCTGACATATTACCTTTGGGTTTTATAATTTTCCTCATTTAGATGTTATAAATATTTTGTTAGATTTATAACTAAGCATTTCATTTTAGGGGGTGTTAATGTAAATGGTATTGTGTTTTCAATTTTAAATTCCATTTTTTCATTGCTAGTATACAGGAGAGTGATTGACTTTTGTATATTAACCTTGTATACTGGAACTTTGCAATAATTGCTTATTATTTCCAGGAATTTTTTGACAGTTTTGTTCCCTACATAAATGATCATGTCACTTACAAACAAAGACAGTTTTATTTCATCCTTCCCAATCAGTATAATTTTTATTTCCTTGTATTGTCTTCTTGCATTACCTAAGACCTCCAATATGGTGTTGAGAAGGGACACTCTTGTCTTGTTCCTAATCTAGCAGGACAACTTATAGTTTCTCACCATTAAGTGTAATGTTAATTATGGGGGATTTTTTTGTATATGTTCTTTATCCAGAATGTGTATTCTGTTGTGTTTGAATGAAATAGTTGATAAACGTTGACTAGGTCCACTTGACTAATGGTGTTCAACTATGTCCTTACTGGTTTTCTACTGGCTCTGCCCATTTCTTTTTTTTTCTCATTTTATTTATATTTATTTATTTGAGAGAAAGAATGAGAATGGAGAAGTCAGAGGGAGAAGCAGACTCCCTACTGAGCAGGGAGCCCCATATGGGACTCGATCCTTGGACTCTATCCTGGGACTCCAGGATCATGCCCTGAGCCAAAGGCAGTTGCTTAACCAACTGAACCATCCAGACACCCAGATCCTCCGATTTCTGAAGAGGGTGTTGAATTCTTCAGCTGTAATAATGAATTCATCTACTTCTCCCTGTAGTTCTAGTAGTTTTTGCCTCAGGCATTTCGACATCTGTTGTTAGACACATATATTTAAAGAGTTGTTAAGTCTTCTTGGAAAATTGACTGCTTTATTATTATGTAATGCCCCTCTTTATCTCTGAAAACTTTCTTTGCTCTGGAGTCTGCTCTGTCAGAAATTAATGTAGCTATTCCTGCTTTCTTTTTATTAGTGTTAACATGGTATATATCTCTCCATCCCTTTACTTTTAATTTCTATAAGTGTCTTTATATTTAAAATAAGTTTCTTTTTTTAAAGATTTTATTTATTTGAGAGAGAGATGAGTGGGGGGAGGAGCTGAGGGAGAAGGAAAAGCAGACCACCCACTGAGCAGGGAGCCTGATGCAGGGCTCAATTCCATTACCCCAAGATCATGACCTGAACTGAAGGCAGATACTTAACTGACTGAGCTACCTAGGCACCCCTAAAATAAGTTTCTTATAGATAAAATATAGTTAGATCTTGTTTTTTGATCCACTCTAATAATCTCTTTTAGTTGGTATATTTAGGCAATTAATATTTAAAGTGATTATTGATATTTTTGGATTGATACCTACCATAGTTGTTACTATTTTCCATTTAGTGCCTTTGTTCTTTGTTCCTGTTTTTATCTTCCTCTCCCTTTTGTAGTTTTTAAAAAATATTTTATTTATTTTTTTGTCAGAGAGAGAGAGCACAAGCAGGGGGAGCATCAGCAGGCAGAGCAGGCAGAGGGAGAAGCAGGTTCCCTGCTCAGCAAGGAGTCTGATGTGGGTCTTGATCCCAGGACCCTGGGATCATGACCTGAGCCAAAGGCAGATGCTTAGCCAACTGAGCCACCTTTTGTAGTTTTATCCTTTTATTTTTATTTTTTCCTTTTGTAGTTTCAATTGAGCGTTTTATGGGATTCCATTTTATTTTCTTTTGTAGCATATCTGTTATATTACTTTTTTAAAAAAAGAAAACTTCTTTAGTGGCTGTCCTAGACTTGCACAATATAATAATACAAGCCATTTTCAAATAGTGCAAGTAGTGCAAGTACCTTATAATAACATAAGTAATCCTAATTCCTCCCATATATCCCTTGTATCATTGCTCATTTCACTTATACAATAAGCATACTAAACATATATATGTATATAAACATACATAATTAAGTACATTGTTGCTATTATTATTTTGAACAAATTATTGTTAGATCAACTAAAAGTAAGAAAAATAAAAGCTTTTATTTTACCTTGATGTATTGCTTCCCTGATGGTCTTCCTTTCTTTATGGAGGTCTGAATTTTTGACCTCTATTTTTTCCTTCTAAAGAACTTCTTTTAACATTTCTTGTAAGGCAGGTCCACTGGCAATTAATTCCCTCAATTTTTGTTAAATTGAGAAAATATTTACTTTTCTTTCACTTTCGGAGGTTAAGTTTTCAGGGTGCAGAATTCTAGGTTGGCATTTTTTTCCCCTCTCAACACTAAATATTTCACTTCACTGTCTTCTCGTTTGCCTGGTTCTTGAGCAGAAGTTGGATGTAATTCTTACCTTTATTCCTCTATAGTAAGGTGTTTTTATTCTCTGGCTTATTGTTCCTTTATCATTGCTTTTCTGAAGTTTGAATATATTATGCTTCAGTATAGTTTTGTTTGTCTTGCTTGGTTTTGGTTTTTGTCATTTATCCTGCTCGGTGTTCTCTGAGAGTCCTGGATCTGTGGTTTGGTCTCTGATATTAATTTAGGAAAATTCTCAATCATTATCACTTCAAATATTTCTTTTTTTTTAAGACTTTATTTATTTATTTGACAGAGAGAGATCACAAGTAGGCAGAGAGGCAGGCAGAGAGAGAGAGAGGAGGAAGCAGACTCCCTGCTGAGCAGAGAGCCCGATGCGGGACTCGATCCCAGGACCCTGAGATCATGACCTGAGCCGAAGGCAGCGGCTTAACCCACTGAGCCACCCAGGCGCCCCACTTCAAATATTTCTTTTGTTTCTTTCCCTCTTCTTCTGATATTCCCATTACATGTATGTTAAAACTTTGGTAGCTACATCTCAGTTCCAGAATATTTTGTTCTAGTTTCTTTTTCTATCTTCTTTACCTTTTCTCTTCCATTTTGGAATTTTCTACTGTCTTATCCTGAAGCTCTGAATTTTTCTCCTCAGCCATATCCCTTATGCTGATGAGCCCATCAGAGGCATTCTTTATTTCTGCTACAGTGGTTTTTTTTTTCCCCCTAGCATTTAAAAAATTTTTTCTTTTGAGAATTTACTTCTTCCTCCTTAAGTTGTCAATCCACTCTTGCCTGATGTCTACTGTATCCATTAGAGCCCATACCATATTGATCAGAGTTTTCAGTTCTCTGGTTGATAATTCCAACAATCTTGCCATTGCTGTTTCTTCAAACTGTGTTGCCTTTTTAGTATGCCTTGTAACTTTTTCTCGATAGCCAGACATGATGTACCAGGTAAAAGGACCTGTGGCACATAGGCCTCTCATACGCCAGCCTTTAGTAATGTGGTGGTGAGTGTTGGGGAGAGGAAGCATTCTGTAGTCCTATTATTTGGTTCCAGTCTTCTGGTGAGTCTGTGTCTCTGGACTGTGAACCTCACAAATGCTTCTCAGTCCACTTTTGCCCCGAGATGAGACAAAATTGCTAGAGTAGGTTGGACTTGGGTCTTTCCTTTCCCCCATGTGGAAGGTGAGAGCCAGCTGAGGTTGGACATTTCCTTCCTCTGGGTTGGTTAGGCTGTGATAAAACACCAGTAGTTTAGACTCTGGTAGAATAGTTCCTCTGAAAGGGAAGCCTTTTTAATAACAGAATGCTCTGAGTATTTCAAAATGATTCCAATTCACTTCTTGCTACTGATAGTCACTGTGAGAACCTGGTCAAACTCATGAGGTAAAATTCCTAAAAATGTGTGGTTCCCCATCCCCCCGCCCCCTGGAGTTTTTATTTCTCAGAAACCCACACTGAGCCTTCAGCAATTGAACAGTTACAGTCCAGGTTTTCCTGCCTTCCTACGAATTCCAGTGAAGGTTTCTGTGTGTGGCTTTCTGTTCTGGTAGATTGTAATCTTCTATACGGGCCTGTTGATTTCTCCAATGTTTGAAGGCAGTGCTTTGCCCTGTGACCCCACTTCCCTGATGGATCTAAGGAGGGCTGTTGACTTTCCAGTTTGTTGAGCTTTTTACTTGTTGTCAGGGAGGAGTGGGGATGACTTTCAGGCTCCATGCTGGCCATTATAAAGCTTTAAGTATTTGAAAGCAAAATAATGATTTTATTGTTGTATCAGTATACCTTTGTGATCATCATTAAGGTATCATAATTCAACCACTCTATTATTGAACACGAAGGTGCATCTACTGTTCCTTTATTTCTTAGTTATACTTCAGCTGAAATGATTATCTTCACGCACTTGAAATTATTCTTCTTTGGATTATTTTCTTTTTATATCCAAGTTCCCATCTATAAACCTCTAGTCACAAAATCGATTAAGAAAATGACTATAATATTCATGACTGATTGGATCTTTTGGTTGGGAAAGGAGGTTGGGGGAGGAGACACATGAGAATTAGTAGTCCTCTTTCAACACTTACAAGTCTTTGCACTGATTGAAATGGAAAATGTCTGAGTATCATAAGGAGTTGCCTGTTGAAACAAGTTAAGTGACACCCCATTCTCTCAACTGAATAATAAGGAGTCCTTGGGGTTCCTGGGCTGCTCAGTCAGTTAAGCCGCTGCCTTCGGCTCAGGTCATGATCCCAGGGTCCTGGGATTGAGCCACACGTCAGACTCTCTGCTCAGCGGTGAGCCTGTTTCTCTCTCCTGCTTGTCTCTCTGCCTAGTTGTGTTCTGTCTGTCAAATAAATAAATAAATAAAATCTTTAAAAAAAAAAAAAAGAAGAAGAAGAAGAAGTAAGGAGTCCTGAAACTGAGAAAGTTTGTATGGAAATGCTGGTGAAATGCCAACTGAATATTACCCCCACCTTAACAGACCACCAGGGACGTGAGTCAAAGCCAAGCAGCAAGGGTCGTTTATTGCAGGTTCGAACCTGGACCTCTGCGCCGCTCGTTGCCGATAACGCCGAGAGGTCCGGAGCTGGGTCAGTGCAGGATTTTTATAGACAGATACAAACAAGTTTCGGGTGGGGCTGAGCTGATTGATTGACAGTTTGAACAGCATACTTGGCGTCAGTGGATTGGGTCAGGGGACCCGCACGCGGCGCGAAAGCAGACAAAGCAATCTTACAGAAGCAGAACTGGCCGGTTAGCCCACGCATGCGAAAAAAAGCACTATCAGGATATTGTAGGCCTGGTTACTATCAAGCCAAGGCCACTTTCCCTCTAATGAGGCACTAACATAAAGACAATTGGGAGTCTCCTGGTGGAATGTTACATTCCTGCTATCAAACGTCCTTGTTAGTGAGATTTAGGTTTAGAAGAAATTTAACTTTATTTACTTTTCTTTCTACCTCCGCCTCCTTCGGTTTTTCATGGAGGGGAGGGTGACATTAGGGCTTGGGGAACTGATTTGTGTCTTTGGAAATTGGGCTATTGATAAGGTAACTTCTTTGTTGTAAATCTCAAGGACATTTGCAAACCAAGGGAGACTCCTACCTTGCAGGACTGTGATCTCTGCAAGTTAACTATTTATCGTTTTATGGCAGTCAGGGGTGCCTGAGGAATGCTACACATATGGAGGGGAGCGGGTGAAGGGGGGGTGCAAGGCGCCAGCTTTTGCTTTGTCCTCAGCCAGCCTCCTGCTCCTTCACTGGTGATATGCATTTCTAAAATGCAAGTTCTTAATAATCACAAAAGGAAGGTCAATTAAATTCTGTTAATCTATGAGAAATTATATTCTACAATGTGCAACTTAAGCTTCCCCTTCTGTTTCAACTGAATTAAATTTTTCTCCATGCTAATCGTGTCAACTGTAACTTAGTGATAAAAAAGTACACGTTTCAGACCTATAAATGTCACCAAAACTCTCAGAAGGCAGCTTTTGCCTTATGTTATCCTGTTATGTATAATGTTTTGTCTATCGTAGAAATAAAATTGGCTTTTCAATTAAAAAAAAAGTACACATTTCTTCCCCTGAAACTGCTGGAACAGATGTTGGTTTGAGATGGCTCATGCACAGGTCCTCTGTACTTGTGTTTGCCTTTGGTGCCCTCTACCTTCCCTCTCGGTGCACTTCCTTGTTCCTCTTCATTATTTCCTCTCTTCCTAATGCTCCCCAGTTCCCCAAAGAAAACCTGATCGGATAAAAATAATTGACAATAGCATGAAACTATTTGCCTTTGAAAAGAGATCAAAACAGTGTGACACAAAGGAAGGGTTGGTATATAATCTCAGACAGGAAAGGTCTCATATCTATTTCAAATATGCTAACCACCAGTTAATTGTGTAAAATGGATAAACAAAATAAATTATTACGTTCATATTTATGTCATAGTCTGTGCATTGCCCTTGTTGGGTATTGGATATTTTTGTATTTCTATATTTTATATTTGTGTTTATTGAGTTTTTCAGGATGCAGCTAAGTTACTTGAAAAAGAGTTTGATCCTTTTGGGTCTTGCTTTTAAGATTTGTTGGGTGGAAATGGGGCAGCACTCCATCAGTCCAGGGATAATTATTCTCCTAATTCTTCTCTACTACTGAGGCAAGACTCTTGTGTGAACTCTGCCAAATTCCTATGAAATAGAAGGTTTTTCTAGTCCTGTTGGTAGGACTAAGCACTATTCGTGGCTCTGAGTGAGCACCACTCATTGTCCCCTCTAACTGTCTGACATCGTCCCTCTAATCATCCTTTCTCCAACTCTGGGTCACTTCCAGCATGAATGCCTCCATCAGTAAATGTTATGCTGAGTAGTGAAGAGGGACATTCCATGGATCTCTGAGGAACCTTCTGTGAAGTCTCTATAGCATTCTGTCCTGTGACTTCTAGCTTCATCTCTTCACATTAGGGAGTCCTAGGGATTTGTCTGCATTCCCGTTCTCTGAACTGCAACTGGGAAATTCCCTTAAGACAGTAAGCTGGGACAATTATAAGAATCATCTTGCTTATATCCTGGCTCTTAGAAATCATTGACATTTTTTATCTGTTGTGTAGTGCCTTAAAAACTCTTGTTTCATATATTTTACTTGGGGTTTTTGTTCTTATTTCAGGTAAAAGGGTAAATCTGCTTCCTGTTACTCTACCTTGGTCATAAGGCAAAGTTGACATACATCCATTTTTTTAAAAATCATACATGTAGTTATAGAGAACATAGATTGGCTTGTGCCTACCCCTCATATCACTGTGCAACTTGTTTTTTTCATTTAAAAATTTTTAGCTTATTTTTGCTAACTTCTGTAAAATATTATCTTGCATGATTATATTATATATTTATTCATCCTCCTATTGGTTGCCAATTGTGTTGTTTCTAATATTTGCTGTTACAAACAATGCTGCAAACAACATTCTTATGCGTTCCTCCTTGTATCACATGTAATGGATATCTTAGGTCAGTTTTAGCAAATTTAGCGATTTTAGGCCAATGCTCTCCAATGTGACCATTATCACTTTACATTCCCACACTGTAAGAAGACCTGTTTCTTTGCAATTTTGCCCATATTTGATATTGGCGAGCTTTTAATGTTTTGCCAGTCTGCTAGCTCACTAATACTTTAATTTGTATTTCTCTTACGTTTTAAAAAGATTTTATTTATTTATTTTTAAAGATTTTATTTATTTATTTGACAGAGATCACAAATAGGCAGAGAGGCAGGCAGAGAGAGAGGAAGGGAACCAGGCTCCCCGCTGAGCAGAGAGCCCAATGTGGGGCTCAATTCCAGGACCCTGGGAACATGACCTGAGCCAAAGGCTGAGGTTTTAACCCACTGAGCCACCCAGGCGCCCCAGGATTTCTCTTAGTTTTACAAGGTTGAGCACCTTATCTTATTTTTATTGGTCATTTCGGTTTCTCCTAGGAATTTTCTACTTAGTTTTTATCTAACCTTATATTTTTTAACATACTTTAATTTGTTTAAATGAATGCTGAAAACTTTTGATCCTCGCCTTTTATTTTATATACATAAATATATATTATATACTATTCTATTTTATAATTAGAAATATAAATATTTTAGGGGCATCTGGGTGGCTCAGCGGGTTAAGCCTCTGCCTTTGGCCCAGGTCATGATCTCAGGTTCCTGGGATCCAGCCCCGCATTGGGCTCTCTGCTCAGCAGGGAGCCTACTTCCCCCCCCATCTCTGCTTGCCTGTCTGCCTGCTTGCGAACTCTCTCTGTGTCAAATAAATAAATAAAATCTTTTAAAAAATTTTTAGAAAAGAAATATATTTTATATTTAAATTTTATCTTATATTTTATTTAGTTATAAAATTATGTATATAATATTACATAGTTAATTTCTCTAAGTTTGCCCTTATTGTATAAATTTTTAAAAATTTTTTGTTTTTGTTTTTGTTTTTTCTTTTTCATTAACATGTAACGTGTTATTTGTTTCAGGGGTACAGGTCTGTGAATCATTAGTCTTATATGATTCACATCACTCACCACAGCACATACCCTACCCAGTATCCATAACCCAGCCACCCTATCTCTCCCCTCCCAGCTCCCCAGAAACCCCTCAGCAAATGGATGAAAGACCTCAGTGTGAGACAGGAATCCATCAAAATCCTTGAAGAGAAAACAGGCAGCAACCTCTTCAACCCCAGCCATAGAAACTTTTTCCTAGAAACATCCCCATTTAATAATTTTTTATTGTTTTCTGGTGCAGAATTTGAATTTATGTTCAGTTAGACTTTATGTCTGCTTATTTTTTGGCCTTAAGAAAGCCTTTCTGGGGCACCGGGGTGGCTCAGTCAGTTAAGCAACTGACTCCTGCTTTTGTCTCAGGGTCAATAGATCCAGTCCCACGCTGGGCTCAACACTCAGCACAGAGTTTGGTTAAGACTCTCTCTCCCTCTCCCCGCCCACCCTTCTTTCTCTCTCTCTCAAATAAATAAATAAATATTTTTTTTTAAAGAAAGCCTTTCTTGCTCCTGAAGTTATTAAGACATTCTCTCCTTCTTAGTAATTTTAGTCTTTCTTAGTGATTTTAAAATTAAATGCTTTACAGTTAGATATTTAATCTGTTTGAAACTTACTTTTGTGTATAATAAGGTGAGGTAGGGATATAAATTGCATTGTTCATCTCAATCCAAATATTCCAATACTATTTTTGGACTATCCATCTTCTCACCTTTTTTTTTTTAAGATTTATTTATTTGAGAGAGAGAGTGTGTGCACCTGCATGCATGTGAGTGGGACAAGGAGCAGAAAGAGAGAAACCCAAGCAGAATCCTTGCTGAGCACAGAGCCTGAGGTGGGGCTTACCACACAGACCCATGAGGTCATGACCTGAGGAGAAACCAAGAGTTGGTCCCTTAACCAGCTGAACCACCCAGGTGCCCCTCACCATTTAAATATCTGTCATACAGCAAATTCCCAAAAGATACAAGAGTCTGTGCTTGAAATTTTTTCTGCTCCCATTAATCTTTTTCTTACACCAACTGTTTTAATTACTGTTGCTTTATAATATCTTGCTATCTTGTAGGGCAAATCCCCCCTTTTTGTTATTCTTCCTCAAAATTCTTTTATTCACCCTCTCATATACATTTGCAAACAGTTTCATGTTCTAAGAAAATCTTATTAGCTTGATTGTGTTTTATTAACTCGATAGATTCATTAGGAAATCACGAGTGTCTTTATAATATTGAAGCCTCTTTTTTAAAAAAAAAATTTATTTATTTGTTTGAGAGAGAGAGAGCATGAGCTGGGGGTTGGGGGTAAGAGGGAGAGGGAGAAGCAGACTGAGCCAGGTGCCTGCTCCCGGGCTAGATCCCAGGGCACTGGGATCATGACCTGAGCCAAAGGAAGATGCTTAATATACTGAGCCACCCCGGGGCCCCAGTATTGATGCTTCTTGCCTATTAACCTGGTATAGCTTTCTCTTTAGTCAGATTTCCTTTTTATGGCTTTCAGGAAAGCTCTGTAGTTCATGCAATTTTTTTTTTTTAAGATTTACTTATTATTTTAAAGGCAGAGGCAGAGAGAGAAAGAGTCCCAAGCAGACTCCGTGCTGAGCACAGAGCCCTTTGTGGGGATCAATCTCACGACCCCAAGATCACGACTGGTGCCAAAAACCAAGAGTCAGGCGCTTAGCAACTGCACCACCCAGGCATCTCAGTTCTTGCAATTTTTAAACAATGTTATTGAATTTATCTCCAGTAAAGTTATAGCTTTATTTGCTACTGTATAAATTTTTTAAATAAACCTTATTTATTTAATGGAGAGAGAAATCACAAATAGGCAGAGAAAGAGGGAGAGGGAGAAGCAGGCTCCCCGCTGAGCAGAGAGCCTGATGCAGGGCTCAATCCTAGGACCCTGAGACCATGACCCTGAGACCATGACCTGAGCTGAAGACAGAGGCCTAACCCACTGAGCCACCCAGGAGCCCCTTTATTTGTTACTGTAAATGGGATTGTTTCCCCTCCCCCCTTGGTTATTGCTGGTCTATAAGAAAGCTGTTGGGGTTCCATTTGTTGAGCTTTCTGTCTCCTCCAAAATGAACTCACTTATGTTCTAATAGTTTCTCAGTTGACTCACTTGGACCTAAGCCTACCTTCTTGTCTAAGCTCAGAATAAATTCTAAACGACAAGTTGTTAAAATAACTTATTTAATGATGGATGACCTTGTAGATATCCAAGTCAGCAACGTGAGCCTGTGTTCCACATTCTGGGGGTACACAACGCAGGAAACCAAACTGTGGGGTGCTTACCATACAAGCTTTAGCTTGTCACTGATAACACCGGGTTTTCTTCTCTATTCTCTTCTAACAGCAGAAACAACAAAATCTCCTCTGGCTGACTTTAGATAGTTGGGGTTCAGGTTTTAATATAGCAAGTCCAGGGGCACCTGGGTGGCTCAGTGGGTCTCTGCCTTCGACTCAGGTCATGATCCCAGGGTTCTGGGATAAAGCCCTGCATTGGAGCCTCTCTGCTCAGGGGGGAACCTGCTTCTCCCTCTCTCTCTGCCTGCCTCTCTGCGTACTTGTGATCTCTGTCTGTCAAATAAATAAATAAAATCTTCATATATATATATATATATATATATATATATATATATACATATACACATATATATATATCCCATCCCTCTGAACAGATTTTTCTCTCAAAGTCCGGGGCAAGAAATCAATTGTTACATATGTATTCACTAAAAAAGCAGCTGGAAGATGCTGAGCACTGTGGCCCATGAGATCAAGGCACCAGCACACACTTGTGAGTGGTGAGCTCCCAAGGCTGGAGGAAAATTCTAGAATAAAGTGCTCATTAGAGAGCCATATGTTTTCTCCTGTTTCCTTACCTCTCTGCACTGCCCTCTTGTATCCACAGCATTGGAAATGCTTTTAGCAACACACCACACTGAATCACCACAAATTATGTGATTCTCTTGGTGGAAAACCAAACACTGTGTAAAAACTGTGGTTTTCTAGTTCATGCTTCTGGATGGAAAATAATTCAGAATAAGCTGATAGGAGTAGCCAAGAGAGATTTAATCTTCTGTTTGGAAAAGGGCTTCTATATAAGTGAGTAGAGGAACTTTAAGAATTATTCATGTTTAGGGCACCTGGGTGGCTCAGCGGGTTAAGCCTCTGCCTTTAGCTCAGGTCATGATCTCAGGGTTCTGGGATCAAGCCCCACATCAGGTTCTCTGCTCAGCGGGGAACCTGCTTCCCCCTCCCTCTTTCTGCCTGTCTCTGCCTACTTGTGATCTCTGTCAAATAAATAAATAAAGATTTTTTTAAAAAAATAATTATTCATGTTTACATATATGCACCAGAATGCTATGTCCCTTGTCAAATAGGCTTCAAATCAACAAAAATGATAATATTTTACTTAATAAGTTTTTTAATTCCTCTGTTAACATTTTGGAATACATCATTTTAATGCACATCTGCAAATTTGTAGTCACTTCATGTGAGACAAGGAATGCTTAAAAAGGCAACCAGGGGCACCGGGGTGGCTCAGTGGGTTAAGCTTCTGCCTTTGACTCAGGTCATGATCTCAGGGTCCTGGGATAGAGCCCTGTGTCAGTCTCTCTGCTCAGCAGGGAGCCTGCTTCTCTCTCTCTCTCTCTCTCTCTTTCTGCCTGCCTCTCTGCCTGCTTGTGATCTCTCTCTGTGTCATATAAATAAATACAATCTTAAAAAAAAAAGGCAACCAAAAAACATTTACAGTTTTGGACAGGAGTTTCCCTCACGTTTGGATAAGGATGCAAATTCAACTTCATAATAAGTTACAGTGCATCATAAAGATTAAATGCACTCAGGGATTGCGTTCTCTCCTCCCTCCACCCTATCCTACACACAGCTGCCCGACTAATGCTCCCAAAACACCAATTTTCATGTGCTGCTTTTCAAAACTAGCTTCCTGGCTTCCTGTTGCCTGAAAAAAATAGTCTCAAATGCTCTTGTCTGGCATTCAGGGCTTTCTATTATGGGCACCCTGGCCAACACATCACTCTGCTCATTTGTTCCACCACACACAAGTGGATCTCGGGCTAGTTATTCAGAGACCCACCTCCTCACCGACCCAGCAAAGGTCTCGTGCATCGACTAAACTCATGGCTCACTCAGTGATGTTCTCAAAGGCCATTAGTGGGTGACATGCCAACTGCTAGAGTCAGGAGTCAGGGTGAAGTTGCCGCTGCCTAACTGCATGGACTGAAAGCGGGAACGTTGATTCTCCAGGAGAAAACTGGGGCATTGTTATGAGAAGACAGATGGCAAAACCATCCAGGTCCCCTATGACTGCTTTAACACACTCTGGACAAAATTTAAGGAGACAAGTGAACGTATTAACTCCCACTTAGGCTGTAGCAAGCAAATGCAACAGAGGGAAGGCATTGTCTTGTTCTGGAACAAACCACGTAGCTCCAGCTACTTTTATAAATAGATCAGACCCTGTCCAGGAGCCCACTTAGCTGGGTTCACTTGTATACAATGTCCATACCCTCAGGAATATTAACATTTTATCTCAGATTGCATTAATTTAAATAAAACTTAACAAAAATGGTGTGAAATGAAGAACAACACCATATTCTGTGATGAATCAAATGAAATACATTTTCAGTTGCTGTTTTCCCCCATTTAAAGATAAAATTTCTGATAACTGTCATTATTTGTGAAAAGACACAAGACCAACAGTTTGTGTGGATGTGTGTTTTGGTTTTTGGTTTTTGGCTTTTTTCTTCCTCTTAAGGCTATAGCCATATTGTCACTAATAAAGATCTCAAATTTGCCTGGAAGCTTTCATGGCAAAATTGTCAGTCTGCGGGTAGTCACCACCCAGCCAAATGGCTTTATACATCATCAGTGCCTTTCTTCCATACACATGCTCTTCCTGGTTTAAACATTAGTTACCCTGGTTCTGCACTGACACAGTATTTGCATCTCTCTCCTGTCCATAACTCCTAAAAGTTGGGGACCTCTCACTTTGGTTTCCCCAGAGCATGACATTTTATTTGGTGCTTGGGGGGCAATGGGCAGTTCAAGAAGTATGTTAACACTATCACTCAATGTATTGATCCATGCTATGCACCAACAGTGTAGTAAATATCGTTCATTTCTTGTAACAAAGGCAGTAGGAACTTCTCCCAAGGGACGGAATTCCAAGAACAGAATGAAGGCAGGAAGGGAGCTGGTATATTTGTACCTACTTTGTGAGAGACACTGGTTTAGGTATTTTTATGTATACATTATACCACTGAACTGTCACAATCCTGCAAATTCTTACATGCTTGGGTTTATATGTAGCAAGTTTAGTAAGCCACCCAAATTCACAGTGACAGGCCCGTGAGTCAAATGCAGCATGCTTGACTCCGTGATTGTCAAGTCCATTAGCCCCATATATCATGAGTCTGAGATTCGTGAGTGTGTAGGTGCTATCAGGAAATGTCAAAAATGCCCATTTCAGGGACACATGGATGGCTCAGTTGGTTAATTGTCTACCTCCAGCTCAGGTCATAATCCCAGCATCCTGGGATCAAGTCCCCCATCAGGCTTCTTGCTTACCAGGAGCCTGCTTCCCACTCTGCCTGCCTCTCCCTCTGCTTGTGCTATCTCTCTGACAAATGAATAAATAAAATCTTCTGTAAAAATCTTGTTTAAAAGGCCCATTTTAAAGAATGTTTTAAAACATTGTTTGGACAGCAATAGAAGCGAAAGCAGAATGACATAATGTAACGACAGATAGTTTATATGGGAGCCCTTTGGGTACTCTGGTGGATGAATGTTTTTAAAGTAGTTTTTTGAGGACATGGGGAGTTAGAGAGGAGAAGGGAGGTGGGGGAAATTGGAAGGGGAGATGAACCATGAGAGACTATGGACTCTGAAAAACAATCTGAGGGTTTTGAAGGGGCAGGGGGTTGGGAGGTTGGGGTACCAGGTGGTGGGTATTTTAGAGGGCACGGATTGCATGGAGCACTGGGTGTGGTGCAAAAAGAATGAATACTGTTATGCTGAAAATAAATAAAATATAAATCTTAAAAAATTAGTTTTTCATAAACTGCAAAAAAAGAAAAGCACTCCCATTTATAGTGTACACTTTATGGTTCACAAAGCACGTGGCAACAATAAACATAATGATGGGTTACCGTTACAATTCATAGAAAAGGAGGTATAGGGAAATTGAATGAAAGGGAATGACAAAGTAGGTTCATAAGTCAATCTTCCTTGTAAAAAAATTAACCTGAAAGTGCGTTTCTGCCGCCTCTCTCCTGTTTGATATGATAAAGAATGACCACGATACATGAATTATAGTTCAGGGTTTTGAAAAGCATAATAGCTTTATACCAACACTTGAGCTTTTATTTATTTATTTATTTATTTGCTTGCTAACAAGATAGCTCGATTTGATATGCGGTTCCTGACAACCAACCTCAGAAATAATTCCATCTTCATGAGAAGTCAGAAAGAACCACAAACCAAACCTCAAAATAGATTCAAAGAGAAAATACTCTTAAAAAAATTTCCCTTCCTGGGGCACCCGAGTGGCTCAGTGAGTTAAAGCCTCTGCGTTCGGCTCAGGTCATGATCCTAGGGTCCTAGGATTGAGCCCCATGTTGGGCTCTCAGCTCAGCGGGGAGCCTGCTTCCACCTCTCTCTCTGCCTGCTCTCTGCCTACTTGTGATCTCTGTCTGTCAAATAAATAAATAAAATCTTTAAAATAAAATTTCCCTTCCTATCAGAAGCAGACCAAAGAGAAGTGTATCCTCCCACTAACAAATTCCCCAGAAAGCTTCATCTAAAAGGTTGTACTTTCTTCAGACACCCAGCAGGACCTTCTTCTCTGGGCCTGGTATTTCTTCAATGGCCTATTCCAGAGAATAAGACACTAAACTACTGAGCGCCATGGGCCTCAGAGCCACGAAAGAGATGACGAGGGGCACAAAGCACGCCTCTGGTCACCAAGAGGGTATGTAGACGTTTGCTGCTTTTCTGCATTTTTCAAAGCTGAGTTTTTAGCTGGAGGCCGCTCCTTTAGGATAAATTGCTGATACCGTATAGTAAAAGCTATTATATGATCTTTTACAAACCATTTCCTATCTCTGCATTCTCATGTGCCAAGACAGACACGGATTATTTAAAACCCTGAAGAGAGTGCTCTTGCATTTAAATTGCCTGTAACCTTCGTGTAATAGATTTATGATTGATGATAGATTTAGTTAAAATATAACTATTTTAAATATTTATTCTCGGTAAACGATTTCAACCTATGCTCACTTAAGTAACTTGGTGCATAATCCCTTTTCTATTGAACCGTAGTGCCAGGACCAATGCCGCGTTTCCGAGAGAACCCCAAGCTATTTTTCTGGAATGGCTGTATGCGTATATATCAGGCGTCCTCTTTTCACTCCCTTTGTGGAGCACCTACCCTGGAGGTCATGTAATAACCAATGACCAAAAAACAAACAAAAAACCCAAACACCCAGGTCGAAGTTATTCGCGTGTGCCATCATGCAAGGGCGGACCCTGCCTGGGGACAAGGAGACTGCTCAAATAGATCTCGGGCAGGCATCTCAGCCCAGGCCTGTGCTGGGGACGCTGGTTCCCGGCTTCGGGCGCAATCAGGAAGCCAGCGAAGTGACCCCAGAGTGCAGCCTGGGTTTAGGGCTGATGATCTTTTCGCAGCCAGGCCGCGCGCGCGAACACCCGCTTGCGCAGCCAGGCTAGGAGGCCGCCCAGCGCGGGTGCTGGCCAGGCTTGCAGCCTCCCGGGCTTCGCCCGGCGCCCAGGCCCGGGCCCGCGCCTCAGGAGGGAGGGGGGCGGGGGCGGCGCGGAAAAGGGGCTTTGCTAATTGCCAAAGCGGGAAGTGAGCTCGCGGAGGACGCTGGCGGAGAGTCTGGAAGGAGGTGGAGGGGCTGGGGGAGGAGGGGCGCGCAGCGCCGCCGTGCAGTGCTGCCGCCCAGTCGGGACTGCAGGACCCGCCGGACTGGCAGCCCGTGCGCTCCCGCGCTCCAGCCCAGCCCCCGAGGCCGCGCCGTCCCGCTCCGGGGGCCGGCTGCCCCTCCCCGCCCCATAGCTTCTCCGGACGACCCTCTGCGCGCAGGTAAAGTGACACCGCGCCGCGCCCTCACCTGGAGCGGGAAGCGCGGGCCGCGAGCTCGCGGGGGTGTCGGGGCCCAGCCTCCCGCGACCCCCGGGGCACCCGGACCACCCCGGACGCCGCGCCGCACCCGGGGCCGCACGGGGTCGGGCTGGGGACAGCGCCGCGCGAGGTGCCCCCCGCCAGCGGGCGCGCTAGCCCCCATCGTTC
Source organism: Mustela erminea (assembly GCF_009829155.1). Taxonomy (NCBI): domain Eukaryota; kingdom Metazoa; phylum Chordata; class Mammalia; order Carnivora; family Mustelidae; genus Mustela; species Mustela erminea. Next base: position 69,879,341 of record NC_045614.1, on the reverse strand, counting down.
GGCACCCCTATGCGCGCGTGCCAAGGTCCCCCTTCCCTGGTCCCGCGCCGTGTCCCCGCCGCTTTTGTTTGGACTTGGGATCCCAGGTGGAAACTAGTCCCTCAGACCTCCCTGGCAGCAAGGAGCGCAGGGAGGGATTCTCGGTTTTTCCGCCCTGGCTCTTCCTCTCTCCCCAATCACATGCCTTCTCGCGTCCCTTTGCTCTCCTCGTTTTCACTTTTATTAAATGGTTTTGTTCTGCATGTTGACCCGCACAGCTATTTCATAAACAAATATACACGAAATCCAGTCGGAGCCCAGCTGTGACAGCCCACCTGTAGAGGCCTTTCACTAGGAAGGTCTCTGGTTCTAGCCTCAGTTCAGAATACTGCGTGTACCTGAGGACCGAGTCCAGATGTTTCCTTCATCTCTGACTTGAATTTGAAATCCTCCTCAGACTTCAGCTTCCAGGATTTCTCCCGTCCTTGCTCTCCCACTGTCTTGGTGGGGATCCGCCATGAGTGTTGAACACAGGAATGAATGAATGATATATACCCCAGATCGCTGGGGCTTTTTCTTGTTTTGCTGAGGTTGGAAAGGCTTGGGAGAGACCCCCTGTACACAGATACAGAGCTGCATGCAATTGCTTAGATAAACGTGTTCCCCACTTAATTGCTTGGGCATTGAACATTTCACCCTTAACCTGTGGCTTGAGCAGTTAGGAGGAGACAATCTGGAGGTGAATCAGAGATGGCTGAATACACATGGTGGTGGGCTGGGTTTGGGAGATTTTCCTGGAGATTCAAAAGAAAGATCTAAATTCTTCCAGTGGGGAGTGGTAAACATTTTATCGATGGGAGATGGAAAATAAATGGTCTGGTTAACCTTTCCCTCCCCCTCAAAACCCATTATTTGAAAAAAACAAAAAGGGAAGTGAAGGGAGAAATCCTCCCACTCCCATCCCCACTCACCTCCATAGCCACCTCCTCTTCCAAGCACCTAACAGACAAGGTGCCAAGAAGTGTTAGGTACCAGCAGTGGTCTGAGGTCCCATTCAAGGATCATGGTGAAAGGCATTCAAAGAGATTGTGGGGGCACAGGGATCCAATTAAGGGGGACAAGTTTAAGGTTTGCCTGGTCCCCTAAAAATTAATGGCACTAGAGAAGATGAGCTTTGGGAACTATAGCTTAATGGATACAACGTGTAAAAAGCTTCAGTGAGTCATGGTGGGAAGAGGCCATGAGGGCAGCAAAGACAGTCTTAGATGATGTTATTAATAGCACTACAGGCTCTAGATTTCCTGTGGCGGTGTTCTTGGCAAGACCAGCCCGGCCAAAGTGGATACTCACAACCTGGAACAGAGGGTCTTGGAGATCCCAGCACGTGAGGTATGATGAGAGGGTAAAATGATAGGAGGTGTCCTTTGGAAGGACTGTCTCCTTGACTTTAAAAGGGAGAACCCAAATCTGTAGGTGAAATCTTTTTGGCTACAAAGAGGGCCGAGGCCTCCTAAGGTCAATGTCTCCTCGTCACTTGCAAAGATGTGGAAGAACATATTCAGACATTTCAAAGATGTCCTCATGTCCATCCGTTCCCACTCTGGAATTCTATCAATGAGGTGAGAATTCCTCTAGTTGAAAAAAAGATCTAAAATGACTTCCCTTTCTCATGTAATTTCTGTAACCTCCAGCACACACGCACTTGGCCCTTCCAGCTCTGTAATGAAGCCACAGCTGGTGCCAATTTGTGGAACTCCTTAAAGGCTATTCTCCCTTCTATACCCCCGGACCAAGTTCCCATGCTCCCTCACCTGATTTCCTGCACTCACCTCCCACCTGGTGTGTTCACACCTGCAAGTGCCTTTTACCAACCCCTTTGCCAAAAGGCAGCCAGAGTGACCTTTCAAAGACCTATCAGTTCCTGGCATTTGTCTCCATAGAAATCTGTACTGATCTTCTAACAAATTCTCAGTCCTCCAAAGGCATCCATAATCCTCCCATCCGTCTCTTCCTACTCCTCCAACTGACTGATGCCTGTTCTGCCCCGTCTCTCTGCCCTTCAAACACGCTGCCTCCCTCTTCCTTTGGAGACCCCTCATGGCGCCTGCCTCCAAGCACAGGTGATTCCCATTGATGGGAAGACCCTCTTCCTCTCCCCCATCTCCCCACTCCAGTTACTCCCACTTATTCGTGAGCTCACACTCTCCATGCAGCCTGCTCTCTCTTTTCTAGCACTGGCCTCCGTTTCTAGCTGTGGTTGTGTCACGGATGTCCCTCCCCAGCCAGCCTCCAAGCTCTCCGTCCGTTTAGCTCCAACACCTGACAGAGTGCCTGGAACGTAGTAAGCCCTGGCTAGCTTCTAAGAGCCTCACTGAGGGACTGAAAGTGTTTTAAAAATGTCACCACGTAGGCTTCAAACTGTAGGCAGAAAAAGCTTTGCCTGGATTGACATTTTAGAGACGTATTCGTCAAGTTAGATGTGTTCACTGACTTTACCTTGTAAATTACAAAAAAAAAAAGGACCTCTGTATCGCTTCGCATCTAACGAAGGCACATGTATACTATTAGACCACGTTGTGAGCTTAATGGAAGGAGACAAGATGTTTTGGCTAAGAAAATGTATAAGACTGTTGAGGTCACGTGGGAGGAAATAGTCCGTTTTTTGGAGCATTGCTATCTTACTCTATCACAGCCACTGATAAAAATCTGACACGGGGCGAGTCAGAATTGTCTGTCAGAGATGAGTTAGATCTGGCTCATGTTCATACAGACATGAAAGCCAGAAACGAAGAAGGAGGCTTTGAAAGCCTGGGTTGAGGAGGCGGTGTGGTTCACTGCGATGAGCTAAGTGCCCAGGGCCACCCGCAGACATGCGGACCTGTGTCCTTCCTTTGTTCTGGGGTCCCTCTTGCACCATGTGATGAGGCTGGTGGCTGGGAGCAGCTCAGGACAGGACCCGGTGGCATCTTACCTCTCCCACCCTCCTGTGGGCTCCAGTGGGCTCCAGTAGGTCCCAGGGGACAGCCTGCCTTCCTGGCAAAGCCCAGTAGCACTAGGAGCAGAAACTGGGACCAAAGAGTGAGCACCCTGTTTGACAAGCTGGACCAGCCACCTCTTCTTCAGATGCAGGGGGAGCCCTGGTGTGCTGACTCCTCCCTTCTCCCTTTCCCCTTTCCTCTCTTTCTCCCTCTTCCCTTCCCCTCTGTCCTTCCCTGGTGGTGCCCTTTCCCAATGCCCACTTCATCCCTTTTCCTTTCTTACATGCCTGTCTTCTAGATTTTCTTCTCTTTCCTCCCCATTACTTCCCTTTATCTGAATCTCCTCTTTGGTCCCTTTGTCCCCGCTCTCTGCTCCTCCTCCCCCTCCATGACCCCTGTTCAGCTCCATCCCGACTGCAGGCAGAGCTGGACTCGCCCACTCGCTAGCTCAGCCAGCCTCCAGAGAAGTCCCCCTTCGGTGGCCACCTTCCTGACCCCCTGGTCCTTTCTCCACTTGTTCAGCTATTTCTCTGAAGTCTGAGGAGGACAGAGTGGGGCTGCCGCAGAATCAGGCCAGAGGAGAAACCGAACCATGTGTCCACACTGTCCCCCAGCACTGCTGCTCTGAGAGCTTTTGGAGTCCTCAACAGGGTTAAGATTTAGGGGCTTCCTCAGAACCGGGAGTGAAAACAGCCATAGGTCAAAAGAAAAGCTATGGCCCCCACACAAAAATAATAATCACAAATGAAAACTAAGTTAACTCTGAAGTCCCAAATTCGAAGAATGGCCTTGAATCTGTCACTAGAAAGCACCCAAGGCCTCACTCTCTGGGTTCTGGGTGCCCTGGGAATGGCAGGAGGCTCTGACCCCCTTCCCTCTTCATTCACTCCCAAAGAACGTCCTCTGAGGTGGTCTTCAAACTTCCTCTGTGAAACTGTCTCTGGGAACTGTAGGCCCTCGGCTGCTGGGACTAATGAGGGTGAGGTCAGGACCTGATGGGCAGCTTTACCAGGAGATTGTGGCTTCTGGATGCAGTCCTCAGGTCCCATGGTCTGGGTGAGATCTGGGTCTTTGAGTGGAGGAGGACAGAGGAGATTTCAGATTTTGAGTTGATTCTGGAATGATTAGTGCCTTGGGGGGCATTGGGTGAAGGTATTTTGCACATGGGAAACACATGAATTTGGGGGGGCCAGAGAGTGGACTGTTAAGAGCTGACCTGCATTTCCCCCAGAAACCTTGCTGCTGTCCTTATCTCTGGTACCACAGAATGTGACCTTATTTGGAACTAGAGTCCTTACAGATGCAATCGCATTACAATGAGGTCGTTAGAGTGGGCCCTAATCTCCTGTAACTGACCTCCTTATGAAAAGGGAAAATCTGGACAGAGAGATGCCCCTACTCTCAGTGGTGGGCAGTGCATGAACTTCTAGAACCCTGACAGTAGTGGAAAACAGACACAGGCTGGGCACTAGGTAAATGGGAGCTCTAGCGGAATTTCAGATGAAGATGGTGTGGACCTTGGCTTCCCATGTCATAGTGACGTTAGCCTGAAGATGCTCTTTTGACCCTGCGACCCCCGCTTTAAACAGTTCACTGACTTTTAGAGCTGGAAGGACACGTGGAGGCTCTCTGTTCACCCCTGAATATTACAGATTCAGGACAGGAGCACTAGAGAAACAACTGACTGCACTGCCTGCCTAGTTGGTTCTCACCTGTGGTCTCCAAGAGCGAGGCTGGGCGCCCTCTCCAAGGGCCATTGCCTGAGTTCACCCTGGGCCTTTCTCATGCCTTTTGAGAAATGTCCAGAAGATGTGCATATAAATTAAACATCATTCTTTTTTTTTTTTTAATATCTGACTCACCAACAGGCAGTAATAGCTACATCTATTTTTTTGTCCATCATAGTAGCCACAATACCTGATTTCTAATAGGTATTGTATATTTATTTATTTATTTATTTATTTAATTTTTTAAAAATTTATTTTCAGCAACGGTATTCCTTATTTTTGCACCACACCCAGTGCTCCATGCAATCTGTGCCCTCTATAATACCTGGTACCCCGTCCTCCCACCCTCCGCCCCTCAAAACCCTCTGTTTGTTTTTGAGAGTCCATGGTCTCTCATCGTTCACCTCCCCTTCCAATTTCCCCCACCTCCCTTCTCTTCTCTATCTCCCCATGTCCTCCATGCTATTTGTTATGCTCCACAAATAAGTGAAACCATATGATAATTGACTCTCTCTGCTTGACTTATTTCACTCAGCATCATTCTTGCTACCATCAGTGAGATCCTTGTTGGTTAGTTGCCAGCTAATTTGGGGTGGCCTGTGCCTTGCTTGGAGTCCCCAGTCCAGGAGAGGTGAGGTGGCTTTGGGAGGAAGGGACCTCCTGGGACAGTAGAGCCCTGCCTGCTGTTTCCTGGGGCCTATAAAAATAAACATTTTAACGCTTCCAAATGATTTGACTTCAGACTTAATAATATTATACCGTGCAGCTCCAAGAGCTCTCAGAAATCCTTTAGCACAACTTCCTCCTTCCAGACCAGTATCAAATAACCAGGGTGAGCCCTCTTCCAAATGATGTCTTCGGTACACAGCCATCTGGGCCTCGAAAACAAAGGTGATTGAGTACGAACCACGAGGAAGGCACAGGGTCAGGCAGAGCACATCGGGCACCACCTGGGTCTGGGTCGGTGAGCGAACTTGGCAATGATGTGCCTGGAAGAACTTCCTCCAGGGTTTGATCCCCATCAGAGGCTCCAGCAAACATGATTCAAAGTCCTGAAGGCGCCTTCCTGGCTGGTCACGAATCTGTTTCTTTTCCCAATTGCCCTTTGGCTTTGCGGCCATGACTCAGAAAATGAGAAGCCAGAATTCATTGTCCCCTTCCCATCAGAACTTCCATCTATTATCAGAGATTTCAGACAAAGCGAGAAACTTTGGGCGGCCAGATAGGTGCTGTCGTTGGCTTGGCTCTTCCTGTTCGCCTGACAGGAGACATGCTCAGGTGTGATCCAGAGTGGGGTCACGGTCAGAGGGTCAGAGCAGAGTGGATAGGGTACCTACTCCTGGCCTCATCAGAACATCTCTCCTAGGTCCCCTGGACTGCAGGTTACAGGGGAAGGAGCCTGAAGCAGCAAGCACTTATGTGAGTCATCCAAGGTCACACTGCAGGCCTCATCCAAGGTCACACCCTTGGACTTGTTCAAGGTCAGACCGCTGCTCTCCATAGCGGCATGTCAGGGAGAGTCAAGGCCTTCTGCACCCAAGACCACTGTGCCTTCCTTTTGACTTCCTTTTGACTCCAGCACCCTCTGAATGCACAGGCTTGGGTGGGTGGGGCCGCAGATCGGTCCAGGGAGGAGGCAGGGAGAACCCCATGGGACTGCTGGAGCTGCTGCAGGGCTTCAGGCTGCACTTGCAAGGCACCAGCCTGTGGACCCTGCCCTGCATCTGGCTCTTTTCTTAGCAGGGAGCCTGTTTTCCCATCTCTCTCTCTGCCCGTCTTCTCCCTTCTTCTCCTCTCTGCTTGTCAAAGTTATAATGAAAAACTTAAAAAAAAATCATCAAACAACCCACCATATTCTTGTCGTTCATTAGGACCCCATACGTCAAAATTTGATTTTACTTCTTGAATTGAAGGATTTGGTTGATTGATTGATGGTTTTGACAGAAAGGCAGAGACAGTGAGAGAGGGAGCCCAAATGGAGAGGGAGTACAAGCAGTTGAAGTGGGAGATGGAGAAGCAGGCTTCCTGTTGAGCACAGAGCCCCAGGCAGGGCTTGATCCCAAGAACCTGGCATCAGGACTCCAGCAGAAAGCAGATGCTTCACAATGAAGCCACCCAAGTGCCCCACTCTGTGATTCAATCAGTTTTTTACTATTCAGTCCCTTGGATTTAGCAGCACTTCTTTGGGTCTGCCTTCTCTGTGCTAACACTAACACATTTTGTTTTCCTTGGCTCTTTTGGGATCCCTGAGGAACCTTTTCATGTGTTTATTGGCTGATGGCTTTCTCCTTGGATATTGCTGTTCAAGGATTTTCATTGTTTGGAAGTGACCTACCTTTCTTTCTGGATTCCTAGTTATCCTATCTCGATTTGTATCCAGTTCCTTAGCTGGGATCTCTATAGAGCCTTTCATCGATTTAGTCTTGTCATTTGGTGGGCAAGATCTTTGGTTTTTAAACTGGGAATGAGTAGAGTCCAACTTCCCAACCTTTCTTGGGCTTCCTGTTTTTGGTGTCCTGTTCCACTCATCTCTGCCACCTCCCCCACATCCTAAAAATGTTTTCCTTTTGTATCTTCCAGAGAACTTCTGATGTCCTGTTTCGTATTTAGGTGACATTTCAACAATTCCCTTCAGAATGAATGACTAAAATGCTATTGAAAGAAAAGACCTAAATATATCAGTGAAAAATCAACTCTACATAGAAAGATGCAGAGGATAGTATAGATTTTGTGAAAAGAAAAAAGGATGAAAAGGGCTAGTCCGGACCCAAGCCAATCCTAAAAGGCTGATATTCCTAGGTCTTGACAAGAGACAATAGAGAGACACCGGACAGAATGCAGAGAGAAAGAAGGCATTTCAGAGCAACAAAGCATCCATTTAGAAAGCCAGGGCCATCCTCAAGGTGTGCGCATCTGATGGGAAAACTCATTGAGCTCAACCACATTCAAGCCCATCAAACAAGGCTCAAGACATTTGTTTGAAAGATTTTCTTTCTTTATTTGAGAGAGAATGAGTGAGGGAGAGCAGGAGAGAGGAGAAGGTCAGAGGAAGAAGCAGACTCCCCAAGGAGCTGGGAGCCTGAGGCGGGAGGAGATCCTGCAAGTCCGGGGTCATGACCTGAGCCTAAGGCAGTCGCTCCAGCAATGGAGCCATGCACCCGCGCCATTCTCCATAAATTGATCAACAACAGCTGAGGGGCACCTGGGCGGTATGCTCAGTGAAGTGCCCAACTCTTGATTCTGGCTCAGGGGGTGATCTCAGGCTCTTGAGATTGAGCCCTGAGGCAAGCTCTGGGCTCAGGGCAGAGTCCACTAGGTCTCTCTCTTGGTCCTGGCCATGCCACCTCCCCCACTCACGTGCTCTTTCCCTAAAACAAACAAGGAAAGCCCTTCACAGAAATGAACAATGGTTGAGAATGGGAGGGGTGGGGAGAGAAACAATGGGCCCCAAGGCCGAGTGCGGGAGGAGCCAGAGATGCTGCCCACCCTCACAGGGCTGTTGCTCCCTCAGCCGCTGCCACCCAACGCTGCCACCGCAGCCGCTGCTACAGGGTGCAGCTGAGCCCCGAAGCCCTGGTGCTAGCAGCGAGTAGCGCCTCCAGCGTCCTCTGAGCGCACTCACTTCGGGGGTCTTGGCCGCAGACCGGTCCAGGGAGGAGTCGAGGGTTGCCCCCAGGTGCCCGCCCGGGGGAGGGGCAGGCAGGATGCAGGGAGATCCCCATGGGACTGTAGGAGCTGCTGCAGGTCTTCAAGTTGGCGTAGCCAGCCACCAGCCTGCCCATCTAGCCCTGCCTCTGCCTCTTTGCTTAGCAGAGAGCCTCTTTTCCCCTCTCTGCCACCCTCTCTGCCTGACTGTAAAAGGAAGAAATAAAATCTTAAAAAAGAAAAGTTATTAAAACAACCCTCAATATTCTTATTGTTCCTTGGGACCCCATGGGTCAACATGGTATTTTTCCTTATTGAATGGAAGGAATTGGTTGATTGATTGATGGATTTGACAGAAAGAGAGAGACAGTGAGGACAAGCAGGGGAAGTGGGAGAGGGAGAAGCAGGCCTCCTGCTGAGCACAGAGCCCCAGGCAGGGCTTGATCCCAAGACCCTGGCATCAGGACCCCAGCAGAAAGCAGATGCTTCCCAATGAAGCCACCAAGGTGCCCCACTCTGTGAATCAATCAGGCGCCCCTGACGGTGGAGGGGCAGGCAAGACCTGCTGGGAGATCCCAAAGAGACTGTTGGAGCTGCTGCAGGGCTTCACACTTCACTTGACCTGGCACCAGCCAGCAGACCCTGCCCTGCATCTGGCTCTTTCATTAGCAGGGAGCCTGTTTGCCCTTCTCTCTCTGCCTGTCTCTCTCCCTCCTTCTCCTCTCTGTCTGTCAAGGGAAGAAAGAAAATCTTTTAAAAAAATCATCAAACAACCCTCCATAATCTTGTTCATTAGGACTCCATGCGTCAACATTTGATTTTTGCTTCTTGAATTGAAGGAATTAGTTGATTGATTGATGGACTGGACAGAAAGACAGAGAGAGTGAGAGAAGGAGCCCAACTGGAGAGGGAGTACAAGCAGTGCAATTGGGAGAGGGAGAAGCAGGCTTCCTGCTGAGCAGAGAGCCCCAGGCAGGGCTTGAGCCCAAGTCCCTGGCCTCAGGACACCAGCAGAAAGCAGCCATCCAGGTGCCCCACTCCATGATTACATCCATTTTTCACGATTCAATCCATTGGAATAAGCAACACTCTTTGGGGTCCTTCTCCTCTGGGTTAACACTAACACATTGTGTTTTCCTTGGCTCTTTTGTGATCACTAAAGATTTTAGGAATCTGTTCATGTGTTTCTTGGCTGCTGGTTTTCTCCTTGGGATATTTCTGTTCAAGGATTTTCATTGTTTTGAAGTTACCTATTTGAAAATACCATTTGATAGTTATCTACCTATACTTCTTGATTCCTAATCTATAATATTCAGGGGTGAACAGAGAGCCTCCACGTGTCCTTCCAGCTCTAAAAGTCAGTGAATGGTTTAAAGCGGGGGTCGCAGGGTCAAAAGAGCATCTTCAGGCTAACGTCACTATGACATGGGAAGCCGAGGTCCACAGCATCTTCATCTGAAATTCCACTAGAGCTCCCATTTACCTAGTGCCCAGCCTGTGTCTGTTTTCCACTACTGTCAGGGTTCTAGAAGTTCACGCACTGCCCACCACTGACAGTAGGGGCATCTCTCTGTCCAGATTTTCCCTTTTCATAAGGAGGTGAGTTACAGGAGATTAGGGCCCACTCTAACGACCTCATTGTAATGCGATTGCATCTGTAAGGACTCTAGTTCCAAATAAGGTCACGTTCTGTGGTACCAGAGATAAGGACAGCAGCAAGGTTTCTGGGGGAAATGCAGGTCAGCTCTTAACAGTCCACTCTCTGGCCCCCCAAATTCGTGTGCTTCCCATGTGCAAAATACCTTCACCCAATGCCCCCCAAAGCACTAATCATTCCAGAATCAACTCAAAATCTGAAATCTCATCTGTCCTACTCCACTCAAAGACCCAGATCTCACCCAGACCATGGGACCTGAGGACTGCATCCAGAAGCCACAATCTCCTGGTAAAGCTGCCCATCAGGTCCTGACCTCACCCTCATTAGTCCCAGCAGCCGAGGGCCTACAGTTCCCAGAGACAGTTTCTCAGAGGAAGTTTGAAGACCACCTCAGAGGACGTTCTTTGGGAGTGAATGAAGAGGGAAGGGGGTCAGAGCCTCCTGCCATTCCCAGGGCACCCAGAACCCAGAGAGTGAGGCCTTGGGTGCTTTCTAGTGACAGATTCAAGGCAATTCTTCGAATTTGGGACTTCAGAGTTAACTTAGTTTTCATTTGTGATTATTATTTTTGTGTGGGGGCCATAGCTTTTCTTTGGACCTATGGCTGTTTTCACTCCCCGTTCTGAAGAAGCCCCTAAATCCTAATCCTGTTGAGGACTCCGAAAACTCTCAGAGCAGCAGTGCTGGGGGACAGTGTGGACACATGGTTCGGTTTCTCCTCTGGCCTGATTCTGCGGCAGCCCCGCTCTGTCCTCCACAGACTTCAGAGCAATAGCTGAACAAGTGGAGAAAGGACCAGGGGGTCAGGAAGGTGGACACCGAAGGGGGACTTCTCTGGAGAGTGGCTGAGCTAGCGAGTGAGCTTGTTAGTCCAGCTCTGCCTGCAGTCGGGATGGAGCTGAACAGGGGCCAGGGAAGGGGAGGAGGAGCAGAGGGCGGGGACAAAGGGACCAAAGAGGAGATTCAGACGAAGGGAAGTAATTGGGAGGAAAGAGAAGAAAATCTAGAAGACAGGCATGTAAGAAAGGAAAAGGGATGAAGTGGGCATCCGGAAAGGGCACCACCAGGGAAGGAGAGAGGGGAAGGGAAGAGGGAGGGAGGGAGGAAAGGGGAAAGGGAGAAGGGAGGAGTCAGCATGCCAGGGCTCCCCCTGCATCTGAAGAAGAGGTGGCTGGTCCAGCTTGTCAAACAGGGTGCTCACTCTTTGGTCCCAGTTTCTGCTCCCAGTGCTACTGGGCTTTGCAAGGAAGGCAGGCTGTCCCCCTGGGACCCACTGGAGCCCACTGGAGCCCACAGGAGGGTGGGAGAGGTAAGATGCCACCGGGTCCTGTCCTGAGCTGCTCCCAGCCGCCAGCCTCACCACATGGTGCAAGAGGGACCCCAGAACAAAGGAAGGACACAGGCCCGCATGTCTGCCGGTGGCCCTGGGCACTTAGCTCATCTCAGTGAACCACACCGCCTCCTCAACCCAGGCTTTCAAAGCCTCCTTCTTCGTTCCTGGCTTTCATGTCTGTAGGAACATGAGCCAGATCTAACTCATCTCCGACAGACAATTCTGACTCACCCGTGTCAGATTTTTATTAGTGGCTGTGATAGAGTAAGATAGCAATGCTCCAACCAACGGACTATTTCCTCCCACGTGACCTCAACAGTCTTATACATATTCTTAGCGAAAAACATCTTGTCTCCTTCCATTAAGCTCATAACGTGGTCTAATAGTATACATGTGCCTTCGTTAGAGGCGAAGCGATAGAGAGGTCCTTTTTTTTTTTTTAAATTTTACAAGGTAAAGTCAGTGAACACATCCAACTTGACGAATACGTCTCTAAAATGTCAATCCAGGCAAAGCTTTTTCTGCCTACAGTTTGGAGCCTACGTGGTGACATTTTTAAAATGCTTTCAGTCCCTCAGTGAGGCTCTTAGAAGCTAGCCAGGGCTTACTACGTTCCAGGCACTGTGTCAGGTGTTGGAGCTAAAGGGAAGGAGAGCTTGGAGGCTGGCTGGGGAGGGACATCCATGACACAACCACAGCTAGAAACGGAGGCCAGTGCTAGAAAGGAGAGAGCAGGCTGCATGGAGAGTGTGTACCATGGGGCTTGTGAGCTCACGAGTAAGTGGGAGTAACTGGAGTGGGGAGATGGGGGAGAGGAAGAGGGTCTTCCCATCAATGGGAATCACCTGTGCTTGGAGGCAGGCGCCATGAGGGGTCTCCACAGGAAGAGGGAGGCAGTGCGTGTTGAAGGGCAGAGAGATGGGGCAGAACAGGCATCAGTCAGTTGGAGGGGTATGAAGAGACTGATGGGAGGATTATGGATGCCTTTGGAGGACTGAGAATTTGTTAGAAGATCAGTGCAGATTTCTATGGAGACAAATGCCAGGAACTGATAGGTTTTTGAAAGGTCACTCACTCTGGCTGCCTTTTGGCAAAGGGGTTGGTAAAAGGCACGTGCAGGTGTGAACACACCAGGTGGGAGGTGAGTGCAGGAAATCAGGTGAGGGAGCATGGGAACTTGGTCCGGGGGTATATAAGGGAGAATAGCCTTTAAGGAGTTCCACAAATTGGCACCAGCTGTGGCTTCATTACAGAGCTGGAAGGGGTAGGTGGGTGTGTCCTGGAGGTTACAGAAATTACATGAGAAAGGGAAGTCATTTTTAGATCTTTTTATTTATTTTTTTTTAAGATTTTATTTATTCATTTGACACAGAGAGATCCCAAGTAGGCAGAGAGGCAGGCAGAGAGAGAGAGAGGAGGAAGCAGGCTCCCCGCGGAGCAGAGAACCCGATGCGGTACTCGATCCCAGGACCCTGAGATCATGACCTGAGCCGAAGGCAGTGGCTTAACCCACTGAGCCACCCAGGCGCCCAAGGGAAGTCATTTTAGATCTTTTTTTCAACTAGAGGAACTCTCGCCTTATTGACAGAATTCCAGAGTGGGAACGGATGGACATGAGGACATCTTTGAGATGTCTGAATATGTTCTTGGACATCTTTGCAAGTGACGAGGAGACCTTGACCTTAGGAGGCCTCGGCCCTCTTTGTAGCCCAAAAGATTTCACCTACAGATTTGGGTTCTCCCTTTTAAAGTCAAGGAGACAGTCCTTCCAAAGGACACCTCCTATGATTTTACCCTCTCATCATACCTCACGTGCTGGGATCTCCAAGACCCTCTGTTCCAGGTTGTGAGTATCCACTTTGGCCGGGCTGGTCCTGCCAAGAACATCACCACAGGAAATCTAGAGCCTGTAGTGCTATTAAGAACATCATCTAAGACTGTATTTGCTGCCCTCATGGCCTCTTCCCACAATGACTCACTGAAGCTTTTTACACATTGTATCCATTAAGCTATAGTTCCCAAAGCTCATCTTCTCTAGTGCCATTAATTTTTAGGGGACCAGGCAAATCCTTAAACTTGTCCCCCTTAATTGGATCCCTGTGCCCCCACAATCTCTTTGAATGCCTTTCACCATGATCCTTGAATGAGATCTGAGACCACTGCTGGTACCTAACACTTCTTGGCACCTTGTCTGTTAGGTTCTTGGAAGAGGAGGTGGCTATGGAGGTGAGTGGGGATGGGAGTGGGAGGATTTCTCCCTTCACTTCCCTTTTTGTTTTTTTTAAATAATGGGTTTTGAGGGGGAGGGAAAGGTTAACCAGACATTTATTTTCCATCTCCCATCGATAAAATGTTTACCACTCCCCACTGGAAGAATTTAGATCTTTCGTTTGAATCTCCAGGAAAATCTCCCAAACCCAGACCACCACCATGTGGATTCAGCCATCTTCTGATTCACCTCCAGATTGTCTCCTCCTAACTGCTCAAGCCACAGGTTAAGGGCGAAATGTTCAATGCCCAAGCAATTAAGTGGGGAACACGTTTATCTAAGCAACTTGCATGCAGCTCTGTATCTGCGTACAGGGGGTCTCTCCCAAGCCTTTCCAACCTCAGCAAAACAAGACAAAGCCCCAGCGATCTGGGGGTATCTATCATTCATTCATTCCTGTGTTCAACACTCATGGCGGATCCCCACCAAGACAGTGGGAGAGCAAGGACTGGAGAAATCCTGGAAGCTGAAGTCTGAGGAGGATTTCAAATTCAAGTCAGAGATGAAAGAAACATCTGGACTCGGTCCTCAGGTACACTGCAGTATTCTGAACTGAGGCTAGAATCAGAGACCCTTCTAATGAAAGGCCTCTACAGGTGGGCTCTCACAGGTGGGCTCCGACTGGATTTCGTGTATATTTGTTTATGAAATAGCTGTGCGGGTCAACATGCAGAACAAAACCATTTAATAAAAGTGAAAACGAGGAGAGCAAAGGGACGCGAGAAGGCATGTGAATGTGGAGAGAGGAAGAGCCAGGGCGGAAAAACCGAGAATCCCTCCCTGCGCTCCTTGCTGCCAGGGAGGTCTGAGGGACTAGTTTCCACCTGGGATCCCAAGTCCAGAACAAAAGCGGCGGGGACACGGCGCGGGACCAGGGAAGGGGGACCTTGGCACGCGCGCGGGGGTGCCGAACGATGGGGGCTAGCGCGCCCGCTGGCGGGGGGCACCTCGCGCGGCGCTGTCCCCAGCCCGACCCCGTGCGGACCCGGGTGCGGCGCGGCGTCCGGGGTGGTCCCGGTGCCCCGGGGGTCGCGGGAGGCTGGGCCCCGACACCCCCGCGAGCTCGCGGCCCGCGCTTCCCGCTCCAGGTGAGGGCGCAGCGCGGTGTCACTTTACCTGCGCGCAGAGGGTCGTCCGGAGAAGCTATGGGGCGGGGAGGGGCAGCCGGCCCCCGGAGCGGGACGGCGCGGCCTCGGGGGCTGGGCTGGAGCGCGGGAGCGCACGGGCTGCCAGTCCGGCGGGTCCTGCAGTCCCGACTGGGCGGCAGCACTGCACGGCGGCGCTGCGCGCCCCTCCTCCCCCAGCCCCTCCACCTCCTCCCAGACTCTCCTCCGCGTCCTCCGCGAGCTCACTTCCCGCTTTGGCAATTAGCAAAGCCCCTTATCTGCGCCACCCCCGCCCCCTCCCTCCTGAGGCGCGGGACCCGGCTGGGGTGCGGGGCGAAGCCCGGGAGGCTGCAAGCCTGGCCAGCACCCGCGCTGGGCGGCCTCCTAGGCTGGCTGCGCAAGCGGGTGTCCGAGCGCGCGGCCTGGCTGCGAAAAGATCATCAGCCCTAAACCCAGGCTGCACTCTGGGGTCACTTCGCTGGCTTCCTGATTGCGCCCGAAGCCGGGAACCAGCGTCCCCAGCACAGGCCTGGGCTGAGATGCCTGCCCGAGATCTATTTGAGCAGTCTCCTTGTCCCCAGGCAGGGTCCGCCCTTGCATGATGGCACACGCGAATAACTTCGACCTGGGTGTTTGGGTTTTTTGTTTGTTTTTTGGTCATTGGTTATTACATGACCTCCAGGGTAGGTGCTCCACAAAGGGAGTGAAAAGAGGACGCCTGATATATACGCATACAGCCATTCCAGAAAAATAGCTTGGGGTTCTCTCGGAAACGCGGCATTGGTCCTGGCACTACGGTTCAATAGAAAAGGGATTATGCACCAAGTTACTTAAGTGAGCATAGGTTGAAATCGTTTACCGAGAATAAATATTTAAAATAGTTATATTTTAACTAAATCTATCATCAATCATAAATCTATTACACGAAGGTTACAGGCAATTTAAATGCAAGAGCACTCTCTTCAGGGTTTTAAATAATCCCTGTCTGTCTTGGCACATGAGAATGCAAGATAGGAAATGGTTTGTAAAAGATCATATAATAGCTTTTACTATACGGTATCAGCAATTTATCCTAAAGGAGCGGCCTCCAGCTAAAAACTCAGCTTTGAAAAATGCAGAAAAGCAGCAAACGTTTCCATACCCTCTTGGTGACCAGAGGCATGCTTTGTGCCCCTCATCATCTCTTTCGTGGTTCTGAGGCCCATGGCGCTCAGTAGTTTAGTGTCTTATTCTCTGGAATAGGCCATTGAAGAAATACCAGGCCCAGAGAAGAAGGTCCTGCTGGGCGTCTGAAGAAAGTACAACCTTTTAGATGAAGCTTTCTGGAGAATTTGTTAGTGGTTTGGTCTGCTTCTGATAGGAAGGGAAATTTTTTTTTAAAGATTTTATTTATGTATTTATTTGACAGACAGATCACAAGTAGGCAGAGAGCAGGCAGAGAGAGAGAGAGAGGTGGAAGCAGGCTCCCCGCTGAGCAGAGAGCCAGACATGGGGCTCAATCCCAGGACCCTAGGATCATGACCTGAGCCGAACGCAGAGGCTTTAACTCACTGAGCCACTCGGGTGCCCCAGGAAGGGAAATTTTTTAAAGAGTATTTTCTCTTTGAATCTATTTTGAGGTTTGGTTTGTGGTTCTTTCTGACTTCTCATGAAGATGGAATTATTTCTGAGGTTGGTTGTCAGGAACCGCATATCAAATCGAGCTATCTTGTTAGCAATAAATAAATAAATAAATAAAAGCTCAAGTGTTGGTATAAAGCTATTATGCTTTTCAAAACCCTGAACTATAATTCATGTATCGTGGTCATTCTTTATCATATCAAACAGGAGAGAGGTGGCAGAAACGCACTTTCAGGTTAATTTTTTTACAAGGAAGATTGACTTATGAACCTACTTTGTTATTCCCTTTCATTCAATTTCCCTATACCTCCTTTTCTATGAATTGTAACGGTAACCCATCATTATGTTTATTGTTGCCACGTGCTTTGTGAACCATAAAGTGTACACTATAAATGGGAGTGCTTTTCTTTTTTTGCAGTTTATGAAAAACTAATTTTTTAAGATTTATATTTTATTTATTTTCAGCATAACAGTATTCATTCTTTTTGCACCACACCCAGTGCTCCATGCAATCCGTGCCCTCTAAAATACCCACCACCTGGTACCCCAACCTCCCAACCCCCTGCCCCTTCAAAACCCTCAGATTGTTTTTCAGAGTCCATAGTCTCTCATGGTTCACCTCCCCTTCCAATTTCCCCCACCTCCCTTCTCCTCTCTAACTCCCCATGTCCTCAAAAAACTACTTTAAAAACATCCATCCACCAGAGTACCCAAAGGGCTCCCATATAAACTATCTGTCGTTACATTATGTCATTCTGCTTTCGCTTCTATTGCTGTCCAAACAATGTTTTAAAACATTCTTTAAAATGGGCCTTTTAAACAAGATTTTTACAGAAGATTTTATTTATTCATTTGTCAGAGAGATAGCACAAGCAGAGGGAGAGGCAGGCAGAGTGGGAAGCAGGCTCCTGGTAAGCAAGAAGCCTGATGGGGGACTTGATCCCAGGATGCTGGGATTATGACCTGAGCTGGAGGTAGACAATTAACCAACTGAGCCATCCCTGTGTCCCTGAAATGGGCATTTTTGACATTTCCTGATAGCACCTACACACTCACGAATCTCAGACTCATGATATATGGGGCTAATGGACTTGACAATCACGGAGTCAAGCATGCTGCATTTGACTCACGGGCCTGTCACTGTGAATTTGGGTGGCTTACTAAACTTGCTGCATATAAACCCAAGCATGTAAGAATTTGCAGGATTGTGACAGTTCAGTGGTATAATGTATACATAAAAATACCTAAACCAGTGTCTCTCACAAAGTAGGTACAAATATACCAGCTCCCTTCCTGCCTTCATTCTGTCCTTGGAATTCCGTCCCTTGGGAGAAGTTCCTACTGCCTTTGTTACAAGAAATGAACGATATTTACTACACTGTTGGTGCATAGCATGGATCAATACATTGAGTGATAGTATTAACATACTTCTTGAACTGCCCATTGCCCCCCAAGCACCAAATAAAATGTCATGCTCTGGGGAAACCAAAGTGAGAGGTCCCCAACTTTTAGGAGTTATGGACAGGAGAGAGATGCAAATACTGTGTCCGTGTAGAACCAGGGTAACTAATGTTTAAACCAGGAAGAGAATGTGTGTGGAAGAAAGGCACTGATGATGTATAAAGCCATTTGGCTGGGTGGTGACTACCCGCAGACTGACAATTTTGCCATGAAAGCTTCCAGGCAAATTTGAGATCTTTATTAGTGACAATATGGCTATAGCCTTAAGAGGAAGAAAAAAAGCCAAAAACCAAAAACCAAAACACACATCCACACAAACTGTTGGTCTTGTGTCTTTTCACAAATAATGACAGTTATCAGAAATTTTATCTTTAAATGGGGGAAAACAGCAACTGAAAATGTATTTCATTTGATTCATCACAGAATATGGTGTTGTTCTTCATTTCACACCATTTTTGTTAAGTTTTATTTAAATTAATGCAATCTGAGATAAAATGTTAATATTCCTGAGGGTATGGACATTGTATACAAGTGAACCCAGCTAAGTGGGCTCCTGGACAGGGTCTGATCTATTTATAAAAGTAGCTGGAGCTACGTGGTTTGTTCCAGAACAAGACAATGCCTTCCCTCTGTTGCATTTGCTTGCTACAGCCTAAGTGGGAGTTAATACGTTCACTTTTCTCCTTAAATTTTGTCCAGAGTGTGTTAAAGCAGTCATAGGGGACCTGGATGGTTTTGCCATCTGTCTTCTCATAACAATGCCCCAGTTTTCTCCTGGAGAATCAACGTTCCCGCTTTCAGTCCATGCAGTTAGGCAGCGGCAACTTCACCCTGACTCCTGACTCTAGCAGTTGGCATGTCACCCACTAATGGCCTTTGAGAACATCACTGAGTGAGCCATGAGTTTAGTCGATGCACGAGACCTTTGCTGGGTCGGTGAGGAGGTGGGTCTCTGAATAACTAGCCCGAGATCCACTTGTGTGTGGTGGAACAAATGAGCAGAGTGATGTGTTGGCCAGGGTGCCCATAATAGAAAGCCCTGAATGCCAGACAAGAGCATTTGAGACTATTTTTTTCAGGCAACAGGAAGCCAGGAAGCTAGTTTTGAAAAGCAGCACATGAAAATTGGTGTTTTGGGAGCATTAGTCGGGCAGCTGTGTGTAGGATAGGGTGGAGGGAGGAGAGAACGCAATCCCTGAGTGCATTTAATCTTTATGATGCACTGTAACTTATTATGAAGTTGAATTTGCATCCTTATCCAAACGTGAGGGAAACTCCTGTCCAAAACTGTAAATGTTTTTTGGTTGCCTTTTTTTTTTAAGATTGTATTTATTTATATGACACAGAGAGAGATCACAAGCAGGCAGAGAGGCAGGCAGAAAGAGAGAGAGAGAGAGAGAGAGAGAGAGGCAGGCTCCCTGCTGAGCAGAGAGACTGACACAGGGCTCTATCCCAGGACCCTGAGATCATGACCTGAGTCAAAGGCAGAAGCTTAACCCACTGAGCCACCCCGGTGCCCCTGGTTGCCTTTTTAAGCATTCCTTGTCTCACATGAAGTGACTACAAATTTGCAGATGTGCATTAAAATAATGTATTCCAAAATGTTAACAGAGGAATTAAAAAACTTATTAAGTAAAATATTATCATTTTTGTTGATTTGAAGCCTATTTGACAAGGGACATAGCATTCTGGTGCATATATGTAAACATGAATAATTATTTTTTTAAAAAAATCTTTATTTATTTATTTGACAGAGATCACAAGTAGGCAGAGACAGGCAGAAAGAGGGAGGGGGAAGCAGGTTCCCCGCTGAGCAGAGAAGCTGATGTGGGGCTTGATCCCAGAACCCTGAGATCATGACCTGAGCTAAAGGCAGAGGCTTAACCCGCTGAGCCACCCAGGTGCCCTAAACATGAATAATTCTTAAAGTTCCTCTACTTACTTATATAGAAGCCCTTTTCCAAACAGAAGATTAAATCTCTCTTGGCTACTCCTATCAGCTTATTTTGAATTATTTTCCATCCAGAAGCATGAACTAGAAAACCACAGTTTTTACACAGTGTTTGGTTTTCCACCAAGAGAATCACATAATTTGTGGTGATTCAGTGTGGTGTGTTGCTAAAAGCATTTCCAATGCTGTGGATACAAGAGGGCAGTGCAGAGAGGTAAGGAAACAGGAGAAAAGGTATGGCTCTCTAATGAGCACTTTATTCTAGAATTTTCCTCCAGCCTTGGGAGCTCACCACTCACAAGTGTGTGCTGGTGCCTTGATCTCATGGGCCACAGTGCTCAGCATCTTCCAGCTGCTTTTTTAGTGAATACATATGTAACAATTGATTTCTTGCCCCGGACTTTGAGAGAAAAATCTGTTCAGAGGGATGGATATATATATATATATATATATATATATATTTGAAGATTTTATTTATTTATTTGACAGACAGAGATCACAAGTACGCAGAGAGGCAGGCAGAGAGAGAGGGAGAAGCAGGTTCCCCCCTGAGCAGAGAGGCTCCAATGCAGGGCTTGATCCCAGAACCCTGGGATCATGACCTGAGTCGAAGGCAGAGACCCACTGAGCCACCCAGGTGCCCCTGGACTTGCTATATTAAAACCTGAACCCCAACTATCTAAAGTCAGCCAGAGGAGATTTTGTTGTTTCTGCTGTTAGAAGAGAATAGAGAAGAAAACCCGGTGTTATCAGTGACAAGCTAAAGCTTGTATAGTAAGCACCCCACAGTTTAGTTTCCTGCGTTGTGTACCCCCAGAATGTGGAACACAGGCTCACGTTGCTGACTTGGATATCTACAAGGTCATCCATCATTAAATAAGTTATTTTAACAACTTGTCGTTTAGAATTTATTCTGAGCTTAGACAAGAAGGTAGGCTTAGGTCCAAGTGAGTCAACTGAGAAACTATTAGAACATAAGTGAGTTCATTTTGGAGGAGACAGAAAGCTCAACAAATGGAACCCCAACAGCTTTCTTATAGACCAGCAATAACCAAGGGGGGAGGGGAAACAATCCCATTTACAGTAACAAATAAAGGGGCTCCTGGGTGGCTCAGTGGGTTAGGCCTCTGTCTTCAGCTCAGGTCATGGTCTCAGGGTCATGGTCTCAGGGTCCTAGGATTGAGCCCTGCATCAGGCTCTCTGCTCAGCGGGGAGCCTGCTTCTCCCTCTCCCTCTTTCTCTGCCTATTTGTGATTTCTCTCTCCATTAAATAAATAAGGTTTATTTAAAATATTTATACAGTAGCAAATAAAGCTATAACTTTACTGGAGATAAATTCAATAACATTGTTTAAAAATTGCAAGAACTGAGATGCCTGGGTGGTGCAGTTGCTAAGCGCCTGACTCTTGGTTTTTGGCACCAGTCGTGATCTTGGGGTCGTGAGATTGATCCCCACAAAGGGCTCTGTGCTCAGCACGGAGTCTGCTTGGGACTCTTTCTCTCTCTGCCTCTGCCTTTAAAATAATAAGTAAATCTTAAAAAAAAAATTGCATGAACTACAGAGCTTTCCTGAAAGCCATAAAAAGGAAATCTGACTAAAGAGAAAGCTATACCAGGTTAATAGGCAAGAAGCATCAATACTGGGGCCCCGGGGTGGCTCAGTATATTAAGCATCTTCCTTTGGCTCAGGTCATGATCCCAGTGCCCTGGGATCTAGCCCGGGAGCAGGCACCTGGCTCAGTCTGCTTCTCCCTCTCCCTCTTACCCCCAACCCCCAGCTCATGCTCTCTCTCTCTCAAACAAATAAATAAATTTTTTTTTAAAAAAGAGGCTTCAATATTATAAAGACACTCATGATTTCCTAATGAATCTATCGAGTTAATAAAACACAATCAAGCTAATAAGATTTTCTTAGAACATGAAACTGTTTGCAAATGTATATGAGAGGGTGAATAAAAGAATTTTGAGGAAGAATAACAAAAAGGGGGGATTTGCCCTACAAGATAGCAAGATATTATAAAGCAACAGTAATTAAAACAGTTGGTGTAAGAAAAAGATTAATGGGAGCAGAAAAAATTTCAAGCACAGACTCTTGTATCTTTTGGGAATTTGCTGTATGACAGATATTTAAATGGTGAGGGGCACCTGGGTGGTTCAGCTGGTTAAGGGACCAACTCTTGGTTTCTCCTCAGGTCATGACCTCATGGGTCTGTGTGGTAAGCCCCACCTCAGGCTCTGTGCTCAGCAAGGATTCTGCTTGGGTTTCTCTCTTTCTGCTCCTTGTCCCACTCACATGCATGCAGGTGCACACACTCTCTCTCTCAAATAAATAAATCTTTAAAAAAAAAAAGGTGAGAAGATGGATAGTCCAAAAATAGTATTGGAATATTTGGATTGAGATGAACAATGCAATTTATATCCCTACCTCACCTTATTATACACAAAAGTAAGTTTCAAACAGATTAAATATCTAACTGTAAAGCATTTAATTTTAAAATCACTAAGAAAGACTAAAATTACTAAGAAGGAGAGAATGTCTTAATAACTTCAGGAGCAAGAAAGGCTTTCTTTAAAAAAAAATATTTATTTATTTATTTGAGAGAGAGAGAAAGAAGGGTGGGCGGGGAGAGGGAGAGAGAGTCTTAACCAAACTCTGTGCTGAGTGTTGAGCCCAGCGTGGGACTGGATCTATTGACCCTGAGACAAAAGCAGGAGTCAGTTGCTTAACTGACTGAGCCACCCCGGTGCCCCAGAAAGGCTTTCTTAAGGCCAAAAAATAAGCAGACATAAAGTCTAACTGAACATAAATTCAAATTCTGCACCAGAAAACAATAAAAAATTATTAAATGGGGATGTTTCTAGGAAAAAGTTTCTATGGCTGGGGTTGAAGAGGTTGCTGCCTGTTTTCTCTTCAAGGATTTTGATGGATTCCTGTCTCACACTGAGGTCTTTCATCCATTTGCTGAGGGGTTTCTGGGGAGCTGGGAGGGGAGAGATAGGGTGGCTGGGTTATGGATACTGGGTAGGGTATGTGCTGTGGTGAGTGATGTGAATCATATAAGACTAATGATTCACAGACCTGTACCCCTGAAACAAATAACACGTTACATGTTAATGAAAAAGAAAAAACAAAAACAAAAACAAAAAATTTTTAAAAATTTATACAATAAGGGCAAACTTAGAGAAATTAACTATGTAATATTATATACATAATTTTATAACTAAATAAAATATAAGATAAAATTTAAATATAAAATATATTTCTTTTCTAAAAATTTTTTAAAAGATTTTATTTATTTATTTGACACAGAGAGAGTTCGCAAGCAGGCAGACAGGCAAGCAGAGATGGGGGGGGAAGTAGGCTCCCTGCTGAGCAGAGAGCCCAATGCGGGGCTGGATCCCAGGAACCTGAGATCATGACCTGGGCCAAAGGCAGAGGCTTAACCCGCTGAGCCACCCAGATGCCCCTAAAATATTTATATTTCTAATTATAAAATAGAATAGTATATAATATATATTTATGTATATAAAATAAAAGGCGAGGATCAAAAGTTTTCAGCATTCATTTAAACAAATTAAAGTATGTTAAAAAATATAAGGTTAGATAAAAACTAAGTAGAAAATTCCTAGGAGAAACCGAAATGACCAATAAAAATACGATAAGGTGCTCAACCTTGTAAAACTAAGAGAAATCCTGGGGCGCCTGGGTGGCTCAGTGGGTTAAAACCTCAGCCTTTGGCTCAGGTCATGTTCCCAGGGTCCTGGAATTGAGCCCCACATTGGGCTCTCTGCTCAGCGGGGAGCCTGGTTCCCTTCCTCTCTCTCTGCCTGCCTCTCTGCCTATTTGTGATCTCTGTCAAATAAATAAATAAAATCTTTAAAAATAAATAAATAAAATCTTTTTAAAACGTAAGAGAAATACAAATTAAAGTATTAGTGAGCTAGCAGACTGGCAAAACATTAAAAGCTCGCCAATATCAAATATGGGCAAAATTGCAAAGAAACAGGTCTTCTTACAGTGTGGGAATGTAAAGTGATAATGGTCACATTGGAGAGCATTGGCCTAAAATCGCTAAATTTGCTAAAACTGACCTAAGATATCCATTACATGTGATACAAGGAGGAACGCATAAGAATGTTGTTTGCAGCATTGTTTGTAACAGCAAATATTAGAAACAACACAAATGGCAACCAATAGGAGGATGAATAAATATATAATATAATCATGCAAGATAATATTTTACAGAAGTTAGCAAAAATAAGCTAAAAATTTTTAAATGAAAAAAACAAGTTGCACAGTGATATGAGGGGTAGGCACAAGCCAATCTATGTTCTCTATAACTACATGTATGATTTTTAAAAAAATGGATGTATGTCAACTTTGCCTTATGACCAAGGTAGAGTAACAGGAAGCAGATTTACCCTTTTACCTGAAATAAGAACAAAAACCCCAAGTAAAATATATGAAACAAGAGTTTTTAAGGCACTACACAACAGATAAAAAATGTCAATGATTTCTAAGAGCCAGGATATAAGCAAGATGATTCTTATAATTGTCCCAGCTTACTGTCTTAAGGGAATTTCCCAGTTGCAGTGCAGAGAACGGGAATGCAGACAAATCCCTAGGACTCCCTAATATGAAGAGATGAAGCTAGAAGTCACAGGACAGAATGCTATAGAGACTTCACAGAAGGTTCCTCAGAGATCCATGGAATGTCCCTCTTGACTACTCAGCATAACATTTACTGATGGAGGCATTCATGTTGGAAATGACCCAGAGTTGGAGAAAGGATGATTAGAGGGACGATGTCAGACAGTTAGAGGGGACAATGAGTGGTGCTCACTCAGAGCCACGAATAGTGCTTAGTCCTACCAACAGGACTAGAAAAACCTGCTATTTCATAGGAATTTGGCAGAGTTCACACAAGAGTCTTGCCTCAGTGGTAGAGAAGAATTAGGAGAATAATTATCCCTGGACTGATGGAGTGCTGCCCCATTTCCACCCAACAAATCTTAAAAGCAAGACCCAAAAGGATCAAACTCTTTTCAAGTAACTTAGCTGCATCCTGAAAAACTCAATAAACACAAATATAAAATATAGAAATACAAAAATATCCAATACCCAACAAGGGACATGCACAGACTATGACATAAATATGAACGTAATAATTGATTTTGTTTATCCATTTTACACAATTAACTGGTGGTTAGCATATTTGAAATAGATATGAGACCTTTCCTGTCTGAGATTATATACCAACCCTTCCTTTGTGTCACACTGTTTTGATCTCTTTTAAAAGGAAAATAGTTTCATGCTATTGTCAATTATTTTTATCCGATCAGGTTTTCTTTGGGGAACTGGGGAGCATTAGGAAGAGAGCAAATAATGAAGAGGAACAAGGAAGTGCACCGAGAGGGAAGGTAGAGGGCACCAAAGGCAAACACAAGTACAGAGGACCTGTGCATGAGCCATCTCAAACCAACATCTGTTCCAGCAGTTTCAGGGGAAGAAACGTGTACTTTTTTTTTAATTGAAAAACCAATTTTATTTCTATGATAGACAAAACATTATACATAACAGGATAATATAAGGCAAAAGCTGCCTTCTGAGAGTTTTGGTGACATTTATAGGTCTGAAACGTGTACTTTTTTATCACTAAGTTACAGTTGACACGATTAGCATGGAGAAAAATTTAATTCAGTTGAAACAGAAGGGGAAGCTTAAGTTGCACATTGTAGAATATAATTTCTCATAGATTAACAGAATTTAATTGACCTTCCTTTTGTGATTATTAAGAACTTGCATTTTAGAAATGCATATCACCAGTGAAGGAGCAGGAGGCTGGCTGAGGACAAAGCAAAAGCTGGCGCCTTGCACCCCCCCTTCACCCGCTCCCCTCCATATGTGTAGCATTCCTCAGGCACCCCTGACTGCCATAAAACGATAAATAGTTAACTTGCAGAGATCACAGTCCTGCAAGGTAGGAGTCTCCCTTGGTTTGCAAATGTCCTTGAGATTTACAACAAAGAAGTTACCTTATCAATAGCCCAATTTCCAAAGACACAAATCAGTTCCCCAAGCCCTAATGTCACCCTCCCCTCCATGAAAAACCGAAGGAGGCGGAGGTAGAAAGAAAAGTAAATAAAGTTAAATTTCTTCTAAACCTAAATCTCACTAACAAGGACGTTTGATAGCAGGAATGTAACATTCCACCAGGAGACTCCCAATTGTCTTTATGTTAGTGCCTCATTAGAGGGAAAGTGGCCTTGGCTTGATAGTAACCAGGCCTACAATATCCTGATAGTGCTTTTTTTCGCATGCGTGGGCTAACCGGCCAGTTCTGCTTCTGTAAGATTGCTTTGTCTGCTTTCGCGCCGCGTGCGGGTCCCCTGACCCAATCCACTGACGCCAAGTATGCTGTTCAAACTGTCAATCAATCAGCTCAGCCCCACCCGAAACTTGTTTGTATCTGTCTATAAAAATCCTGCACTGACCCAGCTCCGGACGCAACGAGCGGCGCAGAGGTCCAGGTTCGAACCTGCAATAAACGACCCTTGCTGCTTGGCTTTGACTCACGTCCCTGGTGGTCTGTTAAGGTGGGGGTAATATTCAGTTGGCATTTTACCAGCATTTCCATACAAACTTTCTCAGTTTCAGGACTCCTTACTTCTTCTTCTTCTTCTTTTTTTTTTTTTTTAAAGATTTTATTTATTTATTTATTTGACAGACAGAACACAACTAGGCAGAGAGACAAGCAGGAGAGAGAAACAGGCTCACCGCTGAGCAGAGAGTCTGACGTGTGGCTCAATCCCAGGACCCTGGGATCATGACCTGAGCCGAAGGCAGCGGCTTAACTGACTGAGCAGCCCAGGAACCCCAAGGACTCCTTATTATTCAGTTGAGAGAATGGGGTGTCACTTAACTTGTTTCAACAGGCAACTCCTTATGATACTCAGACATTTTCCATTTCAATCAGTGCAAAGACTTGGAAGTGTAGAAAGAGGACTACTAATTCTCATGTGTCTCCTCCCCCAACCTCCTTTCCCAACCAAAAGATCCAATCAGTCATAAATATTATAGTCATTTTCTTAATCGATTTTGTGATTAGGGGTTTATAGATGGGAACTTGGATATAAAAAGAAAATAATCCAAAGAAGAATAATTTCAAGTGCGTGAAGATAATCATTTCAGCTGAAGTATAACTAAGAAATAAAGGAAGAGTAGATGCACCTTCGTGTTCAATAATAGAGTGGTTGAATTATGATACCTTAATGATGATCACAAAGGTATACTGATACAACAATAAAATCATTATTTTGCTTTCAAATACTTAAAGCTTTATAATGGCCAGCATGGAGCCTGAAAGTCATCCCCACTCCTCCCTGACAACAAGTAAAAAGCTCAACAAACTGGAAAGTCAACAGCCCTCCTTAGATCCATCAGGGAAGTGGGGTCACAGGGCAAAGCACTGCCTTCAAACATTGGAGAAATCAACAGGCCCGTATAGAAGATTACAATCTACCAGAACAGAAAGCCACACACAGAAACCTTCACTGGAATTCGTAGGAAGGCAGGAAAACCTGGACTGTAACTGTTCAATTGCTGAAGGCTCAGTGTGGGTTTCTGAGAAATAAAAACTCCAGGGGGCGGGGGGATGGGGAACCACACATTTTTAGGAATTTTACCTCATGAGTTTGACCAGGTTCTCACAGTGACTATCAGTAGCAAGAAGTGAATTGGAATCATTTTGAAATACTCAGAGCATTCTGTTATTAAAAAGGCTTCCCTTTCAGAGGAACTATTCTACCAGAGTCTAAACTACTGGTGTTTTATCACAGCCTAACCAACCCAGAGGAAGGAAATGTCCAACCTCAGCTGGCTCTCACCTTCCACATGGGGGAAAGGAAAGACCCAAGTCCAACCTACTCTAGCAATTTTGTCTCATCTCGGGGCAAAAGTGGACTGAGAAGCATTTGTGAGGTTCACAGTCCAGAGACACAGACTCACCAGAAGACTGGAACCAAATAATAGGACTACAGAATGCTTCCTCTCCCCAACACTCACCACCACATTACTAAAGGCTGGCGTATGAGAGGCCTATGTGCCACAGGTCCTTTTACCTGGTACATCATGTCTGGCTATCGAGAAAAAGTTACAAGGCATACTAAAAAGGCAACACAGTTTGAAGAAACAGCAATGGCAAGATTGTTGGAATTATCAACCAGAGAACTGAAAACTCTGATCAATATGGTATGGGCTCTAATGGATACAGTAGACATCAGGCAAGAGTGGATTGACAACTTAAGGAGGAAGAAGTAAATTCTCAAAAGAAAAAATTTTTTAAATGCTAGGGGGAAAAAAAAAACCACTGTAGCAGAAATAAAGAATGCCTCTGATGGGCTCATCAGCATAAGGGATATGGCTGAGGAGAAAAATTCAGAGCTTCAGGATAAGACAGTAGAAAATTCCAAAATGGAAGAGAAAAGGTAAAGAAGATAGAAAAAGAAACTAGAACAAAATATTCTGGAACTGAGATGTAGCTACCAAAGTTTTAACATACATGTAATGGGAATATCAGAAGAAGAGGGAAAGAAACAAAAGAAATATTTGAAGTGGGGCGCCTGGGTGGCTCAGTGGGTTAAGCCGCTGCCTTCGGCTCAGGTCATGATCTCAGGGTCCTGGGATCGAGTCCCGCATCGGGCTCTCTGCTCAGCAGGGAGTCTGCTTCCTCCTCTCTCTCTCTCTGCCTGCCTCTCTGCCTACTTGTGATCTCTCTCTGTCAAATAAATAAATAAAGTCTTAAAAAAAAAAGAAATATTTGAAGTGATAATGATTGAGAATTTTCCTAAATTAATATCAGAGACCAAACCACAGATCCAGGACTCTCAGAGAACACCAAGCAGGATAAATGACAAAAACCAAAACCAAGCAAGACAAACAAAACTATACTGAAGCATAATATATTCAAACTTCAGAAAAGCAATGATAAAGGAACAAAAGCCAGAGAATAAAAACACCTTACTATAGAGGAATAAAGGTAAGAATTACATCCAACTTCTGCTCAAGAACCAGGCAAACGAGAAGACAGTGAAGTGAAATATTTAGTGTTGAGAGGGGAAAAAAATGCCAACCTAGAATTCTGCACCCTGAAAACTTAACCTCCGAAAGTGAAAGAAAAGTAAATATTTTCTCAATTTAACAAAAATTGAGGGAATTAATTGCCAGTGGACCTGCCTTACAAGAAATGTTAAAAGAAGTTCTTTAGAAGGAAAAAATAGAGGTCAAAAATTCAGACCTCCATAAAGAAAGGAAGACCATCAGGGAAGCAATACATCAAGGTAAAATAAAAGCTTTTATTTTTCTTACTTTTAGTTGATCTAACAATAATTTGTTCAAAATAATAATAGCAACAATGTACTTAATTATGTATGTTTATATACATATATATGTTTAGTATGCTTATTGTATAAGTGAAATGAGCAATGACACAAGGGATATATGGGAGGAATTAGGATTACTTATGTTATTATAAGGTACTTGCACTACTTGCACTATTTGAAAATGGCTTGTATTATTATATTGTGCAAGTCTAGGACAGCCACTAAAGAAGTTTTCTTTTTTTAAAAAAGTAATATAACAGATATGCTACAAAAGAAAATAAAATGGAATCCCATAAAACGCTCAATTGAAACTACAAAAGGAAAAAATAAAAATAAAAGGATAAAACTACAAAAGGTGGCTCAGTTGGCTAAGCATCTGCCTTTGGCTCAGGTCATGATCCCAGGGTCCTGGGATCAAGACCCACATCAGACTCCTTGCTGAGCAGGGAACCTGCTTCTCCCTCTGCCTGCTCTGCCTGCTGATGCTCCCCCCGCTTGTGCTCTCTCTCTCTGACAAAAAAATAAATAAAATATTTTTTAAAAACTACAAAAGGGAGAGGAAGATAAAAACAGGAACAAAGAACAAAGGCACTAAATGGAAAATAGTAACAACTATGGTAGGCATCAATCCAAAAATATCAATAATCACTTTAAATATTAATTGCCTAAATATACCAACTAAAAGAGATTATTAGAGTGGATCAAAAAACAAGATCTAACTATATTTTATCTATAAGAAACTTATTTTAGGGGTGCCTAGGTAGCTCAGTCAGTTAAGTATCTGCCTTCAGTTCAGGTCATGATCTTGGGGTAATGGAATTGAGCCCTGCATCAGGCTCCCTGCTCAGTGGGTGGTCTGCTTTTCCTTCTCCCTCAGCTCCTCCCCCCACTCATCTCTCTCTCAAATAAATAAAATCTTTAAAAAAAGAAACTTATTTTAAATATAAAGACACTTATAGAAATTAAAAGTAAAGGGATGGAGAGATATATACCATGTTAACACTAATAAAAAGAAAACAGGAATAGCTACATTAATTTCTGACAGAGCAGACTCCAGAGCAAAGAAAGTTTTCAGAGATAAAGAGGGGCATTACATAATAATAAAGCAGTCAATTTTCCAAGAAGACTTAACAACTCTTTAAATATATGTGTCTAACAACTGATGTCGAAATGCCTGAGGCAAAAACTAGTAGAACTACAGGGAGAAGTAGATGAATTCATTATTACAGCTGAAGAATTCAACACCCTCTTCAGAAATCGGAGGATCTGGGTGTCTGGATGGTTCAGTTGGTTAAGCAACTGCCTTTGGCTCAGGGCATGATCCTGGAGTCCCAGGATAGAGTCCAAGGATCGAGTCCCATATGGGGCTCCCTGCTCAGTAGGGAGTCTGCTTCTCCCTCTGACTTCTCCATTCTCATTCTTTCTCTCAAATAAATAAATATAAATAAAATCAGAAAAAAAAAGAAATGGGCAGAGCCAGTAGAAAACCAGTAAGGACATAGTTGAACACCATTAGTCAAGTGGACCTAGTCAACGTTTATCAACTATTTCATTCAAACACAACAGAATACACATTCTGGATAAAGAACATATACAAAAAAATCCCCCATAATTAACATTACACTTAATGGTGAGAAACTATAAGTTGTCCTGCTAGATTAGGAACAAGACAAGAGTGTCCCTTCTCAACACCATATTGGAGGTCTTAGGTAATGCAAGAAGACAATACAAGGAAATAAAAATTATACTGATTGGGAAGGATGAAATAAAACTGTCTTTGTTTGTAAGTGACATGATCATTTATGTAGGGAACAAAACTGTCAAAAAATTCCTGGAAATAATAAGCAATTATTGCAAAGTTCCAGTATACAAGGTTAATATACAAAAGTCAATCACTCTCCTGTATACCAGCAATGAAAAAATGGAATTTAAAATTAAAAACACAATACCATTTACATTAGCACCCCCTAAAATGAAATGCTTAGTTATAAATCTAACAAAATATTTATAACATCTAAATGAGGAAAATTATAAAACCCAAAGGTAATATGTCAGAACAACTAAATAAATGAAGAGATATTCCATGTTTATGGATAGGAAGACTCAATATTGTCACAATGTCAGTTATTCTCACCTTGATCTATAGACTCAACAAAATCCCAATAAAATCCAAAAAGTTATTTTGTGGATATCAACAAACTGATTCTATATTTCATGTAGAGATGTCAAAGACTCAGAAAAACCAACACAATACCGAAGAGCAAAGTCTTACTGATAAAAATCAACTTCAAGACTTACTACCAAGCTACAGCAATCAAGACAGTATGATTGGCAAAAGATAGACAAGTAGATCAATGAAACAGAATAAACAGCCCATAAATATACCTACATAAATATAGTCATATAGTCAACTGATCTTTGACAAAGAAGCAAAAATATTCTTTTCAACAAATGGTGCTGGAACAACTGGATAACCACATATATTTAAAAAAAAAAATCTAGGGGCACCTTGGTGGCTCTGTGGGTTAAGCCTCTGCCTTCAGCTCAGGTCATGATCTCAAGGTCCTGGGATCGAGCATCAGGCTCTCTGCTCGGCAGGGAGTCTGCTTCCCCCCCTCTCTCTGCCTGCCTCGGCCTACTTGTGATCTATCTCTCTGTCAAATAAATAAATAGAATCTTAAAAAAAAATAATCTAGACAGAGCCCTTACACCCTTCAAAATTAACTCAAAATGGATCATAGACCTAAATATAAATCCAATTATAAAACAGATGACAACATTGGAGAAAACCTAAATGACCTTGGATATGACAAAGATTTTTTTTTTCTTTTAGATAGACACCAAAGGCACACTCCATGAAAGGAAATATCAATAAGCTGGGCTTCATTAAGACTGAAGGCTTCTGCTTCACAAAAGACATTGTCAAGAAGATAAAGAGATAAGCCACACACTGGGAGAAAAAAAATTTGCAAAAGACATATCCGATAGAGGACTGTTATTAAAAATATATAAGAGATTGGGGAGGAGTCAAGATGGCAGAGAAGTAGCAGGCTGAGACTACTTCAGATAGCAGGAGATCAGCTAGATAGCTTATCTAAAGATTGTAAACACCTACAAATCCAATGAGAGATCGAAGAGAAGAAGAACAGCAATTGTAGAAACAGAAAATCAACCACTTTCTGAAAGGTAGGACTGGCAGAGAAGTGAATCCATAGTGACGGGAAGATTGACCACGGGGGGAGGGGCCAGCTCCCGGCAAGCGGCGGAGCAACAGAGCACAAAATCAGGAATTTTAGAAGTCTGTTCCGCTGAGGGACATCGCTCCAGAGGCTAAACCGGGGTGAAGCCAACGCGGGGTCAGCATGGCCTCAGGTCCCGCAGGGTCACAGAAGGATCGGGGGAGTCTGAGTGTCGCAGAGCTCGCAGGTATTAGAACAGGGAAGCCAGCTACAGAGACAGAGCCGAGGAGTGAGCTCTCAGCTCAGAGTTACCTTGAACCGATTGCAGGCTGGGTGAGCTCAGAGTGCAGCCGGAGGCCAGGAATATGGGAGTAATTGGGCGCTGTTCTCTGAGGGCGCACTGAGGAGTGGGGCCCCGGGCTCTCAGCTCCTGCAGGCCGGAGACCAAGAGGCCGCCATTTTCATTCCTGACCTCTGGAACTGTACAGAAAGCGCTCAGGGAACCAAAGCTCCCGAAAGCAAACCCAAGCAGATTACTCAGCCCGGCGCCTGGTAAGGGTGGTGCAATTCCGCCTGGGGCAAAGACACTTGCAAATCACTACACCAGGCCCCCTCCCCAGAAGATCAACAAGAAATCCAGCCACGACCAAGTTCAACTACCAAGGAGTGCAGTTTCAATACCAAGGAGAGCAGCGGAATTCCAGAAGAGGAGAAAGCAAAGCACGAAACTCTTGGCTTTCTCCCCATGATTCTTTATTCTTACAGTTAATTTAATTTTTTATACTTTTTCAATTATTTTTCCCTTCTGCTAAATTTTTTTTAACTTTTACCCTTTTCTTTTTTAATGTTTTCTTAACTAGTTTATCTAATATATATATATTTTCCTTTTTTATATTTTTTCTTTATTCGTTTATTTTTTTAATTGTTTCTTTTCTTTTCTTTTTTTTTCTTTTCTTTCTGACCCTCTTTTTACCCACTTTCTCCCCCCTCATGATTTGGGATCTCTTCTGATTTGGTTAAAGCATATTATCCTGGGGTTGTTGCCACCCTTTTAGTATTTTACTTGCTCCTTCATATACGCTTTTTTTTTTAAGATTCTTATTTATTTATTTGAGAGAGAGACAGTGAGAGAGCATGAGCAAGGAGAAGGTCAGAGGGAGAAGCAGACTCCCTGTGGAGCTGGGAGCCCATTGTGGGACTCGATCCCGGGACTCCAGGATCATGACCTGAGCCCAAGGAAGTTGTCCAACCAACAGAGCCACCCAGGCGTCCCTCCCACATATACTCTTATCTAGACAAAATGACAAGGTGGAAAAATGCACCACAAAAAAAAAAAAAAAAAAAAAAAACAAGAGGCAGTAACAAAGGCTAGGGACCTAATCAATACAGACATTGGTAATATGTCAGATCTAGAGTTCAGAATGACGATTCTCAAGGTTCTAGCCGGGCACAAAAAAGGCATGGAAGACATTAGGAAAACCCTCTCGGGAGATATAAAAGCCCTTTCTGGAGAAATAAAAGAACTAAAATCTAACCAAGTTGAAAACAAAAAAGCTATTAATGAGGTGTAATCAAAAATGGAGGCTCTCACTGCTAGGATAAATGAGGCAGAAAAAAGAATTAGTGATATAGAGGACCAAATGACAGAGAATAAAGAAGCTGAGCAAAAGAGGGACAAACAGCTACTGGACAATGAGGGGAGAATTCGAGAGATAAGTGACACCATAAGACGAAACAACATTAGAATAATTGGGATTCCAGAAGAAGAAGAAAGAGAGAGGGGAGCAGAAGGTATATTGGAGAGAATTACTGGAGAGAATTTCCCCAATATGGCAAATGGAACAAGCATCAAAATCCAGGAGGTGCAGAGAACCCCCCTCAAAATCAATAAGAATAGGCCCATACCCCATCACCTAATAGTAACATTTACAAGTCTTAGTGACAAAGAGAAAATCCTGAAAGCAGCCCGGGAAAAGAAGTCTGTAACATACAATGGTAAAAATATTAGATTGGCAGCAGACTTACCGACAGAGACCTGGAAGGCCAGAAAGAGCAGGCATGATATATTCAGAGCACTAAACGAGTAAAACATGCAGCCAAGAATGCTATATCCAGCTAGGCTATCATTGAAAATAGAAGGAGAGATTAAAAGCTTCCAGGACAAACAAAAACTGAAAGAATTTGCAAAGACCAAACCAGCTCTACAGGTAATATTGAAAGGGGTCCCCTAAGCAAAGAGAGAGCCTAAACGTAGTAGCTCAGAAAGGAACAGAGACAATATACAGGAACAGTCACCTTACAGGCAATACAATAGCACTAATTTTTTTTTAAAGATTTTATTTATTTATTTGACAGACAGAGATCACAAGTAGGCAGAGAGGCAGGCAGAGAGAGAGAGAGAGAGAGAGGGAAGCAGGCTTCCCGCGGAGCAGGGAGCCCAATGCAGGGCTCGATCCCAGGACCCTGAGATCATGACCCGAGCCGAAGGCAGCAGCCCAAACCACCTATCTGTCAATAGTTACCCTGAGTGTTAATGGGCTAAATGCCCCAGTCAAAAGACACAGGGTATCAGAATGGATAAAAAAAAAAAAAAACTCATCTATATGTTGCCTACAGGAAACTCATTTTAAACCGGAAGACACCTCCAGATTTAAAGTGAGGGGATGGAAAAGAATTTACCATGCTAATGGACATCAGAAGAAAGCAGGAGTGGCAATCCTTATATCAGATCAATTAGATTTTAATCCAAAGACTATAATAAGAGATGAGGAAGGACACTATATCATACTCAAAGGATCTGTCCGGCAAGAAGATCTAACAATTTTAAATATCTATGCCCCTAATGTGGGAGCAGCCAACTATATAAACCAATTAATAACAAAATCAAAGAGACACATCAACAATAATACAATAATAGTAGGGGACTTTAACACTCCCCTCGCTGAAATGGACAGATCATCCAAGCAAAAGATCAACAAGGAAATAAAGGCCTTAAGTGACACACTGGACCAGATGGACATCACAGATATATTCAGAACATTGCATCCCAAAGCAACAATACACATTCTTCTCTAGTACACATGGAACATTGTCCAGAATAGATCACATCCTCGGTCCTAAATCAGGCCTCAACTGGTATCTAAAGTTTGGGATCATTCCCTGCATATTTTCAGACCACACTGCTCTGAAGCTAGAACTCAATCATAAGAGGAAATTTGGAAAGAACCCAAATACATGGAGACTAAACCGCATCTTTCTAAAGAATGAATGGGTCAACCAGGAAATTAAAGAAGAATTGAAAAAATTCATGGAAACAAATGATAATAATGAAAACACAATGGTTCAAAATCTGTGGGTCATAACAAAGGCAGTCCTGAGAGGAAAATATATAGCAGTTCAAGCCTTTCTCAAGAAACAAGAAAGGTCTCAGGTACACAACCTAACCCTACACCTAAAGGAGCTGGAGAAAGAACAAGAAAGAAACCCTAAGCCCAGCAGGAGAAGAGAAATCATAAAGATCAGAGCAGAAATCAAGGAAATAAAAACCGAAAAAACAATAGAACAAATCAACAACACTAGGAGCTGGTTCTTTGAAAGAATTAATAAGACTGAAAAACCCCTGGCCAGACTTACCAAAAAGAAAAAAGAAAGGACCCAAATAAATAAAATCATGAATGAAAGAGGAGAGATCACAACTAACACCAAAGAAATACAGACAATTATAAGAACATATTATGAGCAATTCTACACCAACAAATTTGACAATCTGGAAGAAATGGATGCATTCCTAGAGACATATAAACTACCACAGCTGAACCAGGAAGAACTAGAAAGCCTGAACAGACCCATAACCAGTAAGGAGATTGAAACAGTCAAAAATCTCCAAGCAAACAAAAGCCCAGGGCCAGACGGCTTCCCGGGGGAATTCTACCAAACACTTAAAAAACTAATTCCTATTCTCCTAAAACTGTTCCCAAAAAATAGAACTGGAAGGAAAACTTCCAAACTCATTTTATGAGGCCAGCATCACCTTGATCCCAAAACCAGACAAGGATCCCATCAAAATAGAGAACTACAGACCAATATCCTTGATGAACACAGATGCAAAAATTCTCACCGAAATACTAGCCAATAGGATTCAACAGTACATTAAAAGGATTATTCACCACGACCAAGTGGGATTTATTCCAGGGCTGCAAGGTTGGTACAACATCTGCAAATCAATCAATATCATACAACACATTAATAAAAGAAAGAACAAGAACCATATGATACAATTAATAGATGCTGAAAAAGCATTTGACAAAGTACAGCATCCCTTCCTGCTCAAAACTTCAAACTGCAGGGATAGAAGGCACATATCATCAATATATCATCAATATCATCAATATCATCAAAGCCATTTATGAAAAACCCACTGCAAATATTATTCTCAATGGAAAAAAACTGAAAGCTATTCTGCTAAGGTCAGGAACACGGCAGGGATGTCCGTTATCACCTCTGCTATTCAACAGAGTACTAGAAGTCCTAGCCTCAGCAATCAGACAAATAAAAGGAAATTAAAGGCATCCAAATCGGCAAAGAAGAAGTCAAACTATCGTTCTTTGAAGATGATATGATACTATATGTGGAAAACCCAAAAGAATCCACTCCAAAACTGCTAGAACTTGTACAGGAATTTAGTAAAGTATCAGGTTATAAAATCAATGCACAGAAATCAGTTGCATTTCTCTACCCCAACAACAAGACAGAAGAAAGAGAAATTAAGGAATCAATCCCATTTACAGTTGCACCCAAAACTATAAGATACCTAGGAATAAACCTAACCAAAAAGGCTAAGAATCTATACTTGGAAAACTATAACATACTCACGAAGAAATTGAGGAAGACACAAAGAAATGGAAAAATGTTCCATGCTCCTGGATGGGAAGCATAAATATTGTGAAAATGTCCATGCTACCTAAAACGATCTACACATTTAATGCAATTCCTATCAAAATACCATCCATTTTCTTCAAAGAAATGGAACAAATAATCCTAAAGTTTATATGGAACCAAAAAAGACATCGAATAGCCAAAGGAATATTGAAAAAGAAAGCCAAAGTTGGTGGCATCACAATTCCGGACTTCAAGCTCTATTACAAAGCTGTCATCATCAAGACAGCATGGTACTGGCACAAAAACAGACACATAGATCAATGGAACTGAATAGAGAGCCCAGAAATAGATCCTCAACTCTATGGTCAACTAATCTTCGACAAAGCAGGAAAGAATGTCCAATGGAAAAAAGACAGCCTCTTCAATAAATGGTGTTGGGAAAATTGGACAGCCACATGCAGAAAAATGAAATTGGACCGTTTCCTTACACCACACACAAAATAGACTCAAAATGGATGAAGGACCTCAATGTGAGAAAGGAATCCATCAAAATCCTTGAGGAGAACACAGGCAGCAACCTCTTCGACCTCAGCCGCATCAACGTCTTCCTAGGAACATCACCAAAGGCAAGGGAAGCAAGGGCAAAAATGAACTATTGGGATTTCATCAAGATCAAAAGCTTTTGCACAGCAAAGGAAACAGTTAACAAAACCAAAAGACAACCGACAGAATGGGAGAAGATATTTGCAAATGACATATCAGATAAAGGGCTAGTGTCCAAAATTTATAAAGAACTTAGCAAACTCAACACCCAAAGAACAAATAATCCAATCAAGAAATGGGCAGAAGACATGAACAGACATTTCTGCAAAGAAGACATCCAGATGGCCAAGAGACACATGAAAAAGTGCTCCACATCACTCGGCATCAGGAAATACAGATCAAAACCACAGTGAGATATCACCTCACACCAGTCAGAATGGCTAAAATGAACAAGTCAGGAAATGACAGATGCTGGCGAGGATGCGGAGAAAGGGGAACCCTCCTACACTGTTGGTGGGAATGCAAGCTGGTGCAACCACTCTGGAAAACAGTATGGAGGTTCCTCAAAATGTTGAAAATAGAACTTCCTTATGACCCAGGAATTGCACTACTGGGTATTTACCCTAAAGATACAAACGTAGTGATCCGAAGGAGCACGTGCACCCGAATGTTTATAGCAACAATGTCTACAATAGCCAAACTATGGAAAGAACCTAGATGTCCATGAACGGATGAATGGATAAAGAAGATGTGGTATATATACAGAATGGAATACTATGCAGCCATCAAAAGAAATAAAATCTTGCCATTTGCAACGATGTGGATGGAACTACAGGGTATCATGCTTAGCGAAATAAGTCAAGCGGAGAAAGACAACTATCATATGGTCTCCCTGATATGAGGAAGTGGAGATGCAACATGGGGGTTAAGGGGGTAGGAGAAGAATAAATGAAACAAGATGGGATTGGGAGGGAGACACACCGTAAGTGACTCTTAATATCACAAAACAAACTGAGGGTTGCCGGGGGGAGGAGGGTTGGGAGAAGGGGGGTGGAGTTATGGACTTTGGGAAGGGTATGTGCTATGGTGAGTGCTGTGAAGTGTGTAAACCTGGCGATTCACAGACCTGTACCCCTGGGGATAAAAATATATGTTTATAAAAAAATAATAATGATATAATATAATATAATATAATATAATATAATATAATATAATATAATATATGATACTAAAACTCAAACACAAGAAAATGAATGACCTGATTGAAAAATTGGCAAGGACTGGAACAGACACCTCACTGAAGAAGATATTGAGATGGCAATAATGATATGAAAAGATGCTGTGATGATCCACAGCATGTATAATTAAGGAATTGTAAATTAAAAGAACAATGAGGGGCGCCTGGATGGCTCAGTGGGTTAAGCCGCTTCCTTTGGCTCAGGTCATGATCTCAGGGTCCTGGGATCGAGTTCCACGTTGGGCTCTCTGCTCAGCAGGAGCCTGCTTCCCTTTCTCTCTCTCTCTGACTGCCTCTCCGTCTTCTTGTGATCTCTCTCTGTCAAATAAATAAATAAAATATTTTTTAAAAATAAATAAATAAATAAAACAATGATATATCACTACACATCTATTAGAATGGCTAAAATCCAAAATACTAACAACATAAAATGCTTTTGACGATGAGGAACAAGAGAAACTCTCATTCATTCTGGTGAGAACACCAGAATGGTGCTACCACTTTGGAAGACAGTTGGGCAGTTTCTTACAAAACTAAACATATTCTTACCATATGATCCAGCAATCATGCTCCTTGGTACTCACCCAAAGGAGCGAAAACTTTGTGTACACAGAATCCTGCATATAAACCTGTGTTTGTAACAGCTTTACCCATAAGTGCCAAGAGTTGGAAGTAACCAAGATGTCCTTCAGGAGGAGAATGGATAGATAAACTGTGGTCCACTGAGACAATGGGATATGATTCAGCGATAAAGAGAAATGGCTATCAAGCAATGAAAAGACATGGAACAAACTTAAAATTCGTCATAATAAGTGAAAGAAGTCAATTTGAAAAAGCTTCATGTTGCAAGGTTCCAACTATATGACCTTCTAGAAAAGGCAGAACTATGCAAATGGTATAAAGGTCAGCGGTTTGTAGCAGTTAGGAGAGGAGGAGGATGAACAGGCAGAGCACAGAGGATTTTTAGGCCAGTGAAAATGTTCTGTATGATATGTATGATATTTTAGATATATATCGCTACACAGTTGTCAAAATGCATAAGATACTATACCAAGAGTGAACTCTATGAGAAAAGGTTTTTTTTAAGATTTTATTTATTTATTTGACAGGCATCAAAGCAGGCAGAGAGGCAGGCGGGGAAAGCAGGGGTTGGGGGAAAGCAGGCTCCCTGCCAAGCAGAGAGTCTGGTCTGGGGCTCGATCCCAGGACCGTGAGATTATGACCTGAGCCGAAGGCAGAAGCCTTAACCCACTGAGCCACCCTGGTGCCCCAACAAGAGTGAACTCTAATGTAACCTGTGGACTTTGGGGTGATAATGATGTGTCAGTGTAGGGTCAGTGAGCGTGAAAAATTATCACCGTGGTACAGGATGTTGATAATGGGGAAGGCTGTGTGTATGTGGGGAAAGGGAATTTTACTTTGATCCCCAAACTACTCTAAAAAATGCAGTCTGTTAAAAAAAAACTTTATAATGCAATATAATACAAAACAAGAATGCATATCAAAAGGGAAATAATGTTTAAAGGGAACGAAGAACTTCAGTAATGTGTACCTAGGGATTTTGATTGCACATTTGTAGGAAGTTCACATTGTCATTAGCAATTGTTTATCTGTGAAGTAGAAGTAACATAAATAGTGATGAAAACTCAAAATCGCAACATTAAAAAATGCCATCTATGGGCCCTTAAAAAATGGAACAAAATTTGCTTGGCTTTTTAAGCGTTGTGGGGAATGAAGGGACAGAATTTAAATTCAGCTTTATAAAAGATTGGATAATATGTTTCTACAAAGAAGGCTCCTCTGAGTCACATAGAAATGAACATGGTAGCAGAAAATGGAAAAAAGGCTACATCTCTTGTGAGCTCACGGTCTCTGAAACCCTGTCAGTTAGTGGAGACAGTAACTGTTCGATGAATAGCAAATGGTAGTCTTTCAGATTTCCGGGATTTTCACTAAGAATCGTCAATGGATTTTAAAAAAAATATGTAAAGAATGTCTACAGTGCAAGTACCTGCAAATAACTGACATTTTGGAGAGAATATTTTAATCAGTAGAGAAGGTAAAAATGACAAAGTTCCACGATTAGAGTAAACATATGGGATTAAAAAATAAAAGATAAAAGAAAACATTTTTTAAAAGGACTTTTTTTAAAAGGAATTTAAACAAAAGTCCTTTTTAAGAAAGAGTGGGCTGTGTAAACCAAAACTACAACTCACTGAGAGAATCGCCGCATTATTTATTGGGGTAGAAAGGACCTGGAATGTAGAAAGACCCATTCTGCAGAGGAAAAAATAGAATCACTAACAGGCCTCATGCCTTGCACAGCCAGTGGCTAGAATCCCTGCCTCATGAGACCCTGTGCTAGAAGGCCGCTAGACCCATCTCAACTATGTTAGTCTTTCTTGGAAGCCAACAGGTGTTTGCCCAGTTAAGAGCACGGTAACAATCAGTCACGTTATGTTATAATGATTGTCGATATCTTTAAAAGCCTTGTCAAGTTCCTTTTTAAGTAACCCTCTCCCCACCCTTAGAGAAATTTATCTGTGGTTCACCTCTTTGAAATACCTCATTGTTTTTCCACATTTACCATAGCCAAAAAAAAAAAAAAGCTTTTTATTAACAAAGTGTTCAGAAGGGGGCGCCACTGTAAACAATGAGAGTTTTCGCTGCCGGGACAATTTTGTTGCAGAAACAGCTGAAAGCAATCAGGTCAGACAGAGCCAAGGGCTGGAGGGATTTTTAAAATTACAAAAACCGAACCACATCAAACCAAAACAATAATCAAACCCATGCCAAGATTTCAAGTTTGCTACTAAAGGTATGACATTCTCCTAAGACTTGCGCGTGACTTGATCAATATATTTATGTTTTTATATTTGAAGAAGAAGGAACTATTTGATGCAGCAAATCCACGTTGATTAAAAACTACCAGATATGGGGGCTCCTGGGTGGCTCAGTGGTTTAGGCCTCTGCCTTCGGCTCAGGTCATGATTTCAGGGTCCTGGGATGGAGCCCCACATCGGGCTCTCTGCTCAGCGGGGAGCCTGCTTCCCCCCTTTCTCTCTCTGCCTGCCTCTCTACCTACTTGTGATCTGTCTGTCAAATGGGTAAATAAGGTCTTTAAAAAAGAATTACTAGGTGTAAAATACATCGAGGGTATGGGAAGGAAAATGATTTCACCTGATCTGACTAGGAAGTGGTTGAAGCCTGAATTAAAGTGCTATAAAAAGAGTAAAGACCTGGGAAATATAAGGGGAAAAAATCCCTAGAAAAACAGCAATAATAACTGGCTGCTCTTTATTGATCCAGATCCTGCGGTAGGCAAAGAAGAGCTGGTTTTAGCCAGAGGATGATCTCCGTTTGTCTTCATGATCTGGCATTTCCTGCAAGCCAGGCATGGGGCTCTGCACTAGAGCTGCAAATGCTGGGGGGCCCTCACTGTCCCTTTTCTCTTCTCAGGGGGACAACGGGCATGTCCGTGGTGCAGTGTGACAGGCTTTACCACAGGGAGATAAAAGACTGCCAAGGGTAGGTTGGAGCTGGGAAAAGCCACTGAGGAACAGATTATCAGGGGAGGTGATAGACAAGGGCAAAGCGAAGAATGAGGATGAGTGTGTCAAGTTTCAAAGTGCCAGGAGGCAGCACAGTGCATTCGGGAAACTACAGCAAGTTCATGACAACCGACAGCTGATCTGACAGCATCACCTAGG
This sequence comes from Mustela erminea, assembly GCF_009829155.1. Classification (NCBI taxonomy): domain Eukaryota; kingdom Metazoa; phylum Chordata; class Mammalia; order Carnivora; family Mustelidae; genus Mustela; species Mustela erminea. Next base: position 69,836,687 of record NC_045614.1, on the reverse strand, counting down.
GATGGAGGCTCAGCCCCGGGGTTAACACTGGGGGTCAGATGGTTTGTATACTATGCCGAGGAGGTGAGGTACTACACTGTCGGGGCACAGGGAGCTGCCGGAGGATTTCACATATCAGAATCGTAACCATAATAGAGTATTTAATTGCATCCTAGCTTTCATCAAGGGTAAGATGCAATATAGTTTATGTTCGACTAAGAAAGAGAAATGCTGTCCGTTAAACTAGGATATGTCATCAAGTGCAAGGTGAGTGCCACCTTAAGATATATTAAAATGGGCGGGGGGACAAATCTTAGAACAAGTAAATTGTGGTACTAGAATAATTAAGAAAGGTCGAACACTTGGAGCAACTAAAAAAGTGATTATTGCTTACAATGTGCCCCAAACTATATTAAGTCCTAGAACAAGAGACATTCTCATCTTGATGCCCCGCAGCTGTTAGACCCAAGGTACACAGGGCAGTAGCCAACGACCAGCAGGCCCCAAGTGCCATGTGCAGACTCTAAGAGCAACTGCCTTTGAGAGAGGAAACGGTTGAGAGTGGGCTTTCTGAGGTACAGAATTACTAGCTGGGAAAGTAGGAAAATTGACACAGAATCGGAATTGATGCCCCTACATGACAGAGTTGGTGAAACTTCCCTTCTCAGAGATCTTGACGCTCCTCAGAAATGTACTTTTCATTATGGACAGTACATTCAGGATAAATATGATCAGTTCGAGTTCCTGGTTCTCTCATCAGGACTGTTTCTTAGGCTTCACTGGCACAAGAAAAGGGTTTTGATAGTCCAGGGTAAATCGTGACAAAAGCAAAGCACGGTATCTATGAAAAACTAACCACTCAGAAGAGAACAACAGATAAAAGGCCAGGCCGACCTGCCCCTGCAGGATAGGTAAGGTTGGTCCCGCAACAGGGGTAGAGGGGAAGTGCCCATCTCCTGCTAGAAGAGCTAGAGAAGACCCCTTCCGGAGAGACCACCAGGAGAGGAGAGCAGTAGGTGCTGATGATGAAGTCCCAGAACCTAAGTCAGGTTCGGTGGGGTGAGGTTCGGAGCCGACGGCTAAGAAAGAATTCTTAAGACATCTCTGGTGCAAGAGGTTGTTTATTAAAGGTTGTTTATTAAAGCACGGGGAGAAGGACCCTTGGGCAGGCGGAGATGCAGGTGCCCCCGGTTGTGAGGGATGGCAGGTTATGTACCCTGGGGTTGGGGGAAGGTAAGGGGAAAGAAGGTTTCAATGGCGTTTTCATATGCTAAAGAGGGCCTACAAGGTGCCAGGATGTCCCAGGCCTACCTGAGGCCCTTGCCCTTGTGGCTTGATCAATATTGTCTTTAGACCAGCCATTAACATTAACCTAGTTGGGAGACTTATTGGTGGGATGTCACAATCCTGCTATCAATCGTCTTTGTTAGTGAGATTTAGGACATTTGTAAGCCAAGGGAGACTCCTGTCTAGCAGGATTGTGAGCTCTGCAAGTTAACTATTTGCTTATTGTTCATGGCAGTCAGGGCCACCTGAGGGATGCTACACAGAGGACTGAGGGGGAGCGGATGGAGAGGGGGGTGAGGGGGGTGCAAGGCGCCAGCTTTTGCTTTGTCTTCAGCCAGCCTCATGCTCCCTCATCACTGAGAGGCACTAAGGACTTTGCTTGAAGGACCTGGGCCTGAAGCTGGCACCAGGGAGTTGCAAGGGAGTTGAGCAACCTTTAGCTCTTGAGAACTGGGCTGGAGGGAAAATTCCTTGAAGGAGAAGATCCAAAACTTGTGTAGGGGCTACAAGAAAGCAGCTGGGACAGTGGTGAAACCTGGCATCTTACCGTAAGGAGTTCCCTGTTTGAAGCTTGACAGACCAGTGAGGAACCATGGCCAGGCATTCCACCTCCAGAATGACCTTGTTATTGTCCCCCATCAAAGGCAGTGAATCTTCTTTGGGAATGAGGAACCATGATGGATTTTTGGTATCACCTGAGTAGCTGTTAGACTCATTAGCTCACACTCAGTGGGAGACAGCTTTTTTTTTTTTTTTTCCTTAACAATATGTGTTTTAGTAATACAAAAGTAACCTGAACTTGTAGTGAAAGATTATTGATGTGAAGGACAGGATTCTAAAAAGAAAATAACATCTTAGTATATTTAATTTTAAAACCATATGGACCATCAATTTTTAAGGGAAAGAGTTGATGAAGTTCTAGAACCTAGGTGAGGTTCAGTGGGCTGAGGTCCGGAGCCGATGACCAAGAAAGAATTCTTGAGACATATTTGCTGCAAAATGGTGGTTTATTAAAGCAAGGGGACAGGACCTGTGGGCAGGAAGAGCTGCTGCCCTGGGTTGTCAGAGATGGCAGGTTAAGTACTCTGTGGTTGGGGGAAGGTGAGGGAAAGGGAGGTTTCAAAGGAGTTTTCATATGCTAAAGAGGAGTTGTCTTTTACAGGAAAGATGACAAACCAATGGGATGTCTGTAGACCTCTACTGGACCTTTTAGGTCTGTCTTCTATAATTCCTTACCTGTCACTCAGAGCTTTTGTCTTTTTCTTCCTTGGGTTGCCTTCTTAGAGAATTCCTTAGCTTGATATTCCATCTCTCTGGTTTGGTTTTAAGCAGTGCTCATTCTGCTATTCAACCCATCTCTTTGAAAGGTTTCTTTTTACTGCTGTTGCTATTTGTATTTCCACGATATCGGTTAATTATTTTTATAACTGCCTGCTCTCATTTCATGATAAGATATTCTGGCTTATCCATATGATTAATTTAATTACATTGATGTTAATGTCTAACACTTTTTTTTCTCCCCTTAGGTGCATATTCTCTCTTGAAAGAAATGATAAAACATATTAAAGCTGTTCTTTTTTTCGGTGGCTTGATTTTTCTGAAAAGTTTGTGATTGGTGGTTTATGCCTCACTCATTTTTATGTACCTCGAAAGTCACTGCTTTGTACTCTCTTTGCAGGAGGGAGGGGCATGAAGAGGATGAACTGCAGGGTATTTTTTTTTCTTTTTAATGAAAATGGGTAGAATCAGGGTTTGTAACCTACTGGTCACCTGGGTACCCCACCCCATTCCTCCAGAGCCTCGTAATCATCGGGATTTGCTTGTTTCTTTTACCCAAGCTCCGATACTCTCCAAGCTGGAAGCAAACATCCCATTTTCTACTTCCTGGAAGGCAATACTTTGGTGAAGCTTCGGTTCTAGTCTCTCAGCCAGTTCCC